>NC_047169.1:12445165-13093498 GCF_009819705.1 Hippoglossus hippoglossus
GAGGCCGCCATGTTTTTTTTACAGAAGTCCAAACTGGACAAACACCTTTTGAGTTTTTATGACAACTGAAGGCCACCATTAGGTTCTCCTTCATGTTTGGAAGGGGAGGGTGAGGTGAGGGGTATTCAGCTGCAACATGAAACTACACACTGAACCTTTAACAAAATCTAGAAGACAGGATTGTAAACTAGTAACACTCCAAAAGCTAAATAATAGGCCCTTTTAATGGAGGGACACATCAAAATAGCCATATTTTAAATTATAAAAATAGCACTTACAGTGGGTCACACTGAGCTGTGGGTTCTAGATAAGGTTAACCCATGTATTACATCAAAGTATATTGGACTAGGTCTGTTTTTAGACTGTATTAAGAGCTAATGTCAGTCATAGCCACGAGCACATAGACACATCACTGTATCTAAACTTCAAACTAAAATATTCAGCGAGGCCAAAGAAATCAGTTAAATGGGTCCGACTGTTTTAAATTTGTTGACATATTAGCGGCATTAAGTCATTAAGGAAAGCCAGCAAAGTCATTAAAGGCATTTCCATTACAAATCACACTGTGGTGTGCGCTTTGATATTTCAAGCAAACCACTACACATGGTCTAAATATATTCCTGAATGTCTCACTGCATCTAATCACATTGACCTCAGACTAACTGTGACCGAGATTTAAGCCCCCCAAAAGGTCACATCAGTGGAGAGATAAGAGACATTTGAATATATTAAGTAAAAGTCGTTTTTTGATGTGGGAGCTCTGGGTGAAGGCCGTATTTGTTCTGAGGCACATTCGCTGCAGTGACAGAAAGACTTTTGTCTCATCATCCAACATGTGAACAGCTGCTTATTGTCCGTAGCAGTGATTTGAAGGGAGTGGGGTGCGTTTGGTTGCGACATCTCCGGGGCGCGAACACACACCACCATCTGATGACTTGGCATGTGAACGGCAAGCGACAGACTTCCTGTTTCCATGTGCTTCTCTTCTCTCTTTCTCTCTCCTCTTTCCCCTTTTTTACCTCCTTCTCCGTCGCGCACTGGCCAGACCTCCCCTCCACCCGTCCTCCCTGCTCCTCTTCAACCACATGCTCGCCCTCCCCTCTTCCTCCTCCTTCTGCTTCCCCCTTTCGCTTCCCCTTCACTCCTCTTGGCTTTTTGAGTGGTCCTCCAGCCCTCCTTCCTCCTTGTCCTCACAGCCGCCGTTCCTCCCTATACTCTTCTCTCTCCTCCCTTTGCTCTCTCCTCTCCTATCAATCGACCCCCCCCCCCCTTCCACCTCTTATATCCACTCCCATCTCTGTCTAACTCTCCGCATTGTTAGCAGACCAGTTTCTCTCGGCACTCCTCTTATTTCTGTCTCAATTTCAGCCTGCTTCCTCTCCTTTTCCACATTGCCTCATTTGCTTCTCCCCCATACCACCATCTCTCCACGTCTCCTCTCCCCCACCACTCTGCCGGTTGTTAACGGGCCCGTCCCGGTGCTACTCGGCCTATGGCCAACTCACTAAATCAGAAAAGATTGGAGGATTTGGCAAGAGGGAGTGAGAGCTCAGTGCGGCGTCTTTGAAGTCTGAGAAACGAGAGAAAAATGACATTTTAAACAGCCCGCAAAACACGAGGCTAAAACAGCTTCTTACTCCGTGCAGGAGGAGGGGGAACTGTGTGTGTCTGTGTGTGTGTGTGTGTGTGTGTGTCTGTGTCTGTGTTCATTTAAAATCCAATACAAGGTGTTTTATGTGAATATGTGACTGCTGTGGCTGGAATTCACGATATGAATGCGTGAACAAAGTCAGAGGAAATGTGAAAAGAAAGCGTGGGTGTGCACAAATGTGCTCGCAGACACTACAGTTCTTCACTATTTTTACGGCCTTCCACTTCTTCTGAGGGGTCAAGGCAAACCCCTGTTTACGCGACGTGACAGAGAGGTGACATCATTTAGCGGGGAGGGGGGGGCAGACATGATGTCACGGTCTCGCCACATCCACAGGTCTGCACCCCTTTTGAAAATGCACACTGCAAAAGCGAGGCCCGTGCAACCACGGCAACCCTTATCGCGGCGGCAACCAGACACCTGAGCGGGGCCTGCAGTTTATCCGTCCCGGGGTCACATTTATGCCTGACTCATCGTCACTGGAGCTGACTTGTTTGACTCAGCCGGGGCCCTTTTCTCGGCTGTTTTGTTTTGGTTCTCCATTCGATTCATTTCAGCTCTGTTTGGCTCATTCATATTGTAATGGCCTCCATTCAGGCGGGTCTATGTCCAGTTTGTTTTGCTGTCAGGGGCTCAGATGGATGGAGGGGGCCGTAGGTTCATCTGGAGGTGAGGTTAAAGAAGCCAGAGTGGTTGGACTATAGCTCCTGAATGCGCACACCCTTCAAGTCACACTGCTGCCGTCCTACAGATTAAACTGATCGACGATTTGGCGTGAAAGACAGCTAATGTGCTCTTAAACGGGAAATAGGTTCATATCTGCGTGCGTGCGTGTGTGTGTGTGTGTATGTGTGAGGGAGGGAGGTACGAAAAATAGAGAAGCAGCTGTGTGGAACAGCATGGATCGTTACACAGTGACACACATGAAAGCTTTAAGTATATTCAGGAGCCTTCGTTGAATATACATGGAGCTGTGTGCAGCTTTGTATATATGTGTTTCTGTGTGTGTGTGTGTGTGTGTGTGTGTGTGTGTGTGTGTGTGTGTGTGTGTGTGTGTGTGTGTGTGTGTGTGTGTGTGTGTGTGTGTGTGTGTGTGTGTGTGTGTGTGTGTGTGTGTGCGCGAATCCCCTCCCATGCTTTTGCCCGAGCTGAGAGTAAGAAAGAAAACAAGAAAAGAGAGTGCAGGCGCAAGAGAGAGAGAGAGAGAGAGAGAGAGAGAGAGAGCAAAAAAAAAGAAAAGAAAAAACAACAAAGATCCGTCATCAGTCATTCATGGCTAATCAGTCTCGTGGGACGTGCACACACCACACACACATGTACACACACTCACACACACACACGGCGCTGAGGTCCTAATCCTACTGGGACTGCTTTTGCCTCTGTGTGTGCCTGTCTAAATTTTGGATCCCGGCTGATTAGAAGCAAACTCTCCTTCTCTTTTTGCATGTCTCTCTCTCTCTATCTCTCTCTTTCTCTCTCTCTCTCTCTCTCTCTCTCTGTCTCTCTTTTACCTCTACTTCTCTCTGCTTCGCTCTCTCTCTCTCTTCTCCTCCATGTCTTTGATTGCTGGTAAAGTGTCTCTTCTCCTTCTATCTACTTTTCCTCTCTTATCTCTTTAATAACTGCCTACTGTCTTTTCCGCTCGTTTTGATGTGTGTTTTTGTAATGTTTGGAAGCATGTGTGCATGCATAATATAGGAATGTCTTTAATGTGTCAGTGTGCACTTATCTCAGCTTTTGTGTGTATATGTGTGTGCGTGTGTGTGTGTGTGTGTGTGTACGTCTCATTTCATCAGAACCTCTTAGCGTTGGTCTCGTCGTTTTATCTTCCCCATTTGTTTCAGCTTTATTTTTTTTAAATCAAATAAGTGGCATGGATGTTACTGCTATTACCAAAGCTAAATTACATATTACTGAATATAATACATTGTCATGAGAATAAATAGATTAATAATTATATACTCTTTAGCAGTACACAGAGAGGATACGATACTTGTGGTTTGCACGACACTTTTAAAGGCATTTTATGTGACATGTTTACGCATGTCTACAACTAAAACCCTCAAAATCAATTTAATTCATTAATTTTACCACATAAGGAGTTCAAACTGATTTTTATAACACAATTTCAGCAAATTAATTTTGAATCTGAATTAAATCAAAATCATTTACTCTGTCATAAAGAAGGGTGTAGATCCGTCATATGATCAATTCCTCAAATGATTTTATAGAAATCTTGTATCCACTAATCTGCCAGTTATTTAATTCACCACATGTTGGACTAAGACACAGTAAAATGTAACAATTTCTCCAATTAATAATCTGGAACTAGGATTTCTTTAGCCATTTTTTGCTTAAAACATATCTTTGATGATTTATCTAAATTATTAAAATAGTTTTCTAAATTTTATTTAAATAACCTGTCTGTATATGTCCTGTCTAAGACGTCAGGGACGTTTTTTGTGTTTGTGTAAAATTTGACATTGTCCTTTATATTGCTGCGTCACTGGAAGTATAGCTGAAATAATTAGACAGAAAATTACTTGCTACTTTGATAACCTTTTTTTAATTTCACATAATTTCAGCAGGAATGCCAAACTTTAGCATTGTCCAGCTTCTCAAATGTGAGAATTTCCTGTTTATCTTTTCTGTTTAACATCATTGTCTGTTGAATATTAAAATTTTGTGATTGAAGCTTGAACAATTGGAGAAATTGTGATGTTTTTTTCTAAAATGTTTCTACATTTCAAGTGAATGATCAATATAAAAGAAAAATAATTGCCAGATGAATCAATGATATAAATTATTATTCTTCGCGACTCATTTGAGAATTATTACAACCAGTAATCCCCCCTACTCCATCATCCTCGTTCGCTCCACCCTCTCTTTTGTTTATTTTCCTTTTCTCCCCCCTTTTCCTTTCCTCTTTATTTCCTCTCTGTGGATCCCTCCAATAATCTTTTATTCCTGTGTAAATATTACAGCAATGAGGGAATATAGAGAATGAAAAAACCAAGCTGAAATAAGGTCAGACTATATTCTCACCTGCTTTCTCTTTCTCTCTACCTCTCTCTCGCTTCGTCGCTCACTTGCTCACTCTATCCCCTCCTCTCTCTGCTTCCCTCCATCGCCATCCCTCTCTCCTCCTCCCTTTTTGCCTCTCTTTCTCTCTCTCGTGTTCGCTGTCTGCTGATCCCGCTCTTCTCTCTTGTTCAGTCTCTTCCCCCTTACACACACCGACTGTCTGATGCCCACACACCCACTACACACAAACAGCACAGACGCAGACACACACACGCACACACACACACACACACACACTGACACCTGCATGTCGAGCTGTTGAGGGTCTAATTTAAGTAAAGTGCTTCTCTAGGAACCACAACCCCTCAACTCACGATGATGGAGGGCGATGCAGTGCGGTGTGGTTGCACACACGCTCACTAACACACACACACGCGCACACACACAGACACTAGGTTATACATAAATGCACACACACACATCCTGCTCCGGCGATACTGAGCTGCGACTCTCCGCGGTGTGGGATTGAAGGCAGCACTGTAGATGGCTTGTAAGTAGCATACTGTAATAATAACGTGATATTTGATCCCCGTAGGGAAATTCACCTTTTCTCGGCCGCCTGCAGATCAGACTGCAGGGTCAGTTACAGCTGTGGCAAAGCTGGTGTAGGGGATTTAGTCTCTTGCTCAAGGACACTTCAGCAAGGTGGATGCTGCACGGCTGACAGTGATATGGTTAAATCTGGGCCTCCTGATTAAAGGATGTTGTCTCCATCGTCTTTGCTGCACATCGCCCCGGCTGCTCCGCTTCTGGTGCGTAGGTGTGTTTGTTTCCACTGGAGTTGGAGCTAACTTTAGATGAGGCAGGATTGTGCTGCACCGCTGCTGCAAATCTGGGGCCGCGATCTCGAACCTTCATGGAAAAAGAATTGCCTGAAATGCTTTGGTTTTGGAAACTTCGGTCCCACATAAAAGTAAAGATAAGACTCGTTTAATGAGTGCAGGGCTTATGTTACATTTCTCCCCACAAAACCTGGGACTGTTGAAAGCAGCCTAAATTCAAACCAGTAACACTGACGTACACCAGATCTTTCTTTTTAAAATGGGGAACTTGTTGGGTAAACAGCTGCTTATTTACACAACCAGCGGATATGTTGCCACACTCTCTTAATTTGGAGTCATGTAACTGTTTCTGGCCTTTTGATGAACTTTAAGTGTTTTTTCGGTCTCCATCAAGGCTGGAGAGAAATATGTGGCTCTTTAGTTGCTAAATGCTTCACCATGTTCACCAGGCAGCCGCTATGTTTGTGTCACTGCTTTTTTTGTGCTGGTTGTGCAGTGGTGTTTCAGGTGTTGAGTCTGATTAACCATCCCATGAGAGCAGAGAGACTCGGTACAAGACAGTAGGGTACAGTACAGTAGAGTACAGTAGAGTAGAGCAGAATCGCAGACTAGACAACTAAAACAATGTGCTTTTGAATGCTAAAATGCTCAGCAGAGTTTATGGGGGTTTGATTCTGTCACTCTGAGCGAGAGATCTGTTTTTCAAATAAAACCTTTATTGTTGAAGGTATAATAAAACCTTTTATTGTTATGTCCTGGAGACAGAAAGCAGTTGCACTATTAAACCTTCTCATTAATGAATTAAAAAGTAAATTGCACAAAATAAAATAAAATCTATTTTTGCATGTTAACATCGTAGCGAAATAATTCAGGATAATAAAAATAACTTATACCATTGTTTTGTTTTTTTAAACCTACCGGGTACCTCTTCTATTATTACAGGGTCATAATAGAATATGTTTTGTATTCATTTTTTGTAATATCCTGAATTTTTACTCTTCCAGCATGTAACAGGTATAAAATGTATTTATTTAGAATTTTAATTTACAAATATTTTTTGTACCATTTGTTACAATGCTTATTATGTTCTCTCGGCCCCTCATTGGTTAGACTATTATCTGGGCCACGTATTGAAACATTTCATCACAGGCTCTTAAACTGTTGATATCTTTGAACCATGATCATCATCATTGTGAATACATGTTAATAAGTAACAGTCACATAAATTCACCACCGAAGAACATGTGTTTAATAGAGACTGTGTGTGCTAATACATTGTAGATTGTGGTAGTTAACCAGTGACCGTTTGATAAGTGGTGAGCTGGTGTTGTGTTTGAACTTCAATGTGATTCATGAAGACACAACATGTGTACCTGTTCATCTCCGGGTCCACTTTGCTCTCAGCTTACGGTGACGTGTTTTCTGTTCCACTCGCTTTGTGCTCATCCCGGTGTTTTGACCCTCAGATGTAATTCATCCAGCAGCAGGCACAAGCGGCCTCAAATCATCAGAGTCAGTGTGTCTTCATCCTTATGAAGATGTGTGTGTTTGTGTGTGTGTGTGTCTGTCTGTTCTCATATGTGTGTGTGTGTGTGTGTTTGCTGTGGCTGCAAACTGAATGGACCACAGGGGTGTGGCTCAGGCATGTCGGACGACCAGAATTCCCAGAACAGGCTTCCTCACTGTTTACCAGAGCTACTAAGCTACTGTGGGGGTGATGGTGGGGGTGTTGCCAACACACACACACACACACACACACACACACACACACACACACACACACACACACACACACACACACACACACACACACACACGGACACAATCACACACACACGCATACAGACACAGAGGCAAGTTAAGTTGGATGGAATTGCATTATTGGCTCTCACCGCAGGCTTTCCTGAAATATCAGCAACCTTATGCTTTTAATTAGGGTGTGTGTGTGTGCGTGTGCGTGTGCATGTGCGTGTGCGCGAGTGCCCACGTGTACCATTTGTGTTTCATTCCGACCAAGGCAGCAGAACCAGTCTTGTATGACCCCTATCCCCTAAATTCCCCTGTTTTCTTTGCTAAAACATGGAAAAACTTCCCCCGACAGCCCCCCACCTCCTTCCCTCCTTCCCTCCTTCCTGCTTCCCTAAGAAACCCTCATATGTTGTGAGTTCCTCCCCTCCAAGACCATATAAGGTCCTTCCTCCTGCCGTTGGGTGGGTTGGTGGGTGTGTGGCATCCAAAAAGTCTGTGGTCAAAAAGCAGGAACGTTTTCCTCCTCACTCACAGTTTACTGGTGCATTTTGTGGGGGCCATGTACACACACGGAAAACTCTGAACATCACCGGATCTCTTTTTATGGTTTTTCTCTTCTTCTTTTGTCGGCTTTCCGGGGCCGAGTTTTGACACAAGGTGCCATGTTGCACGTTTTCTTCCCTGTTAATTTCATTCCTCCTGCTGCTTTTACCTCCTGTAGCTCTCATGGAGCTGCAGCCAGACGATGTGTCTTTCAGCATCCTCGGTGGCTTTTGATGGTGTAAACGCACGTGTGACTGGGATGTTACCACAGTAGTCTTGTGCACGCAGGGAGACGGTATTAGAGAGTGTGTGTGCATGGTTGTGTGTGTGTGTGTGGACGGCGAGGCTCTGGTCCGCAGCCTGGCAGTGAGGCTTTGAGCTGTGCTGTTCATACTGATTTATGCGCCTCACAGGGAAATCTCTCATTTGTAGCTCTTTTATCTCAGTCCCCCTCCCTCCACTCTTTCCCTCTTTCTCTCCCTTTCTCTTTCTCCGTCTCCGTCCTCACTCCTCTTCCCCGACGTAATGTGATTCAGTGCAGCTGCTCGTCCCAGGCGACATGCCATGCTTTGCTTGCACACCCTGCTCTTTCTAACATGAATGAGTCAAGAGGAATCGTTGATGAATAATAAGATAGAGCAGAAGGAAAATGCTATCTGGATCAAGTTCAGCAAAAGAACTCCTTTTCTCCTCTGAACATAGTCTTTGTAAGCACCGCTCGGGCGCTTACTCACACATTGAATGTGTTTGTGTCCCCAGTGCCATAATGCTTTTATGGCCCTGTGTGTGTGTGTGCGTGCGTGTGCGTGTGTGTGTGTGCGTGTGTGCGTGTGTGTGTGTGTGTGCGCCTTCCACGACTGCCTTGTTTGAGTAGCCCTGTCACTTGTGCAATTCTGTGGTGTCAAAACAGATCAGAAAGGTCTGGCTTGACTCCTGCCCCTAAATACACACCCAAAACACACACACACACACACACACACTCACACACACACACACACCCACACACACACACACACAGATTGAAGGCTCGGTGCCAGGGCCCTTGGTGGTTGGAGGCATATGAAAGGGTCGGACTGACGAGAGGTTGCCAAGTGTACGGCAATAAGCGTAGCAGCCAAGCTAACGAGAGTCAGAACCTCTGACACACACACACACACACACACACACACACACACACACACACACACACACACACACACACACACACACACACACACAGACACACACAAACACACAGTGAGACTGTATTGTCAGCCTCTCAAGCGCTCCCAGTTGTCACCACCAATGGCGGAATAGAAGAGTGTGTGTCTGAGTGTGTGTGAGTGTGTGTGAGAAAAAGAGAGAGAGAGAGTTCAGTATATCAGTGTGTGGACAGAGGCTTCTGTTAATTGGCAAATGTGACAATACAACACGAGAGGATATTGATCTTCAATCGGACGGAGATCGATTTAACTTGTCACCCTTCCAGGTGTGTGCATGTGCGTGCGTGTGATTGCACGTGTGTATTGATCAGCAGCAGTCCATTCAGAATATCGCTCCGTTACTTTATCTGGGTTTGCTTCTTTCTCCTTGTGACATCCCCTGCGTCACCCCAATTCCACCTCGATGGGGATCTTTGTTTTCTCCTCCTCTGTTTGCTTCTTCCTCCTTCCTCTTCCTCCCTCTTCCTCCCCTCAGAATAGTGAGAAAGCCTTGGGACGGTGTGGCCTTTTATCTGTTGTGTGGCCGCTGAGTTTCACTGTAGATCTCCTCCTGAGACGAACGCACTGAAGAGGGTGCAGGGTCCTTCACACTCACACCAGCTCATGCACCACACTGTGTCCCCTGACCAGCTCTGTTATAATGTAAAAATTAAACATTAATTCCAGGTGTTTTTCCATCATTAGACGCTTTCTTTGCATTTTGCATAAAAGCTTAATTCTACTACTGTTTCGAAACATGACCGCCATAGTTTACAGCAGGCGCCATTGATCCATCCTTGATGAAACCGTCTAACGCTGCTTTCATACATGAGCTGAAGTCTGGACATCTTCCTGAAATTTTCCAGAGGGACTGTATGTGAGAACGCAAATGTCCGAGTTGGTCCGGACAATTTCTAGAACTTTTCCTGCCAGCCCCTGGTTACATGAGAGTGAGCCCTTGTGAAAAAAAGAAATGGCAGGAAATGTGCAGAAAATTCACAGCGAGTGGGTTGATGACGATTCTAATGAAAGAATACAAATACTTCTGAATGAAAAAGATATATCATGGAGAAACGATGAGATTCGGGAGGTTTTGGCGATCCGGGGCGATGCTGGTGTGGATGTGTGGAAGTATCTCAGTATGTAAAAGAGGTGTCATGCACGTAGAGGAACGCCAGCGAAGAAAGACAAGGAGAGAGCTTTTGGGCGATTAGTGTTGAGGCCAGTGTTGATGTTGTAAACAAAAGCATGCGATCTCCACAGCAGAATTTATTCGTCATGTTCTGCTTCCTGCATGACGTACCCAGCGGCCACCCCTCAGCTAAATGTTCCAGACATTGTTCTGTTGTTGTGTTTTACCTGCACATTCCCCTGCTGCGTTCTTCATTTGTGAAAGGCAAAAATGTCCATACCCATTTTCTGGAGTTCACATTTGCAAATGACTTTAGTGTGCCTTAAATGTGTGAAAATGTGAGTGCGCTCATAAAAAAAAGAAGCTAAATTACTTGCACAATTTCAATCTTTGTGCCTTTTTTCAACTTTTATCCATTGGGGTTAAATGTAGAAATTCCTCCGTAAAGCATTTTCCGCACTAACATTGGTGTTATTCATGTCAACCTCTCGCAGCAGCAACACAGTGTGGCAGTCGTCCCGGATAAAATAAAAGCTACTTTCTGTGCAGAACTTTACTTTTGTAGATAGATTTCTCCCCGTGTGACTGTTAACCATCGGGGTAAA
This sequence comes from Hippoglossus hippoglossus, assembly GCF_009819705.1. NCBI lineage: Eukaryota > Metazoa > Chordata > Actinopteri > Pleuronectiformes > Pleuronectidae > Hippoglossus > Hippoglossus hippoglossus. Next base: position 12,455,893 of record NC_047169.1, read on the forward strand.
ATGGCTTCTGTGAAGATCTGGCTGTTAAATTCTGAAGCCGCTGACACCAAATCCCGATGTTTATATTGCTGAAACTTCAGATTAGCTGCTATCGAACTCCATTGCGGCTGCACAGGAAACGGCAACATCTCAAAATTTATGTTTGGCCCCATATACCCGAAGATATTCCGAGCGGCAAGACCTGCCCAGAAAGGCGAGGAGCACATCCAATACTTTAAATAAAATATGAAACAGTGTTACAATAAGTAAGTTTGAGTGGATTTTCCCCTTAGCAAATCACATTACCGTCCATCATAAATAAACTAAAGCAGATTTTGCTCACTGTAAGTACAGCAGACTGAATTAGTATGAGTAGAGAGTCGTAATTCTGATGTTTATTACCTTGGATAGTCAACATTGGAGGATTCAATGCCTGCACATTGACACACTTTTCCAGTTCGCGATGCCAACTGGGGAAAATGGGAGGCATACAAACACATTTTCTTCTTTAATTACCACTACAGAGACTGAATGGAGCCGTTTTCTCAGTCAGCAGCCTGTATTTATAGTAAATAACGTGCAGATATGTGTGATCCTGAGGTGACTTGGGTCAGAGCTGAGGTTTTGATGTAGATGAGTATCTGTGGTGGTTCAATCGAACCCACTAGAGTTTGTGTTACGTTTGTTATGGTTCTGTTCTGTCTCGTTCCCTCTTTGTCTGATACATCTCATCAGTTGTGGTTAATTTGGCGTCCTCGCACTCACCGGGTGGTGTTCCTGAGCTACGGGAAACGATGGGAGGATGCGGCGGTGACAGATGGAAGGGGAATGTGCAGATTGGGATAAAAACAAAGGTGGAAACCGAGGGCAGGAAGAGAAAGAAAAGGGAGGAGGGGGGGGGGGAGGCACCGGCACAGAAATAAGGTTTATGTTAGTGGCTGGCCTCCGAGATGATTTTCCATATCAGCAGGCCAGAGGGAGCGGGCAAATATGATTTTCTCCTCAACTCGCCAACAGAAAACAGACAGAGAGCGGCGAGAGAAGGGAGTTGACAGGAAAGAGGGAACGGGGTAAAAAAAAAAAAATAGAGGAAGAGATGAGTAAATGGGAAAAAGATGGGGAGATGGGGGGGATGGGTGGAGAGATGAAAGACTTGAGTATTAAAACTTGATAATCAATATCCCTGCTGTTTGAAATCAATGCTGCTAATTTCTTAAAATGTCTTTAATTTAATTCAAGTGAACTTTTATGGCCCCGGGAGACACTTCACGATGCCTCTCGTAACTTCTGAAACGCTTGGCTGCTCAGCTGAAACCTGGCTTTTTCTTTGTATTGTCTGGTGTCGGAGATGAGTCGAATGTGTGTGTATCGGACTATTAGAATTGAATGTGCCTGCGTGTGTGTGTGTGTGTGTGTGTGTGTGTGTGTGTGTGTGTGTGTGTGTGTGTGTGTGTGTGTGTGTGTGTGTGTGTGTGTGTGTGTGTGTGTGTGTGTGTGTGTGTGTGTGTGTGTGCTGCCAGGGGGCCTTGTGAAACCAGCCTGAGTCTTATACGAGCTGTGTTTTATTATGACTGGCTGAAAGGCCACTGATCTGCAGTTGTACAAGATCGGGTTTGGAGAAGAAGAAAAAAAGTCCCAAAAAATAAAAATAGCTACGCTGTGAAAATATCCTGTCTGAGAGAGGGCGAGCGAGAGAGAGAGAGAGAGAGAGAGAAAATAAATGTCTAGAAAGTTTTGGAAAGTTTTGGCGACCCCTCCCCCTCTTCCTACATGTTTATTATGATGACAGAAAGTGAAAATGTCAAGACCTAAAGATGGAGGCATTTCTATAGCGTGTGTTCATCTTCATGTTTGTGTGTGTGTACGTTTGTGAGAGAGAGAGAGAGAGAGAGAGAGAGAGAGAGAGAGAGAGAGAGAGAGAGAGAGAGACTGGCAGTTGAAGGCACTTGTGGTTGTCAGGGCGTCAGGTCGTGGTCGAGGTGAGAAGGGTACTCTATGAGTGTGTGTGTGTGTGTGTGTGTGACTCATGCAGACTGTTGTGGTTGTAGTAATTGTCTCTGATGCGAGGCAGAATTTATGGGTAACGACCTAACCCACCACCATCACCCTCCCTCTCTCTCTGTCTTTCTCTCTCTCTCTCTCTCTTTCTCTCTCTCTCTCTCTCTCCATCCAGTGACTAATTACCTGATTCCCTGTGGATATGTTTCCTCCTTCCCCTACAACATGTTCGGGTTGTTCCACTAAATGAGAGCATGCTGATAAGCGGAGTTACATTTTAACGGAGCCAAACTGTAGTGAGCCCGTTCGCTCTGTGCGCTGAAACTGTTGCAGGGTGAAATTGAACCAGTGGAACTAGGTTTTTACTCCAAGCACAGCTATTTTAAATGTGACTGTTCAAATCTTCACCAGTCACCAACAGATGATTCAAATGTAAGAGCCGCGTTGCATATTGATAAATGTAGCAACTCCAAACTTCAGATATTCTAATCTTCTGTTTTAAAGTGTCCTCTCTTGCACCGAGCTCTGGACACTTTCCTGAAATTATCCAGAGTGGCTGTATGTGAGAACGCAAATGTCTGAGTTAGTTGCTCACAACGTTTTCCAGAACTTTTCCTGCCAGCCCCCTAGTAAAATGTCCAAGTGAGCCCATGTGAGAATACAGCAGGGGTGGCGTGTTGGCGACGTTTCCAACACACATGAAACAAAACTGATAGAAAGAAGACAAGAAGACAACCACGAAGATGTGAAATTGGAAAGACAACAAGATTTGAGAGCGTTTGGTGATAAGGGCCGACACCGGCGTCGATGTGCTGTGAACAAAAACACTTGACTGTCTCCTGCTTCCTCTACCCAGGCGCCACCACTTTGCCTGAAGGTTCTGGACATTTTGCTGTTGTTGTGAAAGCGCCCAGTCGGGACAATCTCCTGCTGCGTTCGTCATACGTGAAAGGCCCGACCCGAATTTCTGGACAATTTCCAGAGATCATGTCTGAAAATGGCTCAACAATAACCATTTAAACTGCCTCCACCTAGCTTTTGACACTTTGCCATCATGGTTAACATATAAAGCTAATGCTGACGAACAGGCACCAGAATCACGTTAACTCTGTCACGTGCGCGTTACAAAACTCTTATGTAAGCGTTCAAAAAGCAGCCAGCCACCTGTCTCAGGCCTCAGGATATGTTCAGATCAGATTTCGAGGCCCTTTTCCTGATCATAATTTTAACTGCAGTGTGAATGCAGCTTGGAGGGATCAATTTCTCTAGGGCAGGTCAGGAAATTTCATTTTTCACAGCACAACTCAGTAATATTAACACCACCCAGATCTGCCGTGTCTCACTTTTTTTTACAGCCTCAGACTCCTGCTGGGTTCTGAAAATGTTATATTTAAGTGATATTAAAACAATATTTTGACTCTCTCTGGGAAAATGTGTTTCACCTCTGCTGTGTATCATAGTTTGAAGATGAATATTACTGTGGACAAAAGTCATTTAAAAAAGATACTGTATGTGCATGGAGCATTATCAAATGTGTGAAAAACAGATTACTGTGCAAAGGGGAAAGTCATCGTTTACGCTTGGAGTTTTTTAGCTGCTCAGGCAGTTTGGGTGCACGTGTGCTTTTTCTCAGTTTAACTGTCAGACTCTAGAGCCTCTCAGTTCTTCTTCTGTGGTGTCGCCCGCTCATTTGCACCTCGGCGGTGTCATCCCCACCTCTTGCTCGCCCAGAGCCACATGTAATGAGCGAGCACCTCTCTAACCTCCAGCCTCTCGCTCTCTCTCTCTCTCTCAGGTGCTTCCTTCATGGGTTCCTTCCTGGCCAGCAGTCTGGGGTCCCCGCCTTCCCACCCTCCTCACCCGTCAGGACCTGCGGCCTCCCCCTCCTCCCCCTCCTACAGGGCTGGACCCCATTCGAGCGCTTCCCCTATATGGTTCCCCCATTCGCATGAAGGTAAGACGCATGCACACACACACACACATGCACACACAGAAAGAGGAGGCAGCCCAGCGTGCTCGGGTCTCTGGTTAATCCAGGGTCTTGGTTTGGGATTAGATTGAGATGGAGCCATTAAGTGGTTTAACCAACACTGAGCTGAGGCCAAACACACACCGCAGTGATGCCTCAGATGGTGCTACTTATAGAAACACACACACACACACACACACACACACACACACACACACACACACACACACACACACACACACACACACACACACACACACACACACACACACACACACACACACGCACGCACACACACACACACAATTCTGTCTGTGTCAACAATAGCAACCGTTTGTGGCTTTGTGTCTGTGGCGGTTTTTTAGTTGTGAGATCAAGCATGACACTATTAAGACTGGTGAAAAGAGAGACACACACACACACACACACACACACACACACTGATACATTTTAAAAACAGCGTCATTATTGCAAGTCATTTCCAATACACTTCAGGCTCCTATATTCTCTCTCCTCTTTTCACTCAATCATCTCTCACCCCCTCCCCTCTCTCTCTCTCTCTCTCTCTCTCTCTCTCTCTCTCTCTCTCTCTCTCTCTCTTTTCGGGGTGAGTTTTAAGTTTCATGAGTTTCTACCCCTGCCCCCCCCAGACACACACACACACACTGAAACTTACCCCACTTTCCACCATGCCTTCCCTCTTCACAGCCCCCCTCCCCCTCTGACCGCAGCCCCACCCTCAGGGCCCCTTCTGGGCTAACCGACCTCCAACGGCCCCCTTCCTGATCAGATATACACACAGACACAGACACACACACAAATGTGCGCATCCACATGCATCATGTCCTCTTTCGAGTGGTAACCGTTTGTGGTCTGAGCTCGACTCACTTATCTGTCCCTCTCAGGTATGCATGTGCATGTCTTTCCGTGTGTGTGGGTGTAAGAGGATTTCACTTTTGACAGCGAGATGGATCTAGACAGATAACCCCCACAAAAAAAAAAAGACTTCAACAGAAACACAGGCTTCCGCCACAGGCTGTATTTTGCAACAAGCCGATGATAACGGTCAGAATCAGAATTTCACGTTTCACCAGTTTTTCATGAAATGTGGACGAGTGAACAAAGTGTGTCACCCCGGAAAAAGTATTTTAATCCCCCAGACATTGTTGCCGAGGAGTTACCATGCAGTCAACTTTCAGTAGAGCTAGTTCTTTATTTATTTAAACACAACCAGCTGTGTGACCATTGTTCCAACAGTCCCCTCTCACCACATTTGGACAAGTCATGGCAGGACAAGCACTGGTTTGATCAATAACAACAGTAATGACTGCATTCCTTTCAGGTGAGACACTGTCAGCATCCTGGTGTTTTGTGTGATGATTCACAGGAATGACTGACGTTGACACTTAAATGAATCCATCATTAGTGGCATTAATTAGATCTGTGCTCTCTCTACCATTAGGCTGCTGGGAAAAAAAGCTTCTGAATTACTGTACAGTATAAATCACATCTTCAACCTGTCGAGTCTGTACATTTGTCACTTTTCCACCAGTTACATGATGCAAAATCAAAGAAAATCCCACTGCTTTGGTTGAAAAATGTTGTATGAAGTTTTAAATAGGTTTTAAATTTGTTGCTGGAGAGGTGTACAAATTTAATTTGGGCAAATAAGTCAAACGCGCTGCCTCTCCTCCACGGAGACAGGACCCCTCTCAACTGCCGCCCACATCTCAGATTAAGGCCCATAGGATGAACTCATAAGTGCCGTGTTCTTACATAGAAAACTCTCCTGACGCAGCTTTAAAGCATACCAGAGTTTTTTGCTTGTGCAACTGCCTCATTTGCAGCTCATGGAGCGATAAATAGCAACAGTTAAGCCCTGAAAATGAGCACTAATGTCGCCCGGAGTGACTGTCTTAAATCAGATTCATAGGAGTCTGAGGCAGGACTTCAACGAGAGAGAGAGAGAGAGCAGCAGCAGTGGTGAAAAGAGAGCAAGAATGTGTGTTTGTGTGTGTGTGTGTCTGTGTGTGTGTGTGTGTGTGTGTGTGTCGAGAGGGAGAATGCGTGTGCCTATCAGACAGATTTTGTGTCTGTGTGGCTCAGCTTTGATGTCTGAACACACACATACACGTGCGTGCACACACTCAGACGCACGGACGCGTGCACACACACACTACAAATGATTGTTTTTACGAATTAAAGCCAGGGAGCTCCTGTAGGCGGTCTGCCAGCTGGCCACCGTCCAGAGAGTGGAGCCTAGCCAGCACGGAGAGAAGAAACCTGGCTAATACACACACACACACACACACACACACACACACACACACACACACACACACACACACACACACACATACACACATACACACAGCAGACACACACACACTCAGCGGACACACACACACACAGTCACAGACGAGACATATTCAAGAGGAAAAGCACACTTGTTTGAAAAGCAGCACATATTCTGTCTCGCACACAAATAGTATTCTATTTCTTTCTCCTACTCTCCTTCTCACACACACACACACACACACACACACACACACACACACACACACACACACACACCTATCCCGTCACTCGCTCTCCGTCTTCCACACCTGTCCTTGTTTTCCTCTACTGTCTCGTGTGCTCTCGCTCTTCTCCTTACCTCCCCTTTCCTCTGTTCTCTCATCTCAGCCATCTCAAAGCTCTTCACTTCCCTTTCACTTCCTCCTTCATCTTCCATACACACAAACACACACACACACACACACACACACTCACACACACACAAACACACACACACAAACACAAACACACACACCCCTCTCCATACACCTCACAGCAGCACCAGATTGGAGGCTTTTCATATCGACAGCCCTGTCGTCTCCTTTACTTTTACTCCCTCTACTGAGTATTCAACCACTAGCCTCCTCCATCCCTTCATCCCTTCCTTCCTTTCCTCTCTTTTGTCACCGTGTCCCTCTGTGTTATCTTTGTTCCCCTCTTCTTCTTTCTCATCTCCCCTCCCTCCCTCCCTCCTGAGTTTTATCACTCATCATTACCCACGGGATTGGCTTTAGATGGCTGATAGAGCCTTTTGGCTAATTGTCGCCATTTAGATTCACTGGTTGTTAACCAGTCAGAGTAATCACACACACACACACACACACACACACACACACACACACACACACACACACACACACACACACACACACACACACACACACACACACACACACACACACACATACACACCAACACACATCCATGCATTTACATTACGGCTTGAACACGCAGACACAGAGTGCCACACACACATGCTGGGAGCAGTGAGGGGGTGTTGGTGGTTTTGCAGTGTGACTGTGGAATGCGTAGGATGAGTTTTTATGGAGTGCTGTTTACTTTGGCCACCACCGTTAAACTTTTAACGGCTGCCAATTAACGGGCCGGCAAGGACACTCTGTGGGGCATGAAACCAGCTGCTGGAGAACACACACACACACACACACACACACACACACACACACACACACACACACACACACACACACACACACACACACACACACACACACACATACGGATACACAATCCCTGCCTTTTGGCCCCATAATGTATTTGTGTATTGAGCTTGTGTGTATGTGCATGGTGACTGTGGTGATTTTGCAGCCCCCCCCACCACCCATCCAATGCTACCCCCTCTCTCAAACCACCACGACGACCCCCGCACACATACACACACCCACGCTGACCCTCACCCATCCATACAGCCTTCCGGCCCCTATCAACACAACCACCAAGACCTCCTCCATTTCTCTATCCCACGATGCAGTTCAACGTCCTTGAAGACGAGGAACAGAGTGGAACGACCGTTTTACCTCCCAGTGACCTCCTGGGAGAACTGCGTGTGTGTGTGTGTGTGTGTGTGTGTGTGTGTGTGTGTGTGTGTGTGTGTGTGTGTGTGTGTGTGTGTGTGTGTGTGTGTGTGTGTGTGTGTGTGTGTGTGTGTGTGTGTTTTGAGTTTCGGGGGTGGTGGTGATTCTTCATACTATTTGTCTTGGGTTTGGGAAAAATGTGTTTTGTAGAAGAGCAAATTCCATCCAGTTAAATGCTGCAAACACTTGGCAGTAGCTGTCGGCTGTGGTTTTTGTCACCACTTTGTCCACTGTAAATAATGTCAACTCCTGCAGCGTGTTTGTGCAAAAAGTGCGTTTATGGTGAAAGTAGCACTAACTGGCCATATTTTTTTTCTGTGTTTTCCAAAATGGCCCTATTCCATGATAGATTGTAGAGATAAACTGTTTGTTTAGAGGGCTGCTGAATGTCAACACTGCAGAGAAACATCAATTCTTTCTTGCTCTCCCTCACTCTGACAGGGTACCCCAGCTATTCAGGAAGTCTTGCTTCTCCTTTTCTCCCCATGAGTCCCCTGGATCACCATAGCAACGGTCTCTATGGACAGCACCGCTTCTATGAAACTCCAAAAGGTAGGTGTCGGTGTGTGTACCTATGTAACAGACTGTAAAAATAGCTTAGTATATATTTTCTTTTAATCGTCATTTCCTTTTCTCCAGATATAAGAAATATAGTTATTTAATTAAAACTTCATGAAAAGCAGATAATGTTCAAATCGCTCGAGATCGCATTGTACCTTTAGCGATTCATTTGAAGTCTTCTCTTCTTCTCCCAGATCACTTCTACCTGAGAGGCCTTCCTCCCCAGCCCCCTTTGCTCTCCACCAATCACAGCCTTCCCCCTTTGTCCAGGACTGCCCCAGGCCACCCTCTTGGCTCTTGCAGCCGAGAGATGGACAACGGGGGAGGAGGGGGGAAGAGCACCAAGGATGTGGGCGAGAAAGGGGTGTCATCTGTGTCAAAGGACAAGGAGCGATCAAGCAGCAAGGAGCGACACCAGGAGAGCAAAGACAAACAGCATCAGCTCCATCATCACCATCTTCATCAGACAAACTCTGCCACCACTCCATCAAGCTACCACCACCAAGCTTACCCCCACCCTCACCATGCCCTTCTTCCTCACCTCACTCCCCAGAGCAGAGAGGAGGACCACAGACACTCTCTGGAGCGACACAAGGAGTACAGAGACAGTGACTCGGGAAGCCAGGGGACAAAAAGTATGACTGCTTGTAAACTGTCTAGTGGTTCAGGGTCAGAAAGTGGCTCTGGAGGAAAAGGGGGAACGATGAGCAGTTGCAGTGGTGGTGGGGTGGGCAGATCTCCATCTGGAGGTGGCAGGCGGTGCTCCAAGGATGGAGCCATAAACGGGGAGATGAGGATTAGTGAATCCTCAACTTCCTCCTCTGAATGTATGAGACGAGGGTCGGCTGCAGCAACAGCCATCTTGTCACCTCCTACTCCCCACTCTGTGGCCTCCTACTCAATGCCTCCTCCTCCCCCTCCGCCACCTCCTCCTCATGCCTTACACATGGGTGCCACAGTCACAGGAGGGTGGATACACCACGCACATAACCACCCTCATCCTGAGTTTTACTGTTCCCCTCTTACACTAACGCCCTCAAAAGACACCACTTCCGCCCCTGGAGGGTCTGGCAGGGAGGCGAAAGTCATTGGCCCAACATATGTGCCAACAGTTGGGCCACTGGGAGACCTGGCAGCCCCAGAATGTCGTGGTGCAGGAGGAGGTGGGAGAAAGGGAGATGATAAGAGTGGAGAAGGATCTTATGAAAGTCCTTCTCATCACCTCAACCGACTAAGCAGTTGCCAGAAGAAGGACAGATCCCAGCCACACCAGCAGCAGCTGGGATACGGCAAAGCTGACAAACCTCCTGACTGGAACCACCAGACACAGAACTTCCACAAACCCAACTCCAACATGAGCTCTCAGCCCGAGCTGCGGTCCTGCAGCCTGGAAAGATCTTCATCCTTTAGAGATGTAGAGGTTGTGGATGATGTTTACCGACCCTCACACCCACTAGATGGCCAGGGGACACAGCCTGCCGCTGGACAGGGCACTTCCAAGAATGGCTCTGATACCAGCACTCCTCCCTTTAGGGACTGTTCCCGCTCGAGTCCTCATCCTGATGGGAAGGTGGGATCAGGGGCTCAGAGGGAGGGACAAAAGGTTGCAAGGATAAGGCACCAGCAGCACAGCAGCCATGGAGCAAGTACAGATGAAAGGGCAAGAGACGGAGGTCAGACGGCACCTTCCTGGGGGGCTCGAGGGGGCAACCAGGAGGACCAGAGAAAAGGCTCCCATCATGCATCAGTTGGTAATGGTGAAGTAAGAGGGCTCAACAACCGAGCTTCAAATAATGACCACAACCAGCCCCATTCTCAACCCCCTCCACCTCTATCCCGTTCCACGTCACACACCACTGAGGATGAGGGCAGTGCCATGAAGAACCTAATGAACTACAGCTCCCAGCAGCCATTGCTGCTGCCACAGCGGAGCCCCTTCGGAGGCCTGGGCTGCCTCAAGCAGGGAGAGAGATCAGAGAAGGGGGACAGAGGAGGAGCTAAGCGAGACCCTCTGCAAGACCCACTCAAACAGTCGCTCCCTCCTCGCCGGGGATCCACTAACGAGGGAGAGAAAGGTGACAGAGGTGGGAAAGAGTCAGGGGACGCAGGAGAGGGGGAGGTGCGGCAGCCTCCGGTGGGTATTGCTGTCGCGGTAGCCCGACCACCCCATCGTTCCCCAGACAACACCCCTGGACACAGCAGACAAGGCAGGGTGCTGCCCAGCATGAAAGGTCAGACATCATTTATGCTCCTTGCACTGAAAGTCAATTAATGCTATTTCTGTGCTTTAGGCTGCATTATGGGAAAACCCCTCAGTTGCACACTTAAGAACAGCTAATGGTGTTGTGCTGCATTTTAATATCTTTCATTAGTTTTTGACACTCACTTGCAAATAGCCTCAGTCTCTCAACTCACCATAATGCACATTCAGTGAGACATTATAAGAAGGCAGAGCTGCTGATTTCTGCGTGGACAGTGATTGTCAAAGGAATACAACAAACCTTCCTGAAATTCACGTATACACGTAGCAGACACAGACAATGATGTCAACTTGGAAAGACTTCCAGAGAGTTTGGCGAAAAAGGGCCAACACTAGTATCCATATGTTTTAAACAAAAATACCTGATTTCTGCTGCACAATTCATATATCATGTCCTGCCTCATGCATGCTCTACCCAGATGCCACCACTCGCCCAAAAGTTCAGAACGTTTTCCTGTTGCAGTGAACGAGTCTGATCCGGACAATTCCTGCTGCATTCTTCATTATGTGGATGCAAACTCCAAAGTTCATGTCTGAAAACAAATGTTTATCTGTGGGTAGACTTTTTAATTTTAAAGGGCCATAAAAATGTTTGAAGATGCAACCAAACCTTCACATCGGCGCTTGGTTTTTTAGAAGTACCCATGTTTGAAATTGAAGGACACTTTTAATTGGTGAATGACAGTAAGTGTAATTACTGTTGTACTTGTTATTCAGGGGTGTCTCGCTCTGTGTATCCTCTTGGCCGGGAGGCAGAGGAGAGGAAGAGGATGACAGAGGAGCAGATCAGCCTTCATCATCTGGACAGAGACAGAGAGCTAATCATCAGGTACTCTTCAATTCATCGACACATATGAACATTCACCAATAGGAGCACACACATGCATCTCTTCATTTTTTTCTTTCTCATCTGATAGGCTGCAGTTCTTTTATTCTCTCCCCGTCTGAGGCTGTGCTTCTCTTTTCTCTCATCCCCTCACTCCATTTACTCTTCTCACCCTTTGATGTGGTATTTCCTTACCCACTCACTCTCTTTCTTGCCCTCTCTCTTTCCCATTCTCCGAGATGAGATGTGGTGCATTAATATTATGGAGACTAATACGAATCGAGTCTCTGAAGTATCAGGCTCTTGTTATGTAGTCATATTAAGGGAAGAAAACATATAATGAGAACTCATAGACCAGGACCAAGATGATGGCTGTTCCTGTTGCTGTCACATTTCATTTTTTTTAATGAATATAATGGCGGTAGTGGTAATGAAGATGACAATGATGAAGATAATGATCATAATGATGGCGATGATGACAATAAGAGGGATAATCAAGATAATGACAAAGTTCGCCCTGCCTACCGCCATGACAGGGAAAACAAGGATCGAGTGGAGTTCGCCAGGATCCACCCTTCTAGTAGTTGCCACGGTGACCTGACCTCCCACCTCCTGGTTCCAGCCAACCAGTTAGGGCCGGACCCTGCTGCACACGCTCACCCGGCTCACCACCACTGGATGCAGAGGACGGGGAGTCCCTCCCTCTGGATGGGGCATTCGTACAGTGAGTAGAAATCAACAAGAGCGCAGGATTCTAACTTATGTATGTGCTTCAGCACAAGTGAAAACAAATTTTCTTCATACATAGGATACTGTCTTTATCTTTAATCCCCTCACTTTCATTGGCTTCAGTCAAGATCAGTGTTTTTATCATTTTGTTAAAATCACGTGACAATAACTCTGGAAAGTTCCTTTGACTTCACGTTGATGGATGTTTTCTTTTGACTGTATTTTGTTCAATCGTGACGCTACTGTTAATAACAATGAATACATTTTTTTATTTTATTTATTTCTAAGTAACATTTTGTAATTGAAGTGTTTCAATACTATATTGCTTTACAATGAATAACAATCATGTTATAGCCACAAGTGAGACTGTGTAGCAAAAGAAATATGTAGACCACGTAGAAAAGAAAACACTAGAATGGCACTCTTCAGAGCCGATGCTTCCGCCAAGGCCCAGCAGTTCCATAAATTCAATCAAGCCTCACCAAATTTGCTCACACTCAAGGATATCAGTGCCTTTCATAAACCTGCATTTTTTTCCCCATTATCTCTTTAATATTTGGGAAAACACTCTATCTTGCAATGTTAACAAAAGTGGCAAAAGAAAATCCTGGATCTGCCCGCTTAATCAAAATCCGCTTCAAAAGTAAATAGGTTCTTCCTTATTTCACAGCCGCTCACCGAGTGTCAAGAAAATCGCTTCAATAGTTTTTCGCGTAATCCTGCTCACAGACAGACAAATGGCAGTGAAAACATAACCTCCTTGGTGAAGGTAATAACCTCCTTGGCGGAAGTAAATAGCAAATTTTCTCACAACTCCACATTATTCGTGTTTGGTGTTTGCATCCCAAGATTTACCCACTTATCCACAGCGGTACCTATTGAAGTAGTAAAATAAGTATTTATATGTTGCACCTATTTGACTCTGTTGTGTGTATTTCTTTTTTCCAGGTCTAAGCCATGTAGGAATGGGCCCCGGCTTCCCAACAGGTCTCCCCGGCTCTCTGCAGCCCGTCTTGGGGTCACTCACCCAAGACCCTAACTCTACGCTAGTGGTTCTTCCGACAGAACCGGGGCCTCATCATCATCTCGGTACGCTAAGCAGCCTTTTTTATAACAACTCACACTGACAACCAGCAGAGCCTGTATTCACCGCTGTCTACCCGTACTTAACTGCCTCCCCTGCCTCCCTCCTTCTCTCCATTTGTACCATCAGAGCTGCTGCCATTTCTCTCCCAGAGTTTTAGTATCATTGGCTAATCATAATATAATGCTCAACTAAGTCCCTCTGTCAGTGGGGCCGTGTTTTATAGCTTCGTTAATGGGAGCAGCTATTCCATTGCCCCCTCTGCATGTGCCCAGCGTTATGCAAACCATTTTAACTGATATTCATCTCTCTTGTGGTGGCACACTGGTGTGTTTGGACTGGACTTTGTCTAAGTGTGCATGTGCTTGTGCTTGTGCGTGTGCGTGTGTGTGCGTGTGTGTGTGTGTGTGGACATCTTAACTTAGTTGTGTTCATGTCTGGAACACCATGAAACATGGCTCAGTGTTAAAGGTTGTGTTGTACATCTCAACCATTGCTAAAAAGAGAAAAGCGCGTGTGCGTGCGTGCGTGAATGCTGCTTTGCAAACAGGCTGTGAAATTTAATTATCTCCCGCCTCCCTTGCCTCGCTTCGTGGGAGTTCCTGCAGAGAGGGGAAGTGCATCCACTGAACCCTTCCCCTGGGAAACATTAGCCCACTCAGGCTAATCTCACAGAACAAAGGTTCCCAGCGACAAGGCAGCCAAGAAGGGATGTGTGTGTGTGTGCCCGAGTGTGAGTGCGTTTACATGTGTGCGTATCTGAATTCATAAGCACTTAGGGTGGGGTTTTAAAGAAAATCTGTGTTTCCCTGCACGGAAAAACACCATCATTAGAAAGAGAAAGAGTTAAAAAAGGAGAATGGAGGATTGTTGCAGGATTCGCTTGTTGTGTCTGAAGCCAACCCCACATGTTCAAATGGGCACTTTCGGAGTTCAATGACAAAATGTCTATGTTTTCTATGTAAAAACTTTGCCCTGCTTCATTTTACTGCTTATTTAAGTCAAAAGATGAATGACGTTATTTGTCAATAAAGAAAAACAACATCACGTTTCCTCTCTTTCCAACTTTCTTCCTCCAGATGTTTTGGAGCAGTCAGGACTGTGGCCTCCTGTCTACGGCGGCCGCGGCCCCCCTCCTCACCTGCAGCATCACCCTGTCTACTCCCGCTCCTCATTCCTACGGCAGCAGGAGCTGTACGCCCTGCAGCACCAGCAGCAGCAGCGAGTCATGGAGCACATGCAGCGCCACACCATGGGACAGGTACAACTAATATTATAATTTAAAACTTGTGAAATACTGTTGCTTTATTATTGTGAAACTGTGTGCAAATGAGAATAAGAATTGTGCAAATATTGTGAACTTCCTCCTTTGAGATGTCAGGGTTATAATACATCCGTATTAATAATTTCTTTAAAGAAAGCTCACTTAATTTCTCAACCCTTAAAGAGAAATATGCAAAATTTCAAAATCTGTGTTGGAAACGGTTTCATGTGAAAATGTGTCATTATGTTGCTTTTCAACCACTTTTACATTCTTTATCATGTTTTTGTCTGTGTTTAAATAACTCATTCGCAAAAACAATGTCATAAGTGTAAATTTAACAAAAATAATGAGAAGAACTAACTATTTAAACACAAATCACTGTGATGTTAACTCTCCTTGTCCTTTTTCACAGAGAAAACACGACGAGCATCCTATTACGATAGAAGACTCTCCTCACCAGTCTTCAGCGTCCCGCAATGCCTCCTCATCCTCTTCCGCCACCTCATCTCATGCAGCCAAGCCCTTTTCTCACACTCCTCCTCCACCCAAGACCCCAACGCCGTCTCCGGGGATGTGTCCCTCCAGCCGCCACTCGCCCTGCTACCACTCCCCGTCCAGGCGGCAGCACCCGCCGAACCCCCTGACTCCCGCTCCGAGCCCGGCTGCCGCGGCTCCCCGCTCCCCGGCGCTCAGCCCCGCTCCCTCGCACCTTTCCAAGGGACTGGAGAGGGGCAGCGACAGAGGAGAGGGACAGCCGCCTCAGGACTACCCACAATCCCTAGAGCCAGGTAGGAGAAATATATATATATATAATATATTTTGCCAGTCAGACAAAATAATTTAAAGACAAAGAAATAGAGAGATGGGAAAAAAGAAAGAAAGACAAGAAAGAGGAAGTGGGTTGGAAGCTGCAGGAATGTAGGACTCTTTGAAACGTGGTATTCTTTTGATTTTGCAGAATTCGTTTGAAGCATAGCTTATCCCTTGAGTGTGGGTCTGTGTGTCCTTGAGTGTGGGTCTGTGTGTGTGCAGTCTTGTTTGTGTTCAAGCTAAAGACAGACAGCGGGCGGGTCGGCCGTTAAGGTCAGAGAAAAGCATACAGGCGCTCAGTGTGTTTATGTTTGACCTGCCAGCGCGCACGTGTGTCTGAGCTGACATGTGTGTCGTTAGACGAAGGTCAATGATATCCTTAGATAGACCCTTCTTATCCTTCAGGGGTCCTTGAGAAGTACAGGTGGAAGGATATGCGTTGTCGGGAGGGTGCAGGGATACCATCAATAATAAGAATGCAGGGGTGACAGGGACGACATTGCAATCACAGGAAAACAGCAGGACGTCATCAATATCACACATAAATCTATACTCACATGCCCACCGTATACATATTATGAACTACGCACTTATACTATGCATACACATGTGCTCTCAGTGTATTGTTCCAGTTTTGAGGTCTGACCTAAAGACATTGGAGATTTTCAGTTTTATGCAGAAGCTTGAAAATATATTCGACAAATTGTGTATCAGGTTTTGTGTCAGAACACAAATTAAACCATTGCTCGCTCCTCTTCCCTCCAGACTTGCCACCTGTTTACTCCTACCCTCCGATCGCCATGGGTTACAAGGCCGGGCCATCACCTGCCGAAGCCCGATTGGCTGAACAGGCCACGGTAGAGGCAGAGCCAGCAGAGCCCGACTCCAAATCCCACCCACATCCGTGCCACATCCAGCCTCTCACACAAGAAGAGGAGAGCAGGGAAGAAGAGGAGGATGGATCGAGAGACTGTGAAGTGGTGGAATCTCAGAGTGGAGTCGCGGAGGAAGAGGAGGGGGAACGGAGGGCGGAAAAGAGAGGATGCTCTGTCTCCGAGCCAGGGAGCAAGATTTCTGGATTGCTGCCATGCCCTTCCCCGGCTCCAGTCCCAGATCCAGCCAGCCCGGCCACAGCCACGGGCAAAGCCCTAAAAGTAGATCTCTCCCTGGGTTATCCGGGCCAGAAGGCCAGCCTGGAGGAGCCCCAGCTATCCAAAGAGCAGGAGGATGATAGGGAGCATGGAAAAGAGGACACGGGGGAGGAGGAGGAGGGAGAGAGAATGGAGCCCGACACAACAGAATGTATCGTCTCTGTGCCTGGAGAGCCCAAAGAGGAGGAGAAGGGGGAGGAAGAGGAGGACGGGGACAAAAATGGAGAGAATGTAGAGGTGGCCGAGGATGAGGAGGAAGTGAGAGGGATGAGTCCCGTCGAGGACCTGGCGGTAGTCCCATGTAGCTCTCCTGCTCCCTCCCCGGCCTCCGACCCCTTCCTGCCTCCCTTAGCGAGCACAGCCACCCAGCTCCAGGGGGCCTACATGTGGAGCCTGGAGCTGCTGATCGCCGCCGCTCTGTGCGCCACCAGGGATGCCTTGTACCCACCCGCACCTGTCACCCGGGCCCCGAGCCCCCCACCCAACCACGGTATGGCGATACTGGGAGAGCTGGCTGAGCTGGAGATTCAGCAGAGGAGCAGGCAGAGCACAGAGAAAAACCCTGAAGGTGAGAGGGAAATGCTTTTTTTTTTTCTTCAGCTGTGGCCCTCAAACATCAATAATCGAAGTGGTTCGACATTTTTGAACCACTTCTGAAAGTTTATAAAATACTCCCCCCCCCCCCCCCCCCAGTATTTACGTGTTTCCTTTCATTACACACACTGCACTGTTGATACTGTCGTGTTAGAGGCAGCAGGACTAAAACGGCCGTGAAAATGAGATCAAGGAAAAATAAGACAAAAGAGCGGTTACCCTACTTCTTCCTTGTCTACACAAGCACATGCGCACACACACACACACACACACACACACACACACACACACACACACACACACACACACACCCACACACACACACACACACACACAGTGAACCAAAAAAAGCTTCTGGGAGATGTGCATCCCAGATGTGGAGACGGTGAACTCACTCATTAACCTAACACACACACACACACACACACACACACACACACACACACACACACACACACACACACTAACTGTCCTGCTCCCTTCCTCAGTGCGGACCTTCTATTCTTGACCATATTTTTCCCTCTGGAAAGGGTGTGTGTGTTTGGGGGGGGACACAATGGACAAACAAGCTGAGTCTCAGACACCAGCCAGAACACACACACACACACACACACACACACACACACACACACACACACACACACACACACACGCACACACACTTTGCCCAGTGTGTCCCCCAGGCTCTGGCGTCTTGCTTTGCTAATTAGACCCTTTCTTTTAAAACACTTCTCCTGTAAGCGCTCCTATTTTCCCCTCGTCCCTCTGAGAGAAAGTGTTTTTATTTATGCCAGCATCAGTGTGTGCATGCTTGTCTGTGTTTGTGTGTGTGCACGCACGTCGCTGTGTGTGTTGTGTGTGTGTGTAAACTGTTAAGTAATCCCAGATGAATCCCTGCTCTCCTCCATCAGAGTCTATGTGTCTCTCCACCAGGCTGCCTGCTCCCTGCCTGCGCCCTCCTCCTCCTCCCTCCTCTCCTCCTCCCTCTTTGTAATTTTTTTCCCTCACTCACTCGCGTCTCCTTCTCCTTCTTTTTTTATTAAACCAATGTAATCTTGTGTGTAAATCCTGCCTCTGCAAGCCTTGTTGACGGAATTAATAAGTGTAAAAATCATAAGTCGCTCTGCAGCTGTCTGTGCATGTGTGTGTGTGCGTGCGATGCAGAGCGGGTGAGTTTGCATTTGTTTATGTGTGCACGCACGTGGTTAGCATGTGTAATAGGTGTGAAATCAATAAGTCCTGTTGTGGCATGGAAAACGTTCTCCAAATTGCAACACATTTATTTTAAAGCCGCTCAGGCCTCGCCGCAGTGTGGAATATTATTAATGCTGCTGATGGCGTTTTTTGTCATCGTGAATGTGTCGGGGAGATGAAACCGATCCCAGACAGATGCATTTATGCCGCTCCTTGACGTGGAAGGATATCTCAGCTGTTCACTGGAGATCGCAATTACAGATTAAGGAATCAAGAGATAGCCCCCCCCCCCCCCCCCTGCAGTATAACTTAACACGATTACTTCTTACATGCTTACAGAGGGGCTGTATGCGTCACAGTGTTCTTTATTCCTTCACTTTCACTTTATATTGCAATTTTAGCTCAATAAAAGTTCCTTTATGGAGCGTAATGATCACCAGGCCCATATCAACTGTAAGTGTTTTTAATTTTACTCCACTGTTTTTGTTTCTCCCTCTGAAATCCCCTGCGCCGCCTCCTATTACATCCTTCACCCACTTTAGAGACACAGTATAGTATCACTGTGTCGGTGTGTGTGTGTGTGTGTGAGAGAGAGAGAGTGAGGGCAGAAAGTATCAATCGATTGTGGCCGTCCTCCAGGATACTAAACTCGGTGTAGTGATGTCAGCGGTGATGTCATCCTGTCAGGGGTAATCGGAGCGTGCCATTGGCTCAGAGGTCTCGCAGATGAGAAGCCGCTGACCTCTGCCAGCCGGGACAGGACAGCCGTCTCAGATCCTTCCCGCTCTCCTGGTGCTCTCTCTTGAGTTACCTCTCTTTCTCACATCCGTTTCTTCCCTTTCTTTATTTTTTGTTCCTCATCCTTCCTGCCCTCCATCATTCTCTCTCTCTCTCGCTCCGCTGTTTGCTGCTTTTCTGTCTCCATCTACCACTCAGATATGCAGGTTTTTAATATTGTCAGATATCACTGGGAGGGCCTCGCTGCTCCAGTGAAACTTCTCCTCTTCCTCATCTTTTTCTTCTTCCTCACCTCGCCTCTCCTCATCCTCTCCACTCCCACTTCTTCTTCTTTTTCTTCTTCCTCTCCTCTCCTCATCTTCTCCTCTCCCTCTTCTTCTTCTTCCTCCTCTGCTCTCCTCTCCTCGCTTCTCTTCTTCCTCTCCTCGAAGGGGGAAATTGGATTCTGTCCATGTCCATAATGAGGAGATGTAGGAGAATAAATAGATAGCTCAATAAACACTTTGCTTCTTATTGCTTCTCCTCCCCTTTACTCCCATCCCCCCTTCATCTTACTGTGTTGCACGCCTCCTCCTCCTCCTCCTCTCTCCTCCTCTCTCCTGTCTGTTGTTCTCCTTCTCTCCAATACTCCCTCATGCCCATGTCTGCGCAGCTCAGCGAATGTTGTAGGTGAATGTGTGTATTCAGAATGAGTGTTTTGTTTGCATAGTTGTGCATGTTTACGTGTGTGTGTGTGTGTGTGTGTGCAGAGCACCTCATGAATATTCTGTTTCATCTGCTGTTGCTGTGACAATGACAGAGTTAATGACAGTGACAGATGTAGAGATCGTTCTCCAGCTCCCCCCCCCCCGTGTGTGCATGTGTGTGTGTGTCTGTGTTGTTTATGTACGATTAGGCGCGAACACAAGTATACATCAAATAAACTACCCACCTAATATCATAAATATCACCACTTTTCTCAGGCACAGTTTCATCGCTCCAGGAAATAAATCCTGTTCAGGCGCTCAGTATGTTTTATAATGCGATGTCAGTCGCTATGTGTGACGCGCCAATCTGAAACCACAACAATCCCATCTCTCCGTGCAGGTGAGGACATGCTGACCTTTGACCTCCACAGTCTGGCGACGCTGGCGGCCGCCCGTGCCCTGGAGATGGGGGGATGCGCTGAGGACGTGCGGGCGGACCAGCAGTGTCCAATCAGGAAGAGGCTCAACCTGCGCAGGAAGTGCAGCTGGACGCCTCGCCACGAGCCGGTGAGGTTTTTACCCAATGTGTATTTTGTGTGTCCGAGGGAAACATAAATCATTCAAACCGAAGTGAACTCAAACTGTTGAGACGTGTTGAACAATGGACTCACACCTCATTTGTTTAGTTTTTACTAAGCTTAAAAAAAACCTGTAAAACAACAAAAAACAAGATACAGATAGTAGCTTCTCCAACATTGACAACCATTTACAGGTTCTACATTTTAGGAAACTTTTATTTCAAGTGTTTCCACAAAGCATCCGTTGCTTATTCTCTGTGATGCAAATTCGCTCAAATGCCTCCTTAATAATCTTGATTTTTGTAACATACATTACTGTGTGTTGAGTAACACTGTATAAATAGAATTAGTTCATTAGTGATTGTAAAAAGTAATAGCTACTAACTTAATATAATAAATATAATACATCAAATAAAAAATTGATTGAATCCAACAGTTTTGTATTACATTTTTAGGGCAAAATATAACTATAAATATATTTTTTTAACTTCTTCAAGATGTAGTTATATACATAGATCACTCTTGAGAATATTCCAGTTTAGAGCTCTTGTGCCATCTCCAACACATCTTTGCCTTTAAGGTCGGATGCTGTTGTGACTTGTGAGCTTATGGTTACAGGAGACTTAAACAGGCTGCACAAACATCAGCTGGATACTTCATAAATCCAATGACTGTTTAACTCAGTTTGTTTTCAGCATTTAAATATCCTCTGTTTTGTGTGTGTGTGTTTTCGTGTGTGCGTGTGTGTGTGTGTGTGTCCTTGTGTGTGTGTGCGTGTGTGTGTGTCAGGCGTGCCCGGTGAAGGGCTCCATGGAGACAATGGGAGGGGAGGAGCTGTCCATGCGTGTCCAGCTGGCTGAGTTACAGCGCCGCTACAAAGAGAAACAGAGAGAACTGGCCAAGCTACAGAGGAAACACGACCACCAGTGAGCAGAGAGAACGCACACACACACACACACACACACACACACACACACACACACACACACACACACACACACACACACACACTTCTTTTTGTCTCTATTGAATCATGCATTCCAACATTCGCTGTCCTGCTGTCATGCTGCATCCTCCTGATTTATCAGGACTTGCTGCCTGCTCATACCTAATGCAGTTTGTCCTGTAGCCAATACAAGTTTCCTCCTGATTTCTCTCGCTGTACTGACTGCATCTTTGATCTCTCTCTCCCTGTCTCTCTCTCCCCCCCATCTTCCTCCTCCTCCTCATCTTCCTCTCTGCAGGAGAGAGGAGACGTCTCGCAGCCCTGCCCGCCGGGGGCCTGGCCGCCCCCGCAAGCGCAAGTCCACCCCCGGCCCAGCTGCTGCGGAGAGTTCCAAAAGACTCAGGTCAGTGCGCTGATGTTGCGTCAGTATAATCAGTGTGATTGGCAAGCCCCGCTCATTCATCCTGATTTCTGTTTGTGTTCTTAGTGAAAGGCACGGTTGATTTTCAAGAAGTTCTTCTTCAGCTGAATTGATTCAAATGCTCTATAGCTGATGATTTGCTTGATTGGGCACTGGAAGGAGCCGCTCGCGCACACACACACGCGCCAAGTGGGTTATGTGATGGAAGCTGTAAGCTGGGTGTGATTTTGAACGAGGGGAGGTAATGGAGATGGGGCCTTCATTAATCATCATTAATCACTTTTAATCATATTTATCACTTGCATTGATCATGTCCTGATTCCCTGTGGACCTCCAGCATATATTAATACAGCTGGACAAAGTCCCGATGTACAGTTATTACAGTGATAAACGACTGCACACCACCCCCACCCGCTGAAACACACAACCACACATTATTTAACACCTCAGACGTGCACCCTCTCACGCTGACAAACACATTCCTGCACATACGCACAAGCTGGAAGCGCACACACACTCACACAAAGTCAGTATTCAGCGCTCATAATGATAAATGTGTTTTCTCATGCCGCCCCACCTCTGTTGGCATGTGCACCCCTCGCCTTGATAAAATGATTAGAGAAACTCAAGGTTTGTCACGGTTACCGTGATTAGAAAGCGCTAATGAAAATGACAATGAAAGGCTTTAGTCATACATGCTGGTGCAGCTCACATACACCCAGACCTTGTTTAATTAGCAGAGCTGGGTTCTACGCGCGTGAGCAGCATTTCTTTTGCTTTTAACAAGCGTTCCTATACCGTTTGTTGATACTTTCATCTACTCGTGAGAGTTGTGGGGTGAAATGAAAGAGTGTGAGAGATGAAGAGAGAAAGTCAACCTTTCCAAACTCAACCAACATACATAAGCTGCTTTCAGCCATGCTCTGAACTCTGAATAATGCCCTGGCATTCTGAGTGAGAGCCTCCAGACTTTATCCCAAGTTTCTCTAGCCAGCCCGTGTGAGAACACAGCAGGAGATGCTCCGGAGGACTCACCTCGACCAAGTGGGCGTGTTGATGATGTTTCTAACAAGCGACAGATGCAAAAAAAACAAAACAGAATACAAATATGACGGATGAAAAAAGCGGTGCGACACATAGAAGACAAGAACAAAGATGTCAAGACAGCTTTTGGTGATAAGGGTCGACGCCTGTGTCAATGTGCCCTAAACAAAAACATGTGATCTCCGCAGTAGCATTAATACGTTACATCCGGCCTCTGCCTGCTGCTCCACCCCTTACCTGAACACTTATTTCTGTGCTGGGGGTTGGCTATAGCACGTCTTGGTATAATAGTTGTCATCCACCCTTGTCCGCTAGCGTACACACAGACCCCTATGCTGACTGTGCACTTTGATTGTACATGCTCCAGGTACTATATATCCAAGCCCTGGAATTGAATGGAATGTGGGATCAGGTACATATATGTGGAACACCAGACCGACGCTGACCCTCATGGAAAAGAACGGTCAACCCTTAATGAGGTTGGCCACTGAAGTCGGGCAGTAAAGGCCTCGGTTTGCTTAAAACAAGATAGTTAGTACCTCCAACATTGTTTCATTCAACCACATCTTAAGGCAAAGGTGCCGAGGATAAGGTGAAAAGCCTCCACTCATCCCGAGTTGCAAATACAATAATCATTCCAATGGGGATAACAATTGTAGTTATGTTGCACTCGGCTTCACACACAAAGTGAAGTATGTATGTGTGTGAAAGAATGAAAACGAGAGCTTGAGAGAGAAACTCAAACCCTGCTTACTTAAGCCAGTCGCTTCATGAGCGTGATAGTCAGACCAGTCGGTCTCAGCTGCTCTTCGACTATTGGAACAATCACTTTGTGTAAAACATACTGACTGGCATGACTGACAGGAGCTCTGTGCAAACCTGTCACCTGTCACTTTTTTGGAAAATGCTCCCTTCATGTGCCTGGCTTCATGCACGGGGCGCATTGTCATGTTCAAACAGGAAAGGGTCTTCCCCAAACTGGGCCAGACCAGAAGTATGCACTGGTGAAGATATAATGTACATGCACGCTCACTGTACTGTAGGTGAGGACGTGACATGGTGCAAATTTAAGGGTTTAAAAGCTCAGAGGGGTCAGGTGGAGGGATTAGAACAGACAGATGTGACAGACTAAATCTATTAGATTCTTTTAAAAATATAAGTAGATCTTCTCCGCTCTTTCTCCTCTCCTCTAGACTCCACTCATCTCCTTTCCTCTTCCTATCATCTCCTC
Organism: Hippoglossus hippoglossus; assembly: GCF_009819705.1. Classification (NCBI taxonomy): domain Eukaryota; kingdom Metazoa; phylum Chordata; class Actinopteri; order Pleuronectiformes; family Pleuronectidae; genus Hippoglossus; species Hippoglossus hippoglossus. The sequence goes on from NC_047169.1 coordinate 12,479,885, forward strand.
TAGTCTTCACTTGTCTCCTCTTGTCTACTATCCTCTCCTCTTTCTCTCCTCTTCCTCTCCTCTCCTCTAGTCTCCCCATGTCTCCTCTTCCTCTCGCCTCCTCTCCTGTCCTCTCCTCTTCCTCTTCTCTCCCGGGAACAGAGATGCTGAAAGCCAAAACTTCCCTCTGTGGGAATATCGGATTCACCTGCCTCAGACACAGCTGCTAACTGAGTGTGTGTACAGAGTGTTTTATGTGTGTGTGTGTGTGTGTGTGTGTGTGTGTGTGTGTGTGCTGGCTGCCTGTGGTGTGAGAGAGTATGCATACAATGAAGGAGGGAGAGGGAAAGGGAGGAGTAGTGTTCAATAGAGGTTAGTGTTTATCGATTGAGCCCTGAAGCTCCGGTCAACGGACAGACTCCCCCGAGACTGCTTCATCTTTCTCTCTGTCTCCCTCCCTTCCCCCTGAACCATTCTCCTCCTCCTCCTCCCCTTCATCTCTCTCTATCTTTCCCTCTGTCTCTCCTCCAACCCTCTCCTTTAACACCAGATAATTCTCATCCTTTCATGTGGTGATTCAGCAGAGTTTCATATTCGCACGGTTGCTGAATATTTCGGTGTTTGGCGTCAAACTGCGCAGACGGTCGACAGGGCCTGTCTCATCAAAGTTACGGGAAAGAGCGGAGAAGTGGGAAGAGAGTGAGAGAATGAATGAACCCAGCAGCGGAGAGGGAAGTGAAAATAAGAGGAGAGAGGCAGAGTTACACAGAATATCATCCTTGAGAGAGAAAAGAAACGTGTGATCAGATTAATTCCGTATTGTAATAGCTTATTAAAGTGTGTCTCTGCTGTGCTTTTATGTTTTCTAGGGTTGAGCTAAGTTTGCTGGATGAGAAAGCCAGGAAGAAAATGTCCAATCACAGCTTGAACAACCTCAGCGCTGCACAGGTCAGTCGCTCTGCCGCCTTCCCTGGTTCATCCACACACTGACAACCACTTCCTGCTGCTAATGTTTCTTTTTCTCTCTCCTGGATGTTTTAATTAGCGGAAAGAAACGAGTCAATAATTAGCTGTCCCGCTCTCCATCCGCAGATGAAAGCTTGCTGTAAGCACAGAGGCCGGCCCAGTACCATGAGCTCCAGAATGGCCAGGCGGGTCACCCAGCTGAAGCAGAAGGCCGCAGCCCACCGCGGCATGTCGTCAGCAGGCACGCTGCACTGCAGAGGGGACCCTGGAGCGGAGGAGACGCCCAAGAGTCACTGCAGACAACAAGGAGGGAGAGGTGGGGAGAGAGAGAGAGCATACAAAGTATACACCCACTTGTTGTTCATTAGGGGGCATACCACAACTAAACTCTTTTCACTGTCGATCCATTAGACCCTCAGCAGGACTGGGCAGCCAGGCAGACGATGAAGAGGAAGAGAGGCCGGAAGCCTAAAGTGTTGATGGGTGTGGGCTCGCACAGAGTCCATCACAAGGACGGCCGGACCTCTGAGAAACAGGGAGTCAGGGAAGAGAAGAGTCACAGTGAGAGCTCAGAGCACGGTGAGATACTGTACACAAAACAACACACACACACACACACACATGTTTTTTCTCAATATGCAGTCTGCTGCATTTTCCAGCCAAACAAGAATCCTCAATAAGGGAGCTTAGCTATAAAGAGTGAAAATGAAAGTTCAAAACAGATCTATGGCTTTTTATTCAACCATTACTGTGGCTTGTGAAACCATAGAATATCTTTATGATTAGCTAGGTACATCTGTTTACATGTAGATGACTTGCTTTTGTCCCTATAAGAATGATTCATCCAGGGAATGGAGGGAATCATAAGTAAGGAGGAGGTTTTTTATTTTAGATCATAAATCGTAAATAATTCAATGTAAGGGTGCAGACGTGTTTTAAGGTTAGGGTGAGGTTAGGTAAGACATAGCAATGGTTGAGTGAGTCTCCAGCAAATGAATGTAAGACAATGGAACATGTTTTTAAGTCATGAAAACAAGGCATATGTGTGTATGTGTATGTGTGTGCACGTGAAGCATCTGAGAGTGTGATGTCTGCCATCCTTGGGGACCTCCTCTCACTTCCCGACTCGTCTGTCACACCGTTAAAACCATTAACGACTTGCCACAGGCACGCAGCACAGCCACTTGTGCCCTCAACACTGTACGGTAACATGAGCCATCTCTGGTCCTGGTCAGAATGTCACACCCTCTCCCTCCTTTCTTCAACTCCCCCAGCCTCATGAAAATGTCCTCCACTGACATCTTGAGTCGAGGAGACACAATAACAGAGAGGAAGGTGTAAATATGAAAGTAACGAAACTTAAGGGACAAAATGCTAGAATCTGAAATTTGTGGCATGGAGAGTAGTAGTTTTGTGCGTGTGCCTGCATGTGCATGTGTGTGTGTGTGTGAATGAAAGAGAGACTAGGGCATGGTGTTGACGAGAACGCCATGTAAGTGACAAGTGTGTCAGAGACGTGTCAACACCCGACACGACCCCCACAGTCAGCGACAAACAGATGCCAATAACAGTCTGTGTGTGTGTGTGTGTGTGTGTGTGTGTGTGTGTGTGTGTGTGTGTGTGTGTGTGTGTGTGTGTGTGTGTGTGTGTGTGTGTGTGTGTGTGTGTGTGTGTGTGTGTGTGTGTGTGTGTGTGTGTGTGTGTGTGTTTACAGCGCTGCATATGTGCACATCACTGCAGTTAAGGAACATTATTGTGGAGCCATTAAGGGTATAAGGCTGGAAGGAAGGACAAAATACACCAGTAAATCACTGACCAGATTTACATGGACCCCACCATTGACCTTATTCTCAATGAGACATTATTTTGATTACAGTGTTGACATGAGTTGCTAATAGAAGGTACATCTCTGCTGTGGGACCTGCCTGCCCTGCGCTTCCATGTGCATACATATGCAACCTTAGGTAGGGAGAGCAGCATTTAAAGACCCCCAGGTACACAACAGAGCAGGCATCAATGATAACAACAGGACATTGATTAAGTCAGACACAGCATGAGAAGGGGGTGCTGGGGTGGAGGCAGGGAGCAGCGGAGGAAACAGGAAGACCAGGCAGCCAAAGCAGTCTAAATAGAGTGTCCTGTATGAGAATAATAACTGTTGTGGGCTGGCGTTGAGATCTGCTGCTGTCAGTCGATGCTCTGGATCGTGGCTGAGCTGCACTGACGCTGCACTTCATTTTAGCCACAGGCGCTCGAACTGAACTTTATGCTGGAGGAATATTGAAAGGTTACCATCAATACATCCTGTCAAGTGAGTCCCCAGGCTTCCTGACCGATCATACTGATGTTGTGACTCCACAGAGGACGAGGAGGACGGCAGCTACGACAGTGACGACGGTGACATCAAGATGGGCTCGTGCTCTAAAGAAACTCCCGCGAACCCTGCTGGGATTTCACCTGGTTCCTCACAGTCAACCAAGCTCCAGACAAACCACAGAGCCAGGAGTAAGAGACCAGGGACTACAGGTGAGATCTATTTATGTATTTCTATGAATGCTGCTTTGCTATAAAAACCATGTAACTTTACAATTTTCAGTTTTTGGACTACAAGGGAAGGATACCTTGATTTACTTGGGGTTTAAAGAAATCTATGTCCCCTTTACTTTAAAAAAAGTGGGTTCAAAGACCAGGAAAAGGCAAAAGCATATCAAAATTTGACCTTATATTTGACGAAAAGTCTGACCATATTTAATCTAATAGTAGATATTGACATTAATATGATCTGATTTTCATTCTTTTCCCCCAACCTCAGGCATGGAGGGCATGTCCAGTACAGACCAGAGGACAGCACTCAGAAGAGCAAGCCCCACCAGCACAGAGAGGAGACGCCAGGACCACCACAGGAGTAAAAGAGCATCTCTGCTTAGCTGGGGTGTGTCATCAGTGGGCTGCAGCTTCGGGGACGGCCGGGGGAACCATGGTGTTCAGACGGAAGCAAACCGGAGCATCAAGGAAGCCCTGAAGAAGACCTCGGGAGGACAGGGCATTCTGGGGAAGGTGAGACATTGCTGAGCTCAGACCATGGCTATGATGAAATCACTTATATTACTTCCTGTTAATCTCTGGAGAATCTGGAGGGAAAACAAAGAGGGTGGAACACATTGACAGAAATGCATCCGTCATCTGCTTTTAATTAATCTGCATCCATATGCAGAGAGCTGTTAATAGAGATTAATCAAAATGTTGTCTGGACCAAAAGTACCTTCAAGAAGTTCTGTTTATGTTTTGTGTGGCGAAATGTTCGTCTTGCGAGATAAAATAAATGAGTCGGGCTGTAAAAAGTGTACAGGCAAAGATAGACAGAGTCTTGGACCATGTTTTGCATCTTTTTTCCTCCTGATCATTCACACAGAGGTGCATGGGAAAGGTTAATGGAGAAGAAAAAGGTGAGAGGGATTGGCAACAGTGTGACAGAATGGAAATACGAGTATCACAATTAATTTCTGCTGCCACGAAATTGTAAGCAATAAGGTTTTTACATTATTGTTGACTGTTGTTTAAACAGCAAAGCTGGACATGCTGGTTTGTCTGCAGTGAACTCAGCAGTGGTCAGGAGAGGAATTAGGTTCAGACAGTGGCTGACTGGAAATATCAGTAAAAGAGGAAAGGTGACTCAGAGAAGGTCACTCCCTTTGGCCATCTGCTGAGAATCCAAGAGGGAGGGAGGAATTTGGTAAAGCCCTCACCTCAAACTCACTCCTTCCCCGCTGAAGTGAGCCACACCCTGTTTGAAAATCCACTGACATTACCTCCTTAAAGACGGATGCTCACCATCATCTGTAAATCTGTCTTTTCTTTTTTAAATATGCCATTTGTTCTTGTTAAAGGTGTGTGTTTGCATGTGTCCTGCTGTGCTGACACACCACCGGGCCTGTTTTAATAGCGCAGGCAGCCTTTGGCGAGACACCCACGGTTGTTTTAATGAGAAATGCCCCAAGGTTGCTTTAGTGTTTGAGTCATCGGGAGGGAATGTCCAAAAACACATAACTGTAAACCAAACAGAGAAGTATAAAGATAATCATTGGCCATAACCTGACGCACACCCATGCATTCCTGTAAACACACACTCACACACTCAGGCCAAGCTCTGAAGGGAAATAATCACCAATGCCCTCTGGTGACGAAACTTCTGTCACTTAAATATACGGTCTCCTGATGTGGAAAACTCCAAAAGACAACACATGCACGCTAGAACACACAGACATACACACACACTGAATATTATGGCCTTGTCTTTGGAAAGCTTAAATACAAGCAGAAACCTGTTGGGCGAGCCAACTTTTCATCATCAGTCATCTTTGGATAGACTAGCTTCAACTGGTCTGGAGATGGGTTGTATGTCTGAAGTGAGAATGCAAATCAGGGTTCAAGCTTCTATATTAGCAGGCTTCCAACCTGCTGAAGTGTCCTCGAGCAATACGATGAAGTCCCGGCAGGTCAAGAGGCGCAGTTATTACTGACTGCGACCTCTGATCTTCTAGTGAGCGACAGCAGCCGTGATGAAAAATCCTGCGGGCTTAATTGAAGTATAACATTACAAGAGGCGCTGGTGCCTGCAGTTGCTTTTCACTGATTTACCACATCAATCACTTCGCAATGAAGACGACTTAATTCATTCATTCACAAATCCTGTTTACTCTCTCTGAATTTGGATGTACAATCTGCCCGCTGACGTCACATCCTGTTTTCCTGTCCATGCAGGCTAAGGGCCACGCGGTGAGCCGACTCCTACAGAGCTTCGCGGCTGACGACGGCTTTCGCTTGGATGAGGAGAGCAGCTTCTCTGAGGGGGAGGAGGAGGAGGAGGAGGAGGAGGAGGAGGAAGAGGAGGAGGAGGAGGAGGAAGAGGAGGAGGAGGAGGAGGAAGGAGTAGAAGAGGAGGAGGAGGAGGAGGAGGAAGCGAATGAGAAGAAGTCGATCCACCTTCCTCCCAACATGCCATGCAGAATTCCCGGTAGGCATAAACAGTGACACATCATTTATAATTACCTACACACATGCAGGGTTTAAAAGCATGTTTGATCTTTTGCACGCACGCACAGTCTTTGATTCTTCTTCTCACTTGACATTGCAATTATACATTATGTGTATCTAACCCTTTATTGTCTCCATCCATCTTTGTACCTCTCCCTCCCTCTGCAGCCCTGCCTAACTGTGTGCTGAGTAAAGAGATGTTGGTGGACGGGCTGAAGATCCTGATCTCTAAGGAGGATGAGTTGCTGTACGCCGCCTGTGTCCAAACTCTGGACCTGCCTGACATGTAAGACCCTCGGATACGGATACGGATACGGATACGAAACCTATAAAACAACACAACAATTTCAAAAGATTATTCTGTAAGTGAATGGGTTGGTTTAAAAAAAGATTGTTAAATAATATATATATGTTGTTATTTTAGATTTAGTGTTGTCATCGAAGGAGAACGAGGGAATCGCCCCAGGATCTACTCGTTGGAGCAGCTACTACAGGAAGCAGTGAGTTTCAGTCTTGAGGCTCCAAAGCATTTATTACATTAAGTAGTTTTGTTGGTGGCTGTGCTGGATAGCTTTAACTTAATTCTCTGATTTGTCCCCCCCCCAGGTGTTAGACGTGCGTACCCAGACTGAGGCCATCCTGACGGCAGGGACGCGAGTTTGTGCCTACTGGAGCGAGCGATCTCGCTGTCTTTACCCTGGATATGTCCACCGAGGTGGGCGACATGCACCAACCGCCTCACTCTGTGAATACACTCACACATTTCCCTGCTGCTTACGTCCTCCATTCTGTGTTGTACTTTAGGAGGTCCAGGTGAGGTGGAGAAAGAGGGCAGTGTGATGGTGGAGTTCGATGATGGAGACAGAGGAAGGATCTCACTCGCGAACATCAGACTTCTGCCGCCTGGATACCAAATCCACTGTAAGTACAACTTTGTGGAGACTGACAGGGAAAGATGATCATACTAAACTAGAATATCTCTGCCAAGGCCCAACAGTCCCTTTAGGAAACCATATTTAAATTCACTAGATCCAGATTTTTAGTGGGATCTGCACCAAATTACACACACTCATAGATATCACTTTCTTAAACATGTGTTATTTTATGACCCATGAATTATTCTCTGAGAAATCAAGTTTGAAAAATGTCCCACCTCAAAATGTCAAAATCCTGGATCCACACCAAAATTTATTTCCACCAAGTTTCGTGGAAATCGGTTAAGGCATAACCTACTTGGCAGAGGTGATAAAAAAAAAAACGAATGAGTGAATTAATGAAAGCCATCATCAAACAACTCTTCTCCGTCAGGTGCGGAACCCTCTCCGGCACTTCTGATCTCACTTGGTCGCCGCGGTCGACAAGGCTCCACCCAGGAGAAGAAGGACACGCCTACAGAGAAACCAACCAATGAGGAGCTAGCAGGGAGACCCCAGGAGAAAAGACCAGGTGAGGGAGAAAACATATTGTTTTGTAAAGATTTACAAAACAATCTTGAGTTTATAATCCCTAGGAAAAACTGGCTAACTCTCTGTTGAGGAAATGAGCATCACTCAGAATTTAACATATGTAGTCTGAGATGGTTCTAGTCTTTCTAGTAAATACAGGCACACGGCTCTTCAGGCCAAATTAAATTCCCCCAAAACAAGGCCTAGTTTACAGTTCCTCCTGTCAACCAATTATCAGATGCCTCAAATTCCTTCCTTGCTGCTTATCCCTCATCCTCATATTTCCATATGAATCATTATTTCGTGAAGTGTCAATGTAGTGCTTTGTGTGGTTAAGCCACATACATGTAACTCATCACAAACTCAGGGTGACAATGGGAGCACAGGGGAGGGACAGGTTTGCCAGGTTTGTTGCAGTTTGAGTAATGGATATGTGGAAACGTACCTGGCCAGGTGAAGATCCAACAGATAGAGATATTAAGTTACTCCACAGCTCTCAGTTCCACAATTAATCTTAGTGTGATCTTAAGACCTGTCAGGCTCATATTTATTATAACCCCCTCTGTGTTGACTCCTTTTTCAGTTGGCAGACCGAAGAAAATTCACTCAGTGCCTAAGACTGCCAGCACCCTGACGTCAGTAACAGACACTGTAACCAAAAATGACACCTCTTTGATGAGTTGGTCCATGCCCAGGAAGAGGCCACCGGTTGACTTCTTCCTCTTCAATGGGACCTCCCGTAAGACCCAGAAAAAAGTACGAGAGCGAGACTTAGGTTTGTTTCATCGGCCTGCCTCTCACTCTCTTGTACCCCCATCCCCCGTCAAAGGTATCTTTGGCTCTCCTTTTGTAGTCGACTCATTCAGTAGCATCGCCAACGGCTACTCAGCGTTTGGAAGCAGTGGGAACTCTGGAGGTGGGCGACCAGCCACCACGGTTGCTTCCATGGGACCCCGTGACTCCTCCTCTTGTTCCTCAGCTGTCACCACGGCAAATGCAGCTGGGAGCAGGAAGCCAGTGGGTGAACGGGACAGGAAACAGTTTCTGGTGAAGCTGGACCACGAAGGAGTGACCTCTCCTAAAACAAAGAACAGCAAGGCCCTGCTTCGACTTGGAGGAAGCGGAGGGAGAGAAGCACCACTGCGATACATCCACCCGTCCCTGCCGGTGAAGGACGGAAAGAAGACGCGAGGAGAAAGAGATGGTGCCGGGGCCCAAGCTGAGGCTCTTCTAACGGGGGCTCCAGCTATAAGAAAGGATCTTCCGTCAGCTGCTGTGGGAGTCCAAGGTGGGGATTACAGTTTGGACTACCCAAGCGACTGCCCCAGCTCTTACTCTGAGCTGGACGAGGAAGATGAGGATGATGGTCGAGGTGTTGAAGCACGTAGAAGAGGTGCACCAGAGACATCTCACCGTGGTGGTCGTTTTCTCTCTCGTCTTTCCGCTTGCTTCTCCTCATCTTCCTCCTCTTCCTCCTCCTCCGCCTCCATCTCCTCATCATCCCTCTGCTCTTCAGACAACGATTCCTCCTACTCCTCTGACGAAGAGTCCTCCTCTGTGCTGCTGCGCCGTGCACTGCTCCAGCAGGACAAACACAAGCACAGGCAGAACGTAAAGTCTGACCAACTAAATCCTGACCCTACAACCTCCAGCTCTTCTCCCTCGGCCTCTGGCCCGGCTCACGGCTTTGTGGCAAAAGCCAACATGGCCGTCTCTGGGTCGAAGGGGAAGGCTGACAGAGCAGAAGACAGGAAGGAGTTCACATCAAAAGGAAGTATGGCGGCTAACAGTAGCACGGCAAAGACCCAGCTAAAGAGGAAAGAAGCAGCTTCTATCAGCCACCATCAGAGCCAAATCAGTCCTGTGAACCAGCAGCCGAAACCTGCTGCCAAGGACCCGGCAACAACAAAGAGGCAGAGGATGTCTTCACCTGAGCCTCTGCCCAACCTGGCTCCACTGCTGCATGGGCGCCAGCTGTGGAAATGGTCCGGCAACCCCACACAGGTAAGATGATTTGTATTATATTTACCTCAGCCAGGGAGGTTATCGTTTCACCACAATCCATTTGTTTGTGAGCAAAATTATACAATAACAACTGAACGGATTTGCATAAAACCTGGAGGAAGGATGCAGTATGGGTCAGGAAGGAACCCAATACATCTTTGTGCGGACCCTGCATTTTTTTTAACTCACTTTAACAGTGTCAGATAGGGCTTTTATAACATTTTCACCCTATTTCCAGACAACAATTCATGGATATTGATGAAAAGAAATCAGCAATACTTAGTGGACTGATATCTAGTGTGTGAAATTTGGTGCAGCTTGATGGAATTGAAGGGAACTTTTGGTGCTTGGCAGAGGTGTGCTCTCTACTGAGTGCCATTCTAGTTTACTATGTTTTTTTTTCTATATCCAAGATGTTGATGAGATAACTATTGGGGAATAATCACTAAAATTTTAGTTCTTCCAGAATCTTACTTCTTTTTGTTATTGAAGTGTCATTGTTACTAAATCCTGTGACATTGAAATCCTGACCTCATCAGACAGTGTTTTTCTCATGATCGCACTTCATTATCTTGGTTGCACAATGGTTGTCTTGGGTATCAGTAACCTACTGAAGCTCATGACTTAAATAGGTTACCGATTGTTGTTGCAGTTTCTGCCGTGTCACACCTCGATTGCGTACAGTAAATACAAAGACCGAGTATATGATCTCACTTGGGAACAGCTTATTCAACCTCATACTCGGCACACACTGGCAACACTATCAGGCTTACCTGGTGTAGTTAATCTCTGAATTTGTCACCCTGATTATTAAGGCATGATCCTGAGATAACGAAATAAAAAACTCTGCCACACTAAGTTTCCAATTCGCCATGCTGTTTGCTTTGTAAACACGACGGCATCTATTGTCTGAGACTTGCGGCTGAAAAGAAACATGCCCCCAATGAACAAAAAGATGGAGCAGAGTGGTAGGCGTGTTTCTCTGGTTATGGTCACTGTGATCATGACTTGTAGGTGAGTTTCTGTGGTATTACCTTATCAGGCTGGAAGTGAATTATTAGTGTGGCAGTAAAGAGACTCCTGGAGTAACATTGAATATAATCAGTTTGGCACCCCTATCCAGAACAGCATAAAGTTAACCGAACACATTTATTGGTTTGAAGCAATAGAGTTAGGGTTAGGGTTATTTTTTGGTAGACTGGGTTTAGTAAAACAAACAAAAACCCAAATTAATTTCTGAAATGAGGCAGGTGTTGAAATAAGCCTTCCACACTGAATACGTTGACTGAGACTCTTGTTTTGATTCTCTTTCCCCCCCGACAGAGGAGAGGTCTGAAGGGTAAAGCCCGCAAACTTTTCTACAAGGCCATTGTGAGGGGCAAGGAGACGGTGCGTGTCGGGGACTGTGCCGTGTTCCTGTCACCTGGCCGGCCACAGCTGCCTTACGTGGGCCGGGTGGAGAGCCTGTGGGAGTCGTGGAGCTCCAGCATGGTGGTCAGGGTCAAGTGGTTCTACCACCCGGAGGAGACTCGTCTGGGGAAGCGACACCGCGATGGCAAGGTAAAGACCAGGAAGGGCAAGAAGAATTTCTAAAAAATATGAATATGTTACCTGGGCTTTGTTTTTTTTCCATGTTCCCATCTGATCTGGTACTTCCTCTTAGTTTTTGAAACTGCTCCCATTTGCAGATCTACATACTCAGTGTAGGATGGGTAATTCCCAGGGCGGATCTCTGGTGTACAGGAAGTCATGCATTTTACATTTCTGGTAATGTCAATACTGGTGTGTTTGGATTAGATGTAAAAAGAGCCGGGTGGCTACAGTAGTAACATCCAGCAGGGCTGAGCAAACATAAAATATCACCTCAAGCAGAAACTTAAACTTCATCATGAGAAAACTAAGAGGTTTGTGTGGGAGGGGAAACGGCAACAAAGATGTGCTGAACAAAAACATCATAATCTCTCTGCTTATCACTTTTCTCTGTGCAATTGTCAATGCAACATTTGGATTGTTTAGTATATTATTTTGTTGATTTTTCAACCATTCTTCTCGTCTCTACAACAGAATGCCTTGTATCAGTCAAGCCACGAGGACGAGAATGACGTGCAGACCATCTCCCATCGCTGCCAGGTGGTCAGCAAGGCCGAGTATGATCACCTGATGCATGAACGCAAGCCGGGGAACACGGCTCATGACCAGTTCTACCAGGCCGGAACCTACGAACCAACCACTGGCCAGCTAATCAGCGCAGACGGCATCGCCATTGTTTCCTAGAACCAGAGGCCATGGAGGGAAATCTAAATATTAGACACGGGCTCTGGAGTCGACTGCCTCCAGGAAGGGACAGAGGGAAACCAAGACAAGAGTTTCAGCTCTGCTTATTCATCTGTCCCTAGTAAGCTAAGGAGCTAGCCCACCGGTTAAAGTCCGGCAGTGGTGGCACTTAAAAAGAGTCCGGTTTGTTCTTCGGAAATTCGGATCCATGTCAGATTTAACCTTTTTATCAGACTTGGACTGAGGCTCCTTTTTGCAGTGGAGTCAGCCGTCCCTCTTTGAAATAACAAAAGTATCTCGCCACAGCGTCAAGATTACTGCAACGAGAGAACCGGAACCACGGACGTGAGCACTTTGGAGCACAGTAGCTTGGAGGGAGGGTGGCAGATTTCGATTTCTGAGACAAAGACAGACTCAGAGAGCAGGAGAGACTGTATGGTAAGGGGAGACTTACTGTAAACCACACTGGTTTGGATGGTTGTAATGGTCTTATACTGGTAGTATGCTGATGACAACGATAACACAATGTGGGAGATGCCCAACAGGACCAAAAAGCACTGTTGTTCGGACTTGTGTGTAAATGTTTGTGTGTGTGTTTGCAGAGTGGCTGTGTTGACCCTGTTTGGCATTTAATGAGCTCTAAGTAAATAGTGCTTTAGCGTGCGTGTGTTTGTATTGTATGTGTGTGTGTGCGTGTGTGTGCGTGTGTGTGTGTGTGTGTGTGTGATCATGCACGTGTACGCCTGTGCTCATCAAGCAAATATGACGTCATGACACAATGTCTCTAATACTCAGAATATTAATCTATCCAGTACGTAACGTGCAGTTTTCAGTCCTTCCGACGGAAACACCCGACGTTTATTGTTTTTGTTTTCTCCTGTCAAGCCATACACGTCAATACCTCTCTCTCGTATCCTCCGATTCAGGTGCGAAGACACATGTACAGGTAGTTGGATTGTTTATTTGAACTGTGGGTGCGTGTTGGTGTGCGTGAGTGTGCGTGCTTTGTACAGCATTATTGTATAAAATAACATGTTGTAAATAGTATACATATATATTTGTTCTTTTTTGTTTTCTTTTGCAGAGAAGATTATTTTATTTAGATTTTTTTAGGGTGTGTGTGGGTGGGTTTGGGAGGGTCTGGCAGAGGGAGGAGGTCGGGTTAAGTTTCTCTCTCGATGCACTGAACAGGATCGGAGGCTCGGACTTGTACAACTGATGTGAAGACTTAGTGGTTGTAAGCCCTGCTTTAGGGATGAACACGTACAAAGGGCGTTTGGGAAATGTTTTTATAAGGAAATCAGAAAAAGGCTCTTTTTAAACATGTGTCCAAAATCCCTTCTTTTTTAATTATTTTTGCTTTGTTGGGATAAGAATGTGCATTTCCTGTTGGGAGCTTTTTCTCTTCACAAATACTGGAAAAGAAACTGAGTTTCTGCTGTTCACAGATCCTGAAAGAATCTAGTTCTTCTTTATCTATTTTATCCTGTATTTCCTATATGAAATGTAGATATTTATCTGGCATCAAAACTAAACATACCAAAGCACCTGTGAGTTTACGCTTCACCGCATTAGAAGGAAAATTATTTTATGAAAATAGACATAAAAAATTACGTTCAATCAAATCTGAATCCGGGACCCCTGCAATCACCGAGGTATTTGAAGTGGAGTTCCTCTCGGTGTCTGCTCATGTTCACCCAGCGTTGCTATGACAGCCCTCGGAGAAACGTTGCAGCAACATTGTCTGCGTGCTGCCCAGCTGATGCACTTGAGGTCTCTATGGCAACCAGAATGGCATCACGTGACTGTGAAGGACAATCAGAGCCAATCAATGGGACAATGGTGAGAGACAAAAAAAAAAAAAAACAAGATAAGGATCAAATCACAAATTATGCTTCTTCGTCACTTTTATTCCTGCTTTGCCAAAAAAATGTCTGTGCGTGTGTGTTTTTACGTTTGCTTGTTTTCCTTGTTTACCATTGTCTTACTGTTTATGCAAGCCTGTGATGACTGTGTGTTGTCGGTGTATAGGATGTATAGGGGGGAAGAACATGAATGCCTTTTTCTATTTTAGGACATTGACTGACTTTTAACAACGATGTTGCTGTTACACTGCAAAGCAAAAGCTTTAAAAAGGAACCTAATGTGAAACTCGATTTTGAATGATTTCTTTAATGGGTCTTTAATTGAATTATTTTTTAAAAAGCTGTATTTTCTTTAAGAAACACTGGATTCAGTTCTACCCATAACCTTTAGACAGAAACAACCTTTTTTTTAAGACCCACTGGAACCTGCTTTGTACGGTTGCGATAGCCTACTAAATATATTATGTAATTTCAGTCATTCTTTGGAAATATGACAATTATTTCCTCATGTACAAAAAGAAAAAAAATTATTTATCTTAATTTTATTGCCTTTTGTGTTTCATTAAAAAAAAAAAAAAAGATTCTTACGAAATAAAAAAAACGTGTTTGTGTTTTTTCTTCCCTGCTGGGTGTGAGTGTCCTGATTGACGCTTTGTGTTCATCAGTGCCGATCATTTGTCCACTGTGAGAAAATTGACCACGGGAGAAAGTGCGGAAGGACAGAGAAGGGAGGGGGAACAGAAAAAAAGACAAACACGAGTGGAGGAAGCAATTTGAAACTGAAGCTGTGTCCGACAGAAGGAGGGAAGAATGGGGAGAGAAAGGGAAACTGTATCTAGCAGCGTTTTCACGAGAGACGATGGGCGGGATAGAGTCTCCCCGGGCTGTACAGGTGGGTCAGGTATTCAGAATAATAAAAAACGGAACAGCACCATTAAGAGAACAAAGCCAGGGTATCAGCTTTCAACCTGCAAATATTACAAACCCTCAGTGTGTGGATACATGAGGGTGTGTGAATGCAACTTGCTCACAAAATAAAACATTTAGGCCACGATGATATTAATCCATGCCGTGTGAATGCATTCCTGCACTTCCATGAGTTTGCTGCTTTGCCTGTGTGTGTGTGTGTGTCTGTAATATGTGTGTAGTGTGTGTAACATGAGAGCTGGGAAGAACAGTTGAGATTATCCCCCGCAGGGTGTGGAGTTTCTGGGACAAAGTGCGCAAATTTACTGCTTTTTATTTGAGACTTCCTGTGGTATATTCGCACCTTTTTATCGCAGCGTAACCGGAGCCTTTGTGAAGCAGCTTATTGCAACATTAATGTCTGGATGGAGGATTTACCTCTGACCTCAAATTACAGTCCGGCCGCCTCGTGGCAGCGCACAAAGGGAGAGGGCCCGGACACGGCGTCGCCTTGAACTTCTGCCGTAAACCTTATTTTACTCCGAGCCATGTTTTCTAACGTCTGCCCCTCCTTCACCGTTCCTTTCTCTTTTCTTCTTCTCGGCCCGCTCCCTGCTTTACTTGTCAATACAGGAAAAGTTGACTCACCTTTTATTTCTGAATAACTTTGCTAATGGTCCTTGGCCACATAGTTTGAAACACACACAGTCAAGTCCAGGCTCTTTGTCCGGCATGTGCGAGTGTGTGTTTGCTTTGCTTTTGTCTTCTGTTTTTAGCTGTTTCTGCAGTATAACTTGCTATTACAAAGATATGAAACACAACGCCTGCCAGTCTAGTCTGGCCGCACACACATACACACGCATGCAGCCATTTTGCTCACCGGTGGGCTTTACATCCTCATCGGCCTCCTCAATCAACCAACGCCTTCAAAACACACAGACATTAAGTGCAGTCTTTGACTCCTTATCAGCAGGTTTGCATTGGGCTTATCGGGCTGACATTGTTAAACTACTTTACCCAGAATGCTGCGGGAGATAGGGGCACAATGGGAGGCTGGGGGTGCCCTCTGGGTTAATGAGAGAGGGCTTTCACGCCGTAAGAGCAAACATGCCGCGAGCTGATTTGTGTGTGTGAGTGTGTGTGTGTACAGGGTCAAGGTGTCACAGAGAGGTGGGGCACTCTTTTTTAAAATATTTTTTTCTTCCTGGTGGGGGCGGGTGGATCAGAGCTGAGAAACCACATCTGAAAGCACGTCACTCGTCAAGTCGCTGTCCATGTTTCTGTTTATGAGTGTGTGTGTGTGTGTCATCTGTCTTCTACTGTATTGCATGGATAGGTAAGAGAAATGTTGAAAAAGAGAACTGAGCAGTGACACAGTAAAAAAACTAGTTGAGTGAAAAAGAAAGTGTGTTTGTGTTTGTCTTCTTGAAACAAGGGAGGAACTAACTTTGTCACTAGAGTGTTAGCCGGCTTGAGTGTGATTTTTTGTCTGTACATTTTCCTCAACTTGTGTACGTGTGTACGTGTGTGTGTGTGTGTGTGTTGGAACAGCTCCATCCAGAGAAAGCCCTCCGTTTCGATATAGACTGAGCATGTCAATGCAGTGAATGAATGGCTGTCAGCTGCAGCTTGATGCCGCTTGTGTGCATGTGTGTGTTTGTGCACGGGTTTGTATGCGCGCGTGTTTGTGTTTGTGTGTGCGTGTGCGTGTGTGTGCTGGGGTACATTCAGGTCACTCAGAGTAGGAGTAAGAAGATCAGTGGATTTCACTGCATCACCTCATCCATCGTTCATATGAGCCTCTGCAAGCTCGTCATCGGTATCCGTCTTCCTACCGGTGTGTGTGTGTGTGTGTGTGTGTGTGTGTGAGACTGTATATCCAGTCTGACACATTGGTAGTTGTGCAACGTATTCTGTGGCAGCAGATGGTAGGCTTACATAAATCATGGATTCTTGGCAGAGTGGAAGTCATGTCCATGTTCTCCTGCGTTACAACACCAACAAACCTCAACTGTTCTTTTTCCTTCCCCCCAATTTTACGACTTGTTTCGCTTTCTGCCCCATTGCACTGACTGTTCCAAGTAAAATGATATGTGATGTTGTATTTTCCCACAGATTCAAGTCCATGTGCAGATGTTATGGTGATATTTTCTGCATCAACAGTTAATATCATCTAAAGGACTGTTTTCATAATGCACAGTTTTTTCATGACTGTCTTACAATCATAGGAAAATCTACATTAGAGTTTAGGCTCTTAAAAATAACACAATCAACTTATTATTTAAATTTAATGTATATTTATTTTTACATTTCACTCTGGTGTTTCCTTTATTTTTCTGTTTTTTCTATTTCCTAAGGCTCGGACATGTGTCTTTTATTTCATTAGTTTACATGAAAAATTATTATTATTCAGCAAATATTGATGCTTTGTAGAGTTTTATTCAAAAGCAACATTTTAGTTTATTAGTTTATAACAAGTTTATTTTTCATATCAATGAAAGAGGGAATGATAATAATAATAATAATTATTGTTGTTGTTGTTTTTGTTATTATAATTATTTCACTGCACCTTTCTAGACACCCAAGGACACCTCATAATATATAATAAATGAACACATGAATAATTAAATAATTCATTCAATAATAAAATTAAAGAATATACATTTTTTTAATGGTTTTCAAAATAAAAGTCTTAACAGTTTAAATGTTACATATATTATTATATACATGGATTTATTTTTGTGTCCATTTCCACATGAAAATGAGAAGAAATAAGAGGAGGAGAGATGCTAAACAGTGAAGAGGAGAAAAAGATAAAGATGAGCGGAGGGGTGGTTTACAGCTGGCACGCCGGCCAGGGGCCATTAAGGGTCAAACTCCCTCCAGTAACCTTCTAATCCACTAGATTTTAACACGAAACTACAGAAAATGATGATTTCCTCTCCATGTTGCACACACACACACACACACACACACACACACACACAGTCTCACACAGTCTCGGTGTGTAGTTTCAGTCTGTACACTGAGCAGAGCAGTTCTGGTGGTTATCACGAATGCTGGTATTTGATATTTGGAATAGTGGAGGAGTCTTGGCCGTCTCGAGGCCGCCTGCCCCGCCGGTCAGAATAGGTCAAACACGCTGTAAAGTCTTAGTGGACACAGCAACCCCAGCTACAGACACCTGATAGCTGCTGTGTGGGAATGTGTGTGTGATATTTATGATGTGATCTTGATGCAGGATGGAATTTATATGTGTGTGTCTGTGAGAGAGAGAGAGACACTTAATTGCCAAGCTTGCCAACTCTACCCCAGCGACAGCAGGTGAACCGATATGCACCGTGTACGAGTCCCGGTTTGGCAGGGGCCGTTTCTGTGTGGATGTTCGGTGCCACGGCTCACTCCCAAAGGTTCAGACTGAGGTGAGGGTGATTGAAGACTCTAGTAGCATGGGACCACACTAGAAATAAAACTTGACCCAATGATATCCCTGACAGAGGCTGAACACAACATTTACTCAATTACTGTACACGTACTTTACCTCAGTACTTGTATTTCATGCAACTTTATACTTCTATTAATCAATGTCACTCGTAGTTAGTGGTGCAGAGTTGGATTAATAAGAAACACAAATAAACTACTAAATTACAATGTAAAATTATAGCTGAAGCTACGCAGCAATATATAAAGTAGTTGAGGTTAGCTCCACCTTTATCAGGCGCCACTTTTAAAATGAAGAAAACATTAATGAATCATAATCATGTAATGTAACATTCATTATTTTAAAACCAGCCATTATCCATAATGACAAAATGTTAATTTTGGTTCTGAAAAAATAGTTTTATTCCAGTAAAATATTTAGTCGATGACTTGTTACTTTTTTACATTCTGGTTTTGTTCCTTTTGGACGGGACGATTTCAGAAAGCTCAGGGAGAAGATCGTAATTGGACCTTGAGTTAGGATTGCATGACCTGGATAAAAATATGACATGAAATCAATGATTTCAATTTTATTTTTGGATGTTTTAAATATGGAAAAAATGATTGTGTTGAAATCTGATTTTAATAATCAATGTGTTCATTTCCTGTGGCAGCTCACAACAAGTGAAAATGAGTGAAAGAGACCGACTGCAATACAACAAAAAGGTATTTTAAATATGAAAAAAGAAAGAAAACAAACAAAATGAATATAAGCAATATGTACAAGGTGGTGATGACTTGTGTTTACTCTTCTTCAAATGAAAAGAGCAGCAGAGAGTATTTCCTGCAACAGCTTTGGGTCAGCCTCAACAGAGGTGAGTTGAGGAACTGGAGGAAGAGGAGTGACCACAGCAGAGGTGAGTGGAGGAGCTGGACAAAGATGAGTGACCTCAGCAGAGGTGAGTGGAGGAGCTGGTGGAGAGACCTCAGCAGAGGTGAGTGGAGGAGCTGGTGGAAGAGGAGTGACCTCAGTAGATGTGGTTGGAGGAGCTGGAGGAGAGACCCCAGTAGAGGTGGTTGGAGGAGCTGGTGGAAGAGGAGAGACCTCAGCAGAGGTGAGTGGAGGAGCTGGAGGAGAGACCTCAGTAGAGGTGAGTGGAGGAGCTGGTGGAGAGACCTCAGCAGAGGTGGTTGGAGGAGCTGGTGGAAGAGGAGTGACCTCAGTAGAGGTGGTTGGAGGAGCTGGTGGAAGAGGAGAGACCTCAGTAGAGGTGGTTGGAGGAGCTGGTGGAAGAGGAGTGACCTCAGTAGAGGTGGTTGGAGGAGCTGGTGGAAGAGGAGTGACCTCAGTAGAGGTGGTTGGAGGAGCTGGAGGAGAGACCTCAGTAGAGGTGGTTGGAGGAGCTGGTGGAAGAGGAGTGACCCCAGTAGAGGTGGTTGGAGGAGCTGGTGGAAGAGGAGAGACCTCAGTAGAGGTGGTTGGAGGAGCTGGTGGAAGAGGAGTGACCTCAGTAGAGGTGGTTGGAGGAGCTGGTGGAAGAGGAGTGACCTCAGTAGAGGTGGTTGGAGGAGCTGGTGGAAGAGGAGTGACCTCAGTAGAGGTGGTTGGAGGAGCTGGTGGAAGAGGAGTGACCTCAGTAGAGGTGGTTGGAGGAGCTGGTGGAAGAGGAGTGACCTCAGTAGAGGTGGTTGGAGGAGCTGGTGGAAGAGGAGAGACCTAGGCAGAGGTGGCTGGAGGAGCTGGTGGAAGAGGAGTGACCTCAGTAGATGTGGTTGGAGGAGCTGGTGGAAGAGGAGAGACCTCAGCAGAGGTGAGTGGAGGAGCTGGAGGAGAGACCTCAGTAGAGGTGGTTGGAGGAGCTGATTGGACAGCCAATGGGTTTATAGATTGTGTGTAACTGCACACTCAGGGACTCTTTGCTCTGCGCCCCACCAACACACACACACACAGATATAAACAGATTGAAGAAACTGTAAAAATATTTACTCTTGTGAAATATTTAATTTTTTTCACAAACTCCTCCAGAAAGAAGAAATAAACACACACGTTCACATAAACAGGCACAAATTCTCTGAACAGCTTTCTTACAATCACACAATGTTCACAATGCCGACATTATCCTGCACCTTTTCCTCTTGGTTCCTTTCCCATGCCCCCCCCCCCCCCCACACACACACACACACTTTGCTGAGTCAATGCGGGTAACAAAAGACCAACCTACAACCATATTTCTCGTGTGCCTGTCTTGATTTCTGCTCTTTGATATATAGGAGGCTTAATGTTCCCATTGATTTTATACTGTATATTCCTGGTGTGTTGGTTCAGCCCTGCTCACTGAGCGTGGCGTCTTAATCTCTCAGGATCACTGTCAGTTGATGAATTGTCAGTCATACCGAGCAGAGCAGAGCAGCTTTTAGCTTCAGGGACAACAGGCAGAGAAGTTTAGACAGAGAACATAAAGCAGACGCTGTGCGTTGGCAGTTGTCTTTGTTCTATACCATCATCTCCTCTTTGTGTGGCACATAGTTTCATCAGTGCGTGATTTCAAGAAGTGAAATGAGTCTGAGGCTGCCTCCAGCTGAGAAATCGCTGTGTTTACCAATTATTCTCCAAATTGTTAATTCACTTTCCACCATTTATCACCATGGTTACCGTGTCTTGACATCAGCCCTGTTCAACTGGGACTAGTATTACCTGGGCGTCTTGTTGTAATTTGTAATAATTTCAGAGGTTGTCCATTTTCCTAACTGCTTGAGAATCTGTAACTGTAAAGGTAAAAATAAAAGAATAAAAGCAAACTGCCCTCCATTTTTCACCGAACACAAAGGTCAAGAAGTAATATTAGGTCTTGTGTCTTAGTAATTACAATCTTTTATTTAAAAAAATTAAAATCCTGTATTTGTTTGTGCTGTTCCCCTCATCTGAGTTGATGTTGGACCATTTGAAAAGAGGAATTAACCACCAATGCTTGTTGAAAACACTGTAAAACCACATCATTATGTATACATTTCAATGTAGACTGGTGGGTATGGGTATATATTGGGTTTTTATTTGTGTATGGGAGATTCAAATTAATGATAACAACAAATAGAAAAAAGATGTTCTGAAAAATAGGCTTCTCAAAGGTTTTTTTGAGAACATTTATGAGAGTGTTTATGAGAACATTTGACATATTCATAAATACACTCCAGTTTCCTTAAGCTTAATCTTTGTTTCGTTAACTAATGTGAGTTGAATAAAGCAAATTATACCTGTTTAGATCTCACCACCGCTTTAATAACAGATTGCATTGATTATTTCAATGATGTCCCACTGAATGTATTCATGTATTGATTGCAACATTTTATAATTAAAAAAACTAATCTAACCGCAGACTGCATATAAAGATGGATGACATGACTTCTCTCTATAAGTGAAGCCAATCGACCCCTGGTGGCTGCCTGCAGTATAGGTCATAAACCCTGCCTCCTCCATTTGAGGTTAGAGACATGAAGATTTTTCCTAAAGACAATTTCTGTCATTCTAGCAAGTTCTAATCACACTGATGTTTGTTCAAGTGATAATTTGTACCGGTTTGGTTGTTAGTAGCTATTTGATGCTATAAAAATGGAATAAAACGTCATGATTGACAGCTGAGACTGACTCGTGATTGGTCGAGGAGGTGTACTGACAGGACCTCCCTACTGGGGCTCAATCCATCGATGTGCCATGTTCCTATTTATTCAAGCAGGAATTATTTCAAGGCTCTTATTGTCACTATAAAACATATAATTTGATACGGAATAACTTTGAGAAAATCTGATGAGGTGTTACGAAATGCAACCTGACCGTCCGCTTACATGACGACTGTTGCATCACATCACACTTTAGCGATGACAGAAGCATGTGAGGAGATAAATCCTCAAACGCCGTCACACTGTTCAGGTTTCATATTAATTTACTGTACGTATCACGTCCAGACGGGCGTACAGTTACAGGTATTATGATGACCCCCGCAGTGTGGCTTACAACACAGCGAGAGTGTGTGTGTGTGTGTGCGCATGTGTGTGTGGTACTACAGCCTCCTCTACATGCATTCATGTCACGTATCTGTTGGCTCAAAGAAAACGTTTCATCTATAATCGCCCCTTCATCTTCCATGGAGGTGTGTGAGTCTGACTGTGTGTGTTTCTGCATTAATGTGTATTTGGGGTCTATAAGTTTGTGCGTCCATTTCAAATATGCATGCATGTGTGTTGCCTAAACATACACATCAGAGGCCTTAGTCATGGGCCTGATCTCTCAGAGTGTGTGTGTGTGTGTGTGTCGGCGAGTGCATGCTGATGGCTCTTCACTCTTTCATCTCATCAAGTGTTCATCACTCCGTCCTTCATCAATCACACCATCCAGCCAATCACTCATTAACCCAGAGTCCTGCTTTTAAATGATAAGATCTCTCCGTCCACAGCTGTCTGTACATCCACAAACACACACACACACACACACACACACACACACACACACACACACACACACACACACACACACACACATGATGACGTGGAATGTGATCACAGTGACTTTCGAAGGTATTCTTGCTAACGCAGTGGGAGGCCTCCTGCGTACTGCCGACACATTATTCCCCCTCTTCATACCACATACCCTCCAGCTCACTGCTGGTCACCAGTATACACACACACAAATGTACACACATGCACATATGCACACCGTTTCCATGGTGATGGATAGGCAGCCATGCGAAATGAGTGCGTAGTCCCTTGGGACATCTCCTTTGTCCATCTTTCCATCGCTCCCCTTTAGTGATGACAAGATGTCTCCTCTCTGTCTCTCCTTCCCTTCGGCCTCTGCTCATTATGCATAATGCATGTGTTTCAATTCATAAGCTAAATTTCATCTGGTCCATCCAGTGTGTTGCAGCACAGCCAGTCTTTGTTCCTGAACTCTTTCCTCCAGATTTCCCCAGTAGTGCTCCAAACTCAAATGCAACAGCGACTTTAAGCCCAGTTGATCTGGCTTGTCCTGTAACCTCGTCGGTGTCGCAACAAGTGCAGCGTGATGCACTTTGAGTGACAGCTCCTCATTATGACAGACTAAGTGTGGTATGGATGGCAGGAGGGAGGGAGTGAACAGATTAGTCGCTCTGAGAGGTTGTGAAAAAAAATGAAGCAGGAGATGATCCCTTCATTTCCTGTGAGTCACCACCAGTAAGCATGTTGGGGCTTTACTGAGCAGAAGATCCTCTCTGTCCTCTACTGGGACGCTTTACAAGAAGACAAAGGATGTTGTTTCATCACGTGATGGAGGTCACATGATGCAAGGAAAGAAGTCATGTGGCCTCCATCAGCCGTCTTTTGTAAGAGAAGAATCCAGTGGTGTATTACTGGCCCCTGAAATGCCCCTATCCCTTCAGTCGTCTTTTTTTTTCAATAAACTGGTCACTTAATAACAATAAATACAATTTGGCCACAATTTTTATTTTCTAAGCTTTTTGAAGTACACAGTGTGCTTGGACAAGAAACACATTTCAAAATATACTCAAATCTTCGGACCTAACAGTAAAAAAGGTTTTGTTGTAGGTGTTTGAGTTCTCTCTCTCTCTCTCTCTCTCTCTCTCTCTCTCTCTCTCTCTCTCTCGCCCCCCCCCCCCCCCTCCCCTTTCTGTTCTTTCTGTTCTTTCCCCTTCAGGGCATTTGTTTGGCAGGGGGCGTGTCTGTCTTCTCCTGCAGCAGACACGCCTGTTTCCACTCAGCTCATCAACCTGACTATAAAAGCTTGGTCTTCACTCCACTGCTGTGCCACATTATTCTGTCTCGTTCTGTAGTTGCGCTGTGTTCTTCCTCCCAGTTTTTTTAAAGTGCCTTACAGTCTAGCATTGTTCAGCCGCCAGTTTTGCAGCGTTTCTCGTTTAGCTCGTGTTTTGTTGTACTTACCTGTGTTTTCTCCGTGTGCTCAGCCCTCGTGCCGTCCCTGGGAATCTGCTAGCCAGCCTGCTCTCTGCCTCCACTGCCTGCTCCTTTTGCTTTTTGTTGCAGCAATAAACTCTTTTTATTTTTTTACCTAGTCTCTGCTTTGGGGTCCAAACAAAACCAAAACCTAACACAAGGAATGACTTAAATATGAAGCTTACTGAATCAGGAATTGTGCATAGATGTTAGACTTATAATTGGCCCCTCTGTGTAAATTATGGCCCCTGATTTAGAAAAATCCTAGATCCACCACTGTGTTTTGCTTAATTTTTGCCATTTTTCTCTGACAATCTATTACGAAACATCTCTCTTAAGCTCATTTAAAACTGTTAATAAGGTCGTGAAGTCATCGATAAGTCCGTCTTCATGCAGTCATGAATTTGAGGTTGAGAAATATGGATTGTTCTTTACAAATTGCAGCAGATTTAGCGTTTTTTGAGGATCATATCTTTTCTTTTTTCTTGGACCTGGTTCTAGCGCTGTAATTTATTTTATCTCAACTAAGCTGAAAAAGAAAACTAACATCAGTGACAAAAAGAAAAAAACAACACTCATGTAGTTAGTTATTTCCACTCTAAGGCAAAAAGAGAATCAGCATATGTGCAAATGCATCAGTGTCGCTTTGGTGATAAATGAGTCTGACATATATGAAGCCAGAGAGGCAGCACATGCTTCTTACACATGTGAGCTAACCTGACTCACACCATGGTGATTCTGCAACTCTGGGACATTTCATATCTGTGGGAGATGTCTCACATAGATTCTGTGTTGTTTCACTATTATGTATTCTATGAGTTGGTTAATAAATCATATGTAACTGGTATGCTATGAAGGCTAGATTACAAAAGCCATGTTCTTCACTGTTGAAGTGCAATCATAACAAACTGATTACAATGAAATGAGTCATTAAATATTTGCATTTTGTAAACATCAGACACCCATAAAACTATTAATTGCTGATACTCATTTTCATCATGCATTCAATCAATTATTCATCACTCATCACAGTTATTATCACACTTGTGTCGCACACCACTACCTGACGAAGGCATGAAATGAAAAATAAAGAGATCATAAAAGCTGTTACAATTAATCCTCGGGGCGGCGTGTGAATGTGTGTATCAAATTTCATGCCAATCCATCCAATAGATGCTGAGTAATTTCACTGAAAATTTCAAATGTCAGCCTTGTTGTTTTCCCTACAGGAAAAGTTAAGGACGTAGCAGAGTCCTGAGGATACACCCTCCCGGGACCATGAACATCTGTACAATCTGTACAATATTTGTGTTCTTACATCGAGATGTCGAGATATTTCATTGTTGTGTGAAATTTTGACCTGTTGATGAAGTCAGGGGATCATCAGGTCAGCAAGGTTCACCCTCTGGGGACATTCACTAGTTGTTGAGATATGTCAACCTGGACCAAAATGGTGAGCTAACCGCCTGACTGACTCATTGACATCTGAATATTTTCTGTTATATGACCTGCATCCTTTGTCATCATTTGCCCAGAGTGACGACTGTGCATGGTCTCCCTCATGTTATCTTTGTAGTGTATAAGGATCAGTGTTAGCGTATTCATTTTTTGGGGAACATAGCACACAGTGTTTGATTGTATTCATCCATGTGAGGAAAAGGCCCAAAATCACAAAGATGTTGACTCTGCTATATGAAGCTGAACTGACAAAGTATCTGTCAAAATGACAGCTGTTACGTGAACTTTCCCCTTTGTCTTTTTTTGCTCATCTAGAAAAACAAAATGTCCCTTATCTATAAAATCATCTGGCAGTAACGCGACTGGCTGTTTCCATTGAGCTTCTGTTTTCGTTGCTCAATCACCCAACGACATGCAAAAACACATAATGTTGTAACGCTAGTTCATTTGTCACGTTGAGATTTGGAGCAGGAATGACGACTCTGAGACGTAGCGAAACGGAACGCTTGTGCAACGGCTGTCTCCAGCGTGAAGCGAAGGTGAACCAGGGAGTGCTACAAAGGTGATGTGGAAGGTGAAAGACAAGGAATAGATGAGCAGGGGATGACCTAAAGAGATATAGTGGAGGTGAGATAGTTGGACATGGCGGACATTGTAGAAAAGTTGTGCAATAAACTCCCCCATCTGGGAATTTCATCAGTCTGCGATTGTGCAAACAAAACCATCTGTCTCTATCTTTCACTCTTGAACAAATCACAATAGAGGCTGATTATTGCTCTTGCACACAAAGTTAAAGCGCCGGTGCCAGTTGGGACTCTGAGGTCACCAGCGTGAGGGTTTTAACAGGCTCCCGCTCCCCCACAGGAAATGTTGAAAATCGGACCACAGATGGGAGACGTTGGATGCAATCAGGGAAATGTCGGGAAAACATCATCCTTATACGACCACTCACACACCCACCACCCAGTGACCGTCCACCCACACCACAGGGTCCCTAATAAATAAGGCTAACTCCACACTTCACTTTTATTGTGCGCACCGGTATGTATATCTCTTTCTCAATGTGTGTGTGTGTGTGTGTGTGTGTGTGTGTGTGTGTGTGTGTGTGTGTGTGTGTGTGTTTGTGTGTGACCTCCCCGTCCTTCGGCATGTGGAACATTTTGCTCTGCTGTTTTTACAAGCCAGGCGTTAAGCTGTCCATCAAATGCCAGGAAAATACCCTGGATCCTTTTCCTCCTATCGCAGACACACACACACACACACACACCCCCATGCACGCACACACACACATCGATTCCCCAGAAACCACAGTCACAGTAGTGGTAGCTGCTCCTCTGCCAAGCTGTTAAACACACTGAAACCATCCTCTCCGCTTCTTTACAGCCTCTCCTCTACATGAGCCTTCTCTTTTTACATCCGTCCGTCCTCCCTTCCACCCATCATTCATCTCTCTCGATATCGCTCCGTAAATATCCTCTCTGCTTAGATACAGGCCGTGTTAAAAGGCCAGCAACTGCTGACTGGATGGGCAGTGATACAGCCGGCCTCGTCTGGCCTCAGCGCCTCCGATCGGCTTGTTGGGAGATTTGCTTGTAAATGTAAAACACAGCTTGACATATACTATGGATCTCTATTACTACTGCTTTTTTTTACAGTCAATAGAGAGGGTGCAGAGGTTGCGTGTGCATTTGAGTGAGTGTGTTTCTCTTTTTATTTAGGTAAGCCAATAAATCACGCTGAAATTATCTTTAATAAACATTGCAGGAAGCGTGTGAGTTGAAAGTGAATCACTGCCATGGAAAACCTGTTTAGTTGTGAATTAATCCTCACCTGAAGGCTGTATTGTGTCTCAGATTAACTACCACAGAGCCATTTTGGTCATGTTGTTGCAAAGCGCTTTCACCCATCTGGGTGTTGAGTGTCTGTGTCCCATGATGACCTACAGTAAATACTCTTAAGAGGTTTTTATCGATCTGGAAAGAAAGCTCTCTTTTTCTTTTTTTCCCCCCTTAATTTAAGATTAGTCATTTTGCTTTTAATTGACAGTGAACAGTACCGGGATATTTAACTTGGAAAGATGTGATTAATGGGGGTGTGGCGTTCTCCTAGGCTGCCATAATGCTGAGAATAAACATATTTTTGACCACTTAGACAGAATAGACAGGTCTTGAGAAAATGATAAATTTTATCATGGCATTTGAACAAAAATAATTACTCAGATTGTCTTCAAAACATGTTAAAGCTTTTCCTTATTTGTTCTTGCTGCAGTATTTAATATACAATATGCACAATGATGCTGAATTGTTTTTAACAAAACCTTATGCAGATGCATCAGTTCTAATGCTATACGTTTTCCCCGAAAGATACAGGGAGAACAAATTTAAAGAATTACTCAAATTAATTCATATCAAATTCAAGTAGCGTAATGCTAAACTTAAGCTAGAATGTCACTCAGTAGAGCGCATACCTCCACCAAGGCCCAACAGAAGCCTTAAATTCAATCTGCACCAAATTACATACACTCATAACTATAAGGCTGCCTGTATTTTTTCAAGATCCATGAATTATTTTCTAAGAAATAAATGAAAATGTTGAAAAACGTCCTGTCTCACAATGTTAGAGAAAGCGAAAATACAGATCTGCACCTAAATTTAATTCGGTTCTTTCTTGTGGCATTCCCCACCCTCCACAAAATTCAATGGAAATTGCTGAAGTAGTTTTTGCGAAATTCCTGCTAAAAACCAAAGGTAGTAATTATGTTAGAGTAGCAAGAGTTTATGTTGTTGTGTCCATTTGTGGTGCCTTTGCTTAGTGAACCCTACAAATAGACAATTATATTTTTAAAAGTCTGTAAAGAGCCTTACTTTAATCAATGACTTTTTATTAATTATGATGAATAAAAAATCTGGACATCTCAAATGCTTTGGTGTCATTATCAACACATCTCACTAGTTTTTCTGGATGTTGCATTTTTTCAAAAATATTAATTGATCTGCATCAATCAAAAAACATATTGTAAAATGTTTTCCTAAACTTCATAGGAGATGGCATCTTTCTTGTTTATTTGTTCAACAGGAAAATGCTAATTTCAATAAATACTGTATATTGAGTTTTCACAGCAGTTTCAAGAAGAAAAAAAAATCATTATTGGTCTTAGCCTTCAATCTGTCTATACCCCCAGTGTATCTATACATCTGTGTGCATGAGAGAGAGAGTATACCTGGGGAGAGAACACTACAGAGAACCTTTGACAAATAAAAGGTGGGAGACAAAGGGGAGAGCTAAAAGGAGGAAAAGCATCACAGGGACCATGGTGAAGAGAAAAAACATCAATACTGTGTGCATTTAGAGGAAGTGAGTGAGAAAGGGAGAGAAAGACAGAGCCATGGGAGAGAGGCCGGGAGCTCCGCTGAGAGAGAGAAAGGGGCTCGAGAATCAAGAGGGGAAGTCTAAATGAGATTATCTGAAAGAAGTCGAAGACAATGAGAGAAGCATTCAGAGAAATAGACAAAGGGGGAGAGTGGAAGGCTTTCTACAAACTGAGCAGGAAAAATCCAGCCCTGTCAGTGCCACGAATTCTGCTCAAACACATCTTCAGTTTTGCTTTCAGCGCAGACATAAAGACTTCTGGTCTCCATTAATGTGTGAACATATAAGAGTTGACATCATTATTTTACCTGCATATACACTTGTTGTATCCAAGGTGATGGGCGCTTAAAGACTAACAATGAAATAGACTTGTGGAAAATAAAAAAAACAAGGTAGAAAACATAATAACTCAATAAAAGCCAACAGATGCAAAGTGGCAGCAGAAATGTAAACGTTAAATGACACATTTAAGCTCATCTTTACATTTCTTATTATCAACAAATCAATGCTTATGTGATCTTTTACACATTTTCCAACTTCTCTACATTGTTCATTTGCTTTTATGGATTTTGGACAGGTGTCATTGTTTGGTTAGTTGAGGCACAATTGGTTGGGTTTGGGATAGTAAGTAAGATTGAAGGACCTTCATTGTCAAGGTTATGATAATGTGGTTGTTGTTGTGGAACGATCATGCATGAAAGAAATAGTTTTCCAGCGGCAGTCTTCTCTGTGAAAGTCCCGTGTCAACCCCCACCCTCTTCTCCACCCAGCGTAAACGATAGCTGCGTCTCAATTCATTTGACGACCGATTGCGGCACGGCAGTGCGACCGGGCTTTCCCACTTTGAAGTCTCCTTTAAACGCAGTCAACGAATGCATCCTTCCGTTCCCGAGCAACAAAGGATCCAACGGGTGGATCGTTCTCAGGGCAACCTATCGCAGGATTGACTGTGCAAACCGGGGACTTAGCCAACGAGCTAGCTAACTGGGTGGTTGAGCTGCAGCAAACAATACATTTGTAAAAGCGGAACAAGCTTGTGACGCAAATAGTAAATGGGTTCAGTCTTCACGGTGTCGAAGGTGTACGGAGGAGACAATTTGATTCCCGTTTAAAACCAGCACGCACATGCCCAGTGTACGTTAATTGTGATGTGATATGTGTTTTCAGGTGTTATATCTGTATGGACAAAGATTATTGCACATATGTGCACATAATTGGTGGAATTGACCAGGTCATAACAAAAGCTGATGATGACGTAACCTTCTCAAAAGAATATAGGTAAAACGTAAACCACCAATAATCAGTCATGTCACAAGATAGTCTTCAGTTCAGCTAAAAAACACATATGCAACCCCCTAAAATTATTTCTGTGAAGGACTTTGCTTAAGTGTGTGTGTGTGTGTGTGTGTGTGTGTGTGTGTGCGTGTGTGTGAGTGTGAGTGTGCAGAGAGAGAGAGTTTTTGGTCAGGTCACATCAACAGACAGCCAGCAACATAATTGCACCTCATTAGTCATACAGATTGGCGCCTTCCCCGCCCTCTCCATTTTCTTCGCTCCGGACAACCCCATAGGACAACTGCCACTCAGAGGAAAGTCATTAACCAATCACAGTGAGGCATTTGTCACTAAGGGAAAAATAATGATAATCGTAATCCTCAGGATCTCCCAGATAATTCATTTATTTCATTTAAAATCCAAATTACAGGGCTCAAATGCAGCAGAGGCCAAAGTGGCACTCAAAGCCGAGCGTCAGAGGGATGAGCGACATGCCGTGTCTTCATTAACTGTGCGAAAGGGAACTAAAGACTCTGCACGCAATTAATGCAACATCACAGCGCTAACGTTTATCACTCGCCCCCATAGGCCCACACACACAAAAACAACACACACACACACACACACACACACACACAGCGCACTGCTCATTACTCCAGTGCAGGTCCGCTCTCTGTGGTCTAGGTGATGTGATGGGGGTTGTGTGAGCAGCCTCCCAGTCGTCTGACACACACACACACACACACACACACACACACACACACACACACACACACACACACACACACACAGGCATCTAGCTTCACCTGCTATAGGGGATCAGGATGAGGGAAACCTCTGATTCACTGACTTTTATCTCAGGCACATACTGACACACACACACACACACTGTCTGTCTCTCTCTCTTACCCACACACACACGGTGGAGTCATATCTTGATTAGGCAGCTTAGGTGGTCTCGGGGAAATACACTCATCTCTGTCTGTCTCTCTGCCTCCCCTCCTCTGGCATGTTGTTATCTCCAGGGTCCAAATGTTTGGAGATATCTTCACACACACCTGATGGCAAACAACCTCAGTTGTCTCCCCGGCCTGTCCTTCTTCTAACAGACTCCTGCAGCCTTGACCGGATACACAGGGTCGGCCCCAACATGCTATTTAGCCTTGTTTATCAAAATGGAGAAACAGAAAGGTAAAGGTAAAGATAAAGGCCAAGGTAAAGCTGGTGATCTCAAAACCTTTCTCTGGAAAATTGCATTCCGCACCGGCTGAAGAATTCCATTTACATTTAGTTAAAAATGACAACATATCTTATTGTAGCCTAAAAACACACCAAAAATAGATAGAGGACATGAATGTGCATCACCGGAGTGACACTAATCACATTGATAATATGATGAAACTATATTTTTATTGGAGTTATCAGTCTATATCGTTTGATATCCCACCCCTCAATCATAGACACACACACATACACACACGTACAGCAGAAAATGTGTTTTCAAAGCCTTGACTGTGAAACGCACAAGAAAAAATTATCGCCACGTATATTCCTCATGTTATTATATTATTTCAAAATTTAAGTCCAGTTTGTTTCGTTTTTTATTTTCAGTAAAATCTTTTTTGTTGTAACTTCCTGTGAGTACCTCATGGTTAAATGTTACTGAAAGCAGAGCACCTCTGTTCTCCTTTCCTTTGTATCTGTATTCAAAACTGAAGACGATTACATGTTTATGTGAAATGTTATTCCAGAGGAGCTAATAAGCTGGAAGTGTTTCATTTTAGCAGTGATGGAATTATTAGTGAACCTCAGACAAAGACAGAGCATCTTACACATCACCTGTCTCCTTCTACTCTCAGTAGAATGCCCCTATACAGATAAAAACACCCAGACACAGGACAAAGGGAACAGTGAGGCTCAGGGCTGCAATCCGGAACTCGGCCAAGCCCCAGAGAAAAATAGCCCAGCCGAACCCCAACCCAGCAGGCATTGTGGTTTTTGTGTCTGATGTTTCTCCGATTACAGGCACGTGCACCGTAAGAAAATCCAGTGGACAGCCCAGCAAACCAAACCGGACCCAAACGCGAATATCATTTCAAAATGTTTGTACAAGCAAGACCAGACTTGTCTGGATCCAACATGTCGCTCCTTCCTCAATAGAACTGATAATCAAACGAGTTACAAATCAGCTTAATTGCATAGTCCGCAAAACAGTCAGAACGGGTTCATTGGACAACTGACTGACTCAGTGTTAACAGTGTTTGTGAAGGGAGTGGTCTTTGCATGATTAAAGGCAATGCTCTCCTCACACTGAATTTTAAAGATCATCAGTAAACAGAGAAGTCGGCTTGTGATGTTGCCGTCCCCTCAAGTCATCCACAGGTAAAATTTGTTTAGTTAAAGAAACTCAGGCGCATTGCAACAGGGCAGGCCAAGCAGGAAGTTGCCTGGGGCCTTGAGCTGAAAGGGAGTTCCAGAGAATGGCTGATTACGTTAATCCATTACGAGTGAAAACCCCTGTGAAAACCCCATTTAAATTTAACAGCCACTAACTTAACCAAATTCTTCATTGTAGTTCTACTGGCAGGCAGATATAGGTAAACACCCACAGAAGTTATATGCCTGGGACCCTAACTGGTCGGTTGAGGCTAGGGAGGCCTCTAGGATGGGAGGTGGTGCGGCTCCGGGGGGACCAGTCGAACAAGTCCTGAAGATAGATGAGACAGACTTTTTTTCAGTTCCTAATTTTACTTTATATATTTTCTTTTATTCTTAGTGCTCTATTAAGCCCTTGCTTAGTTTATGTGTGTGTTTGAGGGGTGTTTTCATGTGAAGCACTTTGGGTTCCATTTTGTTTGTATGAAAAGTGAATTTTAATAAACTCTAATGGGTTGAAGACTAAAACGTCTAAATGTGTGTGTATGATGTGTCTGGGACGGCTGTGGAGGTTTGCACCTAAACTTTAATTGTCTACTATTATTTATAGGTGTGCCAAGTTTGCAATTTGTTCATAATTTTAAAACTTAAAGAATTATTTAAACATGTGCTTTGTTATCATGTGTACCCCCCAGATCTCTTTTCTGAGGTCCTTAGATGTGCCTCTGGTCACACTCGTCTCGTCTTTGTCTCGTCGACATTGACCTGTCAAACTTCAGCAGAAATAAGATGATGATCTTCTTTAACTAGTATTGACATGCTTCTTTGTTTCAAAAACACAATGTACATGTTATAGCCCCACATTTTATCTATGAATTTTCAATCCTCTTATACCTTTTAATACTTCAAGAGTATTTCAAACTCACCATTTTTCTTAAATCCGCTGGAAAATTTGTTTTAGATCTTGTATGTATTTTTCCAGCGTCAAGTATTCAGTAGAACAGTTATCACTGGTTTGCTATGTTTTCCTTTTTATCACATAATTAAGTAATTACCGAGCACAATAACAGGAACATGTTGTTTACAGGTATGCGGAGCACACCGTCAGTATTCAACAGCATTCAAGGCTACATGTGAGCTGATATACAGCTTGTATAGTTTCACGGGACACAGGAATTAACCTTGAACATCCAATCGTAATCCTCACTGTAGGGTACAGAGTCATACACACATGTAAGTTAACCGTGGTGAGGACATTCTTGCAGCAACAGGACTATGTGATGAGTGACATGAGCACTCACACACACACACACACACACAACTTGCACATATTGTCTCTTTGTGTCTCCATCACACAGACACACACACACACACATATCTGATCTGGTTGAGTGGGCTCTGTTCGTCACGTAATGACTGTGCTATGTGTTTTTTATTTTTCTTACTCCCGCAAACTTGACTTGTGCTCCACTAACTAGTGCGTGCATGGGTGTGTGTGTGTGTGTGTGTGTGTGTGTGTGTGTGTGTGTGTGACGAAACATTAACAGGGTTCACACTTCTCGTATTCACAATAAGTGATGATGTGGCGTGGTGTGTGACTGTAGCCAAAACGATTGCAAACATGTTTCAAAATGAGTTTTGAGGAGGAGCCGCTCAATTTTTCAACTGACTGGCCGTTGAAAGCCTGAGCTGCTTGTGTAAATACATGAACGCGCGCAAACACACTCACATGTATCTGCAGGCTCAAATGTACAGATATGCAAAGACACACACACATGCACACATAGCAAAATAAGAAAATAAATCATGCTACTTCATCCTCGATCTTTAGCTTGCTGGTTTAGCTCACACGCTCAAACAATGGCATGAAGACACACACACAGACACACACAGGGGGAGGTATATCATACATTCTGGGTCTACAGTGCTGAGGCGTTCAGTAATTGAAAACAGGGCTGAATAATCGGAGAGAATGACAGCCCTGAAAGATTATGTGAACTCAAACATTAACACAATTAAGTGTGTGAGCACTGGAGTATGTCGCAGCCTTAGACACTGTCTTAATAGTCCCCCAGCACAAAGACAGAGGAATGTGTGTGTGTTTGTGTGTGTGTGTAAGAGAGAGTGCATGCATGACAACCCATATCACCATGGTGCGATGAAGAAAGACCAGAAGCAAAGCAGTGGCTTTGTTCAAAGTGCCAAATGTTGCAAAACAAAGCAATATGCTGCTACTTTAATTTGTCAAGTTTGATTACAAAACCAGGGATTCAAGCAGACGTCCCCTGATCCCTGCGAAGGAGAAGAACACAGTGATAACATATAGTCATTTTTTTTTTTTCTATAACAGTGATCTGGTTTATAAAGACAGATGCTTTATCAGACAGTGAGCAAATGATTCAATTGTGTCCCACCTTAGCAACAGCGGCTGGGTCGGCGTGGCGACGGCCCAGTTCTGATTTATCTAGCGAGCCGCGCTCAGGTGCTGTTTTGTTAACAGGATTGCAGCCATTTATAACTGTGTTTCATTACTGTACTAAGAGCCGATAAGATGATCGCTCACGCACACACACACACACACACACACACACACACACACACACACACACACACACACACACACACACACCCACACACACACACACACACACATTCACACACATCGAGGCGCTAATTCAATCTGCTGACAGGGAAACATGGCAAACAACATCCATTATGGCCTAAAGCTAATTGGTAATGGGTGGTGGAGGTGGAGGTGGAGGGCCGGGTAACAGGAGCCTGGGCTTGGTTGGGGATTTCAACAATGAGATGTACATCTGGAGAATATTTCCTCTAATTTATACCATCTATTGTTTGCAATTACTCATCACATCTATCTCCACCGCTCTCGCTTTGCACCCCAAAACGGGACAGGTCCTTTCCATGAGCCCAAGAAGAATCTTTCCTTCTCTCTTTCACTGTCCTTCGCTTCTTTATCCACTTTTTCTTCTTGCCATAAGGCAACGAAGAAATGAGAATACCTGCCAATAAAGCAGAAGCATCCATCTGACCGGCAGCAAACAGTAAGCCCAAGACAAAGATGGCATCTCAGCCCCAGGTGGCATCACACCACTGGTGACATTTAATAATTCCCTCTCTCCCACTAACCCTCCTCCCACCTGACTCACTATTACAATTAGATATAAATCGTCTCCTACAGAGAAACAGGTACGCAGTGACAAGGTGGTGATGAATTACCATCATTCATGCAAAGACAAGATCTTTTAGGAATCCTAGTTTTAGGCTCTGTTTATTTACTTCCCCCATTGCACCACATCAGCATCAGATCGATGGCGGATGAATGGCTGGCGAGGCAGGCGGACCGTCAGACAGATGGGAGTTGCGGGGAGAAATAAATAATGCCACTGGAGGTGTTCGAGAAAAGGAGAAGGAAGAAGGAGAGAGAGAGAGAGAGAGAGAGAGGAAAAATTATAATAAAGACAGAGAAGAGGAAGAGGGAGAGGAGAGGATTTGAATGCCCAGGGAGGAGGGACAGATGAAAAGATAGTGGCGAGTGGAGACAGAAGAGGCAGGGAGCGATGGATGAGCAGATTTAGAGGGCAGGAGATGAGAGGAGAGATAAAAGCATGGAGGAAGAGAAGGAGGGAGGGAGCGGGCTGCTGCGGCGTACAATGTTTACATGCACCGAAACGTTGTTCAACATGTCTGCCTATGTCATTAACTGGAGCTACTCAACATGTACACAAGGCGGATGATGACACTTGCAGGTAAATGATAAAATAATGTTATTTGTTTAAGCAGTTAGATACATGATGACATCCTAATCCTGTTCTGTGTGTGTGTGTGTGTGTGTGCGTGCGTGCTTGTCTATTTGTTCGTACCAAAGGAACAGACCTGTACACCTCCCATCAGTCACTACATCAAAGCATTGATAAATAAATTATACAAAATATGACTCATTCGCACACATTGTTTGTGTGTGTTTATTTGCTGCACCCAAATCTCACGAAAAAGTTTTCCGTGACCAGTTGAACACATAATTATTAAAACACACGAACACACACACAGAGAAAAGGGAGAAGCAAAGAAACTGAACTGAAGAGCCCTTAAACCCTGTATAAGGACAAAGAAAGGCTTCTTTGTCCTTATAGGTCATACAAATGGTAATTTTCATAAAAACCAGACTTAATAAAAAGATGGCCGGCATGACTGCTCCCTAAAATTGAAGCCCAAGTGTCTTGATCGCCCCCTAGTGGCTGGTTACACTATAGGTCACAACGGCCACCTCCGCCATGTAAAGCCATCTTCGTCTGTGTCTTCTACGTGTCTGGCATCATTTTCTCATCCAGAGATTTTAGTATTCATTCCTTTTTTTCACTTTTGCATCTGTCGCGTCTTAGAAATGTCATCAACACGCCCACTTGCTTGTGGTGAATCCTGCAGAGGATCTCCTGCTGAGTTCATACATGAGCTCATTCAGACATTATCTGGAGTTTTTCACTTGTGGACTGGCCAGAGGAAATCTGGGGAAAGTCCAGAGCCTCTCACTCAGACATTTGCGTGTCACATGCAGCCCCTCCGGAGAATGTCCAGAGATTATCCGGAGTACAGTTTAGGTCTGAAAGCAGCTATACAAACCAACCAAACAACAGACAGACAGGGGTGGAAACATAACTTCCTTGGTGGAGGTAAAAATGGCTGAAAGCATGGATGAGATCGACAAAACTGAACAAGTTGTTGAAAGTCAACTCTGGTGACATCATTTAAAACAGTTTGAAAGCCATTACTGATCTCAGCCTTCACGTCAGCTCAAAGGGACATTGGTGGTACAGAATTAAACAAAATGGCCCTTCAGTCAGATTATCAGCTCTAGCCTAGACTAGGATGATTTATCACAGAGTGCCAGGGCTGGGAAACCAAATGTGACCTGGCTGTGGCTCATGTTGCTGCCAGATTTGGGGTCAGGGACTTTGGCTGATTTGGACTGAAAATCAGTCGCAGTTAGTGGCACTTTGGTCCAGATTCATCAAGTGAACCTGAGCCAACTCTGTCGTGACATCCATCACCTGCAGACACAAGTCTGGCAACCCAGGGCTCCAGATTTAGCCCGCAGCTGGGAAAAGCCATTTTGGCCACCTCGCTGATAGTATAAATCGAATAGAAAACAGAAACGTTTTCACGAGTAAATGCCTGAAACGAATGTGAGGTTTTAAAAACATTCCACCTTTATGAAAAACCATTAAGCAATTATCATTTTATCGCTTTAGGCAAGTAAATACTTAGCTGTGAAAGATATGCAAGTCATTACACTCATGCAGATGATATCCCCTGGATGCCTTCTTACCCACAGCTAACATACATGCCCAGACAGAAGGTCGATCACGAGCCAGGACTTGAATATGCTGCTGTGATGTGCGAGCCACATATTTTAAATTTAAAAATAGATAAATTAACTATTGATGAGTTTGACCAGTCTGCATTGTCACGTTCCACTAACTTTTACACGTTAAAAATCCCTATCGGGAGAACAACAAAAACAAATATTCTAAATTGTTATTGTGTGGACAGAAAGACATGACACTGTCTCTTCCTGGTAATTTCATGTAATCTAGTAATTCATCTAAATCTAGTAATCTCTACTGCTACAATATTACTGTTCTTTTTTTCCCCAAGATCATTTTTGGGCATTTCATCTTTATTGATAGGACAGTGTGAGCTAACAGGCACCCATACTTCTTCTCAATGAAATTCTATGTACTTTGAAGCTCACACAGGATCCTTTTTAATGTCTTCTCACATGTGCAATGTTTAACACCACATTGAAATTAACTGACCTGGCATTATTTTTCTATATTTTGAATTAATTTGTAGTAAAAATAAAAAATCAAATGTTAATGCCTGTTAGACTGAAGGAAAGGAATGGAACTCAATTTAGATAGATAACAAGATAAACACAAATTTAATTACACTTTTAACACCAAAGAAGAGTGAGGGGCTT
The DNA here is from genome assembly GCF_009819705.1 of Hippoglossus hippoglossus. Lineage (NCBI taxonomy): Eukaryota > Metazoa > Chordata > Actinopteri > Pleuronectiformes > Pleuronectidae > Hippoglossus > Hippoglossus hippoglossus. The sequence goes on from NC_047169.1 coordinate 12,518,197, forward strand.
TTGATTGAAAGATGTTAATCAGAGACATGAACATTTCACTTTTAATTGTCCGATGTAATTTTATGGTCTAAAACTCCTTTAACTGGTTTGGTATGATAGCAGCAGCAAGATGACAGCAGCTAAGTAACTCTACTCTCCAACTGTCTCCACTGGATCCTCATTTTGTATAATTCTCATCTAATCCAGACAGTGTGTGTTATAAGTTCGGACATTTTTGTATCAACAAAGCCTCCGATTCTCTGAGACGCAACACAAATGAACTTCTTCACTTTCCATTTCTTTAGCCATACCCATGCCGACATCATCATCTTTCAATATGGAGAAATGATGGCACTAAAATGGCCTCACATTCTTTGGCTGTTAAAAAAACATACAAAGAAACCATTGGGCTCCATGTGCTCCCATGTCACCTATGAGAGAAACGTGAAGACAGTTGATTAGATCATCTTACTCCTGTCCGTCGCTCGTGGCTCCAGGTTTTTTGTGGCCCGTGCTCTGACTGCATCTTTGTGTGCCGGCCTTGGTAATAGGCTGTTTGTGAATGGCAGGCCTGAATACCAGCTTTGTGACGCTGTGACACAGGCGGGTTGAGGGGTTGATTAAAATCTGTGGTCAATTTTGACACTGTATTTCCTGTTTAGCAGTTTTCCTGTTACAGTCGATGTTTGTCTATCTCTGTGGCTGAGCTTTGACCTGAAACCACTTCAACTCTTGGCCCTTTCATCCATTAAAATCGATGCATGAAAAAATTTTGTTGCTGTCGTATGTGTTGCACAAGTAGTTTGGACTAAAAACCACCAACCAACAATCAACTCATTTTTTAGTTTATGATAACTTATTTTTAAAATTAAAATAAAAAAAGGAATAAAGACTTATCTATGTTTTGCCTTTATATAATTTAACAATATCTGCCCGCATACTTCCATGCATGGCTGTTAAGAAACGCACCCACTAGAGGGTAGCATAGAATCAAGAGTTTCCGACAATAACAATCCTGGCAATGGTGGAGGAGTTAATTGTGATAATGTACCTGTGAAGATCGAGGCAAAAGCAGCGATGGTCCTACTTATGAAATCACAAAGTCTCTCCTCAAAAAGTGAAATCTCTTCCTCGTATCTTAGCGTCGTCTTGCTTGAACTATTGGCTACACTGCCCCCACACGATTTCCGGTGGTACTGTTCCATTTCGTCGGTTTTACCTGTGTCCGTAAACTTTCAGAAGACGTCCACGAATTCGGACGAAATGAACGCATGCATAGTACAGACAGAGGGCTTTCCTTTTCTGTATACTCTGTATAAAAAAGCCTTTAGATACATTTTTTCTCTATTGCACTTCTGTCCGTCCAGGGAGAGGGATTCCTCACACGAGGCTCTCTCTGAGGTTTCTATGTTTTTCCCCCTGTTAATAGGTATTTTTTGGTATTTTTCCTTACTCTTGTTGAGGGTTAAGAACAGAGGATGTCGCACCTTGTTAAGCCCTAAGAGACAAATTGTGATTTGTGAGCATGGGCTATACAAATAATATTTGATTGATGGATTGATTGACTTCAGGTTCATTCACACATCCGGTTCTTCGGTAACTGTAATCCAATCACTGATTTTAATTCTGGCCGTGTGGAGTGCGATGATGCAGGGCTGGCAGGCGGGCGGGCCGCGGATGATGTGCACACAGCTTCCTGTCTTTTACATGGTCGACCCCCAGAGTGATTTCAATTAATTACTGTGTCAGTGTCCCGCATTAACCCACTGGCCAGAAAACAAAGGTTCCTCGGAAAACAAACCAAACCAAGAATAAACCGTTGAATTAATTTATTCTTGAGGCAGTGGCAGAGTCAGGCCCGTGAAAACCGAACCAAACACCAGCCATTATTCAGAGCAGGAGCAAAGCCATCTGGTCTGAGTTTATATTTCTATGTGCATGTAATTTGTGCTGTAGTTGTTCCGAGGACTGTGTAAACACATTTTAATACACTGGGGGGGGGACGATGAACATCAGGACGGAGACAAGAGATGTGTTACTGTTCACTTGTGGGTCTCTCTCGCCTCGTCTTTCCCTTGCCTCGCTCTCCCCTGTCTCGGATACTTTTGTTATATTGATGGATACCGTACACTCAGCAATATTTCAAGGCATGATAGAGGTGCAAAAAAAGAAAGGCTTTCATTGCAAACCAAACAGGCTTGGAGCTGCTTAGGCTGGTGTTGACAAATGGAGAGGGAGCATTAAGTACAGTCAGAAATGGCAACGTGAATCCCCTGAAGAATAGAAAGAAAAAAAAATCAGACTTTTTGGTTAGACCATAACCATAAGGCTGGGTACGTCTAAAAACGAGATGCACACGCGCGCACACACACACAATCATACACACGCAGTCCTTTGAGGAGCTTGGGGCCTAGAGGGAATAATGGTTAGCAACCTGAAAAATGCCCTGATCACAAAAGGCCTCCGACAGTAATAAATGAAATAGTTGAGCCACATGTATTAATCCATGCTGCTGCTTCTGTGTGTGTGTGTGTGTGTTTGTATCCCTTTTTTGTGTATTTGCTGCTGTTATCTGTAATTTTTTTTGTCCATGCATTAAAGCCCACATTTGTGTTTGTGCGTGTATGCGTTTGTGTGTGTGTGCCTGACCGACAGAGAGAAACAGTTGTGGGAACTGTGAGAGCACTGTAGCATGAGCAAGTGAGAGTTAGTAACACACTGTCAAAGCGAATTCTCACGCTGTGTTTGCACTAATCTTATGTGGGAAACACTGTTTATGTGTGAGTTTTAGGAAGTTGTCTGACAATACCAACACACAAATAGATTAATGACACTTCCTGAATCTATGTGCTCTAAAAAAGATTCGGGCATTGATCATTCCTTTAAATACTTAAAACAGCCCCTCTCTGTGTGCAGCCGTTCTCAGGCATGAACTCCGGAAAACGTCCAGAAAAAATCCAAGCATCGACACCAGCGTCGGCCCGTGTCACCAAAAGCTCTCAAACGTCTTTGTCTTTCTAAGTTGACATCTTCATCAGCGTCTTCCACGTGTCGGTCTCCTCTTGGTTTTGCTTTCGTCACAATTTGGAAACGTCATCAACGTGCCATCTCGCTCGCTGGGACCTTTCCGGCCATTTTCCTGCTGTATTGTCACATGGGCTCACTCTGACATTTGACCAGGGGGCTGGCAGGAAAAGATCCAGAAAATGTCCGTTGCAACTGATTCTGATATTTTACGTTCAAACATATCGCCCCTTCCGGAAAATTTCTGATAAATGTCCGCAGCTCAGTGAGTGTCTGAAAGCAGCTCATGTCTGCCTGACAGGGACCCTACATGGCTAATGACTTACAGACGTGTGTCTATCAGCAACAAAGAAAGAAGTAGCCTGACGTTATAGAGCCACAAAAAATCTGGGTAAAAAAAGGGCAAATACTAAATCATTGAAGTACTCCTTTAATATAAGTTACTTAGAGGCCAAAGCCATCTTTTTGGATTAATCCATCCTGGAGGTGATTTGTGAAAAGCCTAATTTCTAGGGGTCAACAACATGGCCTTACTCCTTTTAAATGTTTGGCTTCTACTTCTTCCTCCACTCTTACTTTTCTCGTGTCCATCTCTTTCTAAACTGTTTACATTTTCTCTCGCTCTTTGTCTCTAAACTGTGTATTTTTAGTCAGCATTTGACTCACCTTGTTCTTCCCCTCATTCTCCTTACCTTCGCTCTTTCTCCCTCGCTCTCGCTCTCTCTCTCTCTCTCTCTCCAAACTGTGTATATTTGGGTCTGTCTGTGGGGAGTCAGGGGTCATTATTAATCTTGCTTGCTCTCCTAGCTTCAGGCATAACAGCAGGGCAGGATCTGTGTGTGTGTGTGAGAGAGAGTGTGTGTATAAATGAGGGGGTAAGGAGTGGTTGCGAATGAGTCAGTTACGCTGTTCGAGTAAAGGTGTGGGAGAACATGTTTTTGTGAGTGCACCGTCTGTAAGCCGTTTAGGTGTGTGTGTGTGTGTGTGTGTGTGTGTGTGTGTGTGTGTGTGTGTGTGTGTGTGTGTGTGTGAAGGAGAGGGAAAGTGCATTTTGCCATGATGGATCATGAGAGACCCACATTCTTAATGCACACTCGCACAAGACAGACACCCATGAGAAATGAAGGGGAGAGAGAGGGGGTGAGTGAGCACAGGAGAGGGGGAGGGAGTGAGAGTGAGAGAGAGGTGATGAGGAAACGGAGGGAGAGAGAGTGACAGAGAAAAGGAGAGGGAGAGAGCAGGGAGAGTCCCTGTTCCTCCTGAACTCATTAACCGTTGTCCTCTCCGCCCTCCCTCCTGCACTCCCACAATGCCAAGCAGCGGCGTGCATCAATAACGCTGGTGACAGCACGAGAGGGACGGGTCAGACAAGCAACCGCCATCTCCCTGGCAACCACCACTATGGCCACCATCGCCACGACAACAATTGGCGAGCACACGCGGGGGGCTTCCCCCCTTCCCCGCTGGCCCAGCTCCCCTCCTGCAGCCGTCACACAGCGAGGGCCGCCGCGCCTGCTGCTGCCGGATCAGAAGCAAACTAAATCCACAGCACGGCTCCGGCAAGGGATGAGGCAAAAAAAAAAGAGAGAAGCTGAGTGATCTTGATTCTGAGGTTAACTGAATGGACAGGAGATTCAATCTCAGCGGAGGAGGGGTAAGGGATGGAGGGATGTTCTGGAGTCACTGTTGCAGGGTCTGTGAGGCCCAAAGAGAATCCCAAGCTGCACGGGGGAGACGCAACTTTGAATAGTTGCCTTTTTATTGTCCAGCACACAGTGTAACTCGGGCTCAGGATGCAGTAAGAAAAGTGCATCATGATTCAAACAATCTGGAGGGCTGCTGTGCAAAAAACAGAAATACCTGGTGTTTCATCAACCTCTCCAATTGCTGTTGATCGTCAAACCGGCATCAGTTCATATGGTCTAGAATTAAAACTAGAAAGGCAGAATAAAGAGCACATACATCTGCCAAGGCCCGACAGGCCCCTTAAATTCTACCACGCCTCATAGCTGAGCCGCAGATCGTGAAATCCTAATCTCCGTTGCGGAAGAATGAAAGTTCCAGATCCACAAATTTCCCCGTGTGCCATCCTTCCACAAAGTCTCATGGAAAGCCGTTCAGTGCTGACAGACGGGTTAAGACATTGGTGGACTTAATACTGTGTATTGCCAAATAGGTCACTCAAAATGCTGGGAAAATCATGGAAACGTAACTCCCAACTCTCTGATTTGACCTCTTATCACTCTTTGGTTTCACTGACCACCAAAAAACCCTAAATTGTACACAAAGTTGTAAACAAAGTTAGCAACAAGCTGCAATTTGAAGAGTCAGATGCTTTCTAAGCAGTCAGTAAAGAGCGTGACAAAGAAAGTTGTAAGCATATTCATCAGTTGGCCAGAAACATAACTTTAAAGGTTTTCTGATCGATGTCTCATTTTATCTCTGAATGGACGACAAATGAGCCTCAATAGCATTTGGTCTATTTTTCCATGGAGACTTTTTTAACTATTCAAGAATATTCTGTCCATTTTCAAAGCTGAATTCCTAAAGTTTCCAATACGAACTGAATACGTCACTATTTGAACTGTGCCATATGTTTTGTTAGCATTGATAAACCCCCAGCACAACTCCTTCAGGGTGTTGACAAAGCACTAACCTTTTAAACTCCTCAGTGCAAACAAACTCACTTCTTACAAACTCGCCGTACCTTTCTTTAAATATGCTGATTGCACACAATAGAACACGATGAACTCCAAGACGGACTTTTGAATTTAGGGTGTCGAGGGGAAAAGGTAAAAAATGTACTACGAGAACAAAAAGTTTGTTGAGCAACATATATCAAATTGTGCAGAGGAATAAAATCATCAAAAAACTCAGCAGACTCTAAGGTTTGGAGAGCTGCAACTGGAATAAATGTCCTATAGCTGATAAAGGGCAATTGTTTGGTCAAATAAATAAATAGATAAAAGTCGTGGACCACACAAAAAAAAAAAAAAATCCAACCGTGCACAGTGTGGTTGAAAATCCTGCTGATTGATATATATTTTTTAACGGGGAGAGAAACAAACACTCCAACTTAGAGTTTAATTCCCCTATATTTCACTAAATGTGTGGATGCCATACGCAGTCATTACTGGGTTATCAGATAGTCATTCAGCAATTGAGCAATGGTCTAATAAGCTCCATATGCAAAGGCATTTATTCACTTAGATAGATAGATAGATAGATAGATTTATAGATAGATAGATAGATGGATAGATGGATAGATAGATAGACAGATAGATAGATGGATAGATGGATAGATAGATAGACAGATAGATAGATGGATCGATAGATCGATAGATAGATAGATAGATAGATAGATAGATAGATAGAGGGATAGATGGATAGATAGTTAGATGGATCGATCGATAGATAGATAGATAGATAGATAGATAGATAGATGGATCGATAGATAGATGGATAGATAGATAGATGGATAGATGGATAGATAGATAGATAGATAGATAGATAGATAGATAGATAGATAGATAGATAGATTTGATGAAGCTCCCCTGCCAGACAGACAGATGCACGGATCCATGGATAGATGGAAAGACGGATATTAGGTGGATGGATAGATGGACAGACGGATGAATGGACAGAGACAGATTATAGATATATTGTACGTGTGTGTGTGCGTGTGTACATATTTACGTGTGTGTGTACTTGTAGCAACAGACAGAAAGCGGACGTCTCCAGGAGCCTGACGATAAGAACGAGCGAGGAGATGAATTAAATATCACGCGCAGTGACGGCGGAGTGTTTTGTCTTCCCCGTGTTTGCAGGAGAGGATCCCTGCGACATGTCACCCCGGAGCTCGCGCGCCTCCTCTCAGACGCGGAGCCGCTGCCGGCGCGAGCCCACGGAGCTCGCGAGAGGGACGTTTCCTTTCCTCGCGGACGGAACAAAAACACGGGGGGGCGGGGCTTACACGGGCCGGCTTGACCAATAACACGGCGAGACTCTCGGTGGGCGGGCCTTGGGTGTTTCGCCTCCACCAGTGACAGCGCGAACGAGCCTCCGTGGCCCCACGTGGGTGTGGAGCCCCGCGCGACAACCATCGGCCCTCTGGACCAATCGCGCACGCGCAGGGTGTTAATCTCGGCGCCGATTGGCTCGCTGCTTTTCACAGAGTTGCCCCCCCACCCCCTCCCAGCTCAGTCATCACGATCAGTCCGCCGCTGTTAACTCTTTCCTACCACACACACACACACTGTAATAGCAAAATGTGAATTAATGAATGATTCAGAGGCGGTTTGTTTTTAGAAACGCGATACATCAGTTAATCGTGACCGTTTCAAAGCCTCGTCTCAGACTAAGTTAAAGGAGAGAGAGACGAGGGCTAATATACTGCTGCACTGTACCGGAGCACGTGGGGCGAGCAGCGCTGCAGCCTTTTAAATGTGTGTGTGTGTGTGTCTGATCATAATCAAATCAGCATGCAAGAAAACCCGGAGAGATTAAAAGCACATGATGGATGCACAGTTAACGGTGGAGCTTTAAGCCACATTCACACATCCAGCAGCCTCCGCTTCTGTTCCGTGGCAGCAGCGACTGGGAGGATGGAAAGCGGGGGGGGGACGCGCTCCCTGCCCCCGCCCCTCTCCTGCTTAATTGCGCCCATGTTTTATAGTTGATAACGCTTTACGTGTTGTTGACGCCTTTCAGTTTCTGCAAAGCCAGCCCCGACCCCCCCTCCCCTGAAAGCAAAAGGCACATTAAAAAAGCAGCCATTTTAAATAGCACCAAAGAGTCCTTCCCTCCTACGCTATGCAGTCACACAGGCACCAACAGTGACACAGCGAGCATCAATCTTCTGCTTTTTTTAACCTCCGGAAAATACACAGGCAAAGGTCCCATAGAGCAGCCGGAGCAGCGGGCTGACACCGCCCCTCAGCGGTGGCTTTGGGGACTACACGTGCCAGTGTGCGAGGGGTGTGTGTGCATGTGTCTATCTACAGTTATGAGGGTCAATATCATCATTGTGAGCACCTTTTGGCTGGTCCTCACGAACTCAAAGGGCTGTTAGGGCTAAGACTTATGGTTAGAATCAGGTTTAGGGCTAGGCATTTAGTTGTGATGGTTAAGGTTAGATAAGGAGCTAGGGAATGCATTATGTCCTCACAACTATAGAGAGACAAGTGTGTGTCTGTGGTTAGGTTAAGGTTTGGGTTAGTCATGAATTGATCATGGTTACAGTTAGGGATAAGGATTTGGTTAGGCTGTCCACAATGGATGACTTGATGAATGGAAGTCAACACAAAGTCCTAATAAGGATAGCAGCGCAAACTGAGAAGTAGTGGTTTGTGTGTGTATGTGTGTGAGGCTGCAATTGTCTCAATAAGAACTAGAATGGCACTCAGGCCCAATAGTCCACTTATGAAACCATTTAAATTCACCAAAATTGAATGTCTTCTTCTTTTTATTTTATTGCAAAAGTTGTGTATTGTTATTATAGACATCTATGAATAGGGAAGACAGTGAATTAATATGTTTGTCTTCCTTGAACAGGCCTCAAATATTACACGGCAGTCTGGAAATGTTTGTTTTCCTTGGTTAATCAAGTTTGATTGAATAACAGGCTAAAATATAACCCAGATTCCCATCAGTCATAAGGACAAATTTGGGTTCTGATAAAAGTTGATGTTCGCTCAGACAGATTCATAATTTTTCAGCGACAGAAACAGACAGAGAAGTGAATAAAGCAACACAGCAGCAAAAAAAACCTTAGAGCTTGTTTCTGACATGATTTTAAAAGAGCAATAACAGGGACAAGCAGTGGACTCAGAGATTGATCCAACTGATCTCTCTTTCATTTAGTTCACAACCTCTTGAATTAAACACAAGACAAGAGAGAGAGAGAGAGAGAGAGAGAGAGAGAGAGAGAGAGAGAGAGGGAGAAACACTAGATGGTAAGAAAAGGGGGGAAGAGGATGACTGGAGGAAGTAATGGGGAAGAGAGACTGTATGTGTGTGTGTGTGTGTGTGTGTGTGCGTGTGTGTGTGTGTGTGTGTGTGTGAGAGTGTGTGTGCGGGAGGGGGTGTCTATAGGAGTCGGGGGAGGGCACTGTGGGGTACGAGGCAGCACCCTGCAGTCCCCAGTAATGGTAGAATAGAACTTAATAGGGTAGAAAAAGGCTCGAGGCTGTTAACTCAGAAACGGTCATTTTGAATTCCCCATTCTCTCTCTCTCTCTCTGTCTGTCGCTCCCCCTCTCCCTCATCCCTTCTTCCATGCATGTTCTGTATCTTTAACCTGGTTTCCCATCCCTGTCTCCAGTGTCAATTACTGATCCATCTCCCTGCATCCTTCACCTGTCTCCCACCATTCACCTCTCCGCCGTTTCCCTCTCCTTTCACCTGCTCCTCTCCTTCTATCTCGCAACCTTACCTCCTCCCATCCATCCCTCCATCCTTGCCTCATCTCTCCCTTCCCATGCCTCCCTCCTCCCCCTCTTCCCTCTGTGTCTCCTTGGAGGAGGTGTAATGATAGCTATTTGAGTGTCATCAGAGGACCGCTGTAATGGCTTCTAAAGCACCATCCCACGGTTGCCACGGTGAACCTGGCACAGCCACGGTCCCAGAATAAGGGGTGGGGGTGAAAAAAAAGGAGAGGAGAGGGGAAAAAAAGAAAAACTAACAAAACATCTGGTTGGCTATCGACAGGCGTCACTGTGCCGACGGCAGCAGGAATGCTGGCACATCAGCAGACGATGACGCGGCCCCCGGGGGCCACAGAGAGCGAGCTAATGATGCGTGGGATAGGATACATTTGAGGAGGAAGTACAGTAATAGTGATAATAGTGGTACTAATGAAAATAATAGCACTGATAACAATAACAGTATATGACTCTTTTTGATTTGTGTCTGTCTGCCGCCTCCTCGCCCCTCATATCTCCCAGTCTCTGCAGTGTGTTTGATTGTGTGTGTATTTGTGTAAGTATGCACACATGTACGAGTGGAAATGTGTGGCTGAATTTAAGCTACAGAGAGAGAGATAGAGAGAGATCGGGAGTGCATGCAAACGTTCCAATGCTTGCTGTTCATTTAAAGATAAGGAATGTTAAGAACTCTGAATCGCACAAGCATTTGAACACACGTATACACACGTATACACACACACACACGTGCATGTTGCAGCACCTCTAACCATCAGTAGATCGGATGTTTTGTTCGAGTAGAGAAGCAGAGTGACTGTTTATAGAGAAGTGATTTCCTCCACATCATTAAGCATGTGTACGAGGACACTAGAGGGGATTTTAAAATTGCTTTTGTCCCGAAAGGTTTGATGAAGTGGGTGTGACACTGTAAACTTCTTGTTGCCATTCAGTTGTCCTTTAGTTTGAATGGCTGCTGTCGAGTCAGTCGACTGGAGCATGTTGACAGACAGTCGAAACACTGAGATCACCGAGATGAGTTTGCAGGTTTCGTACCAGACTGTCGGGACCTGAGCTGGACCTTAAAATGTATTTATGCTCATTAGCTCCCTCTCTCTATATATATTAGTTTTCAATGTCAGTGTAATGAAAAGCATCATCTATGAAAAAAAGGGACAAGTGACACCAACTAGCTTCTGCATTTGTTAGGCGAAATGAGATTTACTTGTATTTATTAAAAATGATTGTGACAAAAATAACACCAGCCTATAGGTTTGGTTACTGTCTAATCTCAGTGTTGTTGTGGTAGGTGATTGTTTCAATTACTCCTGCTACAATACTCCAACTTATTAATAATATTAAATATTATAAGCTATGTAAGATCATTTTAGATACATGTATATATGAAACTTGTTTTCTTTAGCCAAACCATTGATCACTTTATATAATTTTATTGATTGGGAAAAAAAACACTTTTAGACAAGATACAATCTAAAGGAAAATAGTTTCAAACTAGAAACAGAGGCTGATGTGAGGCCATTCAAAGTCATGTGGGATGTCTGTGTTAGCATCACTGCAAGAGGCCCAGGGAACAATTACACCGCTGTCCATGTCCTTCAGTGTGTGTGTGTGTGTGTGTGTGTGTGTGTGTGTGTGTGTGTGTGTGTGTGTGTGTGTGTGTGTGTGTGTGTGTGTGTGTGTGTGCATGTGCGTCTGTGTAAAATTGTGTGTGACACGCATTGTTTATCACATTTTACGTAAAACCCAAGCAGTTCAAGTCTGGGTCAGAAGGAGTAAATCTTTGAATGGTGAGACCCTCAACTGACCTTTGTGTGTGTGTTTGTGTGTGTGCGGTGACATGTATGTTGCCGTGGGTCAGTGAGTCTATGTGTATGTTTATGATCATTGACAAGCAGAAGGGGGGAGGTTGTGTGAGTGTGTGTGTGTGTGTGTGTGTGTGTGTGTGTGTGTGTGTGTGTGTGTGTGTGTGTGTGTGTGTGTGTGTGTAGGGAGGGGTGGTGCCGGTAGATTAGCCAGGTTGGGATGATTGGGTTGAGGATTAGATGGGTTCAGGAACAGACACGTCTGTTTACTCTGCAAAGAAGACTTATAATAGGCTGATTGGCAAGGTTTATTACTCATACACACACACACACACACACACACACACACACACCGGCCCACTTACGGCCCACACACATTCATTCAAACCCCCATATGTTGATTAGCTTGTTACTGTTGCCTTTACAACAGCTGCCATCTCCTGTCCATTTGCTTGTCTTAAAATTCAGATGTGAAGTCCGAGCACCTCAGCCTCTCAGACACATTTCCCATTAGTATTGACCCCGAGAGCTTGCAATCAGAGAAGGTGTGTAACTAAATCCCCAGCATAGGCACGTAAGCGGAGCTGCACTCAGGCAACTACCCCAAAGGCATGGGGAGCGCTCTGGTTACCCAGCGCTGTGTGTGTGTGTGTGTGTGTGTGTGTGTGTGTGTGTGTGCATTGTTTCTACTTACCTGTCTTTATGTGTCACAGAAAGAGGTGAAGTGCACAGCTCAGAATAAAGCGCAGAGGCAGAAAAGGGTAGGATTATATACATGGCAGGTTAGAGAAAAGCACTGAGAAAGAAGGAGAGGATGGGAGGAAAAAGCGACAGGCAGAGGCTTAAGATTACAGAGGCGAGCACTCTTTGTTGCTGAGTTCAGTTGTGATGGACGGCTTGTGTTGAGGGAAAAGGGTGAAGGAGTCCTTCAAGGCGCTACCATAAAATTTGCAGGACAGCCGAGGATGTTCTTCTCCACTGATCAAACCTTTGTCTGATGAACGAGGAACCTGGACTTGGGAAGTTGAAGCAGATGGTCCGAGTGTTCGCTGTGATCCAAGGAGAGGTGGCAAACAAAACCCTGGAGAAGTCTAGTCTTGGGGGGGGACCAAGTGATTGAGCCTTCAGGGTGAATAACAAGTCAAGCAAGAGCAGGCGTGAGGCCCGGACAAGAGGGCACTGTTCAACCGGAGAGAGACAGAGAGAGAGCGTCCACTGCAGAAGTGGAGATAAGCAGTCGAAAACAAAATTAATCTACGGTACAAGAGAGCCTGACACTGGACGACTGAAGAGAGATCAAGGTTCCTGCTTCCGACCTGATTAAGAAGAAGAGAGGTAGTCGTGGAGGTGATCGGGGGAGCAGCGATCAACAGAACACGAGAGCCGCCAAGAGAGGGAGACGAGAGAGGAAGAATTACAACAGTGCGCATGTTGAAAGAAGCCTCTTAAGTCTGGGAGCTGGAATTAGAGCCACAGAAACTGCAGAGGGGGAAAGCCACAAAACCACAGTAAGTACATTAGGAGGCTGTGGCTGGAAAAATGTATAATAAAGCCTCAGGCCAGGGAAGGAATTTATGGTTACGGGAGTGATTTTTACACTGTACCTTAATGAATTGATTTCCTGTCTTTAAGACGTTTACATTTCATCATTCTCCATGACGTCACCTTATTCCACACCTTTGAGGAAACCCTCAATCTACCTTTTTTTTGCGTATACACCATTCTTCTGCAATTTCAGGTCTAGGTACCCCTCTTCCTCATTTTCTCCCCCATCCCAAACTTCTCATCCCGTGTCCCCTGTCACTGTCCTGCTCCACAGGTGAAGATGCCTGCTAATGGGAACCGCCCCTTGAAGTTGCAGTTTGGTCTGATCAACCACGACTCTCGCTACCTTACTGCTGAGAGCTTTGGCTTCAAGGTACTCACATGCCATCCAATATGAAACTGACATATTTGTTGAAAACAGATTGCAGAGCGACACCCATCTTTCTTTCTCAGGTGAATGCATCGGCCCCCAGCCTGAAGAAGAAGCAGATATGGACTCTTGAGCAGGACTCCCAGGACACCCAGGTAGTCTTCTTGCGCAGCCACCTGGGCCGCTACCTGGCCTCCGACAAGGATGGCAAGGTCACCTGCGAGGCAGACGGGCACAACTCAGACTGCCGTTTCCTCATCGTGGCTCAGTCTGATGGTCGCTGGGCCCTGCAGTCTGAGCAGCACCTGCGCTTCTTCGGCGGCTCTCGGGACTACCTGTCCTGCTTTGCGCAGATAATCACAGATGCTGAGCTGTGGGCAGTGCACCTGGCTCTACATCCGCAGGCCAACCTGCTGTCTGTGGCCCGCAAGCGTTACGCCCACCTCTCCGCAGACGATGGGGAGATTGCCGTGGATATGAACATTCCCTGGGGCGTGGCAGCACTCCTCACCCTCGTCTACCTGGATGGGAAGTACTGCCTAAAGACCTGCGACAGCCGCTTCCTCAGCAATGATGGAAAGCTCCTGACACAGAGTGGAAGGGCCACTGCGTACACGCTAGAGCTGAAGTGTGGGAAGCTGGCCTTTAAAGACTGCGAGGGGAAGTATTTGTCTCCTATGGGGCCTACGGGCACCCTGAGGTCTGGACGCTGCTCCAAGCCGGGCAAAGATGAACTGTTTGACCTGGAGGAGAGCCACCCACAGGTGGTTCTGATGGCAGCCAACGGGCGATATGTCTCCCTAAGACAAGGTAGGCAAACACAGACACATCAACATATAGACCCCATTCAGACCTGGTTTTAACATCCATCCTGAGTGATCCAATCTCAAGTGGTCAGTGCTAAGTACAGGCCTGAATGTAACTAAATGCATCCAGACATCCGATCACTCAACCCACATTCGGAGGTGGTCTGGGACACATGTGGCTGCATTGTATTCACTGTGGCAAAGCAAATGCATCCTTAGGACTTATGGAGGGCCACTTCCTCAACTGACATCCTGTGACCTTCAAAATTTTATATATATTTTTACGCTTCAGAGTCCAAACGTTGATTTATTTGTAGCCACCGCCACAATTTACAATATTGATCATCATATATTGGCCGATACATTTTTGTTGGTAAAAATCTTTCTTCATTGAATTCATTCATCCAGCCCGTCCTGTCTTTCTCTCTCTCGCTCGCTCAGTCCCGCGAACACACACACACACACACACACACACACACACACACACACACACACACACACACACACACACACACACACACACACAGACACATACACATACACACACATACATACACACAGACACACACACGGTCATCTGACACATTTGTAAGTTAAAACTAGGTAATACAACATCATTTGGTCGCCGTGAACACAAATTCAAACTTAACTCTCTCCACCGATATCTCTCAGGATGGATGCTAATACCAGGTCTGAACAGAGCCATATTGTCACAAATCAGATTTTTTTCCCAGAATCCTTGCATGCATGCACAACCTGTAACTCTGGCAGCTTCCTTGATTCACTAAAGCTTTACACAGCATCTCAAAAGTCTGATTAAATGGCCAAAGTTTGTCCTCAGGTGCTACTGAGGGTGGTCACATGAGCCTTTAGCTGACACACACTGACCTACACACATACATAATGAAGCAGTAAATACTGCAACTACTACAGTTACTACTATTAGCCTATATACATACCGTGCACTGATACGTCCCCAGAAAACTGAGCTCACAATTCACAGGAAGTACATTAACAAGTGGATACGCTGAATATGCATGCTTAAGAGAATAGGCCACTGTCTAATGATTGACATGTGATAAGGGATGCATTGTAATTATGGGTAATGTATTCTGCACCTCAACAAGTGCTGACATCACATTGGATAGTTGCATCTCTCCAGGAAAACAAGATAGATGAGGTTGATATGGGAGAGTATCATTCTCATGTGGGAGACCTGAGACGATTTGTGTGAGGGCTGCAACTGATTTGGGCTCGTCCGCTGTCAGGACACAATGGATGGTTTGGTTGAATGACAGATTTATTGTGCAACCATGTTGAACAATAACTACAGTTATAGATTTTTTAAACAATTTGCAATGAGTTTTTCAGGAACAATGAAGGTATATAACGATTACTGGTATCACGGTATAGCACGGTAAAATTCCCTTATTCCCTTAAAATTGTAGCATTTTAATCTTTAATTACTTTGGCTGTTGTGGTGATTTGGTCAATACTGTCCAAAATTTTTAATTCTTCAAGACACAGGGCAGCAAGCAACATGGATTTGTTTTGTGTGGTAAAACCATGGATCAGCAGGCAGGGACAGCAGGAGAGCTGCTAGTGCTCTGGCCATGACGAAAAACTGCTCACATCCACTGTCACCAAAAACCTAGCGCTTATATCTTGTCCTGACTCTCAGACGTTGTAGGTGGACGTCTGCACTTGACATAGTGAGTTCTGCCTGTCTCCTCCGTTCCTCCTCCAAGAGAAACTTGACTGTTAATGATGTAAAACGCAGTCGAGATGCTCACACTGAGCTGAAATGAAACAAGGAGCATTCAACATTATCAAGATGTTTTGAATTGATGGTAATATACCAAGAATATGCACAACTTTGCTTATTTGATTTATATATTTAAGTGTTCATTTAAAACTGCTTTGTGGGAAAACAAAAAGCCTCTTAACAAATTTAGGCTTTCTTCCTTTAATTTTAATGTTGCACCATTGGCTATATTAGTATTTTTACCAATACTAAATATATGAATTAAATATAATACTTTGTGAAATTACTTCAGGTTGTGTATCAGTACATTTTTAACATCAACAGCGATAACATTGACATCTGTGATAATTGCGTTCACTGTTTTACACAGTTTCATCTCTAGAATGTTAAAAAATGATGCTAAACATAAATGTTTAATGTGTCTTTCCTGAAATGGTGGAAACCCAAAGTCCCAAAAATGAAGCAAATATATTAGAAAGAATAAAGAGAGTCTTGCATGTTCTTCTCTTTCTTTTATCAAATATTCAAACTGTGATCTTTTGTGAAAACCCCCTCTCATCGCCTCTCAGATGTAGCGACTTCCAGGCTTTTTGGGGCGTAATGTTGTTCACACTTTACGCTCTTGTCCCCTGGGCTCACTGAAACAGCTGCTTGTAACCCATATGCTGTACAGTAATACGCTGTTGATATTGTATTATGTATTTACTCTTCGGGCCTTGTGACGGGGGCCATTGGGGTGTGTTATTTGATCAGCATGCGAGCATGACATCACAATACATACTATACTGATGGATAACACCTGCTCCACATGGGCTTGCCTCTTTTTTTTAAAAACAAGCCAGAGTTTCTTTGATCAGTTTGAAAAATAGAGGAATTGCAATCATCAGTGTCACGTTGCATTCAACACTAGAAGTACTTGCCAAGAGTTTCGATTGGTGATGGTGCAGAGGGTCCGCCGGTCTGATTTGAAACTGGGTGGATTAGCCGACACCAACAGCGCTTGTCAGGATACTTGGCCACAGCACCCATCCGCAGGCTGCAGATTCTTGTCTGCAGGGTCGAGTTTCCTCAGCCCTGGGTGCTGTAACTGAATCTCTAACCGCTCTTTGTTCCTGGTTAGCAGTGGGAGCTTCAGGAAACCAAACCACTGGGAGCACTGTAAACTGATTGGTTGAAGAGGGGGAGAGATATGGCGGAGCGTAAAACACACATGAAGGGAACCATGATGTATACGTGTGTATTCACAAGTAACATGCTTCTTCCTCGGCTCTTCCTACACTCACTCTGCACAAACAAAAGCTTTCCCCGACACAGTCGCCCACACACAACCGCACCGTCCTGCTGCGGCGAGCGCAAAGTGAGGTTTGTTGAATTATTGATGAAGTTGGCCCCCGTTCCTGGAAGGCAGGGGGGGGGGGAGTCTGCTTTCAGAAACCCAAGCTGCCTCTCACCTGGGGCATAGCTTCTAACCCACTAATCTAACCCGCTAACCCCAGCCCCGGTCTGTGCCCATGATGTCCTGCTGAAAATCGAGGAAACACAGGAGAGTCGATACGCCGTGTTTAGCAACATTTATCAATGCATAACGATCACATCGAGCTGCAACATTAGATTTGGTTTTGTAGGGGATACTTTTCAGATAAAGCAAGAAAAATGACTGAGATTTACTCAGTACATTCAACACCTGTATTCACCTCAATGACACGGACGGACCTGTTTTCTTACCGATTTGGAGAAGCTTGTTAAATGCATGACATCAGCTGACCTAGCCTGGTTTATGCTGCTTGTGGTGTGAACACATTGAACAAAAATCTATAGAAGGTAAAGACTTGAATTGTAGTGTTGGAGGGGTTCAACGGAAAAAAAATTCTTGAATGCCAGTGCCTCGGAATTGTTCACTAATTGTGTAAATATACATTATTCACTTCGGCCTCTGGGTTTGAGTTGAAGAAAGGGAGAAAGGAAAGCAGAGAAGGGAGGATGCAAGTAGAGAAGGACATTAAAAGGGCTTTGGGACAATAGTAGTGGCTGTATGAGGAGGCTCCTCATCCTCCCTAATGCCACACACAAATCATCACCTGCGTGTGTGTGTGTGTGTGTGTGTGTGTGTGTGTGTGTGTGTGTGTGTGTGTGTCAGTCAGTATTATGTAGACCTGTCATCACATCTCTCATCACCTCCCTGTGTTCTTTGGGTGTAAGTGGTCCCCTCTGCCCTACAAGTGAAGAAGAGATGATAGTCCAAAGTCACATACTTTCCATTACACATGCACACACACCCATTTACATACAAACACATATACACACAAACCGGGAACATATCGGTGAAAAGAATGAAGGGACTGAATTGGAAAAACAACAGAAAGTGCAGCAGTGAAGGAGGAGGAATCGGGAGGAGCATTAAAATAAGGAAGAGGGGGACAGAAGCATCGGTTTACTGTTAATAATAGATGTCAGAGCCATCTATCGCTGATGGATTAGCCAGGCCTGCTCCACTTGCAGGTATAGGACAACAACAGAAAGTGGAGCAGGATCCGGGGTCCGATCCAAAAAGTGGCACCAGTGAAGCCACAGTATCAGTGTACCTCTGTGCTGCGCCGCATAGTTTATCAGTGACCGTGGCCACGATGACAACATCTTATTCCGTATGCATGGCCAACTGGTGTGTCAAAGATGGTCATCAACACAGCTATTAATATCCTCAGATTGCTGGCTTGGATTTCACTGTGTCTAATCTCTTTCTGCTTTTTCTTTCTCTTCCTTCATCCCTCTCTCCCTCCTCCATCTCCTCTTCTCCCATCCATCAGAGGGCGGCTGCGGGGTCCCAGCTGAGCCCTGTCTTAGGATCATTTCTAGGTTGAATTAGTGTGAAATGGACACATAGAATAGGTAGACAAAGCATGACATTGGGTTGGGATGAGAGAGAACAAGAGTGATGGGCGGCCCAGGCGTCGGTGCAGAGAGGAGGGGCAGAAATTTATGCCTCAGATGCATTTAAGATCAATGATGATTTAACCGGTTGTAAGACCCTGTGATACGTATTTTATTGGGTGTGAATAAGATGTGATTAAAGCATCCCACCTAGCTGGGTAACCATGACATCTTTGTCACACGTCCTCCCCTTTCTCCCTCCTCTTGTCTGTATATCTACAGTCAAGCAAAATACCATTAAAAAATCGTGAAAATACTGTGATGCAGGGCTTCCAGACTGGGACATGAATCTGCATCTGTGTTAGGTTATGCAGATGTGATGATTATGTTATGTTGATTTGGCGATTAAAATTGAACTGAAGTGAGAACCTTTTATTTCAGTTCATTCTTTTTTTGCCATGGATTTTGTGAAGAAATTTGTAACGTTGTTTAGATACGTGCTATACAAATAAGTTATCATTATGATTAGTATTATTATAGTTAAAAATATGCAACACTAAAATTTGAAATGTTATTTTTCTGGAGATTACTTGATTTTAATATTTTCATTCAGCTGATAGATTCGTCTGACTTTGTCGTTTGTCCATTTGTTAAATCTAAGCCATCGAATCCTGGTTCAAATTAATTCAGCAGAGCTTTAAGTGAACGCCCGTGAGTCGAACCTCTAAAACACTGTTGTGGATTTGTTGGCCATTTAATGTACTTTTAAAAAGGAAGTAACTTGTTTATCTCATCGCTGAAGTGAGTGTGGCTCCAGAAAATGCTGGATTCAATGTTGATCAAATATCAGTGTTAGAAATTTGTTCATATGTGCTCTAGTTAGCATGTTAGCAGCACAGTTTTGAATTAAAATTTTGAATTACCCTTTGACAATTACTGAGGCTTCACACTAAAATAATTTAACATTCTTGAAGGCAGAAAAAGGGAAAGTAAAAGAATCACTCTGTACATGACACTAAATTAAGATGTATAAAACAATATAGTCACGTCATGCAGATGCATTTTAAATGTGTTCTCTCTGTATTTGATTATTCATGTCGATGGCCGTTGCTTGGGGATCGAGAGGGGCTGGTAATTATCCGTACATCCTGCTAAGTGTGGACCATAAAAATCCTCTGGTCCTTTCCTGTTTTTCCTTTATTCTTTTATTGAGGGGATTGGACGGGTAGCACTCAAAAGCTGATTATATCAGAGCCCCGCAGTGAAGGGGGCAGATAGGCCGGGCCAGAGGTGGGGCAGAGGTGGGAGGTGGCGCTCGGGGATAAGGAGGGGGGGAGGTAAGAGGGAAGAGAGCAGGGAGAGATGGGAGGGGTGAGGGCCACTCAGATCAGTGTTGTTACAGGATTAAGAAAATGTCATAGGGATATTCTGGGAGGCATCTAATTTAGGATTTATCCCTCTGCAATCTGTCTGTTAGTGATGAGACGAGCAGCAGCAACACGTGGAGATGGGAGAAAATATTCCAATGGACTGTTTTAATGCCGACGCTTCTTACATGTGTTGCAAAAATGCATGTATTCGTGTTTGCTCATGTGTTTCTCGCATGTTTGACACCAGTTCTGTTTCCTGTGTTTGCAATGAGAAAGCTAAAATAATTGGTTTCTGTGGGGGTTTTATCAAATGTTTGTCAGCAGGGGTGTGATTTTTTTGTTTTGGTGATAAGTGGTCTCATTGTAACTAAAGCTTCATGACAGACAGTCACATCTGCGTAGCTGGTACAGAATAAACATTTTCGTGTATTTATCGTTTTTATATTTGTACCCTATTGTACACTCTGTCTATAAATCCATCCGTAATCATTCAGTAAAAATGTTTCCCCCCCCCCAGGAAGGTGTAGTGCAGTGTTTGTTTGGCAAATTAGACCAAGGGCACAGTTTAAGACGAAACTACACTTTCATGCTGGGCCAAGTTAAACAGAACAATACAACCTGATTAGCAGGCGGGTGGCTGTCCTTGGGTTGTTGCTTTGCCGTCGGGAATGCAGGGAGTAATAAAAGAGTTCTGTGGATGTGTTCGACATGCATGAATATGAAGGTGCAGCGGGTAATATTAAACTTACTTCTTGTATGAATCAGTCCCTGAAACCTCATCAGTTTCTTGCGGTTATTGACAGGGTCATACATGAACTCAAGGTTTGTTTATTATGTGTATTCAATTTAAATACCTACAATTTTGAAGGTTTTCGAGGTTATAAGTTACATGTGAGCTGTTGTCAGACATGTACTGAATTCCAGAGATCCTTCAGACATTCTCCAGATGGGTCATGTCTGAAAACTGCTGCATTTTATCCAGTACAACCAGATTTATTTTGCCCATTTTGATTATTCCTTCAGTTCTTTGTTCTATACCACCTCAACTGTCATGTATCTGTGTATACGACTGAAACGTTGCACTACTGTAGCTTGTACTTATGTGAGCAGCGACTGATTGATGGATTCCTCCGAACACTAAATAGTCCTCGAGTTTTCACGCTTTAAGTATTAATGACCGGACGTGCTCACTGTGCCCCTCCAGGAGTCAGCCTCGCAGCCAATCAGGAAGATGAGACGGACATGGAGACGTTTCAGATGGAGATTGACAAGGAGACCAGGAAGTGCACGTTTCGCTCCAGCCAAGGGAACTACTGGGCCCTGGTGGCCCACGGAGGCATCCAGAGCTCTGCCACTGAAGTGTGAGTGGAAGCTCTTACATTAGTCGTGCACAGTTAAATTAATACACCGTCCATTGTGATATGAGAGATTAGGAACTGCTCCATTACAGTATGTCCAAATGTTTGACTTAGTAGAGTGCATACCGCCACCACAAGGTCTAAAAGTCCCCTTATAAAACCACATTCACTTTCACTACATCCAGATTTTTATTATTTATTATTTCCCTAAAAGTGTGATTTTTTTCATTCTTCAAAATCCACGACTTATTCTCTGAGAAATCAACGAAAATGTGGATCTCACAATGTTAAAGAAAGTGACAAAAAAAATCCTGTGTCCGCCACTTGATGCTGATCCGCACCAAAATGTTTAAGTAATAACAATATCTCCAGGAGCTTCAAGGCGAGGAGAGTCTCATCTTTTCTCTTGTGATGCACAACTGCAGGTCAGCAAGCACCATGTTTGCAGTGGAGTGGCTTGACCACAAGGTGGCACTAAAAGCTAACAATGGAAAATACATCTGCATCAAGAAGAATGGCCAACTCCTTGCTGTCAGTGACTCAATAGGTAGGAGTCTTTTTGGTTTGACCTCTGGCTTTCTCATCAGCCCATCTCTCCACTCACGCGTGCGTCTCCACGGTTACACCTCTACTTTGAATGGTTCCCGTGCTCCCTCTGACGTGTTTTCACTGTTTTGCTGTCACCTGTGGTCAGGTGAGGACGAGCAGCTCACTCTGAAACTGATCAACCGGCCCATGCTGATCCTGAGAGGAGAGAACGGCTTCATCTGCCACCACAAGAACTCCAACGCTCTGGACGCCAGCAGATCAGTCTATGACATTTTCACCCTGCAGTTCAGTAACGGGGTGTACAACATTAAAGGTCAGGCCACGACCCCCACAGACTTCTGGGAATCTCTGATTAGGTTTCAAATCAGCAGCATCAGATGTATGCTCTGACTCTGACTGTGTGTTTTTACTCCTGCAGGTGTGGACGGCCGGTTCTGGTACGTGAACAGCGCCGGGCTGGTGTGCTCGGACGGCGAGGCCCCTGAGGACTTCAGTCTGGAGCTCCTTGAGCACGGCCGCCTCGCCATCCGATGTAAGAATGGCAAATATCTGCGTGGGGACCAGGGAGGCACGCTGAAGGGAGACGGACACAGCCTGAGCAGCTCAGCGCTGTGGGAGTATTGACACGATCCAACACTGGCTCAAACCTGAGGCCCAGCTCTGACACCATTAATCATCACTTTAGCATCTGAAGTTAAACTTATTGGCGTTTCATTCCATGCTTTTCCTTGTTCCTGTTGGAAAGAAGCCGCAGCAGAAAGAAGAGCCGAGAGGCGTCTTGATTAAGGGATCCATGTTTTGAGAAAGGGCTTGATCTCAAAACAAAAAGTGCTGCGACTGAACATTTGAGTCTTTGTGTCATTCCCTTTCCCAGTGAACGTTTGCTGCAAGATTAAAGAGATTAAATGAATGTCTGAAACAAAAGAATTAAGGACGTATAGCGTATAAGCATCAGTGTGACATACAACCATGTTTTCAGGGTTTGTCTCCCGCAGGGGTCAGTCCTCCAGTCTAGTCTAACAGGTACAGTGACTCAGGGAGACACCTGAGACAGACACAGTCACCACTGGGAGTGAGCTCATCTTTTTCAAGCTGCCTCTGATGTTTATCAGCAGACAGGATTTAGTTGTCACCTTTAGTAACAGAAACCAACACTGTAATCAAGACTAATGTACTGTACATGTTATCAGTAGTATTATTATCATTTCAGGCTGCAAGTAGGTGGATTTTTTTTAATTTTATTAGTCCCTCTGTCATGTTCTACATTTCCTCTGTCTATTATGAACATGGAGATAAAGAAATAAACTTGTATGACTGAGTATGTTGGGTTTGAAATGCTCCTTTTCTTTGATTACAGGAAAACAACACAACCGTAAATCTTAACAAGAACTGAAGGTGTTAGGATCTAATAAAGTACATTTACTTTTTACCCTAAATAAATACATATTTTGTGTATCTGTACTTTAGTAGATTAGATCTTTTACTCCACTACATACCTTTCTACTACAATACATTTTTACAATGCATTGCATCACATGTTCAAATGTTTAAAAACATTTTTTTAATCAATAACGAGAGGGGAACTGGTCCATTGATCCAATCCGAGCAAGCAGATTACATTAGACCCCCCCCCCCCCTCTCGTAATGGATTCTGAAGAGGCCTCTGCTGAGACTCATTATGATAGAGTAGACTGTTGCATTAGGGAGTAGGCTACATTTGGCAAGTATGTGTACTTTTGAATACTTTCAGTAAATCTAATGGCAAGTACTTACAGTAATTTAGTTTAGAAAATTCCCAATTCTTTGTACATTTACTTGAGTGAAGCATTAGAGTATTTCCTCCACCACTGCCCCTTTGGTCCCCACATAAATACGAGGCATTGCCAAAATAGAAGGGATAAATCAAAAGTCACATGTACATAATCCACAATAAAACAAATTTGAGTTCTTTTCTTCCATTTTTCTAACCCTAACCCTTGTCAAACACTTGTTCCCTTCACCTCTTTGCTGCCTCCATGAGACATTTAAATAATAGACTGAGAAGAAATTAAATTACTCTGGTTGAACAGCTCATCAGTCACGTGCATGTTAGCACCATAACCTGTCATTCAAACTTTGTCGGCCACTTTCTTCTGTGTTAGTTTCTTGTTCTCTTGCTGAAATCTTCTATCACAGCCGTGCTTCTCCACTTCCTTCATGAAAAACAGCGATGTGGTTATTTTGTCAGACAACCAATGGCTCTCCTTCCTCCCTTCTTCTGCTTCTGATTGTAGAATAAGTCTTCATGATCTCTTCATGAAAACTTGTCCTCACTGACACTTGATGATCCAATAACCATTGATTCCTACAACTGGGAACAGGAAATAGTTTTAGATAAAATACCAGGATTGCATCTCATGGTTGTTTGAGCTTAGTGAAAGAAATATGACAATCACAGCCACCATGATGATGTTGCACCAAACTGAAACACGTGCACTTGCAGAACTCTGTGGAAACCTCACCATACATCTGGTTGAGCTGAGTGCACTGAGTTGGCACAGAGCTGCACTTTTAACTCCTGCAAGTTGTATTTTTTTTGGTTCCATTCTGATTCACAGCTTTAAGTTTAGTGTTAGATGCCAAATCATCCTACGCAACTCTTTACTTGATGCTTCTTCTCGTCTTTACAAATGCTTTTTGTGACCTCAGCCTTCCAGTGTGGCTGCATTCCAATTTAACCTGAGAGAAAATCTCATTTCATCAAAGTCATGAGCCTCATTCTCCAGCAATATTTAAATTACTGCTCATATCTTCTGTTCGGTCTTAAATAAAAGGAAAACAGGACATTAGCAGGCTCCAGTGGCGCAATCGGTCAGCGCGCGGTACTTATAAGACAGTGTCCTGCAGAGTGATGCCGAGGTTGTGAGTTCGACCCTCACCTGGAGCAGTTTTACATGGGGGATGAGAAAAAAGACTGTGATAACTAATATACTCAGTTCCTGAGACATTATAAACCTGAATCATCAGACGATGACCTCTGCCTCCATGACGCATCTTATTTGATCTGCGCTTTTCAAGAAAGTGAACTCAATTTAATTTCTTTAAACTTTCTATTATCATATTACACTAATTGCTAACTAACGTAATCAGTGTGGAACATTTGAATCACTTTTTATGACTCCTGCACATATGCTGAAGTCTATTGGAAGACATCTTGATTTTCACGTACCTTAGAAGTCTCAAATGAGTCGCAGATACAAAACAGTACATTAGCTCCAAAGCCTGCTGGGATTGTGGTGTTAATCAGCAGCTCGAACAATGGGAGTGCACAGTTTTCTTTCATTAGACTTTAACACCTTGAGCAGGATGTAATAAATTCTCTTGAGCTCCAGTTGTGTAACAGTTCAGTGTGTACTTATTAGACAGTAAAATGCAGCAGGTGAGGCCACAACACATATCACCCATGAATCTATAATAAATCTGTAGTCTATAACAACTCATAGAAACTGATCACAGGTCAGTGTGTCAAATATCCTTACTGGATAACATGTGACTTTGAGTTCACCTTCAAATTTTAGATCAGTGGTTCTTAATTAGTTAATCCAAAGGACTCACACTTTTTGAACCAGAACATTGTGAAGTAATACACAATGCTTTTAGTAGCATGTAACTTTAACCCTTGAAACGTGTGGTTTGGATGCTTCATGCTTTCATGTGCCAGCACTTTGTTCCATGTGACACACAGAGGTTTTTGTCCTTTTCTGTCATTATTATGAAAAAACCCACATCACCAGTCGCTGCAGTATTTTTGTTTTCCCATGTTAACAACTGGTCACCTGCTTTCCTTTCACACACACGCATCTGCGACCCACTCAAAGTGGCCCTGTGTCACGACCCACCATTTGAGAACCACCGTATTAGATCTCTCTCTCTCTGGTATGGTCTTGCAATTTCTCTGTCATCTAATTTTAATCAAATGTATTAGATGCTGTGCGGAAAACTGTTTGAAAGTTCTGACAGATTTTGTTTCCACAGCTGCTTGAATTACTGACAATTTGTCTGTCAGCAAATCCCACAAATATAACGAGACTGTTGCATGTCAGTTAGTTTGATATAATAAAAGTTGACATATTATTTTGGAGTATGCACTACGCTGCTTACTTGCTTTTTTATGTTTTATGATCATAAACCCTTCGATCTGCCAGTCGTCTGTAGATGTAGCCACTTGTCTACAGGGGTGCGTTCAATAACAACCACTGTGCCAGACATCAGGTCCCTTGTCACTACACGTCTGGCACATGAGGGACTGGAAACCGGAGGTCCCTCACTCAGCTGTGCGACATATGATTGCATGTAATTGGATGTTATTTTACTCCACCTGAGCTCCTCAAGTCATTTTGTGCCGAATGCCTTGGTTTGTAATATAAAATCGAGCACAGAGTAAACAACACATGGTAACGTGGGTAATGTGAGTATTAAAGCTGCAGCACCTGCACCACAGCAAATTAATTATGAAAAATAATGAGTTGCATGAAGATAGAGATGAATTTCAGCCATTTTAGTCATACAAAGGTATATTCGCTGTAGCAATTAATATGGACATTATTTCTCAATCTGTTACAAAGACCGATAACAAAACACTGTGTAGTATCAGTTAAAACAAACATGTTATATTATAAGGAGAGGGTTTTCTCTGAGTTCTTGGTAAATGGCGAGAAGAGATCGGGTCATCTGCCCCGTGGACGTGCCGTCGCCAAACACCCCTGAGATTCGACTTTGCTGGATCTGTGGTAACAGGCGCTGAGAGGAAGAGGAGGGGGACAAAAAAGAAAAGATCACCAAGATAAGTTAGATTTAAGAACAGTAATATTCATTGACAAAAAACTGGTGCATCAATGTGCTCTGATAAAAGTCTTGAGCTGAATGGGTTTAAAAACATGTTACAATGCATTTGCTTCTCCATTCGGTTTATGGGCTAACTGTTCTGTTAATGAATGTAACTGCTTATTAAAAAGGACAGATCGTAAGGTGTTGAGAATAAACCGTTAGTCGCAGCCCATTGTGAACAAAATGAGGAACATGTAGGTCGTACCTCGGTCCGCTGAAGTGCCCGTCTCAAACCTGAGCTCTGGACCCTCTTTGTGGAAGCAGCGCTCTCAGGAGCTCTCTGCAGCAGAGCCTGTGTTCAGGAACAAAGCAGAAGATGAAAGGGAAGAGATTTCAAATAAAACCCTGCGAGCAAGGACATAAAACAGGATTCTAGTTAAGCCTAGTTAAATGTTACAGCTAGAATCATTAAAAAATTGCGTTGTCTGACCGAACGACAAAGAGCTTTTAAATAGCCAAAATAAAATGTCTTTTGCAACAAAAGGTGGTGGAATAAAACGAGCTCTACTGCATTAACAAGTATTTTATACAGTTTTTTCTGTAGAGCACACAAAAAGCTGCAGGGGGTTCATCTCTCAGCTTGAACCCAACTCTTTGATTTTTATTTCCCTGCTTTCAGTTCAGATCACAGCAGAGCACCAACTAATGCAAGCTGTGTGGTCCATGTTTGTTATGGAATCAAGATTATCCAGAAAACGGTGGTGCAGTGGGTGGCATTATATCCTCACAGCAAGAGGGTTCTTGGTTTGAATCCCAGTTTGATCGGGGTCTTTCTCTGAGTTTGCATGTTCTCCAAGTGTCTGCCTGGGTTTTTTCCAGGTACTCTGGCTTTCTCAGATTATGTTTTTCCTCCAGTCTGACCATACAGATTTGTCCATTCTCAATGTGTGTGTGTTTGTGTGTGTACCTGAATCCGGTGCAACACAGCATGGTGCAGTCCACACACTGCTGCAATAGATGAGCTGTCTACCTGAACTTCTATCGTGCTCAGGGACTCCTCCTTCCCCGAGCTCTCCTCCCCTACGTTCACCTGCAGAACAAAGGAGCCACCATGCAACACTTGTCTGTTTTAAACACATGCACAGTACATATATACACAGGGTAAACCTTTATCAATCAGATAAACTTTACCTCTTTAGCACTCAGTTTGACCGTGTCTCCATTTGGACCTCGAGCTTGGACAACAGAGCTGCTCAGTGACGACTTGTCTCCTTGTTGTCCCGTCCTCCCTCCTCCTGGACCTTCAGACAACAGCCAGTCCAGAAGAGCAATGCACAGATTTTGAGGATCTGAAGTTTCCACCAGTGCGTCCCCAAGAAGCTCTGACGACACCCGAATCCTCGCTGAGTACTGCTCAGCCTTCGCTGCACTCTCTCCTCCTCCTCCTCCACCTCGTCCGATACACCGAGTCCGGTGTGAGTTTAGAAAAGCTTGGACGGTATCTGTTGTGTTGTTGCTGGATTGAAATGTGGTGTTTTTGTAGATGGGATGGGTCGTGGGACGGCTCACCTGCAGAGCGTGCAGCCAATCTACCGTCAGTGTGTCCAAGGGCAAACTGATACAACCGCTCTGCAGGTCGGGGAGGTGCATCATCTCCTCCTCTGCCAGGAGACTCGAGAGAGAGAAGATGAGCGAGCAGGTTAACCTCAAAGGGAAGCATGTGTCGCCTGCAGCTGCGAGGGGTAGCGACACTTCTAATGTTTGTCCTGGATGGAGATCGTGAAATGGGAATGCAAAGTTTGTGGAGGAGCTTTCCCCTCCTGCGCTGGGTGAGTAGGACACAGGAAACACAGTGACGCTCAGTGTCCAGCCCTGCTCCAAAACA
Source organism: Hippoglossus hippoglossus (assembly GCF_009819705.1). Lineage (NCBI taxonomy): Eukaryota > Metazoa > Chordata > Actinopteri > Pleuronectiformes > Pleuronectidae > Hippoglossus > Hippoglossus hippoglossus. The sequence continues at coordinate 12,546,763 of NC_047169.1, forward strand.
TAAGGACTGGAATTATCCAGGACACATGTCAGGTTCAGGGAGTCCTTCTGTAGCAACCTGCTCCATCTGGTCATGGCGCGGCATCTAATTTGCTTCTCCTGCATGGGTGGATGTCCGTCACCCTTTGTCCTGGCTGTCAGCAGGAAGCTGACGTTGAGCACCTGATTCAGGTGCCGCAGAATTTGGTTTTTGGATTTGATGTCAGTTTTCAGCGCTGAAACTCTTAAGGAAACCAAGGAAAACCACATAGATGTCAAGAGAAAACTATAAGACATCTGAGGAGTGATTCATTTCATAGTTATATCATAAAATTAATCATGTTACATGTCACCTTTCACACACACCCCCGATTGCAGACAGGAGATCCCTGACGCTGCGGCCCCCGTGAGAGGAAGTCTGACTGGACACCCCTACGTCCTCTCGCCCCTCAGGTAGGAGAATCCTCTGGAGCTGTCCTCTGACAGACAGCCCCAGCAGCTGAACTCCACCTGGTGCGTGAGACACATTTCCAAAGTTAGTCACAGGTCCAACACAGAGGACTAATTTGCCGTGGATGGAAACACAGACAACAATGGGCTCAAGGAACCTTTTAGTTCCTGGACAAAAGATTCCTGGGGCTGAGAGTTCTGGGTACTTTGCCTTGGTAGAGATATGCACTCTACTAGTTTTATTAATTCACACAAGCCTCTGTGAACAATTTTCTGCTTCATAAAACTGACACAGACCCTCGAGATCTCACTTCACAAAAGGTGCGTATCCAGTGTTTAAGTCTCAATTATCAGCTGTCTGTGAGTCCACTTTTAGACTGTGGAGGTGCATTTTCAGAAATCAACACTTCTATGCTCGGCCTGACTCACCTGCCGTGTTGCGTTCAGGTGCAGCCAAGGTCATGACTCCACACACATTCAAACTGGTGGGGCTGTGGAGGGCGGCAGCTGTCTTACTGGATGTCTCCTCATCCCTTTCCTGTCCTTCTCTCCCAGATGATCCCTCTGACAGATCCAGCAGCAACAGGTCTGAACTAGTGCTGTAGTAAAGATGGTGTTCATCCACAGAGCCACACACCACAGGCCCCGGTACACACCCTTCAATAAAACCAGCTGCGCTCCCCGCTCCCTCTGATCCTCCCTTAATAGCCTTCATCAGCACCACTCTCCCTTGTTCCCCCATTGCCACCAAACACTGTGCGTGTCCTGGATCCGTTTCCTTGACAACAGATGCTCCGACAAACACGACTGGCTGCTCGAGGCTATGCAGGACTCGGAGCCGTGATCCTGGGAGACGCAGAGGGAGGAAACACAGGCGTCCATCTGGAAGGCCGCAAAGGATAACCGGTGATTTGGCGAGGGCGGCATCAATCCCAAAGAGAAGTTTGAAAAGGACAGGTTCGAGGTGGACATGACTGTCCGATAAGGTGGACGATGGGTCGCCAGAGTGGACACAAGACAGCACAGGCCTCCTTCTCATTCCTGCTCCCTCAGTGTCACCATGTGCAACAGCTGAGACCAGTGGCAGACTGAAGGAACTGAGCAGCTCGTAGCTGCTGGACTGTGCTTGTGTTGGTGTTTTGTACAGACTCAGCAGCCAGGACGTTTCTTTCTGAGAGAGGATCAGGAGCACAGAGCCGACGAGGAGCAGCGACGACACACCTTCCTCGCCAACAACCAGGTATTCACAGGAGATCTTCAGGTCAGCTGGACGGGAGGAGGCATCAGCCGGGGAGGTTTGAGCCCTGCAGAGGTCAAAGGTCACATTACATGCAGGGCGTTCTACTTAACGACGAGAACAACGACTGCGAATGCAGTAAAGTTAGAGAGGTACATACCTGGACAGCAGAAGTGGAGGGCTGACACAGTAAACTCCACTGCTGCAGGACACATAGAGGAGCTGTTTGTCATGACGCTCAGACAGATCACTCACAGGAGCAGGGAACTGGAGGACAGCCTGCAACAGAACCACAGCACAGACAAGAGTAATGTATGCATACATACATACATACATACATACATACATACATATGGATATGCATTCACAACAGTATATAATATGGTATGAAGATAAATGTTATGTAAATGTAGATGAATTTCACAATAAGATGGAACAATATAATGTGTTTACGTTGTACTGATAAGAATTCGAGTACACTCATGTGCAAAGGACATTTTTATGAAAAATAATGCCAGTCATGGTGAGTAGTTGTAATAGGAAATAAAGTGCAACATTTATTTTACATTTTGAAAGTTGTAAAAGAGCCAAGAGATGAGAATGAGCTCATTAACTTATTTACAGTATTCTATCTATTGACTAATGAGCACTGTGCTTATCAAATAAATACATGGTGACTATGATAAAGTGGCTCTGTGTGCAGTTGACAAACAGATTTAACTCACAGTGACTTTTCTCTCTTGAGTGTTGAAGACGTAGACTTCGTCGCTGCCTGTGCAGATGAAAACATCTGTCCCCAAACCGAACGTGATCCTCGGTGAGAAAGATGCGTGTGTGCAGCCGAACTGTGTCCATGTGTCAACAGCACAGCGTCCGTCCATAACCACAGAAGAAGAAGAGCAGGAGGAGGAGGAGGAGGAGGAAGAGCAGCTTGTAGTGTTGTGAAGTCAGTTTGTTCCTGTGAGCAGGATGAGTGGAGGCTCATTTAAAAGCTGGACTCATGATCCTGAGCCGGTTGTTTACAGAGGAAGTTCCTACCAAGTTCCGCGCGTCAAGTTTTGGTCCAATAACAGCAAAGAACTACATTACCCATGAGCCTAGGCGGCGGATGTTGGCTCGGTACGTAAAATCCCTGCACTCAGGGGAATATAATTGAGAAGATGCTCTGACGTCCGTAAAGTATCATCTAATAAATATGTGGTTGTAGTTTGTTTGTATCTTGTACGGTGGCCGAGAGACCTCAACGCACTGCAAATGAAGAAAACACATGCAAATAGACAAAACACGTAAACATTAAGAAAACAACTTCATCAATTTGTGATGTGAAGTTATTGAAGTTTGCTCCTCGTCAGTAGTGATGGAACCTCACAACGCATTGGACTACAGTCAGGTTCATCTCTCTTTTGGATCCCCTGGAAACATTTGTGGTGTAATTTTTCGCAATTTGCAGCGCGTTTCTGTATTTGCATGTGTTGTGACTTTTTTGCATGAGTCGTCAAATTGATGAAGTTGTTTTCTTAATTGTTTACGTTTTTGCATGCATTTTCTTCATTTGCAGTGCGCGCCCGGTGGAGTACACTAGGTGGCGCACTTCTTCCGAGTTGTCCACCCACCCACGAAGAAGAGCCATGAGTCGATCCTGGTTTTTCCTCCAATCAGAACAGTCGGAGCGAAGACTTGTGCGAAATTTGAAAAACGGCGACAGTCGGTGGTTCGGACTCGCGAAAGAGTAAATATACACAAATCCAACAAAATGGACGCGCTCACGGAAGAGGAGACCAAGATGTATTTCTACGAGAACAGACTGAAAAGTTTCGCGGGCTGGCCCTTCGACGAGGACTGTATGTGCACCCCGGAGAACGTGAGTGGGCGAGCGGCTAACGACGCTAGCTAACACAACAACAGCAGCTCTCAGGCTAGAAAACACACCTATTTCCTCCTGAAATGTAGCGGCTCCAACGGCAGGGCTATCCAGAGCAGATGCTAACCTTGCGTTTAACAAATTCACACAGTAGTCACTTAAAGTTGGATGAAGGCTAACCTAGCATAAAGTTTAGCAGGTTGTGTTTAATGTAACATTTAAAGTGTTGTTACTCGTATAGAAGTGTTTGCTGTAGTCTGAGGTCAGCTAAGAAAGAAAGTGCTGTAGCCAGACATTATGTAAAACGCAGAGAAATACCTGAAAAGCTAAATATATATGCTGATGTGTGAGGTTTCGTGTTTTTATTGCTGCCAAAACAAAGCTACGTGAAGTAAATATGAAAAGTTATGGTGAAAAAAAATGGAAAATAGGCTTGTGGGTGATGGCATACAGTTCTATCACAGTCCTGCCCTACATAGGTTTTCCTCAACTCTAATATTGTAACAGTCTTTTAAATGTACTTTCTCTTAGACATTTAAAAAGTGTGATTTGTTCATCCAGTGAAGTGTTAATCCTGTCTAAGAGTCACATCCTGATAGACTGTGTTACTTTTATTTTCCACATTGTTGTTTTGTCTGACCAACAATCCTTAAACCCACAGATGCTCAATTTAACATGTTATAGAGCAGAACAGATCGGTGACCCTCATTCAACAGACAGACATCTTGAAAGCTCACCTAACTGTTGTTGTCCTTAGTCTTTAACCTGACATCAATCATGGTCTTTAAACTGTCATAAAACAATGAAAATGTCCTCACAATGATCTAGAACTGAATCTAAAATCTTCAGAGACATCTCAAAACACACAAATATTCAATGTAACAGGGTATAAAACAGGGAAAACTATGTATGTATAACTATCTAGCAACTATGCATGTGTGTAAAGCTGGAACTAGAAGATATTTTGTTTTGGGAAACAGTTGATTATCAAGATAATTGCTGGTTTGTTTATTGTGGTTAGATTTATAGAACAATCAAGTTGATGATTCATTTTGTGTCTTTGAAACAAGCAGTTACAAAATGCCAGTTTTTAAAAATTGATCACTTGTTTTTCCAGATGGCCAAAGCTGGTTTCATTCACACCCCCTCAGACAACAGCCCAGACATCGCCATGTGTTTCTTCTGCCTCAAAGAGCTGGAGGGCTGGGAGCCAGAGGATGATCCAGAGTAAGATAGTAACCATATTACCAGGCTCATGGGTCACAAAAGCAAATAACACCACATATTTCCTATCAATTTCAGTTTATCTAATTTTCCTAATTAATCTTTATTGAGCAGCTTAAAAACCCACTTACATTAACACATTCTGAGGCAGCGGAATTTAACTTAAAAGTCATCTCTTTCTCATTATCTCCTCTTTGGCTGGCTGACTAAAATCCTCCTGTGTGGGCTTTGTAGTGATAGAAACAAACTCAACAAATAAAGTGAAGTACTCGACAGGGGCAGAATTGTTTCATGGAGAGTAGAAGCTGTTTACTCCCAACAGAACAGTTTAATGATATTATATATAATGTAGTAAAGCACATATCCCCTCCCTCTTTATTTGCTGTGTGACAGTTAACTTGTCTTCACTGTTCCAGTGAAATGTTCCACATGTTGTCATGATTCAATCACATTTCTGTGTTACATGAATCTGTTTGTGGCTCATACAACATTAACCATCTGAACTATTTGTAGCTCTGTAAATAGGTTTAAAGTCATGGTAATTGAAACATCACAGTTTGAATTACTGTGAAATTGTCACAAAATAGTTTGTACTATTATAGTCTTTTCTCTATAGTGAGCAAATTCTTTGGATTACATTAGGACCACAGTCGGCATCTCCAAGTTTACTGAAACATTCTGTCTAAGTGTTTATTGTTTAACACATCTATGTTTCCAGTGCAGCCATTCTCATGTCTGTTTTACATGGTAAGATATACATTCATGGCTCATGGTCCATGAATGTAAATATTTGTTTCCTCCTAAAGGTTTACACCCTCGTCACTGTTTTGTTTCCAGAAAGGAGCACAAGTCCCATTCACCCTCCTGCCACTTCATTACCCTGAAGAAGAAAGTAGAGGAGCTCACTGTGGAGGAATTCTTCAAACTACAGAAGGAGAGGCACAAATTCATCATTGTAAGTTCTTCCGAGGGCTCCGCCACTTTCAAATTACTGACTTGCATAACACATGTTGAGCAACTGTTTAAGTCACATAGCTAACATATTTTCCTACTCTGTTCTTTTATCTTTTGTTTAGAGGACATGTCAAGTGCCTTAATCGCACAGACAGAGCAAGTAACAGAAAAACAAGACCTTGTCTTTTCCTCTGCCAAAGTTATGTTTTCACCCCTGTCCGTTTGTTTGTTGGTTGTTTTGTTTGTTTGTAAGCAAGAATGCACAAAACAACCAGACAGATTTCCACAAAACTTGTAAGAATGTGGTTTGGGTCAGAGAAGAATCCATTTAGTTTTGGAGACGTGGGCCAGATCCCAAATTTTCTAGGACATTTTTCAATGAGTGTCATTCTAGTTATTTCTGACTCTTTACTTTTCCTCCAATCACAGAACAAATCCTGCAACGAGGCCATCACCAAGTTTGAAGAGGCGGCCAAACTGAGAAGATCAGATATCATCAACACGGCCATGGGAGAAGAGTGACGGACTGGCTCCTGATTTTCCTCACCGAACTGCTTTCCGTGTTTCTTTCGTGTGTTTGTCTCTGTGATATATCTGTCTCTTTCATTGTCTGTTATTCATTAAACCTCTTTTAATTTACCGACGTGTAACATTTTGTGTCTTAAAATATGTATTATGTGAATGCGGAAGATATAAGAATAAGATACATTTAAAGACAATTATCAGTTAATTACCAATTTATTGTTCTGTAGGAAACAAAACTGAACTGCCCAGCAATTGTCTCCTTTTCCAAATTTTTCTACAATCAGAAAGCAATTTGGAAGACATAAATTCTATATTTGCGGATTCTTGGTGTAAGGCTTCTGTCATGAAAAGAAAGATGAACGAAACACGTCCAGAAACCAGCTGACATGCAGTGCAGAGGTGTTGCAGTTAATGTTTTATGATAAATATCACATTATTATTTCTTTAAAGAAGGAATTTTGCTCTCAGATGAAATATTTGTGTATTATTTGTAACGAATATGAAATTGTGGCAGCTCCACACACAGTAACACTCACAATGAGAGGTCCATATAAAGACTGAAACACATCAGACCGGTGGGAGGAGTTGGCTCCTGTACGATCTGACATTGTTCCCATGTGTCACTTTATCAGTCTCCCACCATTTGCTGCGTAAACGTGCGGGTCTCCCTCGGATTCAAGTCCCTCCCACGCAGACAGAAGCGGCGGCTGTTCCCGTCCCTGTGCGTCTCCGTGCCGTGAACCACTCAGTTAAGAATGAGTAGATCTCCATCCATCCACTCTGTACATCCTCACCTCTGTCTGGAGAGCAAAGCGTGTGGATAACCTCAGCGGTGCTTTTGGCACAGGCGCAGCGCGCTTCTCCACATCCGGCGATGAGCGCGTAAAGAGCGGATCAGTAAGACGCAGCTGCAGTTGACGCCTTCGCCGTTACGCGCCCGGTCAGGATGAGGGTAACCTTTGGCTCTCTGGTGGTCGTAGCAGGCATCTGTGGTCTCCTCAGCTACGCTTTCCTGGCCACTTCCCTCGGAACAGAGTACTGGTACATTATAGGGATGAACCCCATGAACATGAGCGACCTGGAGCACGTGAGCTTCCACTATGGACTGTGGACTATAAACGAAGGTTGGGCTCTAATTTTACATAACTTTATTTAAAAATAACCCAGTCATTGATGGAGTGAAATTGCAAAATTACTTATTTCAATTGTAACATCCAGGTGGGAAGATGGACGAAGACCTTATGGACTCTTTCAAAGCTGACTACTCCAGATACTCTGACACTGAGCTGCTCATGCTGAGTAAGTCTCTGCTCCAGCTTTGATTCAGCTTCATTTGTATAGTTGTTCAATGTTATAGAGAAACCCAACAGTTCCCAAATATCAATACTAGCAGTACTAGTTTATAGTAATAGTAATACTATGAACCCCTAATGATTTAATTTTCAAGACTTAACTCAACAGGTGTGTGTGTGTGTGTGTGTGTGTGTGTTTGCGTTTGCGCGTGTGTTTGCGCGTGTGTTTGCGCGCAGACATGCACAGTGCTATAGTGGTTGTGCTCACCCTCAGCCTGGTCCTCCTGCTGTTTGGAGGTATCTGCGCGCTGGTCAGCTCCCTGGCTCGGAGTCCTGTGCTCCTCACCAGCTCGGCTTCCTACTTCTTCATCTGCAGTAAGTCCAGCTTTCATTCCTTCACTCAGTAGAGTGATCCCCAACATTCCATCCATCCTCAGCCGAAGACAAATATTACAAAAGTCCCCTCTGTTTCACCTGCAGTGTGTGGACTTGTAGGCGATGTCAGTAAGGTGGTTATGAGGTCATTAATGTGCGTGAGAAGGGAAACATTGCAGAGGTTATTTGGTGATAAATACTTCCATTCAACCGATCACTAAGATCAACCTTGTGTACCTATTACTACTGGCAATACTTAAAGGTCATGTTGCAGCTGTAAAACTGTAAAAACTACTGAAGAGGATTCATCAGGAGTGTGTGTTCTATCTCTGTGGTTTACATTGCAACTACAGTCTAGTGTCAGTGGTGCCTGTGCATAGAAAATGACTCTCCCTGCTTTAAAATCTGAATAAGCAGATATTTGTGTGCGTGTGTATTGCTATGGAAACAACTGTGACCAAAACTTCCATCTGCCTGGCGTCTGTATTCATTTCATACTTTCTGTAATTTAACATTGTTTGTATGGGAAACTTGGAGACGACACTTATTAAATCCTCTAAAAAAACAACAACAACAAAACAACTGAACAGACAAAGGACCGACTGTGTGTGTCTTTTAGAAGTCGTGCAGAAATATGAGCATATGGCAACATAACAACATTAAATCATGTCCAGTGCAATAGATGATCTGTTTTGTGTAATATTAGACACAATTTCTTAAATTTAACAAATACTTTTGTTAATATTTAGTTACAATTTATATGGAATCGCTGTTTTTTTACAACATGAGTCTTTAAACAATAACAAGATATTTACTTCCGCTGAGGAGATTATGTTTGCGTCTGTTATTAAACAGGATTACACAGAAACCACTTGATGGATTACCATGAAACTTGATGGAAGGATGTGGTATAGATCAGGAACGAACCCATTACATTTTGGTCCAGATAATTTATGGATTTTGCTGAAAGAAATCAGGCCTGTTTAGGGGACTGATATTCGTGTGGGAAATTTGGTGCAGACTTAAATAAATATCAGAATCTACTGAATTTAAATGTGGTGTCATAAGCGTGGGCGGTACTGAGTGACATTCTAGTTTTATATTGTAACAATGGAGCTGCCCCCACAACTAAATGATTAAATCAAAGCCCTAATAAATGTGCGCAAAACTACGACTGTAATACTGCATTTTCAAATAAAAGCTTGTTTCTGCGGTTGTTCTTTTTGGCTGCAGTTTTAAAAATTGTTAATTCTCGACAAACACGGAAGTTTTCCTCCCACCGCCTCACACAGAAATAATGAAACTTCTCACTATGTTTCGTTCCTAAAATGGACGAGTTCCCGTCCCAGCACTTATCACGCTGAGACGTTTACCCCGAGGTGACGTACAGCTGAGCCAACCAGCATCCATTAAGACACCGCATACTCAACAGAGCTGACGGAGAATGATGCACTAACAAGATGAAGACAGCAGTGCAGATATTGCTGCTGTCTTGTTATTTACAACCTGATTATCTGACCCAAGTTCACTGTCATAATCAGAACAAGCAGAGCCGTCAGCGTCAGTCGGATTCAATTCGTAATAAACTCACTTTTGAGTTTTCTTTTCTTCTGGTGTGTGTTTTCCATCATGAATCTACTACCACACATCCAACTTGATAATGATCTGACCATCCGACAAATCATGTCAATTTGGGTCATTGGGGAAAATCACTTTACCCCTAACTTCGTCTGCACCATTATGTTAACCTGGGTATTTACAGTTATCAAGTTATCGGTCCGTGGATTAACGCGACGAGCTCTTCCCTCTGGATCTCCACCTTATGACCTTCATAAAGACGAGCTTTGTGACGGATGAACACTTACCTAAAAAGACCCTTTATACCGTCTCCTTAATAAGCAGCACATGGTAAAGTGTTGAATCTAATGATCGCTTGAATTAGATTGGAGTCATCTTGTGAACTTGTTGACCGCCCAACTTTTAGGCTATCCGGGACAGGCCCTGCTTTCTTTTTGCTGTCGCCTTTGTCCTGTTTGTCGTTCAGCCTTTTATAGTCCCTAAAATTATATTACCTGCATCCTCCGTCATGTATTATGTGAATAAACCTCAACACAAACTGGAAATGTCACTTTATAGAGTGTTTACCTCCTCCAAGGCCCAACAGTCCCTTTATCAAACCAGATTTAAATTCACTAGATCCAGATTTTTATTTGCATCTGCACACAGTTGCACACACTCGTAGATATCGGTCTCCTAAATATTTTTTTTCATTAAGATCCATGAATTATTCTCTGAGAAATCAATACAAATGTTGAAAAACGTCTTATCTTACAAAAGAAATTCCTGGATCCCGACCAAAAATTAATGCACTTTTCCCTGACCCATACCAGATCCTTCCACTAAGTTCGGCAATAATCCATCCAGTAGTTTTTGCGCAATCTTGCAGACTATAGTCAAAACCTTGCTGAAGGTAATTATGTGCTAACGCCCACATTCAGGGGGTGAGACTGAAGGTGAGATCGGACCTTATTACAACACTTATATGTTTGAAGAAACAGACACACGTGTATGAGTCTAAACACACACACACATCACAGTGACAACATGAATTTTCTGTTAATTTCTTTGTTCTGTATTCGTTGTAATGCTCCAACCATTAAACAGCCCAGTGTGAATTAGCCTGAGCTCCCTGCAGGGTCGTTCCGCTGAGCGCTTCATTTTCAGTGTAACTCACTTTCTGAGATTTCCTCTGAAAGGAGAACAGACACACATAATGTGAAGTCATTAGTATTGTATAAATGATAGCATGCATTTTTGTTAGGATTATTATTATTATTATTATTGCTGTTCTTATCTATACTCTAGTGCCTGGAAGTTAAAAGAAAAAAATGTGACTAATTACAGTAACAGCACCAGAAGAGAAAGATGTCAAAACTGTTAGTTTAAGTATTATTTGCTTAAGTAGTAGTTTTTGAAGTAGTAATGGTAGTAAATGTAGAATTAGTAGATTTGATTGAAAGCAATGAAATCATGTGTAAAATGTCCATAAACAAGAAAGAGTCTACAGAGACACAAGCAGCTCTAGTAACGTCAATCTGCTCACAATAAATACAGGTTAAAAAAACAATAGAATAAAAATAAAATAGGATAAAATAGAGTAAACTGGACTGTATAACAACAAAAGTATATAATATAATGTAATAGCACTTTTAACAATAACAAAAAAGACAGAAATCAGATAAAAACGAAATAAATATATAATACACAACATAATCACACATTGAAATATAATATACACATCATAATCAAAGAGTAAAAGCATTCTGATTTGTTTGAGAACAGTTAGACCCGAAGATGACTAGTAGCAGTACATCCACGAGCAACGTGGTGTCAAACCATCAAACCATGTTCAAAGTATCAGCAGTTCAGCAAGTAAAGTGAATGTTTACTTCACTTCACAGATACACTGTTTACCACGTCCAAGATGGACCATGTGACACTTTGGCAATGATGGCGCTAAATGAAAAGTCAGTGGATCGTGAAAGGTTTTGTGTTCCATGAAAAACTCTGTATCATATTACCATCCAAATAATGACTAACACATTTCAGTGTAGACCATCTAATTTCCCAAAAAGGCCAGATCACAAACACCAACATTTCCTTCAGTAGTACTTCGTTCAGTATAATGGAGCCGTTTCCATTTTCCCCTCCCTCGGTCGTCTTCCTCTGCTTCTCTGCTCTCCACAGTCAACTGCATAAAAATGAGACATCAGACGCAGCTTCCTCATCATTCCCCGAACTCACAGCTCCTCTGGGTGTAATCGTAATGAAATGAATATTTTCTCTCTCCCTGGGTAGCCCCTGCACTGCACTTGCATCCCCTTAAAAACCAATAGCGGGCAGATCAAAATTAAAAGGGTTTCCAATGGCAACACTGTGAAACTTGTGAGGACTGTGCGGTTGTGTGTGTCAGTGTGGTCTCTGCTGACTGCGATGTTGTGTATAACGGGACAACACATGCGTCAGTGTTTCCTGTGTCTCACAATATGAGATTTTGGGGAAGCTAATGGCTCCCTGTTATTGCTGTTTTATTGATGAGCTCTCAGTGCACAGCTCCGAGTGGTGTGAATTTCCACTTCGTAAGTGCGGGAGACCAACAGGCAGTTTTCTTGCCTCAAAATGTGTTTATACCTAAAAAAACATAAGATATTTAATGTATGTGGTGCAGTGGTTAACCTCACTGGTTTGAATCCCAGTTTAGCCAGAGTGTTTCTGTTTCTGTCTGTGTGGGTTTTCCGCACTAAGCGTCACTCTTTACATTCTGAGGAAACAACTGTGATTAAGCTTGTTATTGTATAAAAAACACCAGTTTTAATTGTTCAAGACTTTCAGCAGCATTTCTTGACGTGACAAGACAACGAGTCAATAATCCAGCCTCTGTTATGTCTTGATTTAAAGTTAGGTTATGGTCATTTGTTTCTGAAACACTTGAAATCCTGTCTGGGAAAGAAATGTGGTGTCTGTTGCCCTCGCAGGACTGTGATAAACGATGAAATTAAATAAATGGTCAGTTACCTGTCTGTCACTAACCGATGTGCCTGCTCACACCTCGCCACTGCACATGGCCTCCGCTGGAGACACATACAAACCAGAGGTCAGCGAGTGAGTCACGGAGAAGTAGGCTTCTAGAGGTTGTGGGTCAGTGAACCTATTTGAGGGGGGGTGGGATGTATCAGTTATCAAAGTGTAGCCTTCTCTTGCTAACCTCTCCAGGATTACCAACCCCAGCTTTAAGCCAAAATCATGTTCTCCTTCAAAATATACAAGTTCTTTGTCCCAGAATTCATAAACCCACTGAGTTTGTAAATCCGGCTCTGCTTTGACGTCTCTGCTGTGTCGCTCTCTCTCCAGGTCTGCTGACCCTGTGCGGCGTCAGCCTCTACATCGTCTACTCGTACGAGGCCCTGGCAGAGATAGAGCGGCAGGTGGGAGCCGAGGGCCTGGCCTACATTCACACCTCCTTCGGCTGGTCTCTGGGTATGGCCTGGCTCTCCTACATCCTGGAGCTCCTCACCGGTGCTCTGCTGCTCGTCGCTGCACAGATGGTCAAGGTGCAGCACAGCAGTCCCTCCATGGCCTGACCCAGGGGAAGCAACACATTCAGAACGGGCACTGAACTGTACCGAGCTGTCAGAGTATGTTGCTGTCATGTGGTTCTATAGCTGGAAAGTATCGCAGCTATGACAACATACAAAGACTGAATTTAAAATCAGTAGAATTTGTTAAAAGGAGTGTTCTGAGTTATAAATGTCAATATCCTTAAATCCGCTTCAGACTGTAAACTCACTTTCTGGAGAAGTGAAGTGAGTTTCATCCATCTGGCCCGTGGCTCCCTCTTGTGGTTGGAACTTGTATCTGTCCACAACCACACTGTTATAATAAATTCTTTGCCAAACTACACATACAAGCTCTCAATTTAAGATCATTTCCTGTTAGGTTTAAGATATAGAAACATCTGTATTTCCACAGTATTCCCCATTGTCTGTATCTGTATTCCTGCAGATTGATTTGATGTCAGGTGTATTTGTTTTGAATGTTTACAGTGTGAAGCTTAAACCTAAAATGTGTTGTACATATCATCGTGCCATGTTAGCAGCATGTTTTTTTATTTTTGAAATGAGTATTGATTCCATGTGACAACAACTTTAAAAGCTTCAATACAGCAAATTACGTCTTTCTCCAACTTCTCGTTGTTTTAACATATTCCTTCAGTTCTCTGGGTTTGATGCACAACAGTCTCTTTCTGTATCGTAGTGTTTTTTCCTGATAACCAGTTACTTGTTTGTTTTGTTTATGTTTTATGAGATATACTTTGTGCTTCCAGCATGTTCTTACAACATTATGTGTGATTGGGCCTGATCCTCAGTTATCATTTGTTTGTATGGCCCTATTGAGAAGTTTGACTTCATCAGACATTGTAGGAAAATGACCCTTGTATGATAAAAGTGAAGCTGATCCTCCTCGTTGGCTGAATGACATTTTTTATTGTTAAATGTGTTTTTACACTAAAGTGGTGACGTGCTTGTCAACATGGTGCGTGACCTTTGTTGATGTCATCAGTGACATCCAGGCAGGTTTGTGTCCCAGATCAACAGAAGCCCCTGTTACTACGGTAACAGCCACGGCAGTTTACAATTTAAAATAAATGGAGTAATCTCTGTCTGTCGATTTGCTGAAGAAAACACTCGCTTGCTGTGGTCATCAGCAACACTCACGCCAAGCTTGAAGTCGATCAGATGAGATGTTGACAGAGATTTCTCCATTTAAAGTTAGATGTTGTTTATTATTTGTACCTTTTAGCACTAATCATTTTTTATTTACATATTTTATTCCTGTTTATTGTTGTGAATATGTGTGAGTCTTAAATACAAATGCAGCAATTGAGGTTCACAAAACTTCAGTTCCTTGAATAGTCAATGATTACAGTATTATATATATATATATGTATATATTGTAAAAGAAAACAGAGAAATTGAGTCTGTGGTAAAGTGAGTCATGTTTAATGAGAAGAGATGAGATGAGATCATCCATGCTCATTCAAAACATCACAGTGCTTCTAGGAAATGACCCAGCCTGGCAGCCAGTTCATTTATTAGGACATGAAGTAGGCACCAAGGTCCCAACTGTATAAAACAAACGAGTCTTAGATTCAGTTATTTCTTCAAACAGTGTTTAAACAACAGGAAACACTCCAATAAAATGAATAATACATTCACTACATCACTAAAAATAAGCTGGAGCAGAAACCTGACTGGAGACGTCCATCTGCTGCTCAACTCTGATTCTAAGCTTTAGTTTAGCTCAAAAGGAGTTGGACCATAGACTGTAAATAAAGATGGCCGACATGACGGCTAATAATAAGTGAAGCATCTCGATTGCCACCTGCTGGCTGGCTGCAGTATAAGACCTCCTCGATGTTAGTGGATGGGACATGGACCAAACTAAAAAGTCAAAATACACGTGAAATACATTTTTCTTAAAGATGGCTTCTGTCACTTTAGGTCATTTAAACACTGGTGTTTGTGAAGTGTCAATTTTTCTGGTAAGTTTGGTTTTAGTTTGTCAATAGAAGGTCCCATGATACTAAAACCTCCAACTACAACTCAACAGCACTGCAGTTACTTTAAGGTTGAACGCTCTTTAAGGCAAGGTGATCCACCACACACATTCAAAGAAACATCAGGCCTCATTATAAAAGATTACTTTACAAAAAGATGGAACCAAACAGTTCATCAAATAAATAAATGTTCCTAGAAAATGTCATTTTCTCATATATACATATTACAGATTGTTCCACGTGGCTGTGATCAGGGAATAACCTCCATCATAATATTGGAGGGGACTGGCTGATGTTTGGCCCAGTGGCCAGTGTCAGTTTGATTTATTCATCTCATCTCAAAATGTGCGTTTCGGTTGTTGGGATGAGAAGAAAGAAGCAGATTTGTCAGCTGTCGTTCATTCTTCTGATGCTGGATATTTCCCATTAATGTCTTGATGTTTTGATCCATTTTAATCATCTTTCTTTCTGTGCTCCTTACTGTTCACTGCTTCACGGTTCAGGACGGGTGAAGACGACGGACATTTCTGCACTTGCTCATTCTCTGATCGCACCGATTTTGGCTCAAGTAACGAGCACAGTGACAGATCATCCAAAAAACGCACTTGCACGATACTTCCCACGCTGCCACGGGGGAAGTAACTTCCAGCTGAGGAAGAGGGCGCCTTGTGTCAGCCAGGTAAGCACACCTTCCCTGCAAACAGCAGGCCCACGATGGTGAAGAATATGGACAGAACGAAGAGCACGTAGGAGGAGCCCACCACCGTGTTGTTGGGCAGCTTGTAGGGCTGACCTCCAACCTCGTTCATGTAGAAGCCAATGGGGAATATGAGAGCGGCCATACAGAACAGGACCACTGTGATGGGGGGAAAAACAGCAGAGAGAGAGAGAGAATGGCAGAGTCAATGAAGGGCTGCTGAAGTTGATCTGACATGACTGTGACGTTAGTGGTTTGTCTGTCTGATGAAACCACGGCTCTAAACAGCTTTTTTCAATATTCAGATTTTAAAATGTGTGTGGAACTAAAAGGCTGCCCTCAGTATTGACGGCCTGTGCATGAGAACTAGCTGCTCTTCTATATATAGAGCCGTGTGAAGCCAGACTCCTGCCACAGCTCTCTCGAACACAGACTCATTTTGTCTAATCTAACCCTAAAAATAGAGGCCGGCCCATCAATTAGAGCTCCTCAGTCACTTTGACGCAATTAGCAGACAGAAAAGAAATGCATTAATGTGGAGTCAGGCTAAGTCCTATTTCTACCACAAGAGATTCTTAAGATGCATTTTACTTCCACGGTCATTTTATAAACCGTAACGGAAGGTTTTGTCTCTAGGTTATTTTCTACCCTTGGTTTGGTACCAGTTAAAACGTCTTTTGATGTTTAAAAGGCTGATCTCAACTTTCATTTTATCCTGGATCTTTGAGTATCGTTTGACAAAAGAGAGAAAATCAATGATGTCGACATACAGTGTGGAATGGATACTGCATGAACGTGGAGGGTGCAATTCAATTTGAAAATCCCACTTGTCATTACTGGTTATAATGAAAGCGGATGAAAAGTGAGAGGGAACACCTACTCCCCGTGAAGGCGATCCATCGTGCGTATCGGGTGGCCTCGCGGCGCCAGTGTGACATCACCAGCAGGCCGCAGGTGACGGTGAGGGAGACGATGCCGAGTAGGATGAGGAAGAGCGTGGTGATCCACTCCGGGGGCAGCTGCGGAGGGATGCAGGTCCGTTCTCGACCGTGGATGGTCTGGCATTGGCGGACCAGACCCACGGTCAGAGAGCCTGGATGAAGAAAGACAAGAGGAGGAGAGTTCAAGTTAAAGAAAACTCTTTCTTATTGGATCCATTGGAGCTAAATATGTTGGGGGTTTATTTCCAATCTTTATTCAAGAGTATGGTTTTTCATTTTAAGTGCTGGACATGTTGATTTCTTGTTCAAACCCTGAACTTGCACACAAATAGCCTCAGCAAACTGTGATCAAACTGTGCGCTTGCACTCAGATATGTTGATTTCCTGCACTCCAGCTTCAGCTCTTCTCCTTGCTGCTTCTGTGCGCGTGTGAACGTCTGCTCCCAAATTTGGTCTTCCACGCTTGGATGTTTTTGAGCAACAAGACTGCTAGGTGGAGTGCAGGAAATCTATTCAAGTAACAAAATACCTGAGTGCAAGCGCAGTTTGAGCACAAGCAGAGCAAATCTAAGTGAGAGAAATCTCATCGTGCATTTCCTCCTGCTTAACATACATAGATCTTTACATGACAAACTCAATCTAATTCACAGCAGCATGTTATGACATAATTTGTCCGTGTGTTGACTGCTCCCAGGAGCCTCTCTGGTACCCCAAAGTGGCCAGGAGCCGAGGAACCGTTGGCATGGAAACAGGCTGATGGGCAGTGCCAGCAGCACCAATGGACCCCCCCACCACCACCACCACCATCCCCCCAGTGATTTACACATGACATCAAACAGCTTCAGGATCCTGAAGAGATCAATTACCCCACATCATCAAGGCAAGTCACCTGATGGGCTCCCAAAGACACACAAACACTTGGAGCCCGATAGAAACAGCAGCTGCTCGACTCTCCATCCAGACTCCCTGTGCTGGAATCCACCAGGCATCGAGCAAATGAGAGAAATCAAATCCTCCCACTCCTTCATTTATTCTTTTGTCCTGTCTCCCTTCTTTTTCTCCTCTTCCCAGAAATCACTCAGTGCCCAGCAGGCAGACACAGAAGAAAGAGGAAGTCTATCCGTTTAATTTATTGAATTGTAGAATTAACAAGTAATGCAGGAAAACCACAGGAAATATATTTTATATTATAGTCCTACATTTGCATTTAAATGTTAAGGACTTTAATATTTCATGTGTGAAAGGCCATAGGAGAACAATTATGGACGGTTGCAAAGATTTACACTAAACTTTTTTAAGGTTTTATTTCCTGCTCATTCCACAGATTTCTCATCATAATAAACTGAAAAATATTCTCCACCATTATGAGCATATCTCTCCCCTTGTGTCCCTCACGAAAATAAAATCTTCCTCTAAATATTTGATGTTGGCATGGAAATGCTTCAGTTCCTGATCCATGGATCATGGATAGTGCTGCCGGGTGATGATACCAGGACCAGACTAATGGAAACAACAACAGGCCCAAACCACATCCTTCTGCAAGCTGACCTACTCCCCTTACACGCAGGATATCCTGCTCCCTCTCAACACATCCTTTCATACCACAGGGTGGGGGACAATGTAAATAGTGCGATCCCATCCCTTCATCCAGGGATCCACACCAAACCAAAGCTAGTTACAGACTACAAACAGAATGTGTTTTTGCTTCATGTGATTATGGAAAGTAGTTTAACCATCAGATTTAAGAAGGAAACAATGAATGGGACGGCATAAGAATAATATCAAGAAATGAATTGGATCAAAATGAAAAAATTATCAGTATATTGCATTTTAATAGATAAAAAACTGGGCCTGGATTCCTTTATTTTACTTTTTTGTGAGACACTCTCCACACGGCTTCATTTTACAGAAGCCACAACAACTAGTTATACGTACTTCAAGTATTACTTCAGGTATTACTTTAGGTTTTACTGCTGAACTGTACAGATTATGGACACAGCATACACAGGATTTTGTTTGAGAGATTTTGTTATAGATGAGGACCAGGCGTAAGAAAAAGAATGGGTAAGGGGAGTTCTTTTCATTTTGCATTTCAAGAACAGCAAATGTCAAGAATGTGCCGAAAGCTGCATCTGTTCAAAAGGAGAAAACACACAAGCTTGGAAGAGGTGGCTGCATTCGTGTAAACTCAAATAACTGGTCATGGGTAAATGTAAAGATATTGATGGTTACAGCATAAAAGGATTTAGCACACTGTTAGCTCCCATAGCTGCCAGTCACTCCTCTAACTTGTGGAGCAGAGGTAAAGTTAAAGTTTTGTGTTGAGAGGAACATGTGTGAGCTTTTAGAGGAGTTCACCAAACACAGGTTTAAGTCAGCCACTTGACCACACACACACACAAATAGACACTGTATGTCCACACTGGTGCTCAGTTTCCCACTCACACACACTAACACACACAGTGCACACATACTGACCTTGTGTGGAATGAAAGAGCAGCACAGTCAAACAAAGTTACCTGTGTGTTTGAACAGCAGCTGTAACCAACTCTCACCAATGGGGTGATCCTGAAGGATCTTAAAAACGTCTACAGAAGCTCACTCGGAGTGAACTTTGCCACGGTCATGTTATAAGTTGATATTTTTTCCTCCTCTTGTATGAGTTTTAAAAACTTAGAGAGCAAACTATACAGATTTAGCAACTGATTCCGGCTCCGTGCAGAGGCACAGATTGAGAGAAAATCGTCCTGCGTAAACACCGAGCGCTCGCAGGCAAAATAAAATACGTCATGACTGTGCCTGCAGAGTCTGAATTCTCCAGGTGGAAAACAGTTCACTCCCAGGGGTCCTCATTAAAAGTCACACGTCTTCATTCCCCGACAACACTTCCTGCCATTAGGTAATTACCACTCGGCTAATTAAACAGGAACAAAGGTTCCTTTAGTGCATTAAGTACAGTCATGTCACACCATTGTTTAACATGAGGAACGGCGGCTCAGGGGGAGAGTTCTGAACTTCAGTCCATTCCTGGAATGTGATGATAGAGGAAAAACAGAAAAGAGTCGCTGCGTGATAACTAAAAACAGCTTTTTTACAACAAATTAAATCCTGTAATCCTGCTACATGCTTTTCTCCACTGTAGCGTACAGATGGAGGCTAACAAGAGCATCTACAGTATCTGTACATGTACTGTACTGGTGCTGTTTGTCTGTTGCATCAGTTTTAGTCAATGTTTAGCTTTGGACTTTGCATCTGAATATTTCTCTATTGCAATAATCCAGACGTTGACTGACCAACTGTACAATCAGTGAAATGTGGCTTCCTACTATAATGATAATTATAAATCCTCAGTAAATTAGGATTATTACATATTCGGAAACAATCATTTAAATGTATTTAAAGCTCCTGAACAGCTCCTGTTTTGAAAATGTAAATATTAATATCGTTAAATATCAATAACTCAAAATCAAACCGTGAAACTTAAAGTTCACAAATTAAACATTAAACATCCTATTTTACACACTAAAGTCTGTCTCGTGTGGGTTGGGGGAGAACTAGATGTTTGAAGTTGCTTCTTTGGACAAATGATAGACGGTTTATAAAGATGGAGGGCACGTCTCCACATCCTCCCACTATCCAGAACGGAAGCCAAAATATCCAGGATATGAACATCACCATCTTGCATATTTGGAGATAGAGTCTTTAGCGATCAAGGGATGGAGCCAAGGTAGCGAGGTCATGTCGATACATGCACTCGACCAATCGTGGGGAGAATTTGCTTTGTGTTTTCTGAAGCTGAATTATAATACGTGTGTGTGTGTGTGTGTTTTCTTACCTTTCTCTCATTTCTGAATTCTTCTTCTTAAATACTCAATACATTCACCCTCACTAGAGAATTAAGAGGAATCACTGCTCATAACCTCTGAGCACACATAACCTGTGATGACAGGGATTCATTTCTAAAGGGTCACAAACTAAACAGGTTGACAGTAACTCTATGATGACTGATGTGTCTGATCGGCCTCAGAACTACTGTGTGTGATCAGGGGTTTTCACACACTGGCTTTATACAACTTTTGAAACTTTATCAAATGGAAAAACATCCAGGTTAACATAACAATATTGGTTTAGATCCTATGACAGATGTTATGTTTAGCTCTGACCTCCTCCTCCTCCTATCTCTGGATGAAGAGGTCAGAGGTCAGTGCAGGAGTGTGGACCAATCAGCAACAACCAGCACCTACCAGCTGATTCTCCGGTGTTGATCCAGTCCGGGTTGACGATGCTGGCGATGGCGAAGATGTCCGCAGCGAGGAAGAGGCACCCGGAGATCACGGTGAGTTTATCCATGTCGGTGCGCTCAGGTGCGGGTCACAGTGTTCGTGCGCCTCGGTCCCACCTCCTGGGGACATGGACACGTCAGTGACCTACAGCCCCGGCACAGGTCTCCTCATCCCGGTGACGATGATGATGATGATGATGATGATGACGATGATAATGATGATGATGAGGGGGTCGGTCCACTACTAGTGCTCGCATCTCGCTTGAGCCCGTGCGGGGAGACTCCCTTCTCCAGCCCGGAGGGTGAGGACCGCTGCCCGGGTTTGAGGATCACCTATCCCCGCCGGGTCCTCCACAGCATCCCCGTGATAAATCCCCAAAAAACACCTCAACTTTAAATTCTGCTCAAATCTCCACATGAGAGATTTTGCTTCACGCATGCACGCTACTTATTTTCTGCAGAGATCGAGCCCCGGGTCCGCTGCACGCACACAGACCGAAACCAGCAGCCATGTCCACACTTCAACTCAACCTGAGATTATAATCCCGTCATCCATCATCTGAGTTTCCGTCGGTTTGCTCCTTTAAACCTGAAAAACTCAAGAGTCTGTGATCCACAGACGATGCTGTCCTCTCACTGCAAACTCACATCCACTGAGCTCACGTCTGTAGCAGCCAACTCTCGCGAGAAGATCCGCAACTCCTGCCACCTCTGGCATCTCCATAAATTATGCAATCGTTTCAATGAGCTGCAGGGAAAAGCTCAGATTGTGCATTTACCTCCTCACGCTCATTCATTAAAAACCTTCAAATTGATAGCTTTCTTTTCTGTGAGCTTCTTCTACACTCAACTGTCCACTTACATGTTTGTTCTGGAGCTTTCAGCCACATCACGATGCTCTCGCCACCCGAGTTGAAAAACATTAGTGGTGACGGAGATGATGATTTTAAAATTGGTCCACGACTTCAAAGCATTTCTTGGACTTCTCCTTAATATTGCCTTGATTGCTCGTTCGTACTTAAATTTGGTTGAACGCTCCAGAGCCAGCAAGTAAGTGGACCTTTGATTGACACAATTTATCAGCCGCTTATTTCCAAGGTTGTAAATGACAGATTCTGAAGGTGAACTGTCGAGGAGAGATGACATGTTGGGGCGGGAAGTCTTCTGGTTTCTGTCTAAAGTTTGACAAATCACATTTGAGCAGATTAGAATTGTCCACTGATGGAGAGCCGAGCACATTGACCGAAATGCATCGGCTATCAGCTTTATAATTTATCTTAGTCTCAGCCTCGATGTCCATCTACACCGAAAGCCCCAAAATACTAGTCCTCGCCCCCAGAGGCTAATTTATCAATAGACGATAGCCGATGGGCTCCAAGATTGAAAATAACCAAGCGAAAAAGTCAAACATTTTCTAGCATCAAGACACCAAAAAAAACAATACAATTCATAACACTGTGTATGGTTGATATAATTTCTTTATTAATTTACATCAGCTGTACAGTAAATGTGGACAGATGAGTGGAGCACAACATTGTGATGCGCCAGAGCAGCATCGACTATATACTGTGACAACACCAATGAAGAGCCAGTGCTGTTATGGCATTATAGCGCTCAGTACAACAGCAATGCAAAGTGTGGAGAAGACTTCCTGTCAGAATGTGGAGGGGACCATAATTTGCTTTGCCGTTATAGATGGATGAAGTACGAGGTGACAGCTTTAGATCTCGTCCACGAAGGGTGTGTTTACGAGGTTGCCGCTGGACGCCATGGTCTTCTTTCCAGACACAAATTTGCTGGCAGCCTTGAAATGAAACACAGAAAATATAACACCATTAGAGAGACAGACAACAATTTCATTGTCAATGTCATGTTTCACATTTATCTACTGATTCATTCAGTCAAATTTGAGCCTCAGTACAAAGAAAGCTGAGCTGGTCCTGGTTAACATGCAATGCGCAAGTGCCTGCAAATTTAAGAAAACATGTACACATTTTTTTTTATGAATAGTCGAAGTGCATCTTCTATTACATTAAAAGAAACTTTTAACCCATCATAGGATTACTGACTGATTTATCGAAGTCGGTAATAAATTACGACTTAATCATAACATCGACCAAACGTCTTACATTGGAGACATCAGTCAAGGAGACGTTGTCGATGTTCTTGATGATTTCCTCGGGGGGGACGTAGGATCCCTCAGTCAGAGACTGAGTGCACAGGGCCTCCAGGAAACCCTCTGAAGTCTCCAGAGACATCAGGTACTGCCCCTTCAGCTGAGCCCTGAGGGGCAAACAAAGACAGTTCCAACATCAGCCACAACAGTTCAAACTCAGCAAGGACAATATTTAATATAGAGAAAAAAACAACAGCAAATGAGGCTCATTTATGCTCAATGTTAGACATGGATATGAAAACGACCCCATTTCAGTGGTGTTTACTGTCAACAGAAATAAAAACATCATCTTTGTTCACAATGTCTTGATCATCTATCTTTGTGTCTTACTTGGCCCGAGTGAGGTCGGCAGCTGTGACTCCACCATCAGCGACATTCTTCACCTCGGCAACAGCCGCCTTGATCACCTGCAGAGGTCAAGTCAAGATACAGTATTTCACTACTTTGTATTAAGATTAGGTTGTGGTGGTAAACTCCTGTCGTGACTGTGGGATACTCACATCACCAGCATCTGCAAACTGGGAAATGGTGTAGACCCCAAACAGACCAGAGTCGGAGTAGCTTGCATTAAAAGCATTGACCTGTTCAAAAAAAGAGAAAATGTGGGGGGGGGGGAGTTTTTAGCCACTTGTCCACGGGTAAAAGAAAAACAGGTTTTAGAAGGTTTACCTGTGTTTTAAAAAAACCTCGCTACTTTTGGTGTTAAATGGATATTACAGGCACTGTTGCAAATATGGTTAACATGGTAACATGCACACACACTCCTGTATAGGTACTGCCAGGGTGCCATGTTAAGCCAGGGAAAGCCCTGTAGTCATTTACAAGTTTCCATGAGGAGCTGACAAACCACTTACATCAAAGGGGTCAGCAGTTGCCTTGGCAACCCCTTGGATCAGTTTGCTGGTAGCGTTGGACCCCCTCTTGACATGTGGACCAGCTCCCAGTAAATGCTGCAGCACACTGAAGGCCACAGCCTCACCGGTGCCTGCCGCTGCCGACTGGCTCACCACCGCTGAGTGCACCAAACTGGCGAGGCTGGCCAGACGGGTCTCACCTGGAGAGAGACAGGAGGAGAAAAGACAGGGAGGAATATAGAATCTCTTACTTTCTTTGCTCGGAAGTTTTTTAACTTTTTTATGAGACAGGTCCAGCTCACCTCCACGATACTGAGCCGTGGCTCCTGTGGTGCCTGCTCCGCTGCGGATGTTGAGGAATTGCTCTCCGACTTGCTTCAGCACAGCATGGTCAACACCTGGAGGAGAGGTGAACACCATAAACCTAATGGTCTTCAACACAGAGCACTTTAATATCCACATCCATTAAGATGGTCCCTTACCAAGTCCCACAAGGGCCATCCTTGCACTCGTGAAATTGTTCTGGACAAACTGGTGCAGCTGGAGGAAAATGCAAACATTAGAAAAATGGGAATGCATTTTAAAACAGTCTTAACAGAATAAACACTGGAGAAGTACTCACATGCTCAGACTTGATGTGGCCGACCATGTGGTCTGGGCAGTACAGAGAGTTAGACAGGGCGTTCTTGTAGGCGGCTTCATGGAGAGCTTCAATCACAGCTAGAAAAAAAGAAAGAGGCGTCATCGTTAACTGCAATATTCATGATGTTGAAGCTAAGAGATCATCTCAAGTGATAAACTATTAAATAAGTCTGTATGATAGAGACTCCAGAGACACTGACTGAAGCTAATATCAGCTATTTTCATCACTTGAGTAAATTTTTGTGGAAAATAACTACAAAAATAATAATTAATTTTTTCTCCAATAATTAGATTTAAAAAACTTCAATAAACTAGATGCTGGATGCTCAATCATGTCTGCTCTAGTTTACAGTGAGGAGGAAGTTAAGGATTGGAGCTTTAATTGTGGCAGTAAAACCTCTTGCCTTTTAAGAAAGCATTTTCTGACTGGGATTAAATTATAAAATTAAACTGTGTGCACATTGCAGGGGAAATAAAGCCTCTACCCATTTGAGTGCTGTGTGCAGCTTCAGCTTTGTCCATCTTCACTCTGGGTGTGAGGTCAGACACCTCCCAAGGCCGGAACTCTGGGGCTGTGGTCACATTGATCAGGTACTCCATCACAGTGTCACTGCAGACAAATAATAAAAAGAAGGAGAGAGAGACGGAGGGCAAAACAAACAACTGTTATTGATATGACTCCACAGAAACTTTACATTTGTGCTCACAGTAGGAAACTAGCAGTCAAGACTCCAGCTACTGACCTCAGCTGCTTGTTGATTTATAACTGGTGTGAATGCCATATGATCACATAATTGTAATTATTCAAATACTTACATGTCATCTCTCAAGCAGTCGACAGTGTACATCATGTTCTCTCTGGATGAAGTCACACTGCGGAGAAGTAAAAACATTTAGATAGAAATGCAGAGACTCGTGTACAGTGGTTTGCTGTGACCTCTTTCTTTCTTGATTACTGACCTCAGGCTGCCTCCCACTGCCTCAACTCCACGGCATATCTTGAAAGCTGAAGCTCCTTTGGTTGTCTGAAAAAGTATGTCAATGCTACGATGAGACAGAACCCAGTATTTATTATGTTTATTTTGTTCTAAAGATTTACACATAATATACGGAATATGTACTAGGGTTTGTATATTAGAGCTTGTGCAGTGTCAGAGATGCATAATAGCTAATGATATATTATAAAGACAGAGGACAAGAGGCTTTGTAGATGAATCATACCAGGTTGGAGGCCAGTCGGAGGACGTGGGTGACCCCACTGTTTTCAGGGGTCTCATAACGACAGCCGGCCTTGACAGCCACTCCGATCTTGGAAGCAGGGGAATAGTTCTCAAGTGAGGCGATCACCAGTCCACTGGGCAGTTTGGTGACCTGGACAGATGGAGGCATGACCTTTTCAGACATGACCCGCAGTTTGCCTTTTACAAATGCACAACACAATGGGAGGTCCTTTGCACAGACACAACAGCTTCACGTCTTCTGCATTATTCAGGCGAGAAGGGAAATCAACTTTTTCACCATGAGACATTAGTTTTCTATTATTTTTGCCTCTGTACCACATTAGAAGAAAAACCAAAATGTTTTTTTCTATAAACAACTCGTATCTTCGTTGTCAGACCCAGCACCACACCGCCTTAACCCCACACCTGTCCCCATCACTCCCCAACATACATGGACATCCTGGTAGGAGTGAGCAACCCCAGGAGAGAGCTTTAGCCCTGCCAGGGGCTGGACAAGGGACTGGCCTGTTCTGGCAGCCACATGGAACCGTCTCTGTGGAGGAAAATGAAAAGTCAACCACCACTGACCTGCACGTCCTGCGGATGAAACTTTACGCGTTCGGCAGCCCCGGTGGCCTCCACCTTACGGGCAGCCTGGGCCGCATAAAGCCTCGTCTGGAAAAACAGAGAACATTGGAAGGTGGAACATTAGAACTTATGTGTTGCCGGCTAGTTGTCAGATGTAAAAGCAGTGTGAGAAGGATGGAAGATTAAGAAATGATGCAGTAGGAGCCATGAATGTGGCCATGGATTCAATGTTGGCAGTTATATTAGATTTGTTATCATCTGGTGTTATTTGTTATTGCTTTTTGATATTATGAATCACTATGATCACTGTGAATGTTTCCTGCACGTTTAAAATAAGTTGAGCCAAAATTATCAATATGACCTCTTCTAGATCTCAGCAAATCGTTTTGTTAACGCGTCAGACAAAGTAACTCAAGGCCTTTCTTCAGCCTCTCAGCGACTATTTTGCTTATTCCCTGACATCTCCACAAGTGCATTCAATGGCTTTAGCATTTCTGGAAAGGAAGGAAGAACTGTGATGCTTACAAAATAAAACACAATATTCATTTTGCTCAAGATACTACAGAAGTCCATGTTCTTGTACGTGGTCCTGAACACATTTCGAATAGCTGACAAAACAAACCTCTCCCAAGGATTAATAGCTGTCCTGTAGATTTCAGTTATATCATATGGGTTTCATAAGCTGATGGAATATTTTCAGCGTGAACAGTTCTTTTTAAGTGCTTTGTGGGGAAAAATGGAAATTTAAACTTCTACAGTATATCCCAAGTTTATCCCAAGACAACAGGATAAACTCCATCTGCTGATGAAGGTCATGACTAAATAGAAATGATCAAAAGCTTCATGGGAGCTACTAACTAGAGTGGAGCTTGTTGTCTTCTAGCTACATGACATTTGACATCCTATCTGTCTTTACAAGAAAAGGGGTGACAATATTACGTGATCTACATTTTTAAGTTAAATAAATAAATAAAACATTAAAACTGCAGATCTCTGGTTTATAAGATGATATTATATAAATGTATTACCTACATGAAGTTGTCTTAGTTCCAACACAAAGCACAACGTTTCTCTTGGTTAAAGAAAATGCAAGTGTGTAATATTAACGTGAATAGACTGCTAATAGCCTGAAAACAGAAATTTGAGGTGAGTTGTGTAAGCTGTGGACTGGATGATGCTAAGTCTACCCAAACAGGAAGCTAACTGTTGTGTGGCCTGAGCTAGAAGTTGTGAAGATCCTGGTTTGATTCAAATGTTTTTAATTAAACATACGAGTATTTTGACAGGACTTCTGATGGTGAAGCGTTATAGTTCTGGTTTAACACAACCGGCTTCATCTGACCGCTTCCTCCTCTGCTCCTCACCGCAGCTCGTCCTGACACGACCCCGTGTTTTCACACCGTCTCTCTCACACACACACACACAGATAAACTAACGACTGCTTCTGTTTACAACTGATCCGATACTTCAATACTACAACATGTCGGTTTGATGGGTCCTTACCGAGAGCTGACTTATTCCCCGAATCCCCTTCATCTCCCCTCTCTCCTTCACTCAGGACGATGAAGCAATATGGCCGAACTTCAAAGTGCCCTACCCACAATGCACAGCGCGACCCTCGCTCCCCAAAGTACCGCGGAGCCAGCGAGAACGCGCCCTCTGCTGGCGCGGAGGTGAAAAGACCCGACGTAACCCATGTGTTTATAATAAGACCTCACTACACAATACACGGATTTTAACTTCAAAGTTACTAACATCCTTAATCCGAGAGGTAAATTTGACCCCAGGAATTTAAACTCCCGAAACTGACACTAATCGATGTGACTAATATATAATACTAATATAGACAGGTAGGAAATTCAAGGGAAAAGTTGAATAAGTTACTGAAGAAAATCTTATTTAAAAATTTACCAAAATAAAAGCAGAGTGTATAAAATCATATGTAAGTATTGTATTATAGTAAAATGTATGTTTAAATATATGCATATATTATTCGAATTATTATTCTGATACAATACTACTACTACTACTACTAATAACATAGTAATAATAATAATGATGTGTTTTATTGTCGCAGTAGTACTTCCTGTGGTTTCCTGTTGTGCTCCCCAGTGCGCATGTGCATCACCTCACACGTGCAGTAAACGTAGTGACTCCTGCATGTGAACTCCGCGCTGAAACTTTTCCTCAACGCAGCAAGCTGTTATCAACGAATCGAAGCTTTCGTCTCGTCTCCTCTTCATCAGCGGGTGAAACAACAAGTCCTCCGTGAAGCATTTCGCCGAGAGGGCCGGAACAGCAGAAAACCACTTCACCATGGTGAGTGTTAGCTCTGAATGAAGCCCCGTGCTAGCTCACCAGCTAACTGTTAGCACGCCAAAGTGACCAGGCTGCACGGCGAACTGAGCTGAAACTTAAAAACTACATGTTAGTTCACTTTATTAAGCGTTTCCTTGTGGGTAATGTGGTTGTGTTGTTGTGTTTATCATCGGCAGACTGAAGCTCAAGTGAACCCGAAGGCCTACCCGCTGGCCGACGCCACGCTGACCAAGACCATCCTGGACCTGGTGCAGCAAGCCTCCAACTACAAGCAGCTGAGGAAGGGAGCCAACGAGGGTGAGCAGCCAGAACCACATCCAGTCAGAATCAATCAGAAGCTCGTTATATGATCATCGGTGAAACGTGGTGGCCCCACATGTTTACCACAGCTACAACAGACACAACCTCGCTGAGGGTCTTCAACTCGCCATTGTAAATCTGCAACTAGTCATTTATCAATTAGTGATTGAATGGAGAACCATCTCTTTTATAACAGTTCTGTCAGAAGTCAAGGTTTCTGGACAAAGAACCAGTTTTATGAATGAAAATTGATTTATCTGTATAAAAATCCAAATACAGAAAGTCTTCAACTGTATATGTTGGTGATCTACATTGTACTAAAGCAATACAGTGCACGGCATCAGCATACTACATTGTTATCGATGATATCCCAGTGATTTTCATGGTTGTGGTCAGATCCACTGCAGTGGCCTGATATGAGCCTTTCACAGACTTAACGATATCACTGTTTGTTTGCTGAAATGAAAACCGTACAGAACAATGCAGAAAGTATGTGGATTTATGTTTATTTCACATATAAATAACTATAAATAATAAGATAATAAATGTCAGCAAATATATACATAGAACTAGATTTTAGGAAGTTTATAAATTTCCATTTTGGAGTCTTTGAAATCATAGCCAATTTGATGTATGATAACGGCTGATATATCCGTATCAGCAATGTTTTACTCCGCAATATTGGTATCTGCAAAAATCCATATTGGTCTAGTTGTGGTTTATGTGTTCAGCCAGAAAATAACCCAGAATCTGGGGTTGTTTGGAGAATCGCTTCTAAACTCAATGGAGAACTGTCAATGAAGGCGATTTGAAATTAGTCCTAGTTGCAGAAATGTTGATGCTAAAAACGTCCTCCTCCTCTCCTCTTCCAGCCACCAAAACCCTGAACAGAGGCATCTCCGAGTTCATCGTGATGGCTGCTGACGCTGAACCACTGGAGATCATCCTCCACCTGCCACTGCTCTGCGAGGACAAGAACGTCCCGTACGTATTCGTCCGCTCCAAGCAGGCCCTGGGCCGGGCCTGTGGGGTGTCGCGCCCCGTCATTGCTACCTCGGTCACCATAAAGGAGGGATCTCAGCTCAAGCCCCAGATTCAGTCTGTTCAGACGGCTATTGAGAGACTGCTGGTTTGAGTTCTGTCGCACTGTCGTCTCCTGAAAGAAGAGGAGAATTAATTCCAGTTTGAAAAAAGTCCTGTGTTCTGTTTGATTTAAAACAGTCGTTATGCATGGAGAAGAGATAATGGTGTAATTTTGATTTTTAGGACAATGCATTCACTTCTGTTTATCAGTTTGCATTGACATTGCTTGGTTCTTAATAAAAGCCTCTTTTTTTTGTACTTAAACCTGGTGACTTGTCCATGTAGTTTTTCATGTTATATTCATTTTTGCGCATGCTGTGTTGTAAACCTGTTAACTGTATCAGAGGTGTCCTAAATCAATTATGATTAACATTACAAGTGATGAATTTTTGTTGCAGCCAAATACAACAGGAAGGCATTTCCCCTGCAGGGTTTGGGGCCATGTTCTTCTGGCAACAAAATCAGATTCACTGTTGTCTGTTTGAATTGTGGTCAGAGACAGTTGGGTGTAGAAGTGTTTGCTACCAACATACAGCCTCACTTTTTCTGTCTATTTAGAATCCAATATTTACTTCATTATACATAACATGAAAAGAACTGGAGCAGTAACATAAGGTCTTCCTGTAAATAACTAGTTACTAAAAGGGATTTGAGGAAATATTGTTAAATGTGATGCTGCACCAGTGGTAGAAATAGGGATTGACCTACATCCGTGTTGAAGAAGTACTCAGATCCTTTAGTGAAGGTTACCAGTGTACAAATGCTTAATTACATGTAAAATTATCTTGGCAATGAAAAGAATAATTTTTGCAACAAAATGTATTTTATGTAGACTTTATTGCATACTGCCTAATCTTTTTGTGGGACTTTGATCACTTTAATACAACAAACTATTAGGGCCATATCGAAATGAAAAAAATCATGCTATACCATAAGTGGTAAATTAATAAAAAGTCAAACTATTAAAAGAATAAAGTTGTAGTTTAATGTTAAGATAGTCGGTATTACCAGGAAAGTAACACTTTTTAGGAAATAAACAGATTATGACTTTATTCTCATAATGCTATGACTATTTTCTCATAATATACTTAGTTATGCTTGTTTCTATCTCTCTCTGTGTGCTTGTAGTGGATGGGCAGATGGGGAAATGTCATCATGTGGGGGGGGGGGGGAAATCGGGGAAATTGAAGCTCCAGGAGAACAGCAGGGAAATCCAAAGTATGGGATGCATATTTGATCATTTATATCATATGTAATATGTCATTTTCAGTGGGTTTTCTGGCGCGATAGAAAAAATAGAACAGACGCAGAGCGCGAGCCCATGTGAACAGCCCAATTGAGTAACATGGGGGCGGAAAGGAGGCGGACCCTAACCCCCTGGTTCGGCGCGGCGCTTTCGAGACCGGTGTGAACCCGGCGTTACTACTTCTAAAGCCTGCCCTCCCGGTTCCACATCTCCATTCTTACCATAGTGCTACGGCAGCTCTTGAACATCCCCCCTTCTCTCTCTCACACACACACACACACACACACACACACACCGACACAAACTCGCACACACACTGACCACGGAGACATCCGCATGTTCTGAAGTTGTCAAACAGTTACGTTTGCTCTTTGCGCACATAACTTGGTTCTGCCTGTTTTTTGCGCAAGGAGCGTTGAGGTGAGATCCGATTTCCAGTGAACTTCGGACTTGGCTTGAACTCATTTGAATCGCGGAGGCAACATTCAGCCATGTCCGACCCACCTGTTGTCATTTGGGAAGACGAAGTCAGAGAGTTGCTGACTTACAGCGCCCTGGTGCCGCGCCTGGAGGAGGCTCTGGGTCAGTTCTCCAGGCGGGACAGCGCTGAGGTGATCCAGCCGGTTCGCACCACAGTGGCCCTGCAGAAACACCGCGGGTACGTCTGCTCGTCTTCACTGAAAGTGAATCGTTAACACGCTGCGGTTGCTGCTAACACTTATTCACCTGCACAGGTTCCTGGGGCTGATGCCGACCTACATGGAGAAAGTTGGAGTCCTGAGCACAAAGTTTGTGTGTTTCTACAACAGGGAGGCTGGTTCCACTCTGCCAGCCACTCAGGCCACAGTGGTGCTGCTGGATCCAGAGTATGGGAATGTCAAAGCTGTGAGTAAAACTGGCCCATGCATGAGTGACTCGGACAAAAAGATGAAAACTAGAGCTGAGTGCAAACCTCGGCCAAGGCCCAACTTTCCACTTACCACAATTACATTCACTAGATTGTCACACACACACACAACAATATCTGTCCCTTAAACATGCCTGATTTCTTTCATCAAGATTGACGAATCATTGTCGGAGAATTCAAGAAAAATGTTGAGAAACACCCTATCTTGCAATGTTAAAGAGAAAGAGAAGCCTGACTCTGCCCCCTGATCAAGACCCACACTACAATTTAATGGGCTCATTTCTGGCTCATACCACATCCACCCAACATGTTTCATGAAAATTGTTTGAGTATTTTTTTTTTGCGTAATCTTGCTAGCTAAAGAACAAAACCTTCTTGGGGGAGGTAATAAAACATTTTTCTATAACATTTCTACAACCTGCAGGTCATTGATGGAGAGGTCATCACAAGCATGAGGACAGCTGCAGTCTCTGCAATCTCTGCCAAGGTAAAGTGTCAGAGGGCAACAGTTTGAACTGTAAGGCATCCGGTTCAGCCCAGATTCCTCGGGGCTGGGGGGGTTAGCATCATTGCTTCTGAATAATTTTTAAAAAAATGATAAATTTAAGCCATTATTGTGATGACCAGTAGGTAATTTGTAAACCAAAATCATCCAAAAGCCATCCCCTTTAATAACCTGCCAATACTGACATCCCCTATGAGAGAGTGCTTCGTGTGCAGATAGAAAATGTGTGTGTGTCGGTGAGTATCCTATAATTAGAGCTGCTAACAAAAATTTGAGAGGAATGCGCTCTTTGCCTCACTCTCCTTCTCTCTGCTACGCAAACACACAGACCGTCTGTCACGGTCAGAAATCCTACTTCTGTCAGTGGCTGTCCATAAAGATTTTAACGTCTTCAGTAGACATGCAGGCAGAATTCAGTATAAACTCAGTAGATATCGCTTTCACATGTTTCAACAAGCGTGCAAGCAAACAAGTTGCCTGCTGGTTATGACACACCTTGTTCAGGTTACAATATAAGAAAGGAAACAGATACAAAGGTTAAGCTGTTTAAGTCCCTTCCCTTTTCAAAGCTTCAGTTCTCAGTGGCTGCCTGTGTTCTATTGTTGCTCTATTCTTCTAACTTTGACTCTCTTGGATTTGTCATTGTGTGTTTTCCTTGTGCAGCTGCTGATGCGTCCAGAGGCCGAGGTGCTGGCCATCTTGGGGACCGGCATCCAGGCCCTGAGTCATTACAATGTCTTCACTGAAATGTTCTCCTTTAAAGAGGTACTGTTAGAAAAGTACAAAGGTGTGATGCTGCCACGTAAGAAAAGAAAAGAAAAAAAAAAACAGTGTCGAGTTACCTGTTTATTGTTATAGCAAAATGTGTTTCATGCTACAACAAGGTATTTTCCTGACAACATACAAAAACATACCACATTATAAGAGTGTACTATGTATCTTGTTATTAAGCTCATTATTCATGAAAGCTGAGACCAGAGGGACTTAATAGACAGATTTGTAATGTAAAATGTAAAACCTGTTCCTCTGTAACCAGTTAGATATTGACAGAGACACAAACAAACCTTAAGCCGCTCTGCCAACTTTTTAAAATTATATTTAAGGTAGTCTGTAGCTCAGCATTTTGGGATGTTGATTTGATTTCTTGTTGGACTGACACCGCTCTTGCTTTAGGTAACTGAACATTTAACAAATTTGTTTACACACCACTACAGTGGAAAGGTAAAGCGGCAGCGTACATTTTAAGTGACATTCCACCGTGACGTAACACATTGGTTAGTGAAGTGACACTGAGAAGCCTTGAGTTATTGTATCTCAGCAAGTGCCACGTTGATTTTTTAAAAACCAGAATGAACCTTAACCCATTTGGCAGTACTAGCTGTCAATCACACTGTATCCATGCCCCATCGGATTCTATGATTTATCATTTATTTGATTCTAAATGGGACCACAATTTACTAAATGAGCATCATGCTGTATTGAAGGAAACTTGAACCTATTGATCGAGACCATAAACTCCTTCGGGAAAATGTTTACTGACATAAATCAAGTGAGAGGTAGGATCGACCAGGAGAGTCGCCTTCTGCTGGTCATTTGTGAGAATACAGGTGTCAAGCAGTTCCTCATGTGCTTCACTCGGACCTGGAGTCGACATCATTGTTTATATACAGTCTATGATTAATTTCCAAGTTTAAATTTGAGCAAAGTGAAAGATTCAAAACCAGCCTGAGCACTGAAATCTGATTTTACATCCTCTCCAGTGCTGCCCAGTGTGTGCAGGCTTATCACGTCCACAATGATGTCCTACATTTTGACTTTCTGGGTCAGTACTGTTGAAATGAGGTCTGTGATTGGTTGATATATTGTTTGTTTGTTTTCTCGTTGTAAACTGTTTCACTCACCCTGGTTCTTCACCCCCAGGTTCGTGTGTGGAGCCACACGAAAGAGAGAGCTGAGAGGTTCAGGGACTCGGTCCGGGGTCCTGTGACGCTTTGTGTCTCAGCAGAGGAGGCGGTGAGGGGAGCGGACGCCATAGTGACAGTAACCAGATCTACTGAGCCGGTACTGTTTGGTCAGTGGGTCAAACCAGGAGCCCACGTGGCAGGTGGGAAGAAAGAATAAACACATTAACAGAAATAAAGAGGAAATATGTGAGATTAGCACCAATAAAAATGACCCAAACTCAGTGTTTAGGTGTTTTAAAAAAAATTCTGTACATAAACTGTTTCTCTCCTGTTGCTGAGCAGCAGTTGGAGCCTGTAGGCCGGACTGGCGGGAGCTGGACGACGTGTTGATGAAGGAGGCCGTGGTGTACGCTGACAGCAGAGAGGGAGCGATGGCCGAGTCCGGTGACGTCATTCTCTCTGGGGTCAGTCACTTATTGACTGATGTGTGTGTTATTGGTTCCCTTTGCAGAATCTGATTGTGGATTGTGTGGTTTTCAGGCGGAGATGTTTGCAGAGCTTGGAGACGTTATTAATGGGACTAAACCCGCTCACAGAGAGAAGACAACTGTGTTCAAATCCCTCGGTAAGCTCTGCCATCATGTGGAAAGTATTTTCCGGTGTCAGGACAGGTTTTAAATGTTTTCATGATATTCTGTGTGACTGAATTGGTTGTTTTTTATAACAGGAATGGGAGTTGAGGATGCAGTGTCTGCCAAGCTAGTGTTTGACCAATGGAAAGCCAAACACAGCCAACCATGAAGTAACCTTGCTTTGCAGTCTCTGGGTTTTACCCCTGCGTCACACAAGCTGAAGTCCTGCTGTATAACCTAACTGATCATCAACATAGAACTGTATATTTAAAGCTGCGGTAACAAGTCGATAGATCATATTGTCAATTAACAGAAAACTCATAATTTCCTAAGCATGTTAATGTTTTTCTATAGCATCAAATAACAAAAAAGTAACACTTGAATATACATATGTTATTAGAACTACCTAAAATGACAGAAACTCCGTTTAAGAAAGTCAAAGTATTCACATATACTTTGACTTTTTTGTTTGTGCATGCACCATCTGCTAACATGGAGGAGGCAGGGGTTAATGCCCTCTCCTGCAGCCAGGTACAAGGGGGCGATCAAGATGAGTTGGCTTCACTTATGGTAGCAGTCGTGTTGTCCAATCTTTATATACAGTCTACGAAATGTGTCAACATTTGCTATTTAGCATTGAATGTCACAATTTTCTAATATTTTATGTGCTAAATAAAATTTGTTGCACTCTTAAATCTTACTTCCCTGTACTTTTCTGTGTTTGGACAAAAGATATAAAACACAACAGAGCATTTTCAAAGAATTTATTTGCTTTAAAAAAAAAAATCAGCAAGTTACTATATGAAAATTAAACCACATTTAGCAAGAAATCTGAGTGTGCACTCCCTACGTGCCGTTGAAACACTAATACCATGAGTCCAGATTTAAGGTGGTTGAACAGGGCCCCTATACAGTTTGATCCATGCTCATTTCATAATAAAAGTCATCTGCTGAAGGTCGCATTGAACAACAAAGACAGTAAAAGGAGTAACAACCCTCGAGTGCTGATACGCTGGCTCATAAAACAGTGATAGATGGGGTCACAAGAGCATGGTTGCACACCATTATGCAAACAATGTGAGTGTCTTTTACTTCATTAAAAGCCTGAATGTTCAAAGCGGTTTTAGAGCAAATTGTGAAAATGTGAAATGATAACCGTAACATATAAATAGACAATGAGCCAGCACAACAACTGTGGCGGCAGTGCACCTTCACATGATCAAAACAAGTCAAAAAACACTGTCTTCATTTAACACGTAGTGAGAAGAGAGCAATGTATTCATCTAGAAAGCTTTTAGGAACAAAACAAAATAACTAATAACTCTTGTGTTTTAATTAATACTTCTCTTAGCAGCTGCTACGACGACGGCGCTATGAGTCAATTTAATAATATCAGGGTTAAAACATTTCTTCATAAATGACATTAAATGCAGTTTAAAATAAAAGTAAAGGAAGAAAAAAATTACATTTTAGTGTTTATGGAGTGACTACAGTGATGACCACTGACTGGGTTTTGGCAGCACCTCAGTCTCATCGGATGACTCGTGTAAACAAAACGGTCCTTCAATCAGCTGACACTTAAAAAAAGGAGAAATTTGAGCTTCTAAAAAACTGTTTCTGAAAAGTTATAATTTCATTAAGGCAGCAGAAATCTCTCGTGTAAGGGATAGAGCGCAGTGCAGGACCTCCTTCTGAACTAGAGTTAAATCTACGGTCATTTCATGATAAATTCACGTTCAAGTAGTGTTTCTTCACAATGTGTTTCTTCTACAATCCTCCTTCTAACTCGTTAATCAATCCCAGATCCCAAATCAAATCCCCCCACCCTCACATTCCCCCCAAGGCCTATAGCAAAATTACTTAATTCCTGTCTATCTGAAAGGGCAACACAGATTTAAGAAACCACCGGTCAGACCTGACTGAGAACCACCAGCGCTTCTTAAATCTGTGACGTTCTTTCAGATGGAAGTCTGATCTACCAGAGCTTCTCCAAACGCAAGGACACAGGGATTGAACAGATATTTGGGGTGAACCCCGATATCATCGTCTTCCCTCTGAGTAGGCGAGTTCTGACTGAAACCATATTTTCTGCTCCACCTTTGTGTCTCCTTTACAAGATTTTGCACTTCCTCCTCCTCTTCTTGACGGGTGGGGGGCACAGCACCGCCCTGATGGCTTCGTCAAACACCGTCTTAAGGCCGCGCTGTGTCAAAGCTGAGCACTCCAGATACTTCACTGAACCTGGTGGCCAAAGGGGAGCGAAACAAAAATCAACAATTCAGCAATTAGATGGATTTCTTTACACTGGAGTTCAAAAGTATTCCATATATAAATGCTATAACAAAAACAAAATCACAAATAAAAAAAAAAACTACATTTAAATTGACTACATCCGTATTTTTAAGATGATCAAGATGATCCATTAACTATTCCCTGAGAAATCAAGGAGAAAGCTGAAAAACGCCTTAACTCACAATGTCAACGACACTGTGTGCTGTCACTACCATCGGACGCTGCATGAATGAGTAAGATGTCATTTCATGCTTGTGTGTGTGGCGGTGGACGTGATGAATTACACATTGTGTATCAACTCCTGTCTCCACTATGTGTCATTAGACACCATTCACCAAACATGCATTTCATGGCTGTGTGTAACTTGCAGACCAGACCATGAATATTTCATGTAAATGGAATGATGGTGAAATGAGGCATATTTCCTGTTGCCAGTATGTAGCAAAAAGGACTCCATCAGTTTGAAATATTAACAGTATGCACTCTGATTTAAAAATTGGATTAGTGAACGTGCTGTGCTTGAACTGACTTATTTCTTTAGCCATGGCCAGGCCCTGAGGGTAGATGATGGGCGCCAGTTTCTTCTCCTTGAGCTTTTCGATCGTGTCCTTGTCGTCTCTCAGGTCCAGCTTGGTGCCCACCAGGATGATGGGTGTGTTGGGGCAGTGGTGTCTCACCTCGGGGTACCACTGCAGGAGGGGGACAGAGTCAGAGGCTGCAGGATGCAGATGGACTGGGTGGAATGTGGGTGTGTTGCTACAAGAACAGATTTTTCCCCTCAGTTTCCTGGTTGTCATCCAAACTCGACATGATTTGACCTTTGAGGAACTCGGAGACTCAAACTTCCACCAACACTGAACAGTTCTCAGTGTCATTGTTACGATGTATGACGTTTACTCCCGTTACTTGACCCACAGAACACCTAAGATTGTCTGTTTCAATTTAAAACGGACATAATCTGCAAACTCTTAACATTCAAATGTCCAAAAGACGACTAAACCTCTATTAAATACAACAATATGTTAATTAGGTAAGCTGTTTTGCAATTTTTACTATATATTTGAACCAGATGAAGGATTTTAGCCATGAGACGTCTGGAACTTAAGTTATCAGAGAAGAAAGCTGAGCAAATGATAGCAGCAGCTCAACTTACAGCCACCAGTGTTGGCCAAACAGCTTCACAGAAACACTGAATTTTAAGGTGGACATTTTAAAATTAAATGAATGATATGAAAATAATTTTAGTCTGTATTTTTACCTGATATAATAATCAGGAGGAGACCTCTGTGGATGATAAAGATCCCTGTAAAAAAACCTCTAAACAGTTAACACTGAAAGAAGCCTAATAGGGACCAACTGTCTGCAGTGACAACAATGGTGATCAAGAATACAACTTCCACGTTGCCATGCTTATTCACAACGTCACAAAACTCTGTCTTTTGTTCGTGACCCATTGCGTTTAACTTTTATTTATTTTGTTGCATCATCACAACAACTGGGCTGGTTATAAACTTGTCTCGTTTTTTTATGGCTGTAAGTTTACATCAAAGAGAACATTTAAAATGTTTAGTCCACATTTTGAGTTCATTTTGAATCCCTTAAAGTGCACATCTAGTTTTTCTATCTTTTACTTTCAGAGCTATGTCTGAAAAATGGAAAAATTGTTTGAAATCCTGGCGAGTGGCCAAAATGCCACATCTGGATCTGTGAGTCAGTTCTTTCTCCGCCCAAGCTGATCAGACCATGAAACTTTATGGAAAACAGATCATGAGTATTTGGGATTTGGGGACAGAGGCATTCAAATGATCCTCACTGGCAAAGGCAACACTTTGAAAGATCAGGCTGTTCTCACCTTGGCACGGACGTTTTCAAAGGAAGCTGGACTGACGAGAGAGAAGCAAATCAGAAACACGTCCTGAGGAAGAAATATGACACCATTAGTCGTTACATTAAAAGAGACATACTTTTAATATTAAAGTAAAAGCTTGATGTTTCTGTTCTAAACATTTGATCTTAAATAACGATTAGAAATAAAAGTTATAAATTAAATCAAAACGATTCACAAATGTAGCTCTGGACTGGTCTTGTTGGTAAAATACAAGCTGACTCCCACTTTCAGCTCCCTGCAAGTCTCTGGCACAAAGACCAGTTTGTTGGTCAAAGGACAAAGAGGCCAAACAAGAGCTCCCTTTCACTTCCTTCAGCCGTCCTTCAGGCAGTGTATAGGTACTGTGGATACAAGGCTCGTCTCTGCTGCGTGCACAGACTCTGCCCTAAGTAATCCAGGCCAGTGAATAACTCCAAATCAACGTGAAAACAGCATTCAGGCCAACATTGTCCGGCTGATACTGGTCTGTGCAGGCCAGCAGACAGAGGCAGGCAGTTGTTGCTACGAGTGTGTGTGTGTGTGTGCAAATGCAAAAAGTGTACACATACTGTCTGTGGGTAGGAGAGTGGCCTGAGTCTGTCGTAGTCCTCCTGTCCTGCTGTATCCCACAGGCCCAGGTTGACTGGTTTCCCATCAACCATCACATTGGCAGAGTAGTTGTCGAAGCTAATGGAAGAAAGGCGAATATTAGGTTTGTAAAAAAAAAGAAGAAGGAAAAACAACTTGTGTAGACTGCAAATGTCCGATTCAGTTGCTCCAGACGTTTTCGGGAACTTTTCCTGCCAATCCCAATACAGCAGGACAATGTCTGGAAAATTCATAGTGAGTGAGTGGGCGTGTTGATGATGTTTCTAACGCACAACGGACGCATAACTGGAAGAATAAAAAAAGTCAGGATGGAAAAAGAGTTGCCACACACGTAGAATACGGCGCCTAAGATGTCAAGTTGGAAAGACTTGGTGATAAAGGCCGATGCTGGTGTCAATGTGCTGTAAACAACATTAAGTCGTGCGTCTTGCATGCTCTACCCAGACACCACCCCTCGCTTATATGTTCCGCACATTTTCCTGTTGATGTAAACACGTCGGACTTGGACAATCTCCTGCTGCTTTCTTCATATGCGAAAGACATAATCCGAAAAAACGTCTGGACCAAATTGCCACGGGCGAATCCATGTCTGAAAACGGCTTATGACACATTAAATCTTTGTGTATAATACAGCGAAGAGATGCTGCTTCCTGTCTGGTGGACGGGCTCCGTCACCTGAACGTCGCTACATTTCCATCTCTACGCCACAGATGTTCATGAGAGGTGCGTCTGTGTGTTACTTACACGGTGGGGATGTACTCTCCAGGGAAGGCATTGGTAGTGTAGCTGATGAGCAGGCATGTTTTACCCACAGCCCTGGGAGGAGAAAGACAGGAGTAAGAAAATACAATGATAGAAGATTGCTGTTCCAGTTACACTTATTCTGTTAGTTTTAATTGTTAAAGTAAACTCTTGAGTGACACTAAAACAGCAATAAAGTGATATTTATCCTGTGATGCAAGTTTAACGCATCTCCTCTGATTAGGAGGATCAATGGTTAATGACAAGGAACAAGGAAATGGAAATAAACCTTTATCTTTATTGTGGGTGTATCCTTTATTTCAAGAGTGTGTGTGCAGCCTATTACCTCCTTTTAAATATTTAACCCTTCAGGAAGTTAGTGTTAATATTTTAAAAGCTTTTTTTTTTTTTTTAAACATGACTGATCAATAACATCTTGGACTATATATACAGTATATATCAACTATATGGATATATGACAAAATACATTGTAGAGGTGAAATACATTCTGTTTTTTAATAAATCTGATCATTTATGATTCAGATATTTATTTGTATACATAAAAGATTAAATTTCATCCATTAATGAGAACCATCTAATGCTGTGGTTCTCATACTTTTGCTCGTCATCAACCCCTGAACTGACACAGATAGAACATGGACCCCCCATTTGACCAGATTATTGCTTTTAGATGTTTTATTACAGGAACGGTACGGAATTTAGCACCAAAATATTCATACATTGGATCAGTGTGTTAGTTATAAATGAAATCACTGTGAAAATAAATGAGTCCTTTTTTTTTGCCGGGGACCCCCCTCAAGGACCCCGGACCCCCCTTTGAGAAGCCCTGACCTCCACACTAAGAGCATGGCTTATCATAAATCAAAACTGTGAATACTATAATGTTTTTTGTCTTTTTGTTATCTGTTGTCTTACATGATTATGCTCAGGTTGGCAGCTGCTCTCTTGTCAATGTACACATATATATATATATATATTGATATTGTGTTGTCTTGCTATTTGTTTATTGTTGTCGTATTGTTCCT
This sequence comes from Hippoglossus hippoglossus, assembly GCF_009819705.1. Lineage (NCBI taxonomy): Eukaryota > Metazoa > Chordata > Actinopteri > Pleuronectiformes > Pleuronectidae > Hippoglossus > Hippoglossus hippoglossus. Next base: position 12,588,627 of record NC_047169.1, read on the forward strand.
TTTGTGCATTTTAAGAGCTCTTCCTCTTGCTTCTATGTGAGGTTGGCTCTACTTGTGTTTCTATAGTTTCAATGCTCTTATTCATAACATATGCACTTGTATTGCCTGTCCAGGGACTACAGATGAAAATTAGCCAACTCTGGCATATTTAATGCCCCTTTCAAATAAAGTAATAAAGTAAAGTACTTTGAATCTACAATAAAAAATCTTTTCTATAAAAAATCTTTCAGATAAGCATTCCATTCTTCAGTGTATTTCAAAATAAAACGAAAGTAAGCTGCTTTTAATCGTTAGATTTTGCACTACACCTTGTCAGAAAACTATTTTATCATAAACCAGATTAACTAATAATAATTCAAACAAAGCTTTTACACGTTTGACGCATTATAAGTAATGGTGCGTTTGATTGTCGTTATTCCAGTTTGTAATAAAATAAATAACTTATATAGTAGACACAGGATTATTTAGATATGTTATAGTTTGTGAATTCAATATCAAAGTTACTGAGTTCTGCTGTTTGATCCGAGGCTAAAAACAGATGATCGGTGCAAACAACACCCACACACACACATATTTATCTCTTGTTAAATCCAGGACACGCTGAGCTCCCTCCAGTCACACCGAACCGGGGCGTGTGGATCAATCTGTCTGACCCAGCTGAACTGGAGAGCGGGGACACAACAGCAGCTGTCGCCCATGTTGGCTTGTTATCCACGGCCAACTGTTGGGAGCCGGGTCCAACAGCCCGTCGCCGACCGGGCCGAACAAACCCGGGACATTTTCTAACAGCATCGATGATCAAAGTGAGGATTGAATAAAATGCCAGTTGAACTCACCCGTCCCCCACCACCACACACTTAATGGCCTGCATCGGACCGGCTCGGTGTGCTCCTCGGTTAGCTTAGCGTGCTAACAGATAAGGCCGTCAGCCCCGTGTGGCCTGGAAAGTACAGAGCGAGAGGAATAACGGGACCGCGACCGGAAAGTTCAAATATGTTCGTCTTTTGCGGAGGTAATCCGGTTTGAGTCGTCTTCTCCTCGGCAACAGGAGCCTCCGAAGCACCGGGGCAGTGAACCAGGCAGGGAAACACCCGGGGCAAGACAAAACAACTAGTTTGGAGACAAGATGGTCAAGATTGAGGGAGAGAAAAAACGCCCTCAGTTAGAGAAGCTGCAGCTCCCGAGATCCCTGAGAGTCACATCCGGTCAGAGAGGAGCGTCAAAACCCGCCATCTACCGGCAACAGCACAGAACCACTCATCCACTGGTTATTATCCACACAGAGCCCATCATCTACTGGTTATTATCCACACAGAGCCCATCATCCACTGGTTATTATCCACACAGAACCACTCATCCACTGGTTATTATCCACACAGAACCCATCATCTACTGGTTATTATCCACACAGATCCCATCATCTACTGGTTATTATCCACACAGATCCCATCATCTACTGGTTATTATCCACACAGAGCCCATCATCTACTGGTTATTATCCACACAGAGCCCATCATCTACTGGTTATTATCCACACAGAACCCATCATCCACTGGTTATTATCCACACAGAGCCCATCATCTACTGGTTATTATCAACACAGAACCCCTAACCTACTGGTTATTATCCACACAGAGCCCATCATCTACTGGTTATTATCCACACAGAACCCATCATCTACTGGTTATTATCCACACAGATCCCATCATCTACCGGTAACAACACAGAACCCATCATCTACTGGTTATTATCCACACAGAGCACATCATCTACTGGTTATTATCCACACAGAGCCCATCATCTACTGGTTATTATCAACACAGAACCCCTAACCTACTGGTTATTATCCACACAGAGCCCATCATCTACTGGTTATTATCCACACAGAACCCATCATCTACTGGTTAAAATAAGAACACTGATCGTGAAGTAGCGCCACACTGGTTAATTTAGTGATGTAAGAAAAAACATGGAATACAACAATTAAAATTTAGTAAATAACAAAAATTATCATATCAAGCATAAGAACTCAAAAAATTCTCATCTTACTTCAATGAATAATTAGACTTAATATATGCCTAACATATGCCTATACTTCTATACTTATAAAAATACATTAGACTAAAACCTTGTAAGTTATAATCTATTTTGTAATAAATAAGTAATGATAATGCATAGGTGTGTAAGTTGAATTTTAATGTTGCACTTGATCGAAGTGCTGCAGCCCCACAAATGCAGTATCAAATGTGTTTCTATCAATAATCCAATAAAATTGTACATGGCTGTGAAAAGAGCTATTCTGTTGATTTGTTTTTGTAAAATTCTGAAAAGTGGAGGATCTGAACTCTTTAATTACTTGTAATAACGGTTTGGCTTCTTCACGCCTCAGTTTCCTTGTGTCCACTAGAGAGCAGTATAGTACAGTGTTATGAAAAGATTAGAAACCTCCCTGTCTTCATATCGCTGCCTTTTAGTCTCCAGCCATCATCTCTGTAATGGTTTTATTCCTCCATCAATTAATCATTGGCTCCATGGCAACCACTCAGTCCAGCATCCTCTCTCTCTCTCTCACACACACACACACACACACACACACACACACACACACACACACACACACACACACACACACACACACGCACATACGCACGCGCACACAACCTTGACTCTGGATTATGTTATTGGGGGATTTTTCCAGCAAACAACACATTAACTGGATAAACGTCACCATTAAGTGGGGGGTAAAAGCAGGGCAGAGAGATTAATGAGGGATAAACAGGCCTTTCGTCGCCACATCAGGGAGGCTGTAAAACACAGTGGAGTCACTGCAGGACCTCGGGACGTCAAACTGGGTAAAGACATTAAAGAGGAACGAGGCGTATACAACATATTGCAGAATGAGGAGCATAGCTGTTTTGGCTTTTTTAAATGCTATAAATACAACCAAACATCCAATTGTGACTAGTTCCTCTTGTAATTGTTTCCCCTGCTGTTTGTTTTAAGAGGCCAGAACTTCTTTAAGAGAGTGTTTGTTGGCTTGGCCTTGTTGTGCAGTGTCTCTCCTCTATAGCCGCCCTCTCGCCCTGAGTCCGTATGCATCTTCCATCAAACCGCAGTTCAGACATTTCCTCGGATCATTATGTGCCACCATTAGTCCTCTAAATAATCACAGGGATTTAATGACCCCTGTCACGAGGCTTTCTCATTTGCGTTGGAGTCGGATTGACAGACTGCAGGCAATCAGCGCTCAAATGCCCTGAATGTGCTCTGTAATGTTATCACTCACAATAGAGTCCACAGGATGTCCGCTGTATAACTGAATGGGGAGAGAGCAACATAGAGTGAAAGCTGGAAGATGAGAATAGGTATTTCCCCTGGATGTCATCAATGTAGCTGAACTGAGCACAGAGAAGCAGATGGCGGAACACAGCTGAGGCTTCTGCTGCCGCTGCTGCTGCTATCTCTGCTTTCCACACGACCAATGTAAGCCTATATACTTCAGTAATAAGATCATGTAGATAACTGGTGTTGCTATGAATCATTCAGTGCGGATGGGATGTATTTCTGGAGTTTATCTGCACATAAGCAGCACGGACGGATCGGGGCATTGCAAATGTGCAGCTGGTATAAAGAAAACATTCACCTCCCATGTAGGTCTTAACATATTATACGTATATACTCATAATTGCACAAAAAGCTTTCATTCCAAGATTCCAACTTCACTTTCACATTCAGACCAAGAAAAGTTATACAACAATACAACAATACAACACAATTACATTGAATACAGCTCACAAATAGTATTCAGAATGCTATGTAGGTATAGAAACTACCTGAAGTTTTAAAAAAGTGGTTATTTGTATGCATAGTGTAAACAGAAAATGCACATATTGAATAAGTAGATACATTAGATGTAAACAGATGTGAGAATCTATGCACATGTTGGATTACACTGCACATATACAGATGTGGTGTATTGTAATGTACTGTAAACAGAGAGTGTATTGCACACAGTGTTCTTGCTGAAGAGAGGGGAGTCTGATGCTAAACCCACATATAATCTGCATGTACGGCGGCTGTACAGCAAAACCAAACTCCACCTGAAAATGTCTCAGCAAAAGAAGTAAATTACTTTTATCCTTTATTCGAAGCCATGAACTGCCTCCAGATGCCCCCCCTTCCCCGAAACCTCTGATTTCCACTGCATGTTAAGCCGTGACAGGAGGATGCACAGTTTACTCCAGGTTGGTTTCAGGCAACTGTGTTTATGTGACGTCGGCAGCAGATATAAAAACTGCTCTTTTGAAGAATTCCTCGCACTGCAACAAACAGTGACATGCAACATATGCGGAGCTTTAGTCATGAGATAAAAAGGGACTTCTGCTTGCGTGATCACATCCGGCCTCATCTATTCACAAAGCAATTTTGTTTCCTGAAACAATCAGCTATGAGTCACTGTTGCCATCAGATTCAGTCAGTTTCAGAGCGGTGAGTCACATGCTGCTGCTCTCGGAACATCAGCAAAGGTCCCAGCACGTTGCTCAAAGTTGGAAAGATGTTCCCACACATTTTTCTCCTCACTCTGTGTGTGTGTTGCTCTTTCTCCAGTTTCTCTCCTCCTCTCCGCACCGTTGTGAGAAAGGAAGTGTGTCACTTTCTTGCGTGTTTGCATCAGCAGGAATGTGTGTGAGACTATCGCACTTGGGTTTCACAGGATTCAGGATTTCTCAGGTTCAAACACAAAATGAAATTTGCAGTAACCACTCATCACCAGAACACTCTGATACAGGTAAAGTGATAAATGAAGTGTGGCTGCTGTTGAGGTAACATCACTCGCATGCATGTGTTCCTATGGTCGGCTTATGTGTCAAATAGAGACACAGACATACAGTAATTTGATAGTGTAACACCCCCGTCCTCCTTATTCCACTTGTTTGTATTGTGTGTATAAATTAAGCTGTTTGTCCGTCTGTTATGAACAGCTAATAAAAAACTGTAATAAATAAATATGTGTTATTGTATTGTTTAGGCTCTCATGCTCAAGGAACCAATGTTTCACCATTTTGACAAACATCCACAGGACAGTAGCATTGAATAATCATCGAGTCTCGATCAAAATAAATCAGAATCAATTAAATAAAAATCTCTGATGCTGAATGGCTCAACATGTACCTCATTATAACAGTATGGGTCATGAAGCAGCTTATTTGCTCACAATGTGGCTGCCGCACGAATGTAGCCCAGTGTTGCGCTGCGGATGAATCCGGTTCCATGCAGCACAGGGTCATTTCCTTGATGAGTGCAACAAAAGTTCAGGGCATGAAACCTTGGGTTTGTTTGGGCATTGAGGAGGCGACATGCTGAAAAACAAAAAAGTTAGAGAAGAGTGGGTGTGAATTTGTGATGGATTCCGGGAGTGTGTTTATCTGCCAGAGCATGGAGCTCTATGAGGAGCAGGATTCGTTCTGTCAGATTCCACTGGTTATTTTGATGACTGTGTTCTTCACATGAGAAAGGCAAATTTTAGAAAATGTCCACACCCAATTTTCTGCTCATTTTCTGGAGTTCATGTCTGAAAACAGCTTTAGTCATGTGAAGATAAAGTTTGCCGACTATAGAGGCTACTGACAAAAACATCTCACCATGGCAGATTATTGTCTACATTTTGCAACTTCAACAGGGCGTCAAAGATACTAAAGAACAAGATAGTTCAACACACTCTATAATGTTCTTTTTCTTTTTGTTAAATGCTTCCAAACAGTGATGCAGTATGGCAGAATGCCGCTGAGAAAAGTAGTTGTGTGAAATAACATCTTAACTTGATTATGCACTGGATTTTTCTTGACATGACGTAACAGCAGACTGATGTATCATCCTACAGTTCAGAGTGTGTGTGTGTGTGTGTGTGCGCCCAACTGTAATCAGACTGTGGCATATAAACACAAGAGCTTGAGGTCTGTTCATCCATCCACTCCCTGGACTTGTGTATGAGACGCTGTGATGTGGTTGACACGTGCTGCCTCGCAGAAACCCGCTAACAGCGAACATCAAGCGCCTTCATGCAGTATTTTCTGCTGGCTTGTAAAGTAAGATGTAATTTAATTTCAGAGCTGGCAAAGATAGCGCCTGATGAAAAACGTGTCTATGGTTCAAAAATGAATCAGAGAGGCTGACCCATACTTTTTCTAAACTTTTTCCATTTAAATCCAGAGGCAATTTGAGATGAGATATCTTAACTTTGAGCCAGAAGATATTTTCTGCCCTTCTTTTATTGGATAAATGCTTCATTTCCAAATGTCCTTAATCCTAGTAAACACAGTGCACATTGCTAGCAACAGATAAATGAACTCAAGTGTTTTATTGATTAGAGGGAAATACTTGACTTGTATGATGATGAGAGCTTGACTCCACCCTTTTGGTTCCATGCACTTTAACTGGAAGTGGAGCCTCTTCCTGTTCTGGTCCGGACATCTGAACGTTTATTCCCAAAACCGACAGCCTTTTCCTTCCTATATGCAAACCCCTTTTCCTTTTTTGTGCACATGCTGAGAAGAGGCGCAGGCCGAGAAATTAGAGAAGAAGAGGGTTGCCGATGTGCTCAATAAACGCCCCAAGTTTCACGTCATACTGGATGAAATCAACTATGTTCGGGTCCTCGCTGCAGGTGGGCCTCTGAGGGAGTGCGAACAGGAATTTATGGGAACATGCTGCAAATTAATTGTAACTACCAAACGCCGTGGAGTCAGTATATGTTTATGCCTGGAGCCTGAGAGGGGAAAAACAAGTGAAACCATGAATGTTCTATTTATAGGAAAGAGTGGAAAAGTTGTTTTGACAGTATGTTGCTATCCGTTGGGAGTTGCAGACTAAGGGAGAATCATGCAGAAAAGGCTCTTTCAGTATTTATGTCCCCGGAGAGAGCAGCGTTTGGATCCCTAACGTGACATGTGATCAGATGATGAGACTGAAACTCATTTTGAGGTAATTAAACCATGGCAACCATATGAGATTTGGCCATTTCATCCTTTCCCCTCTGAGTGGAACTGAACATGCGTGTACATGTAGGGCTATTATATCATTAGCATTGTTGCATGGATTGGAAATGCGTTTTTGTGCTCCACTTTTTCCAGGAACGCTGAAGTAATTCCTGCTGTTTGAGACAATGCACACACGTCCTGTGTTTACACCCTATTGTCTCCACACTTGTTGCATAACAGGCAGAGTTTTTCATGATGAATAGGAAAATCCGACATTTTCTGAATCCCACTGTGTAATTCACAAGAACAATGAGTCTGGTTTGATAGTATATTTTGTAACATCCCATATAATAAGTAGGAATTAAAATGTATAATGAGAATATATGAAAAAAGTGTGATTTAATGCTCTATGGCCAATTAGTAGGGATGCTGTCTCCAGTCAGTAAGATAAACAAGAGCAGATCATGTTGCTGTTGTAGCAGAGGTTAAGCTTTTCTTAAAAACCTCAATAGAGAAGTATTGAGCTCACACACAGAGGAGAGCAACAAACCAAATTGATACAATGAATTCATCTCCATTTGAGCAAAGAAAAGTCATCATTTTCTAACAAAAGTCTATTTTTAAAGCATGCAGACTTTTATACGAAATAAAACCGCTTCCAATTTTGTATCCACCCACATTCAGGGTGGGATAACCAAATGGGCGAAGGGGTCTACTGAAGACAGGGGCCCAGACTCCCATCGCCACAATTGCACCACAAAAGAAGACCTACAAGAATGCATCCCTCTGCCAGGGCCCAACAACTCCCTCATGAAACTACATTTAAATTCACTAAATCTGCAAAATAAATACCAGTCCCCTAAACATGGCTGATTTTATTCCTCAAGATTCATGAATTATTACCTGAGAAATCAATGAAAATGTTAAAGTTCCTGGATCTGCCCCCTGATCTAGATCTGCACCAAAACATAACGGTTTCTTTCCTGACAAATTCTACATCCTTTCACATAGCTAATCCGTCCAGTAGTTTTTGTGTAATCCTCCTGATTTACACAAAAAACAAGCCCTGATGATAACATATATAAAAATCCTTTCAGCATCTTTATTATTTTCTATTGAGCTACTCTGGTTTGTAGTTACAAAATTAAACTTGTAAAGATTCAAGATTCAAGAGTTTATTGTCATATGCACAACGATAACATTAAGCAGTCGCTTGCAATGAAATGCTTGGGTCACAGGCTCTCTTATAACAATGCTCAATCAAAATTTAAAATTTAAAATAAAATATACATATCTAAATATATATATACACCTAAAGAAAAAGAAAAACAATAGTGCAAGTGTGTGCAATAGTGCAAATATGCAATGTGCAAATATGCTAAGGTGCAGAGTTATGACAGATTGGAGGAGTTTAAAAGTCTTATGGCCTGGGGGATGAAACTGTCTCTGAGTCTGGTGGTGCGGGCCCGGATGCTGCGGTACCGTCGGCCAGACGGCAGCAGGCAGAACAGTTTATGGCTGGGGTGAAAGGGATCTTTAATGATCCGGTTGGCCTTCTTCCTACACCGCTGGGTGTAGAGGTCCTCCATGGATGGTAGCTCCGTCCTGGTGATGTGCTGGGCAGACCTCACCACCCTCTGTAAAGCCTTACGGTTGAGGGCGGTGCAGCTGCCGTACCAGGCGGTGATGCAGCCAGTCAGGATACTCTCTATGGTGCACCTGTAGAAGTTGCAGAGAATCCTGGCATCCATGTTGAGCCTCCGCAGCCTGCGGAGGAAGAAGAGCCGCTGTCTGGCCGTCTTCCTGATGGAGTCTGTGTGGTTGGTCCAGGTCAGGTCATCACTGATGTGGACCCCGAGGAACCTGAAGCTGCTGACTCGCTCCACCGTAGTCCCGTTGATGGAGAGGGGGGCATGTTCTACTCCTTGTCTCTTCCTGTAGTCCACGATCAGCTCCTTTGTTTTGCTGACGTTGAGATGGAGGTTGTTGTCCTGGCACCAAGATGTCAGGGCTCTGACCTCCTCTCTGTAGGCCTTCTCATCGTCGCCGGTGATCAGGCCTATGACGGTCGTGTCATCAGCAAACTTAATGATGGGACTGCAACCTGCTCTGTGTAGTTAATGGTAACTTGGAGCCGAAAGGATAAATACACAATTCGCAGTGTGTGGGAAGTGTGGGGGTCAATGGGTGACCAAAAGCAATTTTTTGCCCCTTGACATATCAGATCAGATTTCATAACACTGTGAGGGTGGAGGAGGGTGGGCCGATCACATCACTTCCTTTCCTGTAACTTTCCTCCATTGTCCCCCGGGTCTTTTGCTGCACAAAGAGTCCTCAGCACAACTCCCTTCCTGAACTTCTGACTGCATGCTGGGTCCGGCCTTCATATTCCACCAGTCAGTGCATCACTCCTGGCGTGGCTGGGATCTTCCCTGGAAAACCCTTAGTAATACATGAGCTCACATAAACAGGGACAGGCAGGAAGTATACATGCTGGTCCTGAGCTTTTGGAAGCTGTAATCAAGATAACATCACCAATGACAAGTGTGGGTCAGATGTATGAGGTCAGAGACAGAAAAGCACCAATAACGCAGAGATTGTAGAAACCCTTTGGAATAACTTCGTTTTCTGCATCAATTGTTGAACTGATCGTCATCTAAGTCATAAATATAGAAAAAACAAACGTACACGGTAACGTGTGGTTGGGCTAAGGTTAGGGTTCGCCCAAAGACTGTACATAAAGATGGACGATGCGTCTCCACTTCCTCCCACTATCCAGAAATGAAGCCAAAATGTACAAACATCTTCGATTGGATTTGCATTTTGAGTCTTCATTTAGGGTTGGATCCACGATAGCAAGGTCCAATCGAGTGTGGGTCAGTCTCAGCTGTCAATCATGAATTGTTGAGAATATGGGCTATACAAATAAAATTTGATTGATTGATTGATTGATGACGTTTTACCCCGTTTTTTTTTTTTGCATTTAGGGCAAATAACAAATCAAAGCCAAAATGACCGCAAAAAGTAGTATTTAAAATGACAGAATCATCTATGAGAAAAATTACTTGATGTTTATATTGGTATTTTTAATTTGTCACATCTGCCAACATGGAGGAGAATTATGACCTGTACTAGAGCCAGCCACCAGGTGGCGATCGAGACAGTTTGGCTTCCCTTTTTGGGGAGTCCATTTCTATACAACCTATGAGTTAGACATGTTGTGGTTATATAGTTAATGTCAATACACGTGTCCTCTGAAATCAGGGAGAATGTGTGTGTGTGTGTGTGTGTGTGTATGGGGGGGGGGGGGGGGGGGGGGCGTGGCTTCGTGACGTCACCGCGGTTTGCAGTGTGAATGCAGACGGAGTAGCTGAGGATGGAGCAGAGGAGGAGAAGACCCGCCGCTGTCTCACGCCTCTGAATTCTCCATCGCCCTCCCTTCGATCCAGAGACACACTGGCACTTCCTCTTCGTCTCTATTTTCTATGGCGCTTTTCTATTCATTCCGCCGCTGACACCGCTCCGCGTCACCCACCCGTCTGTCAGCACAACACCGGCTGCGACTGTCTCCTGAAGAAAACCACACCACCTTCTCCAGGATAGCCGCTGCTACAACAAACATGGATGAGGAGAACCACGGTGAGGCTGATTTATCCTTCTTTTTGATCTATTCCCCACGTTCTCCCTCGTTCAGCCCGCGTGTGTGCAGTGGATGGAGGGATGGTGTGGATGGATGAGTGTGACACAGGGATGGGAGCAGATGGAGGTATATCACGTCCAAGGTGTTGACCTACCGAGGAAAACACAGCAGACTTGGTTGTAACACCTGTTAATAAAGGAGCATTTCACCCCGAAAAGGCTGCAGGTCAGTGTGTTTGCTCCCAGGTGAGAGGGGCTCTGTCCGCTCCTGCAGGGAAACATGTGAAGAAACGCTGGAGACATGATGAATAAAATGCTCTTTTCTTCACGCAATCACCTTTTCCATGTGTTTGATGTCTTGCTGTGAGGCTTTGAAGTTGCTCTCGCTATCTGGTTGCTCGGTTTGAAGCCTGTGAACTGGTGGGAAATGATAAGATATGTGACTGGCGGGCTGAGCAGACAGACCTACCAGCCGTAGACATCCTTTTACCGAAACATGTCCCTAAAATGTCCCCGTAAACCACAAGAGGTTGAGTCGCTATAAATTATGTTTAGTTCTCAAAGTAATGCGATTTTTTAGTAAAAGGAGGAGATATGGCTGGAATTTATTTCCATTATGGATTTGTTTGCAGATTATTATCTTAAATAATCTAAAAAAAAAATGTGTACATGACATTTTATGAAAAATGCTTATTTTAACTTCTCAGTATTCTGTCTATCCAGACTCAAAGATATCCTGTCATATGACTAAAAAAAGCAGCAGTTCTTGTGTGACTAAAATGAAGAAGCATAACAAAAGTTATTGCCAATTAATTCTCCATCTATTGACATCTATTGTACAGTGCAATATACGCAGGTGAAATGTATAAAAATACAATTATTACGTACTCTTACAAAAGGAATATCCTTGAATTTACTTGAGGTGCCAGGCTATCGTTGGTCTTTTATCCCTATTGAGATTATTACCATTATTATTTATGGGATTCCCTCTATTTGTTTAACTATTTGTTTTCTTGCTGTGCAGCACTTTGTACTTTATATTTAAAAGTATTATTATTATCGTTATTATTTTTATATCTTTGTTTTTAATTGCATATACAATCTTTAAATATGTACTTTCTAGTGATGGAGGTTCAGTAGGATAAGGTTATTGTTATTTTCTATTAATGCCATAAACAAGCTATAGTGATGTTCTGTACAGACTGAATGTTTTAAACTGAATATTTGATGCCACAGTCCCGACAGTGTGATTCTGTGATAAAGCTGAATGATCTGAGTCTGTGCAGCTGCATGTTTCACCTGGATTACTGCTCACACACGGTGGCTGCAGCTTCACGATATGACAGCAACAGTGGATGAAGCACACACACACACACACACACACACACACACACACACACACACACACACACACACACACACACACACACACACACACACACACACACACACACACACACACACACACACACACACACACACACACACACACACACACACACAGGATGCTTCTGAGCAGATAATCCAAAACCGCCCTGTGGGGCTGAAGGCCTCGAAGGCAGTGTAGTGTAAACAAAAGGCCATATAGTCTGATAACAGTTTGTCAGTTTAACTGTTAGAGATTAGCAGACCCAGGACAGACCCTTGTTCGCACTTCTTCTTTTTTTTCCACGATACATGGTGTGAATATATGTGAGAGTGGATATTTGTTCATGTGAGAAGGACCCTGGACCACTCATAGTTTATATTCGTGTGTCCAGGGGTTATGACTTACAAAAGAGTCTTTTCCTTAAGGAGGTATTGTTTTAATGTTCTACTGTTGTCTACGGTAATGCAAGTTACATTAAAATCAATTAACAATTTATTTTGGGGAAAATACATCGTTTTGGATACAAAAAGTCACGTTTTGGACACTTTGGTGCTCTTTACTCTGGTACAAATGTCAACTTTGCAGAAACAGTATCGCATTTCTTTGTGTCTGTTGCAGGGATTACAGTATGGTGGGCTGCACGGTGGTGCCTCACAGCAAAAAGGTTCCCAGTTTGGATCCCAGTTAGGCCCGGGGTCTTTCTGTGTGTAGAGTTTGCATGTTTTCGTGGTTCTCCAGCTTCCCCCCCAGTCCAAAGACATGCACAATGGGGAAGATTCGGTTGAGTGGAGACTAAATTGACTTTAGGCGTGAATGGTTGTTTGTCTCTGTATGGCGACCTGTCCAGGGTGAACCCCACCTCTCGCCTAATGTCAGCTGGGATTGGCTCCAGCTCCCATCACAACCCTCAAAGGATAAGCGGTATAGATAATGGATGGATGGTTTCAGTATGTCGTCATGATCTAAGAGTTGTTACAGAGTCTTGTTGAGAGTAATATTATTCTGGATTGGACCTTTATCCTCTTTGTTAATTTGTGACTTGCTGTCCCCTTCTCAAATGAAATGACTGCATGTGCTGGAAGTGCACTTCTCACAGATGAGGCCAGACGGAGAGATACACTGAATCCTGTGACGGGATGTCAGAGAGCACATGCAGAGGAACAGTGTCTGGTGATCAAACATACGACACTCACTCAGATAAAGTGTGTGCAGCACTGTGCAGTGTGCGAATCATTAAAATAACTTACCATAAATGTTAAACTCATGGAGAGCCCTCGTTCACACACACACACGCACAGATCACTTAACATTGCTCACATGCACACCCCGATGTGCTGCTAACACAACCCAGGCACTATGAATGAAATATATGTCAAAGCCATTTCTGGGCACCTCTCAGCTCACAGTGTTTGTAGGTCATAGGCTGAGCTTTGCTTTTTTGTGCACGGCAACAAATGTGCACATTATCGTCATGCATGTACATTAGGGGCCGTGTTCGCACGCCTGCATGTACAGTATGCGTGCAACATATGTTCAAAAATGGGGGGCTATAATTTGTTCTGCGCCAGTGAGCCAATCTGAGAACAACGGAGGAGCCAACAGATGCCATGATACTGTCGGATTAAGAAATGGTATATGAACAGCTAATGCTCCCACAAGCCATCTCTCATGAAACTGAAACAGTACATTGATGTGATAATGAGCTGTATCAGGTCCAAAAGCTGTTTTCTCCGAGCGGGACATCATCAGTGGAATAATGGTGGAACATGGACATTTTAACCTTCAGGGTTTCCAAGGGGTCTGAAAAGGGTAATAATCTGAATTCTAGACCTTAAGAAGTATAAATTCATGAAAATATTGTCGGTTTAAAGATATTTTAGTATAGGTCTTAATCAGGTAAATGTTTGCTGCATGCATAGTTTGTATAGTTGTAGTTCTTTCTCAACGATATAGATATTAACTTATAATAAAACTACAAACATGACCAACGTGGAACTGATTAGTCCTCAAACCTTCACAATTTTTTTAAATACACTCTGCTTGGCTGTGGGAAAGATTGTTGACACCTTCTGTCTCTGCCTGTAGTTTGAGAGATAACATTGTGTTTCCAGGGTTTAGTATTTTCAAATATTAGGAACCATAAGTAATTCTGGGACTGTGATATTCCTTCATATCTGTCATACTTGATGTTGGTCTTACATTTCATTTCTTATGATCTTCAAACTCTTAAATTAAACTTGGAGAAACCATGAACTTTCACACATGCTGTAGGATCCTTATTCACTTGCTACATCTCTCAATGAAACATATAAACTGAGCCACTGTGTGTTATTGCTGGGACTCATCTCTGTAGCATGGAATTCATTAGTACAAGTTTACTGCGCTCACTAATCAGAGTTGGCGCTCCTGTGCTCAGCTTACATGCCACAGCGCAGACAGGGCCTGGCCTCAAAATGGATGAAAATCAGCAACAGGCCTGAAAATGCTAAGTGTTTTTTATTACTCATGTGTCTATTTTTAGCGTCATTGTATAGCTGGAACGAGCAGTGGAAAGTACACAGGGGCAGAAACTGGCTGCGAGGCGGTTCACTGAACGGCTGGAGGGAGGCCATGAATTTAAACACTTGGCATTCTTGGATTTCGCTGCTTTTTACGATGCTTCCGTCAAGGGATTAACTGGCTGGAGTAAATGGCTGTTTTGAGTGTTCGGGGTATTAAAACGCTGGAATGAACTTAATTCACCTTCTGAAATGTCCCTGCACCTTTACAGCCTGAATGGAGGCGTCTGTCATGAATGAGACCCCTCCCCGACAAAACGTGTGTTGTGTTCCCAGGTACGGACGCCAAAAAAATGTACAGAAGTGTTTGGTTTTGGTGTCCTGTGAGGTTTCCTTGACCACGTTTCCTGTGTAAGTGTCGTGATAACCCCTCTACGTGTCCATCAGCACTCTTCTCTCCGCTGGGCCGTGGGAAAAGTCGAGTGGGAAAGGCCTTTCCTTTAATTCTTCTATTCTCTTTAGCCTGAGTTTGAGCGTGTGCGCTAAAATAACAATTAGTATCTGACTGCAGCACTGATGTTTTGACTGCGTGGGCTTTTTATTGGCGCTGGATGATGAATTCACACACGTTGGCCGTCTGATTGGTTTTCTTTTGCAATGAAATATCTCCCTTAAGCTGCTTTCAGACATGCACTGAACTCTGGATAATCTTCAGACATTCTCTGGAGGGGCCGTATGTGAGATCGCAAATGTCCACGTGAGACGCTCCAGACTTTCTGCGGAGTTTCTCCAGCCAGCGACCTAGTTAGACCTCCGGGGGAATGTCTGAATGAGCCCCCAGCAGGAGATCCTCTGCAGGATTCGCTGCAAGCGAGTGGGCGTGTTGATGACAATTAATAAATTACGTCCTGCCTCTGCCTTCTGCACCACCCTCACCTGAACCCTTCTGAGCAGAGAATCTCCTGCTGCACTGTTCATGTGTGAAAGGCAGACTATGGAGAAAGTCCGGACCCAATTCTGCAGACATTCTCCGGAGTTCATGTATGAAAACGACATTAGAGAGAAATGTTTGTGCATGTAAAAAAAATAAAAAATCCTCTAACTTAATGAACGTCTGACTTTATGCAGTTAGTGTTTATCACATTCACCGCAGCAGACATGAAACCCAGCCTCTGGTAGCCTGAATCAACACACGGTACCGTGGGCGTCGTTTCACTGGCGGCCAGGACTGTAGTTCTGAGGGGGATTAGTTGTTAAGAGGGGGAAGTTGGTGTGATTAAGGTACAGTCTTTGTTGTGGCTGTAGTGGAGTGTGTGGGAGGACATCAGATAGTCACTTTGGGGGCGAGCCGGAGCTGCTATGTAAGTAAGTGGCTGGTGCTGAAAGGCTGGACAGCTATGAAGCAGAGCTCAGGCAGCTGTTTCTCTCTGCATCCGCATGCTTCATCTGTCTAATGTCACCCTGGAGATGTGCTTCAAGTGTAGAGTTAAACATATTAGAGCCGAAATGATTAGTCTATTAGTTGATCAGCAGAGAATTCATCAGCAACTACTCTGATGATTGATTAAGTGTGCGAGTAATTGACAAGAAAAAAATTGCTAAGAGTCACTTTGTAAATATATTCTGGTTTATTATTTATTTATGTCACTGAACTAAATATATTTGAGTTTTGGGCAGGGGTTGAATCCCGTGTTGCTTGTTCTCACTGTGTCTGTTTGGGTTTTCTCTGGGGACTCCGGCTTCCTCCCACAGTCCAAAGACATGCAGACTGGGCTTAGGTTGATTGGTGACTTGAAATCCACTGTGAGTGTGAATTCGAGTGTGAATGGTTGTCTCTGTATGTTGGCCCTGGGATATGCTGGAGACCTGCAGGGTGCACAGTCCAAGGTTTAAAATAAATATAGCTTCTAACACCACCTTTTATGTGACGTGATGGGATGTGGTGTTGTGTTGTGTTGTGTTGTGTTGTGTTGTGTTGTGTCATGTTATGTTTTGTTGTGATATGTTGTGCTTTGTTATGTTTTGTTATCTTATGTTGTGTTATGTTATGTTGTGTTGTGTTGTATTATGTGCCACACTGTTTCTATATGGCATCAGCTGGTAGCAGTAGTTAGTGTTTAGCTGCATTGCCCTGACTATTGTTTTAAAAATAAAAAATGACTGTATCTAAATCTTTTTTTAAAAACCGTTGCTTGCATCTGCAAAACATGTGCTATGTACATGTTTTATCCAGCCAGCGGGAGAAAGAATTCCCCCTCTGGTATAAAAACAGCTGGTTGGATTTACCTCTTCTAAATGCCCTACAGCATCTCAGTAGCCTGAAAGCAAAGCAAGCAACGGTTTAGGCAAAATTTGTCTCTTCTGTGTGTGTCGACACAGATTCCCAAAAATGTGCTAAAATGTACTCTTTACAATCTCATTGGTTGACCCGGCAGACTGGCTGTGTTGTTTAAAGGCTTAAGGGATGATTTGGAAAGAACAGAAATTCAATTTGACTGCCAAGATTATGGGTTTGGTGGCGCAACATTAGAAGATTATATATACAGAACATTATACCACATTCAGCATGACAAATACACAAACACAGACACTGCTGGCGCATGATGTACAGCGTCTGAGCCGGTAACAAACTGGGCTATTTAAGTGTTGGGACTACATATGGACCTGATTAAGAGAGAGACTGCGGAGGCTTCCCGACGTGTTCCCATCTCCATGGCAGTGTGTGTCTGTGCGTAAGTGGAAAACGAGAAATTGTAGCTCTCTGGGAGAAAGACAACATCTCCTCTGTTGTGAATAGAGGTACGCTTTGCCTGGAGTTATTGCTTGGAGCTGTCGAGAGGGGAAAGGCCTTTAAGCGCGAGACGGAGAGCAGATGGGAGACAAAAGGCTCAGCAAATTAAATGAGCGGGAGACAGGGAGGAACACAGACTGACATTTAGGCCAGCGGAGATGTACTGTGTTCGAGTAATCCACACCTAATTTCAGTGGAGGGAGAGCTCAGAGAAAACAGGCTCCAGCTGACCATACAGACAGAATTGGGGAGGGGGGGGTTGGTTGAAAGAGGCTTCAGAGTAGACGTGTGTTTCTTGGCTTCCTGGTGCTGAAGAATCACGCCACCGCCCAGCTCATTCTCACCTTAATAAAATGTCCTGGCGCTCTGTCATTTCATTTCCTGCGTTTTTATTTTCAGGACGAAGTGTATATTTTCTCTTCTGTTCCTAATAGACTTGTGCGAGGACAGAGCTGCTCTTAATGGAAAGTGTTTTCAACCAGTAGGACATGGGACAGATTGAGATTTAACATGATCCCTCTTTGAGGTACTGTCGCGAACAGGGAGCCAGTACGAAGAGGGAGCAATCACATGAACGTTGTGGGTGGTTTCTGTAGATGTTCTGATCAAAGGTTGCTCTGCTCTGGTTGTGAATGGGATCACGGTGCTCCGCCAAAGTCAGTGTTTTTGCAGGCAGGCGCACAACCATTACAGGAACATCCTGGACAAGCAGGCCGGAGGCCGACACACAGCGGCTCACTGAACAGTTTCAAGCTTGTGCCAGTCGTCCAGTTTGACCCCCTCAGATTTTCCATATTTCCGCTGGTATCTGCACATTGTCAGCATGTACACAGATATCAGAACTTATTTGCTCTTCTTCATTGTTGTGCATAGAATAACAAGCACCTAATACAGATTTTGAAATTGCTCCCAAGCCAGATATCTATCACAATTATGGAGGTGACTGTGTTCGTATCAGAGAAACCATCGCTTTCATTCAGCTTCCTGTCAATCACCTGACACCCGCAGGAAGCAGCAGAGGTGTCTGTCAGGAAATAATCCCACCGTCCTTTCAAAATGTATTTTCCACTTCCATGTCTTCCACCCTTATCTGCTGATGGTTCCGAGCTAGACAGAGCCTGTAAGGTTTTACAAGAAGCTAAAATATTACCGGATACAGGTGTTGACGTCCTGTGTTTGTGTTGTCATGTGGAGCCAATATCTGAGCAGACTCGGCTGTCAATCATGACATTTCTGCCTGTTTTGATAGAATTGAATAACATTTTAATATTTATTTAATTTGCCTTCAACATACATCAGTTTAGTTTAGTCCATGTTCCATCAACTAACACGGAGGAGTTAGGTTTATGGGCTTCACTTTTGAATGATGGACAACATGAAAAGTGAAGCTTTTCATGTTGTCCATCATTCCAGAGACATTAAAGGGAAGTAAAAGACTATTACACCAGTATTCTGCCTCCTTTTGCTAATTTCTTGGATATTTCTAGCACCGTGAGACAATAGAAGTAACATGAAACTGGAGGTTTTCACAGCTTCCCTGGAAATTGTGTCTAAAACCTGGACAATCATCTGAGATCTGTTGCGATGAGTGAACATTGAGCTACTTGGGCTGCACTCAGCCCGTGAAAGCCCCTCATCCTGCCCGGATGCCAGAAGAAACAGCATCCATCCAGCTCATTCTCAGGCCGATCAAATCATCAGATTATAGTTACTTTGGCCACCAGCATATGGCAGATGAAGCCCCTCAGATCCTACACGCCGTGTTCGTCGAATCAAATATTGACATAGCGCTGATGCCGAGCAGATGTGTCGTATAAGGAGGACATGCTACGCAGACCACCTCCTATGCAACCGCACACTCGCGCAAATGCACTCACTCAGCAGGAGGTCCCTCCCCAAAACTGCAGATTAACCAGAGCAATCAGTGTGAGGGCTCTTCAGCTCCCCAAGCCCCAGATTTCTCCTCGTGATCCTAGAGGTAGTTAAAAATTCAAAGCGATATTAGCTCCCCGAATGGGCCTTCTCACGCAAAGGGCAGGATTGTTGTTCCTGAATTATTACTGAACAGGCTGTGGCGCGGCGCACCAAACAGATTTTTAGACATTCATACAGTCTGAATGGAACAGCATGAAACCGGCAACTGCTATTGTGAATCTAGTATAATTTTTCAAGCAAAATTGCAAATTCTGCATTATATGCAATCTTAAACTAAATTGGTCAAAGAAGAATTTCTTTATGGACATTTCATGGACCTGACAGCAAATAAATTAATTAAAGGGATAATTTATACTCATTACAATAATCGTTGTTGCAGCTGCAATTGCATATTTTCAGCTGCAGTTTGAAGAAAAAAATAACAAGAGCGATATTAGATATTTAGCATAATTGATTTGGTCAATTGGACATTAACACGAATTCTAGAATAGGATGGATTTGATGAAAAGGTCTCAGCCGTGTCACTTGACGCTTATTGTCCCATAGAAGCTTTTCTCACATGCATGTTGACTCCTGTGTGCACAACCTCTTCCTCTTCACATTGGCCTTTGTGCCGACATCTCGTCGTTCCCGCTCTGTGCCTGTGTAAACAGCTTCACCAGACTATCTGCTGATACTGTCACATTATTTTACCACTGAGGCAAAGTAGGTTAAAGTCAGGCAGCGACTAGTTGGAGGTAACATCTGTGTATATGCTGTTATACATCCGCCTCGTATCGGGCTTAAAGAGCGGTGGGGAGGGTGACTCTGTGGGATTAGTGCCAGCTGGCCTCGGTGTGTACGCGCTCGTGTGCGGTTCTATCCACACATGTATGTCTGTCTGTCTGTTTGACCCCGGCCGTAATGCAGAGCGTATCTTCGTCTACAGCTAAGAGGGATTGGGGGTTGCTGGCTTCACATTAGAGTCTGGATCCAGAGGAAGTTTCCCTTTGCCTTCCTGCTTCCTCGCATGTGTTCCATTGTGCTGCATGGCCAAGCGGGGTAACAGGGTTATCGGTTTTTTTAAAGCTCATCCACTTTAAACGACATCATAGCGGGTAAAGTCGCAAGTTTAAATCCAGTGGATCTGCACAAATCCTCTCTCACACACACACACACACGAGTCGGTGAAAACTAGGACCGGAGCCAGTGTTAAGTGAGCGTGGGATTTTCACTCTGAGCTCCATGAGTACCTCGCTGCTTTTGCTGCACAACTGCTGTGAACACTGGTCGTATGAAAGTCCTCGAATCAGCTCTCAAGGCCTGGAAAAATATTTTTTTCTCTCTCTTATGACGTGGCTCCTATTGTTCGCTCCCAAAATAAACATGGTACAAGTTATGAAACTCATGCAGACTGGTGATGGTGCCAAAAGCGCCCCTGCATTAGTTTAAGTGGCGTTAAAGCCTCTGGTTTGAGTGGGTGGTCAGGGACAGTTGTTAGTTTTGGGTGTGAAGAGCGGCAGAGGATTTACTCCTAAAAGTAGATTTTGAGGGATTTTGTTTTTTGGGGGGGGGGCATTACTGGAGCTTCTTTTTTTCTGTAGCGCACATGTTGGAGTTTAAACCCTTTGGACTCTGTCAACCCACCACTCTATACACGGGGTTTCTGAGCTCTCATATTAGAAGTCACAGAGGTTAAAATGTGTATCCAGTCCAGTTTTCTGCCCATTTAGCTCTCACACAAATTTATCGGCTCACCACCTACAGCTGCCCCACTATTGGACGAGCCAACCCTTGGTCTTCTAGAAATGACTCACACCATAATTGATTTTTGTAGATTTCCAATCAAGCGTGGCTGTGTTTGGTTTGAGCCAATCTTCACATAGTGCCCAGCTCCAGCCCCACGATTCCCTCTGTGCCTGTTAAAGACACTAAACTCATTTCCTGAGTCAGTCAAAGCAGGTCAGAGGGGGGGTGTGTTAATAATGTAATTGGTGGACCACCTCTGTAGAGGACCCCCATCACTAAACAAGATTATCTACTGGAACAGAGATGTCAAAGTCCTGTCTACTTCCAAATATGTAATTTGAAATATACTCTATATTGCAGTAGACCCAGAAACAGAGAACTGGATTAGAGGATAATAGCAATGTTTTGTTGTTAATGGCGGTGGGCTTTTATTAAAGGGGGCATCCTCTCTGTCTCATTAGATTAGTAATGAATGAAGATTGTAATCATGCACTGCATTGTTGCTTTCAGTGTATATCTCCATTAGCTAATGCATGGCCTCAGGCAAACAGAAAACATGAAGCTGTCTGCTCTGTGCACATTATCTTCCTCTTGGCAAAGTATAATGGGTCTCTCTAATGATTATTATTTTCAATATTATATTTTGTAATAATGTTTTGATTATTGATCAACTGGCCAGTCTAGGAAATGATGAAAAAAAAATGCCTATAACCTTTTACCACAAAACAGACGTTGTTTTTTTCAAATTGTTTGTTTGGTCCAAGGAACAGCTCAGATATTCAGTCAGTATCCGAAGAATATTTTTTATACTATTTTCTTTAAACATTAATACAATTTATTTAACGAGCACTGTGACTATTTGGTTTGGTCCATGTCAAACCACTAACATGGAGGAGGCAGGGTTTATCATCCCTTCTTCAGCTAGCCACCAGGTGGAGATCAAGATGACTTGGCTTCAGTTTTCAGAGCTGTCATGTCATCCATCTTTGTATACAGTCTACGGTACAGCCAGTAGCTAGGTAGCTTAGCTTATTTTAGGATAACAACAGCAAATGAACATGTTAATCAGTGACCTTTAGAGGTGCTGACAGACTAGCTGCCTCCCCATTGTTACTCTTTATGCTAAGCTAAAATCACGGCTGACTGTAGCCTATAATATTAAAGGTATGTGGTATCAACATTCTCATCAAACTCTTTTCAAAAATGCAAATACAAGAATTTCCCAGAATGTCAAAGGAATGGATTAAGTTTTGACCCTTAAATCCCAGCAGGTTACGAGGTTAGCCCTGATATCCTGCACAACAGATGGACGAACACAAGCTCCTATTTTTATTCAATTACATTTGAATGTAGGCCAAAAATTGCTGAGAACATTCCTCGGGTAAAAGTTTTGAGGTATTGTAAAACAACATGGGAACATTATAGGAGCACTAATTGTCTTTAGCGCCACATTCACAGCACTATTTAGCCAGAGGTTAGCAACACTAATTAACGTCTTTATTTTCATACTTTGCACCCCCCTCTGTTGTCTATTAAAAACATTGCCCACAAACGGAACCCCTGTGCTGTTTTCTTCCACCATTTACCTGCCCCTCATCACAGCGCTCCAGAATTACATAACTAGGTCAGGAAGTGCCTTTTTGTCTCATTGTTAATTTGAAAACCATCTACAACAACAGTTGGCGCCCCCTGAACGCAACTCTTTCTACAAGCTGTCAAATTGAAAGTGGGATGAATGCTTCCTCTTGAGCCCAGTGACCTTCTTTTACTTTAATTGGCGCAGATTCCCGCCTGCGAGGCGAAATAACAAGTGATGTTTTTTATATCTCTACTTGCAGAGATACACGCTTTCTGCCTCTAAGCTGGCTTAATGACGCGAGATTGCCCAGGCTCTCTGCGCGTCAGAAAGATGGAGACGACTTGGAGATAAAGCGCGTGTGTGGGGCGAGAGGGGAATAAAGATTAAAAAACAAGATTGAGACAGAAAGACGGAGAGAGAAAGATGGTTGGGAGAACCCAGCCGAGAGCGAGTCGTCCTCCCTGCTTGCAGACGTTTGCCAGGATGTGTAAAAAACCTCTCTGGCATCAGGATTCTAGGTCGTGTTAAAGTACATGTAATTAAAGAAAACTTGCTCTTATTAGTAGAATTCCACATGTGAGCCAGATAGAGGAGGAGAGAAAGAGTGAAAACCCTTTTAATTGGAATAATAAACACCCCCCCTCATCTCCCCCCTGGTTAATTAACACGCAGGCTCCTGATATGTGTTAGTGAAGCAGAACAAGGTGAAAACTGTCTAATACTCCCGTCACTTCACTGTATGTGGGAGGATGAATCTTCAATCTCTGCTGTGAACTCCTAAAGAACTCGTCGGCACCAGATTGAATTCAGGGCTCGCTTCGGTTTTGTTTCATCTTTAGCAATCCTATTACTCGCACTGGGATCTTTACCTTTTTCTGTCACGTTCCATTTTGTTTTGTCGTGCATGACGCAAAGAGCCCTGACGGAAGGAGCTGCGTGCAAATGAGACTTAAGGTCTGCTGTGTTTTCCCCATCGTGTGTTACAGTTCCCGAGGACCTGTCCCTGGAGGAGAGGGATGAGCTGTCAAACATCCGACGCAGGAAGAAGGAGCTGCTCGATGATATTGAGGTGCGTGGACATATGAGCATATAGTTTATATCCAGGAAACATTAGAAGCCCTATCTCAGAAAGCTTCCGATCATTAGTGGTGCACTGTACGTCTTTTATCGATCAATTTCATGTGAAGACATTTATAATTTATCTGTTTTTACTCATTTAAACTTTAAATTCAAATTGTTTCTGCAGAAGGTTAGGTCTATTTGCATGCTGAGCATAATGCAAATTGACCCACAGTTTATCTTTGCACACTCAATTTGCTCCAATAAAAGGGATGACTTCTCCACAGTGCACATATAAAGTGTTGTCTCACGCCATGAAGCTTCTCTGACCTTTATCCCGCTTTGACCTAAAGAAAGGACTGTTTCACTCTTTTCCCGCAGAGGTTGAAGTTCGAGATCGCAGAGGTCATGACGGAGATCGAGCAGCTGACGTGTGTCGGAGAGAGGTAAGTCACTGAAGTCAAGGATTATTGCATGGATGTAGTTTGTGTAGATGATGTTTTAAAGCATTTATCAAATATTACTTTAGATTTTGTGCACAGTCTGAATGCTGTTTCACAGTCCTCTACTCTTAAGCAGCAATAAACATGTTGTGGGTCACTATAATTAAACAGGAAATGAAAACGTATTTCCATCTTTTAAAAATAATTAACCATATGTAAGAGAGTCTTTGGCCTCCTGAGCCCTAAATAACACACATATTGGTTTTCACCCTGCAGAATTATGGCTCATAGTCGACTCAGTGTTTTCTTAGTTGTCAAAGACAGTTAGATCACCATGGTGCTCTCTGTTGTAAATTACATACTGCAGGTTCGATATGAATTAAGTAGATAAACATGGGAAGAAGGTTGAAGAATACTATCAACCAGACCTTGCTGGATGTGTGTATGTGTTAAATTAACCTGTGACCCCCGGCTACATCTCAACACCTGCAAAGTTTGGTCATGGTATCTTGGGCGGTTGTCAAAATGTGTCCACTGTCAGACAGTCATTTAACCTCAGTGTCAGTTACCACACACACACACACACACACACACACACACACACACACACACACACACACACACACACACACACACACACCCACTCAAAAGGTGAAAGCTATTTAACCAACAATGACAGTCAATATCCAACATGTGTCAATGTAAATCAATAAAGCGAGTGCTCCCTAGGTCTCCTAAGGCCATTCCTGCTTTGTCATCTCATCTGTCACTTTATCACCCATCTGCATTACAGATATTAAAACTGTACACGCAGCGTTTTCTTCAGTTTGTCTCTGTGTGCACATGTTTTTTATCGTCTTAGATTCAAGCACGAGCACGCAAGCAGGAAATAATCTCCTCAGTTATTATTATAAATAAAATGGAATTGTTGTGTTTGGGGCTCCGAATGTTATATAATGTAAAAATAAAATCTCTGCATTTGCATTTTTTGTGTCGCAGTAAAACAACCCAGAGAAACAAACAGATCGCCATGGGTCGGAAGAAATTCAACATGGACCCAAAGAAAGTATGTTTCTGCGCTTTTATTTTATTTGACAGTCCTGTACCGGCCTCATATTTTCATTACAAATCATCACAGCCTCCAGTGTCTCTGTAGCCTCAGAATTAAATGAATCTTTTGTCCTCTTCCTCTCCAGGGAATCCAGTTCCTGCTGGAGAACGACCTTCTGCAGCACACTCCCGAAGAAGTCTCCCAGTTCCTCTACAAAGGCGAGGGCCTCAACAAGACGATGATTGGAGACTACTTAGGCGAACGGTAAGACAGATCATCAGTCAGGCTGTGGCAGGAAGCCCTCCTCTCTTCTGATTTACACCCCCCCTCTGTGATTAGAGAGAGGAATTATGGGCTGGATTAATTGATTAATAAGGGAGAACATTGATTGCACCCTCCCACCCCTCAACATGAATCTTTGAGGACGTGCGTGTGTCTTGTCATAGTTCACCCACGTGAACTTCTAACTGGTAATAAAAGGTCCAAGCCGCTCCTCAGATCTCTGGCCCGACCGTCCTGCAGCCGCACCACAGTGAATGTCTCTTATAGCCAAAAGACTGTTGAGATGAAGGTGAGAGTAGTTAAACACACGATATGAGGAAGAATACACACTGAATCAATCAATGAGCCCAAGAACTGACATGAATACAAAGAAGTCTGTAACCGTTAGCTTTCAGAAGACTTGCACAAATATGGACGAAATGAAAAGAGTGAAGCTGCTAACAGTATTTACCATGAGGTTTTCAAAGAGCTGTAATCAAACATGGACTTAATGATAGTTAATGGAGAACGGTGTACCATGAAACTGTTTTCCGTTTCATCCCTAAAATAATAAAATTGAATAAATGTATAATATAAAATAAAATAAAATGTAAATCTAAAAAATAAAATAGAATAAATCTCACATTACGTCTTTATTCATATCCAGTATGGTCTAATAAAAATAATCTTGATTGATGTCGACTTCACGGTGTTGATCTTTTTAAAGCGGCTGTACATCATTTTAAAAGAATAGAAAGTCCACTCTGTCTTTCTTTGGCCTTTTAGTCCACGCTGGAAATACCATCTGCTCCAGTCTGTATTAACTTAGTTCCAGGGGCTGAAACAATGAGGCACACATGTACGCTGAATGAAGATTAAATGAAGGTTGGGGAGGGGACGACTCTGGGGAGTCCTCTTGTTGGCAATGGGCTTTATTCATTGAAGATCATTAAGAGGGAACCAATCCAGTGGAAATCACACTAAACACAGGCTCGGTAATTTACACTCAGTAATTATCACTAATTAAGATTCTACAAGGAGCAGGAACCTATTGTTACACAGAGAGGGGGAGCGGGTGGTGGAGATCGTGGAGGTGCGGGGTACAAGGCAGCTACTCATGGGAGGGAGGCTCAGACAGTGGAAGTGACTTCAAGGAAGATGGATAGATGGATAGATGGATAGAGAGAGAGAGAGAGAGAGAGAGAGAGAGAGAGAGAGAGAGAGAGAGAGAGAGAGTGGGATGGGTGGGTGGATGGTTAGATGGATAGATCCATCGATCGATAGATAGATAAATAGATAGATGATGGATGGATGGATGGATGGATGGATAGATGAACAGATAGATGGATAGATGGATAGATGGACAGATAGATGGGTGTGTTGATGAAGGTTGCATCCCTTTTTATTGTTCCTGTGTAATTCACCCTTGTTTGTCACATGCTCACACTCACTGTTATCACAGACACCTATATATACAGTATATACAGTATATATATATATATATATATTTAAATGCATATTGTATTTCACCTTTACAAATGGCAGGCCAATTTTAATAACTTGTATAATCCTCATAGGAAATAATGTGTTTCATTAGGTTCAGTCATAAACAAAAACCCAAAGTCATCCTCCAAATAACACGAGATGTTATTGCAATGCAAGTTTGCTGTTGTCCCCTTGTAAGCCAGCATTCTCTGTACTCTCCTCAGCGTTTCCACAGAAAACATAAAACCCTAAGCCTGAGAAGTCCTGCTTTAATTTGAACAATACACAATACAAAGAAGATACAGGATCACGGAGCTTGACGTAACACAAACATGATCAGAGAAGCAGTTTCCGCAGCCCGAGAGAGGCTGTTGATTCTTCCGCCTAAAACCCCTCTGATACCTAAACAAACCTCGGAGGAAAAAAGAACCTGGTTTTGTTTTAAGTTGTTTTTTCCATCAGACACACACAGTCGGTGTGGAGAAACATCCAGCACTGGCCAGCTGTTTAAATTGCTTCCAGACCCGCTCAGCATAAGGCATGAATAAGGCCAGAAACATGACAGGAATGCTGGACAAAAAAAAAAGAATTCAGGTTGAGAAATGCTTTCATGGGGGAAATATGTTTTTCTTCTGGGTTCACGTTGTGTTCGGGGGATCCTGAATAGTTTCATTTTTCTTGGAAATTCTTTAAACAGAAAAACAATAAAGTAAATATTATTTCCTCACTCTTTCTTTTTCTCCACCAGAGATGACTTCAACCTCAAGGTGCTGCAGGCCTTTGTGGAGCTGCACGAGTTTGCAGACCTCAACCTGGTCCAAGCTCTACGGTCAGTGGAGGGACTAACCCAAATAAAACATTTACAGCAGTGACACCATGTGAAGCCCTGACACCTTCCCCTCCTCTTCTCCTTGTTGTTTGTAGGCAGTTTCTATGGAGTTTCCGTTTGCCAGGCGAAGCCCAGAAGATCGACCGAATGATGGAGGCGTTTGCCTCACGGTACTGTCAGTGCAACCCCGGGGTCTTCCAGTCAACAGGTCAGACACACAGCAAGCCGTTGTTAATGCTTCATGTAAACCTTGTTATAGCAGACATATCATCAGACGCCTGTCAGACAGGAACTCCTACATCAGCACCACTCCTAGTGCAACAAATGAATTGAGTTGGAACTGGATGTTTTATCATTTATATAAAATTCCATAGGTTGTTTTCAATAGAAAAGTCAATGTTGACGTCAGGCTGATAACATTTGCATAAGCTCTATCTCTTAGATTGGCAGAACCTGCTAATATCAACCATTAACCCCTTACTCTTTACTTTTTTAAAGCTTTTTTAACCAATTTGTGCATTTTTCCATAATTCATCAGCATAATTCATTATTTTACCAAACTATTTAAACTTTTCTATCCCTTATTTATAGATATTATAGCTATTTATATATTTGAGCTATTTCTACCATGTTCCTATGACCTTTAACTAATGTCAATAATCCAAAATCACTTACTATTAACTATATTTTCCACTATACAGTGAGTCCGCTACTTTGTACTGCTCCACGTTTGATGAGAATTATTATTGGTTATTGGTACATATTCCTGATTGGGATCTGGGCCCGAGCTGTCGTCTATATTCACATGAGCAATGTGTGTCAGTGCGCCGAAAACCACTCCGGCCTAATATACCAGCAGAAATACGGCCTGAGGGTCTATAAAAGGACCCACTGAGTGATGGCCTGTTTTTTAATGCGTTTCAATCATTAAACCATAAGAGTTACTGTAACTAAGGTTCAATGAGGATTAACCAGATTACAATTTCCAGTTCAGTGCACGAGTCCAGAGTAAACAAGCACCAACAAACAAGGGACATCCATAATTCAGGAGGACTCAACCTGGCTAAGTGATCCGCGTCTCGTGTTAAACAAAGCCTGCGCATACAACAGACAGTGAATAATTCAAGAGGTTCGGACCGAGCTATTGTGTGCACGGGATTCTGGAGGGTGTGTGTGTGTTTCTGTGGAGGCTCCACCTGAGTAGTAAGGGGTTGAGCAAATTCAGATGCTATGAAATAACTGTTATTTATACTTATTATAGGAATATTAGATTTAATACATCCAACTTTGAAAGCCTTTTAGGATCTTTAATTACAAAGGTCATGAAAGCTCAGTTTCCGCTCCGCGTTTCATCATGATCATTAAACTTTGGAATACACAGGCATCCCTCTAACAGATACCACCACCTCTTGGCCCGTGGTACACGCATTCTTTCTTTCTTTTTTTTAATAAAGAGTGTGTGTGAGCCGGCACACAATAAGCAGCGCAGGACAGTCAGGCCCAAAGTGTGTCAGTGTGAGGAGACAGACAGAGTGGAATGAATGATTCATTTACAGGCAGTCACTGGCCCGTGTGAGTCTGAACATTAACACACAGTAGAGAGACTGCAGCGCTGCACCCCCACCCCTCACACACACGCACACACGGGCACACACACACACACACTCAATTTTGAAATGATATTAGAGTTTGGGTCAGGTTTGGTCACGATAGCTGAGCTTTCTTGATTTTTCCCTCACTGGCCTTGGGTCGGGTTCAGGCACAAAAAAACGAATGCCTGCCTGAGTCGGGCTGGTTTAGTTTTCTGTTGGACAGTGCTGACACAAATTTGTGGCCCAATCTGGACTCAAAATGCAAAATAAATTCTAATCTCACGCCGAATAGACAGTAAATGCTCAAATAAAACCTGATAAGAAAATAGTCTGGAGTTATCTTATCCTCTATATTTTCATGTGCAAAAAAAATCATGTAAGAATATGGTATTATTATCAAAGGATACAGTAACTAACTCGAATGGCTCTTGAGTAGAGTGCATCCCCCTCATGAAACCACATTTAATTTCACTGATTAATTTTGTGATTTTTATTTGCCCCAAATCGCACCCACTCATAAATACGAGTCCCCTAAATATGCCTGGTTTTTCTATCATCACGATTCAAGAAATATACTCAGAGAAATGAAAGGAAATGTTGAAAAAGGGCCCTGATCAAAGGATGTTAAAGAAAGTGAAAATAATTCCTGGATCGGCACCAAAATGTTATGGGTTCCTCTTTTAATCCTGCTAACAAACAAACAGAACGCAGACGAAAACATAACCTCCTTGGTAATTATGTATGTCACTGTGATCTGTCCTATTTTTATATTGGTGTCTATTTCAGCCTTTTTCATTGTTACTGTTATTCCCTGTACTCGGCATCCTGTGTGTAACAATGTGGCCACCGGTTTTGGTAGACACACACGTATAATATACATCTACAGATATATTGAGATACACTTTAACCCATTTATTTCTCCTCCTGCTGCTCTCAGATACCTGCTACGTGTTGTCGTTTGCGATCATCATGCTGAACACCAGCCTACATAACCCCAACGTCAGAGACAAGCCCCCTGTGGAGCGCTTTATCTCCATGAACAGAGGCATTAATGAAGGAGGAGATCTGCCAGAAGAGCTTCTCAGGGTGAGGATTTGCCTGTAATGAGTGTGTGTGTGTGTGTGTGTGTGGTGACTGATCTCTGTGACCGCTCTGTTATACCAACTCCATACGAATGAGGCTTTTCCTTCACTGTACCCCCATTTGATTAATGTTGCCCCCCCCCTGTCCGCAGAACCTTTACGACAGCATCAAAAACGAGCCCTTCAAAATCCCAGAGGATGATGGGAACGATCTGACGCACACATTCTTCAACCCTGACAGAGAAGGCTGGCTCCTAAAGCTCGGTACGTAAAAAATTCAGAGCTGTCAAAGGAACCTTGATTGTGTTGATTTGAGTCGGGATAACATCACTTTGATTGGTACATGCTTCATTTCCCTGTGGGTTGTTGTGTATGTGACTTGTTAATGATGAGCTTGAAGGTGGCCATGTTGGAGGTGGATTGGGCAACAAGAAATAGCTTTGACCCAGTATCCTACATTATTACTAACAGGTATTGATATATGCTGACAGAAATCATGAGCTGATGCTAACGTCACCCATAAGAACTTAATATTTAGCATTTAAATGTGCTTTAGTTACAGCAGAGCCAGCCAAGTAGGGTACTGCAGACATCCCTCTCCCGAGCCACGCTTTCCACTTCTCCCTGGGCAACCCCGAGGTGTTACCTGGCCAGATGGGATATGTAGTTCCTCCCACGGGTTCTGGGTCTACCTCCTGCTGGGTAGACAGCTCTCCCTTTTCGAACGTGGAAGAGCAGCAACTCCAAGCCTCCCTCCGAATGTCTGAATTCCTCACCCTATCTCTAAGGCTGAGCCAAGCCACCTGATAATAGCATTACTGTAGAAACAAAAAAAATGTATTTCAATGAGTTCCTTTTCATTACAACCAATTAAATCTGTCCATCCATCTCCGTTCAAGAGATGTTCGAACATCACAACATACTCAGTTGGCATTGAGTTTAAAGAGCTTGAAGGAAACCCACACTGCTTTCTAGGGTTTACTAACCACTTCCTGTCATGTTCATTACATTGAAAGCGACACTAGAGAAAAAAAGAATTGAAGGGCAACTCGTAATGTTGGTGTTTAACGGGTTTTAGGTTTCTTTTCTTAAAAACACTTCACTCAGCTAGAGACACATCCTGGCACGTTGTGTTCATTTTCCCTGTGTGAACGTGCTACAAACTCAGACAACTGCCGGCTGATTAGCGAGCCAACAAGTCATTCAACTGTGCTCGCTCCTATCATGCGATAATTCCATTCACTGTGCCACGAACTTGTATCAGCTCGTGATTTCTACGCACGTCGACCCATGTTTGCTCGGAAACCGTCCACCTCCATGATGGCACCAGATCTGTGTCCCAACTGCAATGAGACTCCTCTTTCTTTCCTCTCATATTGCCTCTCTATTGTCTTGCTCCTCTTCATGATTTCACCATCTCTCTCTCTCCGCCTCTCTCGTGGTGATTTTTTGTGCTCGCTGTCTTATTCTGTTATTTTTTCCTTTTGCACCTCACTCCCTCTCTAACCTTTCGCCCTTTCAACTCTGTGTTTTGTTCTTTCGCTCTGTTCTGTTGCGGCTGTTCCTTCTTAAATCTCTGTATCAGGAGGTAGGTACACTCCTTCCTCCTCTGTCCACCTGGTTCATCTCAAACTGGCCTTGGCTGCCATTAACCCTGTAGCACACCAGGCTCCTGAACATGCTGGCCGCCTCATCTAAGTTGTATCAGAGCTGTTACTGGTTAAATAAGTTACTGCAATATGAAGTGATGGGTTATTTTATTGAAAAGCGAGGTGAGTTGAAGGTCAGCGTTCTCTCTCATTCTGCATGAGGACGGGCTGCATTCCTCTTTTGGCTCTGGAGGAGGCTGGGTGACGCTCAGGGCTCGTCTCAGTCGGTATTCAGGCAGAACGCCAATTTATCACAAGAAGAAGCCTCGGCATAAAAGATAATGATGCAACTCATCAAACCTCTCTGCCACTTGCTTTTTACCCTTTGGAACAATTCTAGGTTCTAATTTAATTAGGCCACTTATTTGGAAACAAACATTTGCACAAATTCTGAAGTGCGTGATGGAGAGCTCCGTCATGGTTCATCTTTCATCTACTTTACAGGTGCTTTCAAGTTCACTTCCATATTAAGTTTAAACTTAGGCTTCTTTAAAGGAATAGTCTGACACTTTTGGGGAGCAGTAATGTCGTCCATCTTTATATAGAGTCTATGCACAGGGAAAATGCAAAAGCTACCATTAGTGCCTATAAAGTTTATAAATTCATACTTTGCTGCTTCCCTCATATCAAGTCATTTTGCTATGCTAAGCTCAGCCACAATGTTACCTGAGAACGGTACTGAATCTACCCTTTCAGCTAACAAGAAAACAACAAAAAAAACATATTTCCCAATATGCTGTTCTTTTTACCATCTACATGACAACCCTAAAATTATTAAATAGTTTTCTACATGTAGTAGTAACAAGGATTGCTCTGACCAAAGTGACTTCACCCTCCTTGTAGATTCTCTGAAAGTTCCCATCGGTCAGCTGAACAGGCCAGGTCATGCTTCGTACCATTCGAGACCGCCCTGTGCGACATACAGCTCCTGTATTTGCCAGAACATGCAGTCATGCTCGAGCTTTGGTCCGCTTGAATCTGCGCCGTGGGAATGCGTACGAGCCGCTGCGTTACCGGTCATGCAGTGAAACAAAAGAGACCTTGGCCCCTTTTCCATTTGTGTCCCTCTGTCCCTGACTTACGAGCCTCCATACCTCCCACTGCTGCTTCACTGAGCCCTTCTCTCTTTCTATTTTGCTCTCGGTTCCACTAACTGCACTTTCCAGATCCTTCTAGAGTCAGTTTTTTTTTTCCCCATAAGTGAATTCCATGTTAATTTTAGCTCCATACAGCTGCACTGCTGAGGCTGTGAAGCTCACATAACACCTTCACCGAGATTGAGCCTGCCGCTATGCCTGAACCCATCATCATCCAGCATGATAATAAAATCCAATCACTTAGATGCTTTTGGAATGTATCTTAGAGAGCCTACATTTGTGGAGGGGGGTCACAAAGACATAGAGCCTTGACAGATATAGATACCAAATCAAAATGTACCATCTAAACAGCATTTATATTAATAACATGGCCAGTCAGTGTAACATATTGTGGCTGTTATGTCTCCCAGGCCTTGGCAGAGATTACACCTCAACCAAGAGCAACAGTCTTCTTAAATTCCAGCTGCACCAAATTTCACACACTCAAAGATATCAGTTCCCTAAAAATGCCAGATTTGTTTTCATCAAGATCCAGGAATTATTCCCTGGAAAGTCGTCAAAAATTTCACAGCTTCTTTTATGGCCCATGTCCGTCCACCAATTTCCAAGCAAATCTGTTCTGTAGTTTTTGCGTAATCCTGCTGAGACACAAAAAAAACAAACGGACCAATGGACAGGAGTGAAAACACAACCTCCTTGTTAAAGATAAACAAATATTCCCTCACACTTGTGCATAGTTTTGAACCTTCTCACATTTATTTTCCCTCCCTACATAACAACCAAATGAAGGATCAATCTGCATTAGAACAACAAACATGGAACTTCATTTGGTAAAAATCCATAATAAATATCAGGATTAAAATTGAAATTTGGCAAAAGGGGATTAAGAGCTCTCCAGGCCACTTTATGACTGACTGTAGAAGAATAAGACGTACATACCGTACTTACCAAACAAGAGGAAACTAGGTTTTACTTGCTCACTTTAGTTCAGCGGGTGGAAATGCTGTGGCTGCACCTTAAGTTAAACATCTCTCATGAATAATATACTGTAAATGCTGGAGTTGACCCTCGGTAGAAGTATAGAATCAAAATCTGGGTCAGGTGAACATTACATATTGATTACATCAGTAACGGCTGCTCTCTGCGCCTTCTGTAAAGTCAGCAAACGTGTTATTATGCTGCCCATGACACAGACTGTACATCAGCAGCATTATGCTGTTTTGATTACATAGGTTAATTGCATCACCGATGGTGTAATAAGGAGAAAATCCACTAATCCCAATAATCCACTTTTGTCTGATGAGTGAGGCAGATGGAGACTTTTTTGTCTCTTGTAATGAAAATCTCTCAGATATTTAACTGTAGAATAATCGGTTCAGACAGGGAGTGATTTTAACTCCCTGTGTAAGAGCTATTCTTCATTACATACAAGCATCGGTAGACACTTTTCTCAAACCAGGCTCATAAAATCTGTCCCTCTCGCTGGCCACCCCAGTTGAATGCACTCCTGCCTTAGTGCTCACACACTCTGTACGTGGCGTGCACATGTCCGGCCCTCCTCCTGGAAGGTAACACAGGGTTCAACTGTTTTCACTAGCCCCCCCCCCTCCCAACACACCCACCCTCCCTCCTTGCGCTCGAGCTCTGGGGACGGGGAGAGGTTAGCGGAGGGAGTATCCAACCTCTGCCTGAGCCTACTAAAGCAGACGGATGGTGATCAGAAGCAGATGTGGCACGTGGTCTCCTGCAGGTTAGCCTGCACATGCACAAACACTGACACCTCTTCGGTTTGAAATCAAGCGCGGTGTGTTTCTGTCCGCAGGCGGCCGTGTGAAGACGTGGAAGAGGAGGTGGTTCATTCTGACTGACAACTGCCTCTACTACTTTGAATACACAACAGTGAGTAGGCCGATCTGTGTTTGTGTGTCTCGGAACCATAGATTGTTCATAATTTAATAATTCAATTCTTCTTCTTAGTTTTCTCTTCTTGAGTTAGATGAGGAGATTGATAACACTCAACACTTATGCTCAATATGAAGCTGCAGCCAAATATTAAGCTTAGTTTAACACCAAGGCTAGAAACATCTTATCTTTTGTTGAAACCATAAAAGCCAAAATGTACAAATAAGTTATATTATATTATTATATTATATTAAAATTATAATTTCAAATGTTAAAATATTTACAATACTGATAGTTTTTAGCTGAGTGTGTGAAACATATAAAGTGTAAATACATTTTGTATAGATAGATAATGTGCAAAACGACGATAAGTAAAGGAGACATAAAAAATAAATCCTACAGTTGTAATTATTGTCTCACACACACACACACACACACACACACACACACACACACACACACACACACACACACACACACACACACACAGAGAGAGCGACAGACAAAGGTCTTTGCCTTTCAGCTCTGCTCTTTAACAGATGTTGCCCCTTTGACTTAAATAAAACTCCCTTCAGCAATTAACATGAGGCATCATGGGAAACATCTGCAGTGTCTACGGCACACATCTGGCCCCCCCGCTACGCTGCAAACCAAGTGCCTCCCCCAACCCGCTGTGAGGATCACCCCCACGCTTCACCCCAGGAACCCAGCAGCATCCCTAATGCTGAGAACGCACACCCTCCCCCAACACACACACACACGCCAATCCGTCAGCACGCACACATACACGCTGTGGTGGTGCACACACTCAAATGGCACGCACACGGCCAGCTGTGAGGGGTTGTCCACAAGCATTTCCTCCCCCTGCTGTGCCCCCTCATTAGTAGGAGGATGACAAGCGGGACACAGGGCTGTTCCTCAAGGTCTCTCCCCAAACACACACACACACCCACACACACACACTTCACATCTGGACCCACAAGCACAATAGCAGTCGCTGGAGGATGGCGAGTGTAGGGTTACGTCTCCCTCGGGTGCTGTCCCTTACGTGACCAGGATGAATAAAAACCTTGAATGTGCTTTAATCGCCACCTTGACTTTTTAAAACTTTGATGCTGTCAGGCTCAATATAATGTAAAGATAATAGTTAAAACACTTAAACAATTAAAGGTGCTACACATAGCGTCTAAAAAGTTTCTCTTGGCTTGTCTGTGAACTCTTGTTTTCAATGTGTAGCTGATGAAATAGCTTTGAACAGTCGTGCTCCACCAGCCCCATGTAGATAAGAGTGTGTGTAGGAGGATCTTTCACAATTACCCTTTTACAGCATTAGAATGGGGTTTGGGTGATCGGATTGCAGTCGGATAGAGTTTGACCACATGAATGTGCAGGTGTGAATGCACCCAAGAAAACCCCCCGATAGTCAGGGACGCACAGTGAACACACTGAACAAAAGCACAAATGAAATTACGTCAATCCATATATAACAACTACGTGGGCAGAAATAATAATCACACATAAATAATAACTGCAGCTAGCAGCCACTAGCCAGAGAACACAAGAAGCAGTCCTCTCCTCGGTCCTCAGCCTCGGGACGCCATTCAAGACATTGGAGATGGAGAGAAGATGAGAGCAAGTGTCTGCTTTCAAGTTGGTTTGATGAAAGTAGACACGAGAGGAGGACGTGACGTGAGCGGGACCGAGCAATCAGATCTCAGGTCCGATCGGTCCTGGTCTTCATGTTAGATGGTTGATTAAGAGACATCTATGTTCTGAGTGAGTGACTCAATTCTGTCTTTGTATGTGTTTCCAGGATAAAGAGCCTCGTGGGATTATTCCTCTGGAGAACCTCAGTATCAGAGAGGTGGACGAGCCGAGGAAGCCTGTAAGGAGCAACTTTTAAATTCACTAGATCAGGATTTTCTTTTTCTTCTGCACCAAGTTGTGCACAATCGTGAATATCAGCCTCCTGAACATGTCTTTGGTTTTATAATTCAAGACCCACAAATCAATGAAAATGCTGAAAAATCTAGACTTCATGGTAACTTTCCAGCTAACTAACAGACTAACAAACACAAACACAGATGAAAACAAAACCTCCTTGTTACAACCTATATCTTCTCTGAGATGTTCTTTTTCTTTCATCACACATATTTCTCATGATCTCCTCCCAGAACTGCTTTGAGCTCTACAACCCAAACCACAAAGGTCAGGTGATCAAGGCCTGCAAGACGGAGGCGGACGGGCGGGTCGTCGAGGGCAACCACGTGGTGTACAGGATATCGGCCCCCACGCCGGAGGAGAAGGAGGAGTGGATCAAATCCATCAAGTAAGAGGCGGCGCGTTAGTGTGGATCCATTTACACTGAGACGGCACTTAGCCAACACTGGGCCGCTCCCATGTGGGACGTTCTCATGTCTGACCTTGACTGTGTGAACGCAGCACGCAAACACATAGAGCTGTGAGCTTAAACACACACACACACACACACACACACACACACACACACACACACACACACACACACACACACACACACTGGTGACTAAACGCGACTGTTTCTCACACTTGCACACAGATAACACTCCGAGGTGAGTTCTGCTCTGCTGGATAAGCTCACTTCCCTTTGATTAGCGCTTAGCAAAGAAAAACACACACATGCGCACACACACACACACACACACACACACACACACACACACACACACACACACACACACCGTCTCAGGCGCTGCTGTGCCTCCCTGCGCTCTCAGTGTGTTTTGGCAGACCCTACACCCGATTCGTCAGATCCGAACGCCGTCTGATTAACCAGGAGAGTGGAGGTGCAGCGGTAAATTGGACCCAGTGGGTAATTGATCAGCTCAGTGGTTATCATCCACTCGGCTGCAGCTCCACTGGCAAATATGATCAATATCTGAGCGAAAAAATCGTATTACACAGTCCTCCCCTGCTCTAATGATATTGAAAAAAAACCACTTAGCATTGACAGATGTGTATCCATTAAATGAAAGTGATGGGTTTTTCAGCAGAGTTACTGTAATCTTGGCGGCCTGGCGAAAGAGGAGAGAGGTGCTCGCGGTTCTCGTGTGGTAGATTTCCAGTCGGCTGTCCTTCTCGTGACACATCGTGTGTGTGACGGGTTTCACACTCGGGCGTCCGAGTGCTTTTAGTGTACAAGCACACGTGTGAGCCCACAGTGCTGTCTCTTAGACCCGGTTCAGACCTGATTCTGACACCCGTCCTGAGTGATCCCATCACGAGGGGTCAGCATGAAGCCAACTGGTCCAACACAAAAACCACATTCGGAGGTGGTCTGGGATGTGAAGGACTCAGCTGACGTCTCTGACCTGCAGCAGTTTCACAAATTAACCAAGCGTGTTTTTACCCTTCTCTGTGTCCGTACGGTGATTTGTCGGTGACCACTGCCACAATATCAACACTGATCACCACATAATGACTGAAACTTCCCTCGAATTGGTCAAATCTTTCTTCACGGTCAAAGTACCCCAAAGTCTGACTCCACACAGCGATTTGTTCGGCCACAGAAAGGACAGGAAGCTAAAGCTTAATTCCCTTCCTCGCTTGGACAGATTGGAAGTGGGAGGGAGAAGACTGATAGTCATGTATGTGTGACAGGGACCCTACTCCTCTCTCTCTCTCTACCGCTCTCTCTTGTCCTGACACACACACACACAGACACAAACACGGTGACATCAGACACATCTGTAAACTCAAACTGGGTAAAAACATCATAATTTGGTGGTCGAGGACAGAAATGACACGTGTTTATTTGCATATAGAACAGGGCAGTGAAATCCATTCAGGACACATTTTGGTGTGAACACACGTACTTGGTGCTGTCCACTTGTGATCGGATCGCTCAGGACGGATTTTGATACCAGGTCGGAGCAGGGCCCTAGTGTTTCAGTCCAGTTGAACACTGGGAGGTTGAGGCTTTTCCTCTTGTTGCTGGAATGATAAAGATCACAGATTTAACTCAGCGCTGCCTCAACCACACGTTTGACTCAGCTGCTGCGGCGACAGACTGTCCTGCAGTCAGCAGATTCACACACACACACACACACACATTGTATCCACACCTGACTCATCTGCTTGGGTGGAAACTGCTCTTGTGGTAACAACACACAGGACTGGTCATCTCAGTGTGTTCACTGTTCTGCTGCCGGGAAACCTCTGGGTTACTCAGCGCTGTTCCGCTCTCTAGTGTGTGGCACTGACAACACACAAAGCAGCTACAGTCACAACCTCATGATAATAATAATCATTTCTTAAACTGACTGTGTATAAGAAAACTAAAAACTGTTTTAGTGTCTTTCAGCTCATTGTTTTGGTGTTTTTATGAAGCCATAAAGTTCAGACAAACCCCCTGTATGCTAACTGATACTTTTCTCAGGACAGAACCTTATATTTGTTTGGTGGCCAGACACACAAAACAAAGTGGATGCTAATGTTGCGCAATATAATATAATAAATCATGAGTATTAGGGACATAATGAAGTAAATAAAATCTGGGATTTCTTGAAAAAGGTGTAATATTATCATTATAAAGTCGTTCAACTCTTTCTCGTGGTTTCTTGAGAAACTATGAGACCTCTTTAAATATAGAACAACGATAACTCTGCAGTCAACCACTAGAAAACAATTCCTCCTCCACAGAAGAGGCAAGACCTCCTAATGTGTGTGGTTCTTTCTTCATTATAAACTCAGCTTCTTGCACAATCTTGTCAAAGTCCTGACACTAATGGTAATGTGGTCCTCATGAGCCAAATGATTACGTATAGCGTTATTTGTGATGCTCCTCATTTCTCATTTTAATGAAGGCGACAGGCTGATCCTCTGTAAATCAATCGTAGCCTAAAATTATGATCTTTTTCATTCTACAACTTTAACACTATGACTATATTCTTATAATATTGCAACTGCATGCATATAATATAATGAGAACAATGTCGGAATATTATTATTTTATTCTTGAATTCTTGTTTCCTTTTTACCAAAACAAACATGGAAAAGTATAATGAATCACGACATTAAAGGAA
The DNA here is from genome assembly GCF_009819705.1 of Hippoglossus hippoglossus. Lineage (NCBI taxonomy): Eukaryota > Metazoa > Chordata > Actinopteri > Pleuronectiformes > Pleuronectidae > Hippoglossus > Hippoglossus hippoglossus. The sequence continues at coordinate 12,628,656 of NC_047169.1, forward strand.
GAATGCACCTGAACCTGCTGATTTGTTGTTTGACAGCAGCTAAGATGACTCCGCAATTTTCAGCTTCACAATTGTCACATTATGTCGTTAAGTTTAGTTGCAAGCACACGGATGTGTTTGATGTCCCCATAAAATATACAGTGAAAACTAACATGAATTGTCATAGTAACATAAAAGAAACCTTATCCAATGAATCAATAGGGACCCATCACACTCATCGTACCCTCACAGTTTGAAATAATCAATCAAGCTTTGGATGCGTTGCTGCATTCTTTCCTTTTCTTTTTGTGTGGATAACATAAATAGCAAGATGTTTTGATATTTATAGCACAGCGAGAGGAGTGAGTGAAGAACAGGTTTCCGGGGGTGAAATCACTGCAAACGTCAGCCTTTGGTGTTGATCACATGGCAGATGGGTTTTTCTTTCTTTATAAAGCCTGACAGAATACAGTGCAGGCACAGGAAGTGGTGTGTTGTAAGGTGCATTGACTGATGGAGACGAGATGGATTAAGGTCAGAGTTGTACACCTAGGATTTACTAAATCGAATCAAGAATTAGTCCCAGCAAGCTCTAAACATCACACACTGATCGTGTTTGAGGTTTTCTTTAGGCTCTATAATAGATTTCAGCATTTTTGATGGGTAATTTTTCAAATCAGTGCAAGACTCAGGAATGTGTGCAGGTCTGATGTGGTGGACAGTTCAGTGACGTGCTCCTTCCTCTCCTCTCCCCACAGAGCGAGCATCAGCAGGGATCCTTTCTACGACATGCTGGCCACCAGGAAGAAGAGGATAGCGAATAAGAAGTGATGTCCGCCCGCGCTCCACATCCTCCTCGTCTTCATCACTGCCCTCTCTGTGACCAGCACGGCCCCAGGAGACACAGGTGGGAGTTTTCGGGTCAAGCTTGTCTGGGAGCCGGAGGATCGTCTGCACATCAGATCAGAGGCGAAGGTGTAGATGGAGAATAAGGACCTGCAGGATCTTCACCGAGCTGGATGTTCATTGAGGACCACAGTTTAGAGGCGGAGCAGCCACGACTGGAATCATAGGACATTTTGTGCGTAATGTGTCTGTGGCACTGCTGCCCTCTGCTGGACATGTGGGGAATTACATCTACTGCACAACAAACGCACGGGCAGGATGTAAAACCTGAATCCCTCCGGTCTCTCTCCACCTGGTGAGGTTGGTCACCCCCAGACGCCAACTTTTGATTCTTTAATTGTCTCGTGCATCAGCAGTTGCCGACGCCAATGTTTTCCGTTAACTACGGAAAGCCTCGAGTTTTTAAATCAGCTGGTCTGATTGTTGTGTATCTGTATATGCAAACTTACTGATTTAACCAAGAAAATGAAATCCAGGCTCATATTCTTCTGTAATTTAGCGTGTGCCACCTTATTCCCTCTTTGAAAACGAAGACGTAAACGATTCAGGGGAAATAGTACCACACACACACTTAGAGGAACGACCCTTTCAAGTGGCCACTGTTGCATCATATATATTAGTTCTGTACCGTTACATATTGAAGATGCATCTCTGTGTTCATTTCTTTTGTATTTATTTGCTTATTGTTTTTAACAAAAGAGGCAGCCCCAGACTCATTACATTATGCATGTATAATATATAATGTACATACTGGTTTTTATTCTTTCTTTGTTGTATTTATGTAGCATGTCAGTCATAACAGCCATAGCCTGTACCCGTTCACCTTTTAGTTCAACAGTTTATAGTAGTGGAAGTGGCACCTTGTGCGGAGCAGTGAAGTCTCCTCACACGGTGTTTTTACTGAAGATCAGATAATGTGATGATTCATGAGAGAAAAACTCACATTACAGAGACCTAATGGTGTTTTTTTCCCCCTTATCTTTGTTCAAGAGTGTTCTTTCAGTTTGTGAGCGGGGCTTATTTCTCAGATTTTGTAATGCGCTCACTCGAAACCCTGCACTCGCACTCAAAACATTCCCAGCCTTCCAGCTTTAGCTCTCGTTCCTGTGCGCAGGAGAAATGGTTCGGATTTCTAGTCTGTCCCAACTAACAGATTGCCAGCTGTGGTGGGTCGCCTTTTTTGTTTTTATAGTTGCTAGTAACTGTATTGAAAACATAAAAAGAACTTGACATCCTTGATTTTGCCGCTTTATGTTGACCAGAGATCTGCTGGACTCCTTCTCAATGAAGGGCGGGACAACTTCACTCATAGTAACTACACCTGGCATTCTATTGGTTAGGGAAGTGGACTAGAATTAGACTTGTAGCACCATAACATCCAAGCAGGGAGCGTTTTGATTGTGAGCGCATGGTTTTGACAGAGAGCATTACAAATTCTGAACATGAAATCAATAAGTCCTGCTTTCTAAGATCACGCTCTTGAATTAAGATAGAAGAAAAAAAACATACTCACAGGACATGGTAAGTTAAAAAAACAAAACGTGCAGAACGTGGACTTAAATCATGTGAATGCTGACTGGAATCCCAAGGTCCATCAAACCGACCCACATTGTTTAGGTGCAGGTTTCCGGTTTTGATCTTGGGTAAACCGCTCATGTGAAGACTTTGAATTAAAAAACACATGCTGATCAGTGAACAGTGTCCGTGTGAATTCAGTGAGAAGAGCTCGACTCTTTGGTATTTTACACCCGAGCAAGGTCTTTGCTCCTCGAACAGCTAGAAAGGTGGGTGTTTAACAACACCTGAATAAAGAGCGCCATCACTTTCAGTCCTCGCTGATACATCGTGATTCAACCGTTTGCCCTTCAAGAGGCTGAATACAATCAGTCTCTTCTGTGTGATACAAGAGCTTTCTAAAAAAACCCTGGCAACTCTCCTCACTAAAGATTTATCATTCATTTCAATGCAGCTTGTAAATGTCAAAGACCAAGAACAAATTACAGACATAAACAAATGTATTTTAAGGCTTTTACCTTATACAATGTATAAATTCTGACATGCTAAAACTAAAAAGGTATAACAGCAGTTTTTCCAACGTCTGTCTAAAGTTGAAAAACACAACATAACAAAACGAAAAATAAAAAAGAGAAATCAATCCATACTCCAAAGAACATGGTCAAAATTAACAAGTGTTCTAAAAACAAAAGCAAAACAACAAAACATCTACTGCTAATCCTGATACAGGATCTTTTTGTACATATAAAATAACTGATAGTACAGTTCAAAATTAAATTCACAGTATTCTTTTATGACGCGAGAAGACACAAACTGTAGTTTTCATTAAAAAGCAAACACAAATGGTCCACAGCGATGATAAATGTTTGATGCTTTCTTTCTGAACATTTAAAAAAAGAGCGAGTGAGAGAGTTGTGATGTAGGCGAGACAAAACTCCTCATCTTGTGAAAAAAGTTTAAAAATTACAGAGTGAATCTTAGGCTTCAGAGCAAAAATGGAAACGGGAAAATAAAAAAAGGAGAAAAACGTAAGCAGGGAAATGTCCTCAAGTCTGTCCAGGGTTAAAGTGGAGGCATCAGTCAGCGAAGCCTTGTTCCCACCACTGCGCTCGGCCGCCTCGTTCGTGAAAATCTCCCTCCTGCAGTTCGTCCGCTCCCAGTGGGATGGATGTAAAAACTCAGAAGCTCTGTAGATATAGTGACATCTTGAACTTTCAGTCAAACTGATGCCTTGACAGTTTGACTCTTAGGCCACTTCCCTTTTGTTTCATTCTTATTCGAAGCGGGTGGATAATCCGTAATGGGATGTTTAACAAGTTTTTCGAGTCCTGAGTTCCACTGAGCAGCAGTTGAGATGTTTTAAGCTCCAGGCTTTGTTTGTGTTCATACGAGTATATATTAATATTTTTCATCATACATGTTCAACAAGGTGAGCGTTATTTTTTTTACCCATAGTTAAAGAGAATTACGGCAAATAATTAATGCCTTAAAAAAAGATTTTCGGAATATTTTAAAACACTTAACTTTTGGTAAAAATACAATTTATTCCCAACGAAGAAGAAGCACCATGTCAAAAGGTCGTTGATGTCATTCCTCTGCTGTTAAAATGGTGTTGATGCGCCTGAAATGAAAAAGAAGAGACCATGTCAAAATTGGTAGGCAGAACTATGAGCAAAAACATGTAGAGATACTGCGCTACCAGCATCAGAAACGCCTCCAATACTGGAAAGAGTGCCGGGACTTGAATCTATGAACCGATCCAATACCATGTCTTTTAAGTATTTTAGTTTCAGCCAGATAAAACTGCAATTTTCTTTTCCCAACACAGTGGCTGGACTGCCACTGGCAAGTACTGTTTTTAGGGCGGCGGAGAAGTGATTTCCTGTAGTGTAGCGTTAGCCAGAGCTAGCTATGTCAGCAATTTGGCAACATTTCACACAGGATAGTCCCACAGCTAAAACTTCCACTTCAAGACCTCAGTCTGGAGGGATTGCACTTGTGTCATTAGGTATTTGAAGAACCATCACATGTAAGAGCACGAGGAGTTCACCCAGACGAAGGGAATTCAACTTTTTAAAACAGCATTCAAGCGAACAAAGAGCCTCGCAACAAATTGTTGAGTTCATCGTTGTGTATTTAGAGATTTATTTATTTGTGTTCTTTTCAGATACGACTGTTAAAGAATGACCCCATAGAACTTCTTTTTATGTAGTTGGTCATTTTCAGTCTCAGTATGTATTTATATATATGTATATACAGTTTTTAACCTGAGCCAGGCCATACAACAATGATAGCAATCAATCAATCAAAATACATATATTTTTTTGAAATGCAATGGTATCAGATCGGTTCTCTTTATCAGCCAATACAAAAAGTCCAGGTATTGGTATCGGTATCGAGAAGGGATACAGTTTATTAGCATTGACACTACTACAGCAAACAGTGATGATCAGTAAAAAGGACGCCCACTCACAGAGTCAGTGTTTCAGGCCACTGGAGAATCAGTGGGAGTTGCCATTGGTTCGACTGTAACCGTTTCCTAGAAAACAGAATGAATGCTTTAAACTGACACACAGCATTTAATTCAGCTATAGTATGGTTTGTATGTGAAAGCACCTGTAATACCTGTGTGTCCATTGAGATGGCGGTGAGTTGAACCATTGGTGGCTGAAATGGGCTGAGGGGGGGGTAGATGGTCAATGCGAGGATCAGCGTAGTCTATGCGCCGGCGTTTTTCTGGTAAAAAACCATAGTTGTGTGTAGCGTCCTTGGTGTCATAGTAACTCCGCTTGCAGCTTTCCCGTTCCTCGCTGCTTCTGTTCTTGTGTCTCTGTGCGGCGCCTGGGCTCTGCTGCTTGGCCTCGCCATCCCGCTGCCGCCTGTTTTTCTTCTTCTTCTTTTTTATTTCAGCAATTCTGTCTGAATCCACGTCAGAGCTTCTAGGGTAAGATGGAAAACACATGATTAGTCTTAATCCACAATTAACTGAGATATAAGGCTTTGTCTGGAGGGCTCAGTTACTTTTATTATTGATTAACCATGTGAAACACAAAATATCAAGAAAAAAGTGCCATTGCAACAACAGAGTCTGAGGCGACATCTTCAAATGTCTTGTTCTCTTGACAAAAAGGCCAAAACTCAAAAATGTAAAGTTCACAGTTATATGATAAAGAAAAGCAGCAAACTTTACATTTGAGAAGCTGAACACAGAATGGTCAGCATTTTTCTCCTTGTAAAAATGGATCAATAGTATCACTCACCCGCTCTCTCTGTGTCTGTCTTTGTCCTTTGACTTCTTTTTCTTCTTGCTCTTTTTGTGTTTTTTAGAGTGACGGGCCTCAGGGCTTTCGTCTCTCTCCTTGCTCAGATTATCAGCAGTCCTCTTGTGATTTTGATCGTCTGTGTTTGGAGCTGATCTCGACATGGAGAGAGGAGGCAGAGGCGGCGAGCCTTTGTACTTTGCCGATGTTTCTGACACTGTGGCAGGAAAGGAAGTCTCCTCTTTTGAAGGGTAAGAGTTCCTCTCCCTGCCGTTGCTCTTTTCCTTCGTTACCCGGGATTCTCGACTCTCCTGCTGCCACCTCGAGCGACTGCGAGACTCCTCGCGGTGGGAGTGACCGTTCCCCCTCCGCTCACAGTCCCAATCCTCTCTGGATCGATGACGGTGGTAATGGTGAGAGGACCTGTCGCGATTGCGCTCCTTGGGGTGGTGGACAGTCCGCTCATAGCGACGCTCAGAGTCCCAGTCTCTGTAATGTCGATCATGAGGAGACAAATGATCACTGTGCAAGCGATGATTGTGGCGGTGTTCTCGGTGGTCCCGTCTGTGCCGATGCCGATCACCGTCACTCTCCCGCTCTTCACTCCGGTCCCTGTAGTGTCTCTCTCTGCTCCAGTCAGAGTGCAGCCTGTCTCTGTCTCTGGAATATTGTCCATCGCTGCCACTAGAACTGGGCTTGGACTGTTGCTGCTCCTTGGCGTCTGTTCTTCCTTCCATCCCTGCTGACGGCCCGTTTTTCTGTGGTAGATTCTTGGATTCATCCCCACTTACGCTAACCTTCTGTGGAGCAGCAGATGCCCCAGTGGTGCTCTCGGAGCGGTCTGCCGGGGAGGATAAGGCCGCGGGGTTGCCATGATGTGCTGAGGAGGAAGCAGATTCTCCAGATGCAACAGAATGGGTCTTTGTAGCAGTAGCTGAAGGTGGAATGCTAACAGTGGAGGGTGCTGTATGCTGAGGCAGGGGTTCAGACACACTTTTAGCCCTTTTGTGAGGAGGGGAGAGGTGCTGGCTTTCACTGGCAGCAGGATGGATGCTCCGAGAAGAACAGGTCTGTGATGACGAGGCTGAATTATACGCCTCTTTGCTGGGAAAAACAAAACAGACAAGCAGATTAGAAATGCTATAAACCAAACCTTTAAGATAATTACAATTATAACTTAATAATTCACTAAATAAAATAAATAAATAAAACTTGTCTTGCTCATGGTTAGAATGTTACATTACCTTGTTGGACTATGGTCACCATCTACACCATTAGCAGCAATGGTAGCCCCCGAGGACAAAGATCCATGATCACTGCCACAGATCTGAAGGGCATAAAAATAGATCATTTTTTTATTCAAAAAAACTGATCAACACAAATAATGAACATGTCATAAAGCGATAGAAATAACACAAAGCATTTTACCTTGTCAGAGGTGTAGTGTCCATTCATTTTGTGTTGTCCATAATGGTGTCCATTTTGGCCTGATTTAGAGACGCCATACAATAATCCGTTACCATTATGGTGCACTTCTGACTCTCTGTTTGTGGCTTGAGGAGATTTCTCAAAGACGCCTCCTGTTCTGTTGTTACCGTTGAGGTGAGACTTAGCTAAGCAGCCATTCTCCAGAGCGCCACAGTTCTCCTGGTCTGATTCCTCAGAAGACTCTTGGCCGTACGGCACCAGGAATGATGCTCCATTACCTCCAGTGTGGTGATCGCCGTTACTGCAAGACATGCCGTTAACGTGGTGAAGCTGACGTGGAATGAACCGAACGTCTGAGTGGACGTCTGAGGTAGACTGTGAGGAGGATAGAGAGCTGGAGGAGGAGCCGCTGGCAGAGGAAGGCTGGCTGCAAGAGGATGAGGAGGAGGAGGAGGATGGGCGGTTCTGCTTGCTTTGTCCAATGAAAAATGAAAGCTTCTGACGTTTGTCATGGTCTGGGATCATTGTGGGCCGGCTGATTGAGTGGGAGATGGAGGAGGAGGAAGAGGCCAGTCCGTGGTTAGGTTTTCCTACAGCACTACTGCTGGTGCTGGGCTTGGAGCTTGTGGGATAGTCCCTCAGCGATCCATTCCCATTGACGTAGAGAGTGCTCTGAGAAGGAAACATGAGGTACACAAGGAAATATTTGTTGTCAAGGTAGAACACCAACTAGAAACTGAAACATGATAAATCACAAGTAGTTCGACATTAGCACGTCTGCAGTACCTTGGTCATGTGTGGGGGCAGCTGGGGACCTATAAAGCCAATGTTGTTTTGATGGACGGTGGTGTTGATGCGTGGTATCACCACCGGACGTGGTGACGACTGACCAGGGATTCCAGGGTTGTGGTTCATGTGACTGTAGTCCGCTGTTTTTTTCCCATCACTGGACCTGATGATACCAAAAGGAAGGCACATTAGCATCTACGTGACCAAGGTTCATTTTTTTTCATAATTTTGTTCAGACCATCTTCTCATCAAAATGGATAAATAACTAGAATGGCAATCAGTAGAGAACTTGATTGTCAAAATGTTACTTTAGTTACTCCTCAGTTAAACATTTTTTTGATTACATTTCTTGTTAAGTTAGTTAATTTACGACCAAATAAATTACAGACTATTGTGGTTTACTCACTTTATGTAGAAAAGGACATAGGCCTGCTGGTTGAGAACAGTCCTGATGTCGCTGACGGACACAGAGGAGTCGTTCATCTGATACCACTGACCATTGCTCGCCTGTGAGACACAACAGAAGTGTCAGCAGATTTGACAACAGATTCATCCTTGTTATCCAAATGTTTACTCAGTCTCTGAAAATGATTTTTAAAGTTGAGAAATCTGAGTACAAATATCACCATATACAAATGTGTTTTAAGACATATTACAATAGAACATACTCTTTTCTCAGTTCAGTCTGTTCAAGATTTTGTGGGAACTCTGCATTTATCTCTGCTACAGTGAGTTGTTGATGAAGTGTTGAGGAGATAAACGTGTGCAGGTACACTTGGCAACAGCAGTGTCCTGATAGAGTAGAACATTGATCTGTAGCATTGCCAGTACCTTAATATAGCAGAAGTAGTGTCCAGCGTGACAGCTGAATCCAGAGTGGACCAGCACAGCGTACAGGCCGTAGAGTTGGGACTCTCCTTGAGTCTGAGACATGAACGACCGCAGGTCCAGGTACTCTGGATATTTTACATCCTATTGGACACAGAGCAACCGATTAATTTCAAACCACTAATCAGATTTTCCCTTTACTGCGTAGTGGAGCCACACTATGACTGTAGCGTGACTCTGAATTTGTGATCGGGTACCTTTGTAATTTTGCCTCCACTGAAGTTTGCAAAGCGTTTGAGTGAGAGGGTGAGCACGGTGGCGTTGCGGTGGATGCTAAATCTCTTCGAGGCTGTGACCATTTTTTTGCACCTTAGGGGGACAAATGTTGAGTGGTTAGGCGACAAACTGACATAAATAAATAAATAAAAACACTTTTTTATCATCTGACAACTCACTTGGTGCATTTGTAGGCGTTTTCTCCATCCAGCTGCTCCGGCTTAACAAACTGCTCCAGAGCCTTTGAGACGCTTGAAGCCGTCTGCGTGGAGAGACAAATCTATTTTGAGAGTCTGGAACTATTATAATAGACCAAATCTGAATTTACATTTTGTCACACATTTGCTGTAAATCAGACTCACAAGTGACTTGAGAATTTTGAGGAATTACCTTAATTTCCAGAGTGATATCTAGAAAGGGGTCAAATGTATCTGAGACTGCTTTGCAGTTTAAACATTTCACTGGAAAATAAAAAGACAAGACAGGGAAATTAGTCAGAGAAGAAACAAAAACATGAAATAAGAAGAAATGAATCAAGAAAATAAAATTAAGACTAATGTCTTACCTCTGGACCTTAGGTACCCGCCAAATACTTGATGGATGAAAGAGGTTGCCTGTGTCTGCCTGTCCAATCTGTCACAGAAATAAATATTAGATATTATATCACGAAGGTAGAGACATAATTCTCCGTCTGTCTTATTAATCACAAAACAAACCAATGTTTGTACTATACTGAAACAGAGACAACCGGCCAGCTGCTAGTACCAAATGAGAACTGACTTGATACTTGCCATGGTTAAAATGATTATTTAAGAGTCTCCTGAAAACCACAATGGCCAGCAGTGTATCTATTAAACATACCCTGCTCTTGACTTTAAGTTAAAAATGCATGGAGGCTTCATATGTGTACAAAACCTACATGGCAACATTGCGCAGCACTGATTTCCTATATTTCAGCAGTAAAAAGGAATACTTTGGATAATCTGTATTGAGTTTTTATGCAGGATTTATCCTGGATGGACTCTAAAATGTTCAGTGGATTGACTAAATTTCTAGATTAAAAACTTCCTTCTAATGTCAAGTGCCTGACTTAAGATCATGAACTGTAAATCTAATAAGAAAAATATGAAAATATTGGGACAACCTTTGAAAGTAAACATGATTGCGTCTCATCCCTTTCATATATGAAACAGCTTCGGCTCAAACTTACTTGGTTCCAGGTAAGCAGGACTTTTGCATAGCATCCACTGTGTACCGCAGGAATTCATGGGCATCCTCTTGGCTTCCATAGCGGAAGTGCTTTGCTATCCCTGTGAGGGGAAAAAACACAATGGAGGAGGATATGTAAGCTTGGTAAATACCAACAATGATTTTGACAGAAGATAACTCAATTTATACTCCCACTAGATAGTTTCCCTCCAAAATGAAAAGGTAAACAGCAGCACAGCGCCTCCTGTCATTCATTTTAGGTAAATGTTTTGTATAAGGGCACAACTTCAGCATTCTAGCTTTACAAATACTTACTTTTGAGCTCATTGAGCACACCAATGGGCTTGATGACATTCCCAGAGTTGGCAAAGACCTGAATGATGTGGTTTTGCATGGTACACATCATACAGAACCCCGGCTCGTGACCTGGTGCAGGGAAAGATTCACAAAAACACTGATAAGTAAGACATTATTCAGACTAGAAAACAGCTCATAGACGGTGCTAAACTTATATGTATTGTATCACCGTACAAATACACGAAAAAATGGGTGCAAAGACCCACCATGAAACAATGAACACTAGCTCACATGTTTTAGAGTGCTCGCGTGTCAGCAAGTAGTTAGCAAATGGAGGCGTGTAGGTGAGACACTGCAGCGCTGAGTTGAGGAAGCATGTGTTCCCCATGTTCTGCAGGCCGGCACCGATACGGTGAACCTGGGTCCACTTCAGGATGAGGCGGTCTGGAGGGAAGAGGACCTTCTGCGGCAACTCAATGCCGTCACCATTGCTGATCACTGGACAAACAGAGGGACATCATTTCTTATATCAGATTTAATGTATTTACCAGATCGAGGACAATCTGACACCTTATAGTCATTGCTGATATTCTAATAAATTCTAAAATGTGATTCTTATGAATGTCTAACACTGTAAAACAAGCTGAGGGAGAAAATAGAAGATAAAGAGTTTGCAATTTCCCCTGAACAAGTCAGATTACTGCTCTTTATATCAAAACAACAATTGTGTCACGAGCTCAAATGATTGATCATGCTCCAGATTCCAAACTGGCTTTGTTACATAACTGGATAAATGAAGGTAGAGTGGAACCAGCAGCACAACACCCACAAAACAAGTTGTGCCACACTCCATACAGAAACAGGAGCCAACAGAAAGTTGACCAAAGCAGAGCAATTATTTCCAGATAATAATTCTCAACCGTCCTGTAGGAGTATGTCACTTAAAACATCACAGCCAATTCAGCAAAGGAAAATAGAAATCAGCAACGTGGTATTTTGTGTAAAAACAAATGAATTACCTTCAGACATTTCTGATGTCATTTTTTTTTTACCTTTCGCATCTGACCTAACAAAAGTGTGAAGAATCATTTCTAATACGAGTGGCAAAATCTTGACATTGGTCTCAAGTACAAGCTTAACTGTGGCTTGCTCCTACCTTGCTCCTTGGGCCGGTCCACAGATGAGAGAGTACTGTTGTAGACGGCAGCTCCAGGTGTCGGGCCCAGGCAGCCTCCTGGAGCCTTCAGCCGAGGAGAGTCACTCGGCATGGTGGGACCCACCGCCCAGCTGCTGGAACAGCTGCCGTCCATCCCCGCGTCTCCACTGGTGAAGGGAGATCGGTTACACCCGACTGACTCGTGGTCAGACTTTTCTGAAGATCTGTCAACTATGGTCATTGTTCATTGCTGTATGAAGAGAAAAACAGAAGTGTACAACTTAAAGATCTTGTTCTTAATGGGATGTATTTAAGGGAACACAATCTATTTAACTAGGGTTGTCAAAAAAAAAACGATACTCAGATACTAATCAATACTAAAAATGAGTATCGGAGTAGATACTAATTTGCAACAGTACCGTTACCAACGTCCTCCTCCAGTTGACTCAAAACTTCACACAGCACCGCTGCAGACAGGCAGACACACAAACCCTCCCCTCACTAGCAGCTGAACACATGAACTCTGGTTGACGTCACCACACTGAGCAAGTGTCGCCAACATAAAACTAACTTAACATGGCAACTGCTGCTGCTGAACAGCCATCGCGACCAGTTTTAGTCAAAAATGAAAAAAGCTAAAGTGCTGTTTGGAAGCATTTTGCATACAAGGTACAAAGATAAGTAAACAATGCGACAAAGTGGTGGCGACAAAGTCAAGTAGCACAACAAACTCGGCGAAGCGTCATAGAGACCAACACCCCCGGTCTTTATGATGCATTTGGAGGTCAGTAGAGTTCCTGTTTCAACAACATTGAAGTATTAAACTGTTGTTATAAACGTTAACAGCAGCACACGTTAAAGATCCAATGTGTAAGATTTAGGTGAAAAGGATGTATTGTAGAAATTGAATATAAAGTAATCCTAGAGATGTTATCACTAGTGTGTAATCATCTAAATTATACAAATGTGTGTTTTCTTTACCATGGAATGGGCCGTTTATATTCAAATACTTTATACTTACTTCTGGAGGCTGCTATGTTCTTTACAGTAGCCCAGACTGGACAAACTAAACACCTTTTGAGTTTGTATGACAACTGAAGTCTACCACAGGTTCTCTATCATGTTTTGGAGGGCAGGGTGGGGGGGTATTCAGCTGCAACATGCAACACACCACTAGATGTCACTACATTTTACACACTGCATCTTTAACCTTAGCCGTTTAACTATTAGCAATTAACTGATAGGAGCTAGCGGCTATGGCTAAAAATAAAACGACCAACGTCAACGTGGGAGCTGGAGAAGCAAACGTTATCAACCCCCGTATCACGGGGGTTGTATCGCCCCGTTTACACTCGCATGTAAACGGGGCGATACAACTTTAACACACTGTGCGCGCGCTCCCGTGGACGGCGATCAGTTTCTGGCAGACGATCACTTTTTGGCACGACACCTGCAGCCTGGCTCACATTGGCTAACAGACGGCTGCTAGGCCTGTAGCACGCAGCACCGCGAAACTTCAATAAAACACGCGCTAAAGCTCCATTAAACCCGGTGAGGGAGACGCAGCTCTGCCCACAAGCCCGTAGCTCTCGTCGAAGACAGGAACGGAACGACTGCGGGCGAGCGAGCCGCCGACGCCATGGAAACGGCGACACGTAACGCAGAAGCTAACGTTACGTGCGGTGGCGGCACTCGTGTGGTACTATTGATGCTAACGCCGCTAGCTGCCGCTGCTACACGATGGACGCTCTCTGACATGGCGGAGAGCGACACAGCCATTTTCTCTACGCGTCCGAGCGCGCAGTTCCGCCTTCCCATTCGAAGTGGCTGCGGTTCGGACGTCGGAGGCCCGGGTAACGGGACGTGTAGCTTAGCTAAGAAAGGAGGGGCTCGGTACCGGCGGCTGTGTGCGCCCACTGCGCTGCTCTCTCCGACATGACAGAGGGACCGGTGTACGGCTACTACAGCTAATCTGTGCGGCTCAGGCGCGACCAAATGTTCCGGCTGCACGGTGGAACTGCCCCCAGGTCGTGAACGCAACAACACACTCACCTGGAATCTGTTACGAACACGTTAATAGCGCCTGTAAATCCATTCCTCATTTCCAGCGGGTGTCCGGCGGTGAACAATGACGTAGCTTATTGCCCCACGGGTACATCCGGGCACACGGGATGAAACAAGGCGTGTGATTGGCTGCTTCGGTGATTTCTCGGCGAGGAACGTGTTTCGGGAAGATCCGTCGCATGTACACACCTCCGACAGTTGTACATGATGTTCAGCCCACAATCCTACTCTGTATATGAAGCCACGATACAGAGTCTGTCCAGAAACATCCCGATGAACACATTGCTGCAGCAGTATCATTCATCTTTGCATTATTTGAACAACCGACCACATTTTATACCAGTTTTAGGACATTTCCCGCAACAACAGGCTTAGTGCCTTGGCTTTAGGGGAATAAAAGAAATATCTAACCTACTATTCCAACCATTAAAATCCTGTTAGTTCACTCCTATCGTTATTCTACATCAGAAATGTTACAGAGAAAATACACTGAATATTCTGAAATTAAATATTAAAGAAAAACATTTACATTTACAAGAAAATGTCAAGTTCTACTCCTGTGCTACTCTGAATGTCATTCTAAACAATAACAGATCATTATTATTGTTTTGTCAGATATTTTCTGCCCTACTTCCAGTGTCTTTGCCACAATATGTGCGTTATATTATAGCAGGTGGCCTCAGATAATTTCCTTGCTAAAACCAGACAACCCGATTGTCCTGAAAGCACAGATCATGTATCTCTGCTGAGAAAAAGAAAGATTACTGGGTGCCCATAACATTTCCTCTTGTAAAGTATGAAAGTAGGGGTGATTTAGAGGTTACTGGCACAGGGAATGCACCATCAAATAAAAGAAAACATGCATAGAAATAAATGTGCTCATATCCAAGCAACATCATGATGAATAAAATAATCATATGATGCTTCTTCGAGATCCCAACAGACGTAGCATAAATAGTTTTTTTATTGAACAGCTGAATGAAGATAAATAATTGCCTCCTTGCATCCAGGTGTACCAGACAGACACACACACACGCACATCAACACACATACTCATAGCACAGTGGTTACATGAATCAAGTTCTGTCAGTCTGGATATTTCTTGTTAATGTTCAGGTGTTGTCCGACTCTGACAAACTGGCTGTGACCTGTGAGATCTGAAGCTCACTGATCTGTCTCCTCAGCTTCATGATCTCCTCATCCTGCTCTTCAACCCTCCTCTGCAAACCATGGATCACCTGAAGGATAAAGGATTATTCGTGATATGGTCAGGAACTTTCAGTGCAGATTCAAGTGTGATCAAGTCTTCCTGGAGCCAACAATCAAACAAACTGCACTTTACCACACATGAATAGATACAGTAAATAATTGCTACATAAAGATAAGTAACAATTCAATGTTATTTATACTTGTTTCCATAAATCTATTAAATCTTTGTAGATTTTATATAAGTAATGCCAAAATAATTTATTCAGAATTTTTTTTACTGCATAAAAATTCAGGGGTAGTTAATTTTTAAAGCTAAAAGGCTCTGTACCATGTCTTTGGTGCAGAAGAGTTGGCTCTGTAGAAGCTGGCTGGCCGTGGGACGAACACTAGGCTCTTTACTCGTTAGCTTCATGATGTATTTCGTCAGGACGGGCCATCTCTGGCAGAAGGAGTCTGGGATTTTCCCCTCTTTCAGGTCCCCAAGGGTCCGGACCCTTTCCATCTCCGTCCCAAAGGGCTGGAATAGCTCGAGAGCCAGCACTCCAATACTGTACATGTCTGACTGGAAGACCCACAACGATACAAATTAAGTTTAGACTGTTAAGAATTTCAATTAAGTCCTGAAAATGATGAAGGTGTAACGACTAAATGATAAAGTTCAAAATGCTTTGAGTATAAAACAATGATGAAACCTGTTTTACATGAAAAATAAAGTCTGAATTATTCATAGTTAAGCTGTTATAAGAAGATAGGATAACTCCTTTATTAGTCCCACAATGGGGACATTTTCAGTATTACAGCAGCAAGAGTCAAAAAGACATCAGGAAGTAATAAGTAACATGCAATACTTTAGCGTGAGGAATATAAAAAAAAAAAAAAAGAAATGTAGAAAAATATGAATGTAATTAAATTAGTATATACAGTGTAAAGACAGTGAAAATGATATGCAGTTTGAGAATATGTACAGTTAATGGATTGCACATGAATCGTTGATATTGCACAGACAGATTATACTATTACTGTTTACCTTTGAATCATAATGGGATCCATTCAATTGTTCTGGTGCAGCATAGACAACTGTACCAACACCACCAGTGTGCGAAGAACCTGCAAATTACACCACTCAGATGACTTATAAGCACACAGCATCATCTACTGGTTGTATGAGGTACCACGCCATGAAAATGTAACAAGGTAATAGGAACATTGTTACCACTGAGGGGAGACGCGGTGCTTTTGTGTCCATCTGCTATTATTCTGCCACAGGCCAAACCAAAGTCCCCAATCCGAACATGGCAGTCCTGAGCATGGAGGAAAATGTTCCTCGGCTGTGGGAAAGAGAAAAAAATTATAAATAAAGATGTTAAGATGCAATGTCTAAGGTTTTTGCATGTGTGATCCCACGGTTTCATGCAAATATTGAGGGGGCAGACATTAACAATATGAATACAATATTACTTATCTAGAAAATTTATATTTCTCCCTCTATGGCTCTAATGGGAAGATAGATGGTACAACACTGTGATGTAGATACTCAGCAAAAAATGAGAAGTGATTCTGGAAAAACACACTTTATATTCTGCACTGCAAAATGATTGATTAGAATGCACTGTGAGCATTTACATAGTAATAATTCCCCTGCTTTACTAAAATAAAACTATTGAAGTGCCACAAACAAAGGAAAAAACTGTTTAATACTCCACAGGTGACACCCTTTGGAGTATTTAACTAGTCCCTGTAATTGGCCCCCTTGACAGGAAGGCCGTCCATCTAAGTTAGACACGTAACTCTCAGACCAGAGTTGATTAAATCAGACGCAGTGAAAAACACCGAACTGAGGAAACGGAAGTAGCTGGTGAAAAAATTTACACACAGAAAAGGGAAGTAGTAGCAACTGCAAATTGAATCAACCTTCCTTTCGAGAAATTAACGCCTGCAACCACAAACTAGAATAACCCGATTCTGTTAACCACTCCCCTCCTGAAAGACTAAGCACAGACAGCAGGGAAGCTGCGATGTCTTGCTGGAGGAGCAGAGGGACCATGAAGACACGAGCAGTAACATGATTAAGTTTCACAACAATTAATTCTATACGGCTATTATGGATGAAGATGTGGGACGTATTGAGGATATGTCAAAAAAGCACGGGACCAACCTTCCCATCCAGGTACAAGTCGGTGAACCTGGGAACATTTTCTGGAAGGTAAATGCAAAAACGCAGACTTTGTTTTTAAATTACTGACTCAGATAAAGTTTTGAAATATGTTTAAACTTCCCTTCACAGAAAACCTTCTCACATAGACCAAAACGCAGCAAGTTATATATCAAAATATCACGAAATCTTGTACGAACGAGCATGCATATCAGAATCAAAATTCTTTTTATTGCCAAGTATATTTACACATACAGGAAATTGCCTTGGTGTGGTTAGGGATAAGGGTTATCATTTAATTACCCTCAAATGTCGATGCTACAATGGGATCAGATTCTGACAGTAAAAGGAAACAGTATAAAAGGGAGTTGCTCTTGTGGCGTTACACTACAACATATCTTTGTTTTCCAGTTTTTTCACTTTGTCTTGACTTGTCTTGCCCCAGGGCCTCCCCCTTCATCTGGCTGCCTCTTACAGAAGAGTAAAGAGCATGCAGAACCTGCTGTCATTAGGAGCAGACCCTGGCATGAGGTGTGGACACAAACACACAAACACACACACACACCCGGATACACCCATCAATATCTCAGTGTTGGATCAGGTGGTTTATTCATTGTGTAAGCCTATTGTTTAGTAGGATAATAAAGTAACTCAGCTAGAGTTGATGAAATAAGTCACTGGCTGCTTTTATCTACTACAGTAGATCGACCATTTTCCTCTGCATCAGTTTCACTGTCTCAGCCTCCGTCACAGGGACCAGCTCGGTCGAACCACAGTTCACCGGGTGATAACCAGTTGGCCGCGTACCTCGACTCCTTGGACAAAACCCGATTCCAACTTCCAGAATGCTGTGATCGGCGCGCACAGAAAGGCAGAGGCCTGTCTACAGCTCCTCTGTGAGCATGGTGTGAACGTCAATGCAGAGGTGACCAGTTTTTTCTTATCTGTTGAAATCTTTTTCATGTGCTGATAACCATTAATCAATAAAGTTGTGATTAAAGTTGGGATTGGTCGATGTACCCGTCAGTCACTAACTGACCAGTCTGCCTGCACGCACCCTGCCACTGCTCTCACTGCGCATGACAGGAGTCTTCAGCCAAGGAGACATACACCGTAACCTACATAAAGTGGAACCTGCTCTTGCTAGCTTTACCAGGATTACCAATCCTAGCTTTAATCTCCTGTCAGCGACATTCCTTGCCCAACATGGACAGGGTTAAATTCAATTGTTCAAAAAGTAATTTACAGTGCTGACTAAGTGTTAAAGTGTAAATATATTTAAACATGTATTATGAAAAACCTTCTAAAAGATTGCAGTTCCTCGAAACATGATGGCTAAGGGGTGGTTTTCTTGTGCTTCCTCCTTAGGTAGAGAGGGAGAGTCAGGAGACGGCTCTCCACCTATCAGTACGCTACGCTGCTCTGTCTGCAGTCCAAACTCTCACCAGTTATGGTGCTGAGGTCGATGCCGTGAACAGCAGCGGGATGACGCCCTTGCATATGGCCGCAGGGATCCTTCATAAGGACATCCTTGTTAACTTGGTCAGACAGGGAGCAGATATCAACAGGGTGTGTGTCGTTCCTTTGTTTGTTTTTGGCAGTTGTCATTTGCTTATATTTTCACAATAAAACACAAAAGACAAACACGATGATAGTGTTTGTCTTTTATTGTGAAAGGAAAATATTGAAAGATTAAAGATAATAAACCAAATTCAGTAATGGGCTTGTTGCAGGCAACATACAGTCTAATAGTCGGCTGATTTCAACTAAGCAATTTTCTTCTGAGGTCAACTAACAAAAAAGAATAATATTTTAACTTATTAAAATATTTTATACATTTACTTAATTTAATATCTGAATACTCATCAATTTATTAAATACACTGGATTATTTTGTTTTGTTTTTAAGTGTTTATTGAGCTTTATTTTATGTTTCAATGACTGCAACTTGCCACAGAGAAATAAAGATTAAATTGTTAAACACATCTGAATCAGATGTTAATCTTGTTATGTTAATGTTTAAGAATGAAAAAAGTAGTGATGTATTCCACACAAGATAAAAAAGATAAAAATCTCTTGCTAAAACACATGCTAAAAGATTCTACAGCTTAATTAAAAGTAATGTAAATTCTTGACTGTTTTCAAGGGGGTGAAGCACACAGGAAACACAGCTTTACACCTAGCTGCTGTGGCAACGGCCATAAAGAGCGCTAAAACCCTGGATGACGACATCAACTGCATTTCCGAGCTGCTGGAGCACGGGGCCAAGACCGACGCGGAGAACAAGGCCGGACTTACACCTTTACAGGAGGCGTGCTGCATGGGCAACGAGGAGCTGGTGGACCTGCTGCTCAGGTACGGAGCAGACATCCACAAGCTGAGCCGAGCTGGGGAGAACTGTCTGTTTCTGTTCCTGAACCACAGGACCAACGTAAACAACAGCTCCCTGCTGGGGAAACTAGTCAACCTGACATCCCCGCTCACCGTCTACAACCAAAACGGTCTCCTTCCCTCAACCTTGACATTACCGTGTTTCTACAAGCAGAGAGAACAGCTACTGAAACTCATTCAGCAACCAAGAAGGCTTCAGGATATTTGTAAGAGTTATATTTATTTAAAACATGTACAAGGCAAGAAAGGGGAACTGACAAAAATGCTGCCCAAGAGGCTGTGTGACTTTGTCTTCAACTCCTGGGAGAACGTACAGGACATCTCCTTTGTGACTGATGACGGACTCGTTAAATAACAGATTGATATCACTCAAACTTGACAGCTGTGTGTCACTGCGACTTACAGGTGACTGCAAACGATGCATTAAGCTAGAAAGACAATTTAAATCTAATAACAACACATATGAACAGATGCCTGTCAATGAAAACCATGAAAGCATCTCACCTTCAGGTCTCTGTGCATGATTCCTCTGGAGTGAATATACTCCACCCCTTCAAGTATGTTCCTCAACAGGCTGAGGGTTTGCTCAGTATCCACACATCCATACGGACCTGTCATAGAAGCCATGGGTCAAAACAAGGACATTAAACAAGTGAGACCTTCACAGAACGACTGAGGTCACTACTCCAGCAGGACTCATGTCTAATTCATATTTGCCTGTTACTTCTCTCATAGGAAGAAATGTCATTAATGGAGCCATTTGTTAATATACCGTGAGGATTTTTTCTTGTGCATTTTATAAACCTTTTCTCGAAGACAAATCTACAAAAGGTTTAACCAGCTTATTACAGTGCGGATTTTACCAGCTGCTAGTCAAAGCATTTGCTTGACCACTATCATTATTTGATTTCATATTGATGACATGTTAATGGATAGTTTTTGCACGTGTGTTCTTTGGGAATATAGACAGGAGAGCCGTTGAATCAGAAGTGATCAATTGAGTTAAACTATTGAGATTTGCTCCAATAGGGGCCGGTTCCCCCATTTTACGACTGCGTATTACTGCTTTTCGCTAAGCAATATTTAATTGTGTGCTTTTAAATAAATAAAATCTGTATTGGAACAATATATTACAGTGTAATGCATAATGTCTTATACACTTACATTTGGAGGTTTGTTCTCCTTTGGGCTTTTCATTTCTCTCAGAGATCCAGTCCTTCAATGAGCGCTCACAAAGCTGCATCTGGATGTAGAGCATCAGGTGGAACTGCACCTGCAGATAAAGAGGAACTGTAACAGAGAACTTACCCTTTTAGGTGTATATTTCACTTTATCACTTGCTCTGTATTTTAAAAACTGCTTTCAGACATGCACTGAACTCTGGACAATCTCCTTAAATTTTCTGAAGGGGCTGTTTATGAAAACGCAAATGTCCAAGTCTGTTGCTCCTGCCAGACTTCGAGTAAGAACTCCGAATGAGACCATGTGAGAACACAGCAGGAGAGTAACCGGAGGATTCACAGCGAGTGAGCGGGCACGTTGATGAGGTTTCTAACATGCAACAGATTGAATACAAATGGAAGCCATACACGTCACAAAAGTCCATGGCAAAAATGAAGAATCGATTGTAATAAAAGATATCCTGTTCAGTTTAATTTAAGAGCCAAATCATGACATAATAAGGCCGATAACTTAAGTTTGTAGAGAAAACAGTTCCCATACAGATGACGAGATGCGAGAGCTTTTGGTGAAACGGGCCAACGCTGGTGTCGGTGTGCTGTAAACAATAATGTGTTATCCTCAGTGGAATTAATACATAATGTCCAGACCCCATTGTGTGGCTATTCTCCAGAGTTCATGTCTGAAAACGGCTAAAGAAACATATGTGTTGTAAAAAATATGTTTATCTCTCATGTAATTGGTCTAATGCCTGAGTGACAAGCTCCTACCTCTGTAGAAGTTGGGAATCCGTTAGTCCACTGTTCGTCGATGCAGGACTTGTCGTTCAGCTCGATCCTACCAGACTCCTCCTCTAACAGTTCGGAGCTGTCCCAACCCATGGCTGGACATTTGGAGCTCTTTATGGGACCTTTTTGCCCCAGAAACACACAGGGGACGTAGTTCTCCGGGATGCGGTGCATCGTCTGGGGACACACCACCTGGCCCTTCTCTTGGGCTGGAACTAGAGCTTTGACAGACGGGGTCTCACTCGGTGACACTCGGTCACAGGCAGCTGCATCTGTTGATGCTTGAGTGAGGCTTCGAAAAACTATAGACAAGCTTTCATCAGAACTGCAAAAAAGAGTTTCAAGTTATTGAGCACAATTAAAAAGTCATCAGCAAGATTTATAAGATTTGTTGGTGATAATGTTTACACTGATCTTACTTGTCCTCTTGTTCAGGTGAATCCAGTTCAGGCAGGAGAGACTCTGTAACAAAGACAGTTCACACAAAGTTTGACTGGTGCACTGATTCTCAACCTGGGGGTTGTGAGATATATATATATATGATATGAGAGAATTTCTGGGGCAGTCACAAGATCATTTTGGGGGGTTGTGTGCACCAGCCTGATCATACTGATGGGTGGCGACTCGAGGTTAAGAACCACTGGTCTAATCGATGATACAGTCTTATCATTCACCAGTATGTCGTTAAACGTCAGCCACAAACACACGTTGCAGGGCAGCACTTAAATACTCACGTGGTGCAAGCTGAACATGTTCCATCCATGCAGTGTGATAGCCCACAACATTTACATGCTGCAAGCTGGACAAAACTTTGACCTCCCTGAGGACCTACAGTCAAGACGAAAACAAACATTTAAATTTGTTATAATGGGTGTGTTACATCTCTGCTGCTGCTGATGAAATACTGACCACCCACCTTCATACAGTCATCTTTTGAGACTTTTTTGATGAGAATTTTCTTCACAGCATAAAATTGTCCATCAAGTTTGTTCATAACCTGCAAGATCATCAAGATAACATGAGTGTGAACTCATGTCTTATAGGGGAGATGGACCGGAGGAACCGTGTGGATTAGAACAAAGTAAATACCTTAAAAACGTTTCCATATGATCCTTTCCCAAGCCTAAAGAGTTGTTCGAACTCACTGAGATACCGCGACGTCTGTGCTTGAAAAAGTCCCTCCTTAAGTCTGCGGGAGGGCAAACAAAACATCTTACATAACACTTAACTAAAAACAAACTAAAAACAGTTGTTGGAGGCAACTCAACATTCGAATGACACCAAGTGCACCTTACCTTACAGGAAGATTATACGTGTTTGTGCCAAGACCCTGTAAAAAAGAGGAAACACACTATGTTCACATTGGAAAACAAACACAGAGCAGAGCACGACAGAGTAAAATATGCAATATATTAATTTCATTAGAAAAGGACTATCAGCTTATTAAACTGTGAGCCGAGTTTGCTGCTTTGATCAGTGCTTTAAAACCCTCACTTTAGATCAAAACATACTGGCAGCTGTTTGAGACATGTCCGGTTACCTGCGGGTACATTGAGGAGGTGGCAGCGTTGAGCAGCTCAGTGAAGGCCCGGTTGTGCTGCAGTCTGATCGTGCTGAACTCATCACTTATGGCCAGAGGTGAGAGGAGTTTCAAGGCTGCTAAATGCTGGCCAATGACTGTCAGAGGGACGACAGAATTTTTTTGTGAATGAATTTGCAATGGAGCGCAACAGTGACGGCCCACTTTAAGAGCACACTTTGGTTGCGGGCGAAAAACTCCCATTCATTTTCTAGATTGACGTTTTAGAAAATCCCTATAAGGCCTACCAGCTGAGGCCATTCAGAGATGGATCATAACAATAAAACATTTGATTTGGTGCAAAAAATATATTGGAAAACAGAAAAGCAGGTAAAGGTACAAGGCCGTGTATATAATTATTGTTAGTGTGAAGGAACAACGCATTCCATTAACCATTGCGAATGATCCCTTTCCAATGACTTTCAGTGCTTCTTCTTGAATTTAACCTTGTTAATTTAACCCTGAACGATCTGATCACCAACAAGGTCTTTGCAGTTGTGGTAAACATTTCCATGGTAACAGCGAGCACCAACAATGGCTACTACACTTGAGAATTGTAGGTAGTGTCGTACTACTCCTCAACATCATGAATAAAACATATTTTTCTGAAAACACATAGTTAATATCATACAGATTTGTGGCTTATTCAGGAGCATAGAGCATCATTTGACAGTCTCGTAGTTTGTGGCAAGTCTGCACTGGATGGTTACAATATTATGGCTGATAATCAAAATCTCTACTCAGAAAATGAATGGGATTTTTTACGTCCGGAACCACACTGTCGATCTTTTTCAACAACAAACACTCATCTAAAAACACTTCAAACAGTCTGGTATAGGGTCTAAACATGTATTCATTTTTTTAACTGTCATTTCCAGTGTTATTGCTCTGTGATTACCTTTGAACAGCCTATGTGAGCGTGTTGGATTCCTCTCGTAGATGAAGCACAGCTGCTCCAGAAGAGAGCCCAGGAGAAGGTGGTTGGGGATCGCAGAGGCAAACTCTTGGATGGACGGGTAATGTCTTTCTGCCATTAACACCTCATGGTTATTATCTGTGTCAGAAGCTGAGTATTGAAAATGAGGAGGAGAAGGAAGCAGTTGAGAATTATTATTTTTTAAATTCACAGTTTTGACATGATTCTTTGTTCAGTTTCTCTTTTGCATAATTGTTACTAATAAAACACCCCCTCAATAGACCCAAACTGAATATTTTAGCACAAAAAAAGGATTTAGATTATATGTTATTTTGTTCAAATTTCAATCAAATCAAATATTCATACATACAGAATTGCAGCTGTCTTACCTTCTTCAATAACTTTTGCAATCATTTCAACAATCCCTTTTTCTCGTAGGTCCATTTTTCGGTATAAAACCCTTTTGGTGCAATATTCGAGACTCAGAGCCGTACTAATGAATAATCCTATTCACCTTCAAGGCCCAAAATGAGCTCATCTGGATGAAACATAAGGGGGTGTGCACAGTGTTAATGCTTATCTGCCTGGTCCAGCGGACACCAGCCTCCTCCACCTACCTTACTCTGTAAACACATGACCCAGCTAAGACACTTGGTCACTGTGACAGGACACGTTTTCATGTCAGTGTCATCATACTGCAGGATGTGTGGAGTAGCAAGTCTTGGCTTGTTTTAGAGTTAACCTTTTATTCTGATGCTGTTACTGGACCCATGCAAACGTATCTGTCAACTGCAAGTAGGTTTAAGGGTAAAAGGGTATTCCACCGATTTTACACGTGAAGGTCAATTAACTTGTCAGTACTACTCAAACTATGAAAACAGGCTGCATCAAGTCTTGTGGAGGCACTGGAGGGAGCTCTCTAAAGACTGAGAAAATAACTCTAAAATGTAAATGTTATCCTGAACTTTACTTCCATTAGACCTTCTCTTCCCCCAAAAGAGGAAGAGAAAGTCTTATGAAAGCCATTTTTCAGTGTCAATTTGGGAAATGATCCACCCATTTTGAAACGTGACTCATATTTGGAACAAACTAAAATGGCAATCAGTAGAGTGCATACTTCTGCCAAGGCCTAACAGTCCCCTTCAAATACATGCCTGTTTTTTTACCATCAAGTTCCATGAATTATTTCTTGAGAAATTCACAAAAATGCCGTAAAAAATATCCTATTTGGCAATATTAAAGAAAGATAATTCCTGTTATGGAACATTTTAATGGAGATTATTCCTACAATGTCCAATCAATGTTCATCGGAGGGGGCTTTAAACATGAATAGTTTGCAGCTTGTGTAAAACAAAGAAACAGGCTTATGTAGAATGGATGACTGCCCCCGAGCTCAAGGAGAGGCTAAAAGATATGTGCATGGAAATGCATTTGTTCACCCTGAAGTTTAATAATAACAACAAACACTATAAAAGTAGTAAAACAGGGATACACTCAAGTGGAAACACAGTAGTACAAACATTGCTGTGTAAGAAGATCTGAGCTCAGTTTCAAAACAACTTTAGGTTTACCCGGACAAGCTGAGCGATCATTGTCTCTGTTGTTTTCAGAATATAACAAACTGAGGAGCATTTTTGGCAAAACTCCACAAACCAAAGTTGAGTCTGATGAGTTAAAGATTCAGTGTGTAGAATTTAGTGGTGCAGCTGAATCCCCCCCCTCCTCCCGCCTTCCAAACATGACAGAGAGCCTGTGGTCGCTGCAGTTGTCATAACATCTCAAAGGGTGTTTAGTTTGCAAAAAACATGGCGGCCTCCGTAGAGAGGACCCGCTCCCAATGTAAATACAAAGTAGGTAAAGAAAACAACAATTGGTACACTTTAGATGAAACACACTAATAAAAACATTACCAAGATTATTTGGGTCCTTTGAGTGTAGGAGATGCTGGTTTATCAGGATGAAAACACATAAATCAAAGTGTAATAAGAGTTATTTGATGGTAAGTAGCTGGAGTGATGCTGGGATGAGCCCATAACTGTTTACATGACGTATTATTGCGTAACGAGGGCCTTGTGCCAGTTCATGCTGGTCAAAGTGTTCTTCTGGTCTAACAGGGGGATGTCTGTCAACCACATGCAGCGACTTTACAGCAGAATAACAACAACAGCTGCTTACTGTCGAACTGGACTTCTTCTTCTTCGTCCTCTTCTCTCGCCCAACTCTCCATGCTAACGTTAGCTTTAGCTTCATGTCTCCCGGCGGCTCTCAGCTGGAATCGGACTAAGATGTTGCTGCCGCTGCTGAAACTCTCCTCCGAGCGCAGCGCGCCGGTGTTGGGTATCGAGCTGAACATGTCTGGACGCGAATCGCGATGGTTTGACAGCACAAAAATTAAAAAAAGATAGTTACAAAACAAACGCTGCCCAGCTCACAACAACTACCCCATAACTGCAGTATGAAAACCAAATAGATAGAAGTTGGCTTCTCAAACGTTTAGTAAACCATCAGAAAAGCTAAAGTCCCTCATATGTCAAAGCCATGCCGAGGACAGCCATGATTAACAGCCCGGGGAGAGTCTACAAATAACCGATGGTGACTTAATATTCCAATATAATGGAACATGTTGCGTTTTATAATTACAGCGTGAAATCAACATTCATACACTGTGTTGTGTTTTATCAGAAACACAAATCTACATCTTAAAGTGGGTGAGAACGAAGCTGCAGCAAACTAGTTATTCGTTTTTGTAAAATGTGAGAGGTTTGCACACGGGTCCTAACATCTCAACAGGTCACAGCGGTGCGTTCACGTGCTCATCGGGAAGATCCCCAGCTCGCGAGTTGTGAAGTCGTGTTTATGTGCTTTCATAATGTGTAGGAAAAAAGAAACGTGGAAAAACAAAATTTGTTGTATTTTTGTGTTTAGGGTGTTTAAGCAACACGTTGATATCTATTTCCAATATTTGCATGATAATAAAGGGTAAAAATGGCGCTGTTCCGACTTGATGTGGAGTTCACGTGAATTTCCTGATTTGGTCACTCATTTTACCGATTAGTCTAATAGTACATGAATGCACCCAAGGCTGATGATGAAGTGTTACAAAGTTGGCGGCCACACTTTCGATACATTTGTTATTAATTCATGTAGAGCGATATCATTATTATTACGTTATCATCGCTCACATATTTAAGTTTGATCTTTTACACACCAACCATTTATTTTAAATATATTTGAATTTTTTACATTTGATGGTAAAAACTGCTGCTCGTAAAAACTGCTCTCGAACACTCACGTATTTACAACACAACGGTGTCGTGAAGCTGCTCTTCCCTCCAACACTGAAAACAGACATTGTTTACACTTGTGTGGACGGACACGTGTTAACGTTGGTCTGTTAACGTGTCAGCGAAAGTCACATGTGAACAAATGAATGAATTCCTCCTCATCAAGCCTCCCGGACTCTGAAGATGTCTGATACTTGGTAAGTTTGCTACTATTCATCCAGTTTGCATGCAGGTGTTTGTTTTCTTACACTGGAAATTACACGTCAAACACTTATTAGATTTCAGGCTTCAGGCGTCATATAGATTTTCTTAAACACCTTCATCACATAAACGGCCAATCTGACGCTTTTTAGAGGCGGATCCACTTTTCAAACCTGCTTCATGCAAACCCTTCATCTCTGTACTGACTCTATGAGACCTCCATGCTTTCTAACCAGGACCCCGACCCTCCCACAATCCTCATTAACTCTCCACAGGTCAGACGATGCAGAGTTTGAGGGGCTGGTAACATTAGACCCTGACAGATGTGGATTTTTGGGGGCCGATGCCGATACCGAGATAATGTGGGCGATCCACCATACTGAACATATTATATCCTGTCAGATATATTAAACACATTCAATTTACAAATGGAGATAAAATGATGTCTGGAATGTGGGACTAAAAACAAACTTTGGTGTGCGCTGGAAAACTGTCAGGAGTAGAGCCCCACTGATTCTTTTGGGGGGCCGATACTGATACCGATATTAGGGAGTTAAAAAACTTTGATACCAATATATCTGCCTTTTATACTATGCGTATATGACAAAATATGTTTGGCAATGATTCCAAAGATATTTTTATCAAACCTATATGACAATATAATATTTATAGTTATTGTCTGTTTCTCTGCAGCTCTGAACCTGCAGGAGCCATCAAGGCTATTGACAAGCACTCCGTGCATCAGATCTGCTCAGGACAGGTGGTGCTGACTTTGGCCACTGCCGTCAAAGAGCTGGTGGAAAACAGCATTGATGCAGGAGCCACAAACATTGGTAAGAAAATATATACCCTGTTCTTTTTCCTCCCACAG
Source organism: Hippoglossus hippoglossus (assembly GCF_009819705.1). Taxonomy (NCBI): domain Eukaryota; kingdom Metazoa; phylum Chordata; class Actinopteri; order Pleuronectiformes; family Pleuronectidae; genus Hippoglossus; species Hippoglossus hippoglossus. Next base: position 12,656,932 of record NC_047169.1, read on the forward strand.
GGGACTTCAATTATCTGTCTTTAAAAAAAAAAAGCAGAAACTGATACTGGGGTTTTCTGTCAGATGAGGTTTTGATAGAACACAGAGCATTAGAGAGTTAGTGAGAACCCTATCAAAGTAATTGTTTTACTTTTGTCAAGATGATACGGTGCTGTACATATCTTCATCAGAACGTTTCCAGTATCATGTTTCAGCTTTTCAGAGCAAATCAAAAATACTAAATCCTTTGAAAAGATATGGTTCTGATCACTCAACAAGGTTGTTAGTGTGCTGTGAGAGGATTTATCCACATTTAAAATTGTGATCGCTTGCAATTGCTGCGTTTCACACGTTTCACATTGCTGCATGTTCCAGATGTGAAGCTGAAGGAGTGCGGTGCTGAACAAGTGGAAGTGTCAGACAATGGCAAAGGTGTGGAGGAGGCCAACTTTGAAGCACTGAGTAAGTGTCAGCTTTGTATGTTCACTCCGTTGGATGAGTCCTGCCTGTTCTTTTTGGCGAAACCTCCTCTGTCTCCACAGCACTGAAGCATCACACGTCAAAGCTCAAGGATTTCTCCGATCTCATCCACGTGGAGACGTTTGGCTTCAGAGGTGAAGCGCTCAGCTCTCTGTGTGCTCTGAGGTAAAACACTTCAACGGACACGTCCATTCAGCACATAAACTCAAACTACTCGCCACCTCATTAGCCTCCAACTCCTGTTCCCCTAGTGACCTGAGTGTGGTGACGTGCCACGAGTCCAACCAGGTGGGGACCAAGCTGGTGTTTGACCACAAAGGCCACACGGTGCAGCGGACTCCCCATCCCCGTCAGCAAGGCACCACAGTCAGCCTGCAGCAGCTCTTCTACACCCTGCCTGTTCGACACAAAGAGTTCCAACGCAATATAAAGAAGGTCAGTCATTAAAGGACCATTCAGATGATGTGATCATGGGAGCCTTTCACAGACATTTTTGTGAGTGCAATCCATGCTTTCAAATGCAATATAACAAGTATATCAATATAAATGCTCAGAGTGATTGCTCATCCTTTTAGACTTTGCATTTTTATACCATAAATGAAACACTGGGGTGGCAGATATAAGAGACATTCAAGGGGCAAACACATAAAAAACATCCAAATTCTCCTCTCAGTACATAGTATAACCTGTATTATACCTAAAGGCATTTAATGTTTTATTATTTAGTCTTTTGGATTTATCGATTTTTAAATGATGGCATATGTCCTTCATATTTGATCCGAAAGTTTCCGTTGCTTTGTATTTTCAGGAGTACGTCAAAATGATCCATGTCCTGCAGTCGTACTGTATCATCTCCATAGGAGTGCGCATCACCTGCTCCAACCAAAATGAGAAGGGAAAACGCAGCACGGTGCTGAGCACCAGCGGAAGCCACAGCATGAGAGACAACATAGGAGCCATATATGGACCAAAACAGGTTGGAACGTTGGTTTTACATTTGTCTTGATCATAATGTTTAACTTCTGTGGAAGGATTACCATGTTTTTACCAAACTGATCACACTGATATGTGAGTAAAACTGGTTTGCTTGTTGTTAATATATTGCAGAGTAATGGGATTTCTGGAATCCCCAATAGAAACTCAAATTGATTGGAAATTTTCTATTTTCCATTTTCTATGGTTGTGTGTCCTGCAGCTCCAGAGTCTCCTCCCGTTTCAACAACTTTCACCTACAGAAAATATTATTGAAGAATATGGACTGACAGATGCTGATCTTCCCAAACAGCTTTTCACGTAAGTAGCCCTATTGCATGGAAGTCCTGTGTCCCTCTCTCTGGTTCAAAAAACTAAAGCCACAAAATGTGCAGAACATTCAGGCGAGGGGGGGGACGCCTGGGTAGAGCATGCAGGAGGCAGAACATGACGTATACATTTAGCTGCAGAAATTAGGTGTTTACATCTTCGTCTGCGTCTTTAACGTGGTTGGAACCTTTTTGTTTCAATGAAAATCTGTGTTTTGGCAGCATCACAGGGTTTGTGTCACGCGGGGATCATGGCGTCGGGAGAAGCGCCACAGACAGACAGTTCTTTTTCATTAACAACCGACCATGTGATCCCCTCAAGGTAATTCCAGTGCAGTGGGTTTACTGGGAAATTTAAAGGTGATGATTCCCTTATTTCAGCCTAAACTGTGGATGTCCCTCAACTTGCAGGTGACCAAAGTTGTGAATGAAGTGTATCACATGTATAACAGACATCAGTATCCATTTGTGGCCTTGAACATAGCCGTCGCCTCAGGTAAGAAAATTTTATTATATCAAAATTCTATTTTTGAAAAGCACAGTTGGCGTTTTGTACAACCTGAGTTTTGTTATTTCAGATTGTGTGGATGTGAACGTCACTCCTGACAAACGACAGATTCTACTTCAGGAGGAGAAGCTGTTGCTGGCTATTCTAAAGACCTCTCTCATCAGCATGTATGAGGCTGGAGTCAATAAGATCAGTCTGAACTATATGCACATGCCCAGAACCAGTAAGAACACTGCATTACAGTAAAAGTAAAATCATTTGAGGGATAATTCTCTGTCGACTTTTCCACCACAGTGCTTTTATTTTGAAATATTTGTCTGTCAATGATCTGCAGATGCAACATCGGATTTATGTCCAGTGGTCCAATCTAACGAGAACGTGCCACAACCTGCAGAATCCACGGAACCAGCAATTCAGAGCCCAAAGTCCTCCTTGAACCTGGCCAGCCTGAAAGCTGCGTTTTCAAGTCATCACAGCTCCAGTTCTGGGAGCAAATTAAACACGTCAAAAGCAGCCAGCGGCCGCCCAGCACAGACAACTCTGCAGTCTTTTTTAAACCGTTCTGTAAAACCTTCTGCTTCCAGCCCAAGTGTGAAATCTCCTTTGAAACTTGCTAAAGATCTCGCTGAATGCTCCCCAGTGGGAAAATCGGCACTAGATGGATTCAGATACAGACAGATATCGTGTGGGGACGCAGACCACGACCAAGACAGTGCTGTGTCCACTACAGCAGCTCCAGACAGTCTGTGTTCTGGCCTGGAGGTCAGTTCTCCTGAACCAGTGATTGACAGGCCCAGAGTAAAACTGGAAGAATTAGAAGAAACACCAAACAATAGTCCGACTGTTCCTGAAGCCCCAGCGTTACAAACTGAGCCGTGCGCTTTGGAAGAGGACGGTGCTGTGAGCCCGGATGCCAAGAGGGCCAGGAAAGAGAATGCAGAAGTCAAACCCAACACTTTCTCATACTGTTCTCTGGGATCATCTTCCACCACAGTGGATGCTCCAGGCTGCGCACAGAGGAGGACGGTGCCTCTGCAGTTCTCTCTACAAGAGCTCGTAGGGAAGGTAAAGAGGATACAGGAGCGGCAGAAGCAAAACGTGGCTGAGGAGCTACGCTACAGACGCTTCCGGGCCAAGATCAACCCTGGAGAAAACCAAAGTGCAGAGGACGAGCTGAGCAAGGAGATCAGGTAGAATTCTTCTTCTTTTTTACTATCACTATACTTCTACACTGTTCTTTACCCAACACTAAACCATCTGCACTTTTATATCGACAGTAAAGACATGTTCAAAGAGATGGAGATCATCGGTCAGTTTAACCTGGGCTTCATTATCACCAAACTCAACTCGGACATCTTCATGATTGACCAACACGCCACAGATGAGAAGTACAACTTTGAGATGCTGCAGCAGCACACGGTGCTCCAAGGACAGAAACTCATCGCGTAAGAATCTATTAGTGTTGGTTGTTTACACTTTTCTTCAAGAAGTACGATTTTAGCCGGTCAGTGATTGATTTGTATTTTTTCCTTGATGTTTGCAGACCTCAGAAACTTCACCTCACTGCGGTCAGCGAGAACGTGCTCTTGGAGAACATTGAGATTTTCAGAAAGAACGGCTTTGAGTTTCTGGTTGAGGAGGACGGTATTAACGTTTTCTTCTGATATCACAGATTAAACATTTTGATTTGGTCTCATACTTGACGTCCAATTTTTGATAATTCAACCAAACATTGTTTTTCATTGTGACTGCAGCTCAGGTGATGGAGAGGGTGAAGCTGCTGTCTCTACCCACCAGTAAGAACTGGACGTTCGGTCCAGCCGACATCGAGGAGCTGGTCTTCATGTTGAGCGACAGCCCAGGAGTCATGTGTCGGCCATCTAGAGTCAGACAGATGTTTGCCTCCAGAGCGTGTCGCAAATCTGTGAGTTTACACAGATAATTAACAGACAGTGTTTATGATTAAAATGTGTGCTCCTGATTTGATCGGCAGTTCTATAATATTGTTAGTTGGAATGAAAAAGTCCACATGCACTCCTCAAGGAACCAAACTGGAAAACAAATGGCTGTGTGGCAGATCAAATAAAGAGAAGAATAGATTGTTTAATTGTACATAATGGATTGTTTTTTATGTCTGTGTTCAGATCATGATCGGCACTGCTCTGAGTGTCAGCGAGATGAAGAAGCTGGTGGTTCACATGGGGGAAATCGAGCATCCGTGGAACTGTCCTCACGGCAGACCCACCATGAGACACCTCATCAACCTGGACATCATCTCACTAGACTGACCAGAATGACGAGGGAGGAACAGACTGAACGTTTAGCTGTCATTTCACTCCAGTTTATCCCCGTTCAACATCCCCCTCACCGACGCACTGAAAACCTGAGTCCAAACTATAGATATTGTAAATTAGTTTTATTCAAATGCTTTGTATTCGCAGTGTTTTTGTATATATTATGTGTATTTTACATCACAAAAATAATTGTTTTTTATTTGCGGAGAAATAAACAGCATGTATTCTTGGTGTTGCCTCGTTCTGTTAATTGATGCAAATGTCCTCTCTTACACTTTTTTATTGGGTTCACATATTATCATATATCTAGGTGTGTGTGTGTGTGTGTGTGTGTGTGTGTGTGTGTATATATATATATATATATATACATATATATATCTACTGATCCCCCCCCACCACCACATCACACGGTAATTATTGGCATTTTCTTAAGTACATTGAATATTAAACAGATTTGAGAGTGCATCGGCCTACGAGCCGGTTGTAACAATGACAAGTAGCCCTGGACTGTAATGTATTTCATGAGTCGATATATTGTATGTTTTGGATTCTGTCTTTGATTATAAAAAACGACAAATATGTATATCATACGACTCTTTTTGGCTGAGTGACGTTGCCGTAGTTGTGAGCGTCCTCGCCGTTGCCATGGAGATCATCCTAGCTTGTAAGTGAGATACAGTTCACGGAGGAAAACGGAGCGACAACAAGCTCAAATCGTGGCAGCGGCAGCTCGTAGTGGCACTTCCGGTGGCCACAGAAACTGCCACTGATTTGTAAAGGCAGTTGCCATAATAGTCATTGGGGTGGACACCTCCAATGACTATATTTCTGTAATTGTTTAAAAAAATAATACAATCAAATATTTAACATTGTGGGCCCTAATGTGTTGGCTGTCTTATGCCTTAAGTCTAATGTATACATGTTAATTTGAAGACATTTATGTATATTTTATATAATTTTATATACTTATGTAATTGTATTTAAAAAAAATATAAAAAATATAATATAAAGTTATATGAAATACACATAAACATGTTTGTATTACCAAGCACACATTAGACCTCCAATACAGTATTAACCATTGTTTTAAATAACAAAATACATAACAATGAATCTTGTGTGTTAATAATGATGTTCACTTCATGACTACGGCCTCGGTTGAGCAGTGGCATCTCTGTGCACCATTGCTATCATGGAGTTATTCACCATTTTATGTAGAATTCAAGGCAAGGATAAAAATGTACATTCCTCCAGTTTACTCAGGCACAGTATCAGTCAGACTGGAACTGATACTGGGAATACAGTCTTTGAGTTCTAACCCATCGATACACACCAATATCATGCATATGAATCTGATAGATGTGGAGCTTTTGTTGATTCCATTTTGAGTCCAACCCCCCCAGAGCTAACAAACTATCTAATAAACTTTCATAAACCAGTATATATCTCTTTGAATAAATCACAAACAGCTGGCGGCCGTGATGTCACATGACATCAGAGGCAGCAGCCTTTAAACAGTGTGACATCAGAGGCAGCTGCCTTTACATATCAGTGGCAGCTTCTGTTGACACCGGAAGTGCCTGTGCGAGCTACCGCTGCCACGATTTGAGTTTGCGCTTGCTGGCAGACAGCGGAGGAGGAAGAAGAAGAAGAAAAGAGAAAAGTGGAACCGAGCCACGGACCTCCAGCCAGAGAAAGACGACATGTACCAGCTCCCGTCCACATTGTTTAACCTCGTTCTGCAGAGGTAAACACGTGTTAGATCAGACACATGATGAAGATGAGTGTCACTGTCAGAGATCAACCTGTTGTGTTTCGTTGTCAGACATGAGGGGGAAACCAGTGAAGGACAGTGTCATGGCAACGGTGTCGCTTGTTTTGAAGGAGGCCACATGTACAAGGTGCAATAACACATAACAACACGCATTGTGGAAACATATGGAAGAGACTTTATATTTGGTTTTACAACACAAGACATTTTAAATCCTTAATGGAACATTTTGCAACTTCTAAACATTACATTTGAATTTCTAACACAGTGAACGTTGTTTTTCAGTAAGCATTAATGTTGCTTATTTCAGATATATTTCATTAAATGCAGTCAGTTGTCACACATACATTTTGGCTTCTAATGCATTTTGAAATAAAAAATGAATCTGAATTAAATGTCATAAATAAATGTGCTATCCTAAAGTCACTGCTCTGTTTTATGAAGGGCATGTTTGCCAAGGGACTAATGGATGGACCTGGTGTCTTCACATGGGCAGGAGGATTGAAATATGAGGTATAGAACAATACTGATATATTATCATGACTGTTATTATTGCACATCTTGCATCACATATTGTAAATATATTTGATTTGTTAAATAAGTTCATTTAATTGTTTCTTTCAAATGTCTGTCTCCTGTAACATTCGTAAATAAACATACGTCATACATAGATAATAAAATAAGTAATATTATATTATATTATATGATATGTTCTCATCAAAATGTCCTCAAAGTAAATTAAAGTTTCTTATCGAACAGGGGGAATTTGTGTGCAACAAGCCCATGGGTCAGGGTACCTACACTTGGCCAGATGGCGGCTCCTACAAAGGAGAGGTCTATGACGGTGTACGACATGGGACAGGAACTTATGAATGTGCCAAATCTGCAGTGACATACACCGGGCAGTGGGATCAGGGCAAGAGGCACGGAAAGGTATGCTTCATACATTTATTTATTATGAGGTGTAGTGATTTTCTTTTTTTCCCCCATTTTCTTTAATTGGTTGTGTTTGTGTTAGGGTGAAGTGTTTTATGACCAGAGTAAGACCTCTTGGTACAAAGGAGACTGGGTGAAGAACAGCCGAGAGGGATTCGGAGTGAGATGGTACATACATGGTAAATGATCAACCTGTAAGCCTGAGTTACATTTGGGTAACATCTGTTTTTCAACAGCTACCCCTCTGGTAACATTTACTCTGGTGAGTGGAAGAACAACCTGAGGCACGGAGAGGGCACGATGAGGTGGCTGCAGCAGGGGCAGGAGTATGTTGGGATGTGGCAGGATGGGGTCCAGGTATGAAAGCCCACCGTGGAGTCAACATATACAGTTTGAACCTTAAATTTAGCTTTTTCTTTCATCTTCCTTAACCTTTTCTTGGGTTTTTTTGTTGTGAATTACATGAGCTCTCCTCTCTGGCAGCATGGACGAGGAACACATATCTGGATGCTGAGGCGAACGGATGGATCCCAGTATTTCCATAATAATCGATACACGGGGGATTACGTTAAGGGTCAGAGGCACGGACAGGGAACGTTTTTCTACGCTGGTGGTGCAGTCTATGAAGGAGAATTGAGGAACGATAAAAAACACGGGAAGGTTAATATCATTCTCACTGGCAATATGCATATGTGCCCAGAGAGATTTGACTCATACATATTATACATATTATGAGACACTCTAAAAGTGACTTTTGTCCACAGGGGAAATTCACTTCTAAGGACGGACATGTTTTTGAAGGAGGATTTGAGGACGATCAGATGGTGACAAACGAGTTGAAAGGTAACAGAGCTTGCACTCCTCTGTGTGGTAAACAGCTACAGCACATTAGCTCCATTATAAATGCTCAGTCTCCCAACGAGGAGATGGTCAAAACCTCAAATACGGATAAGTGAAGACCTTATGATGGCTTCTTCTTGTTGCAGGTGCACTTCCTCTATCAGGCAGTGATTCATCTGTGCTGGTAGCAGACATGGCCCTGAACATTGAAAGTCTTCTGGATAAAATCCCAGAGAAAAAGCGCAGCACTGAACGCAAGCAGGTCAGATTCTGCTTCGCTGTAAAATCATCAACATGCAGTATAACTTTGCCCGACATCCTCGTGTTAACCTGTGTTTCCGTGGGTGACAGGTGGAGTTTGTGGTGCTGAGGCAGGACGCGGAGCTGCGGTCCATCTACAGTTTCTACTGCAGACTTGGTCAGAGCAGGTCCCCAGACAAGACCTTCCTGCTGTGCCGCCTGCAGCTCTGGCGCCTGCTCAAAGACTGCAACATCCACCATCATGGCATCACTCTGACGCAGATAGATCATTTAATGAAAGGTGAGAGGGAATGCCATTCGCAATTGTTTCTATATCTCATGTACAGTATGTATGTAAACAGGGGAGAAAATTGATAGTTTCATGATGACAGTAGTTTTTGGTGCTTAATGTTGTCTCTCTTTGTGTCTCAGTGGATTCCCCCACACAGATCCACTCTCCTTATACCCCCATGTCGCTTACTAGGCTCCTCAGCTGTCTCGTGATCGTGGCCCACCACATCTACAATAAAGACATGGAGTAAGGAACAAAACCTTTTCAGGCAGATCATCGCCAGTTGATGTAAAGGATTGTATTTAAGTGAAATTTGTTTAGCTATGCTCGTGGCATTGTTCTAGGGATGGCAGTCCTTGTCTGCAGACCACTCAGCATCCATTAGATGGACTGCCATGAAATTCTGTACATACATGCGTGATCTCCAGAGGATTAACAGTATTGACCTTAGTGATCCCATTTATTTTGTTCTAGCACCAAAAGGAGGTTGATTTTTGTGGTATTCAGTATACTTTCGAAACTATTAGATGGCCTGACTTTCAATTTTATTAAGATATGCATAGTCTCCAGAGGATGAATCCTAGTGACTTTGATGTTTGGTGGTGCTAGAGTAAACATAAAGGGGATAAACATCCTCTTTATGTTTACTCTAGCACCACCAGTTGCACCTGATTGATATCGGGTGGATGGCTGTGATTTTTTTTAAAGGATTAAGAGCTAAAATTACATCCAGTGATTTAAGTTGCAGATGTTTCACTGATACGGGAATAACCGTCCCTCAGAGGAGTGAAAGAGAGACAGGATTATAAACTCTATTGTCCTCTGAGTGTGACTTTGAATTTGAAGCATCACTTCCTTTTTCCTTTTTTTTTTACCAGGTCACAAAAATACCTTCTGGCTTCCTGCTTCTCCAAACTGATGACGGACGACATCCTTCCCAATGCCAAGAATGTTAAAGGTGGCAACTGTTTCTACTGCTGATGTGTCAGTCCTTGTCTGAGACCACACGCCGACAGAAACTGCCGGTGTCATAGTCAACGTGGTTTCTCAGCTCTATATTATGCAGTGATGCTTAATAACTGCAGCTTTTTTTCTTCCATCCAGGCTTGCTGTTCGGACGACCACACCTTTCAGCTGCGGCTCTGAACTACACGAGTAGGTGCTGGGACGTCTATCAGGCTCACTGCCGGGTCCAGGCAGAACCCAGAGAGGACCGGACCATGACCTGCAGACACCTGCTGTGGATGTTCAAGGTGCAACACTCACACGTGAACATTTCCATGCATACTCACTGTTGTCCTGTCCATTTTCACTGTTGGCATGCTGTAAGTGATAACATATTTCAAACTACTGCATGGATGTGTGTCCAACAGAAAATGATTTTACTTACTTTTCAGCTACAGACGTCTCCCTTACCAGGAACCACCATATCACACTCAGTCCCCATATAACATTATAACATGTCACAGACACGAAATGCATGACTATGACCGTGTTTACGACAATGTGTTGATTAGTTTATCGTAACCCCTGTCAGGAACTTGGTCTGGTGGACAATCACCTGACCACAGTGAGGTTACTGAAGATCATCATGGCAGAGAGCCAGGATCCCAACAACCCGTCATCCTACCTGAATCTGGAGGTTCGATCTCTTGCATTTACACGCTCACTCATTGGATTACCAGTCATCCACCTCCTTCCACCCCTCTTTATGCCCATTGTTGTTTCTCACTCTTTCCCGTCTCCAGATCACATTCCTGGAGTTTTTTGAAGTACTTCTGGGCTTCGCTGACATCAAGTGTCAGTGGGTTTCTGAAAAAGGCCCGGAGGAGAGCAGCTCCTCGTCCAGTTCAGATGAAGAGACCAGTGATCTTTCCGAGGTGGAAGACAGCGAGAAAATCGCCCCTACAAGCAGCCCTGCACACTCGGTCAGGTTCTTCCTCGAGACTCCCCCCTGCCCAGTCTATTTAAAGAGTGTAGTTGTACACAATACACGCTTTCTGTCCAGGTGGCAGATCTTGTTGTTATCCGTTTCTATTTTTGAATCCATACTTCCGTCTTTTATGCAAGATAAGAAAAATGCCTACTTTTAGTTTGATATCAATATTGTTACAGGGTAAATCTTTAATAGCTTATTATTTCATTTACATCTTACAACAGAAAGAGAATTCCAGTGAAGCAGCAGAATCATCTCCTGCTCAGGACGTCATTGAGAGTCAACAAGATGTCGAGACCAAAGTCTGTGAAGAACCTCAGTCTGCAGGTTTGTTTTATTGGTTTCTATTTGATGTTTGAAACGTTTATATTTTCATTAAAGATATTTAGTGTTGGTTAGATAATCAGAATCCTCAAATCTATGGATCGACTGACTACATACCAGTAAATGTTCGGTCACATCTTTTCTAGTTCACAGAGAAGAACATAGAGTTGAGGAGATGGAGGCCAACGACCAGACGATTCATCAGTTCTTCAACCACTTTTTCTTACCTGCATTTGACCATTACCAGTTAGTGACTAAACTCATGGAGGAACAGAAGCTCTGTCAGAAGGTCCCGTTAAATCTATAGCTAAATCCCAACGAGACAGGTAGTCTAGAATTGTTTTTGTTGGGTCAGTCGACATTTAGAGGTCCAAGGCTCGATAAAATTGGTTTATATGCATCATTACAGTGGATTTGTCAAAAATTGTAACTTCAATCTTCATGAACCAATGTTTATGAAACGTGAAAATATAAGATTTCTTCACTGTGTGCATTAAACATTTTCTGATTTCAAAATATAAATTGCAAAAACTATGAGTCAAATCTAAACGGCAATCCTGGGATTAATATTACATTTTGAATCCACATTATCATAGACAAATTCACAATGCAGCATGAGTACAGCCACCAGATGGCATCTTTCACCTTTTATTCCACTTTTATCTCTGCTTCTCGATGTGGATCATCTCCAACTAAGTCCCAAAAAAAGCTCCTTCACTGCATTTTTGTTGCACAAACTTATAAAGTGTGAAATGTTGTGTTGTGATACAGGCAGAAGGAGCATTAAGAGGCTACAACCAAACTAAATCTATAGAGCCTTCAATTACTGTATTACTGATTTGTGCTTGGATGTAAATAAAGAGAACCGGCCATTTTCTTGTTTTAACTCAAACTTTAATCAAACAATCTTGTACGACACTATTTTCCAATCAAATAAAAATGTTAAAATCAGATACATCTTTTTTTTCTTCTCCAAAAGGGAGTAATAAAAGTAGTAGATATTTGTAAAAAACTTTAAAATATAAAAAAATCTTTGCTACACATTAGAGGGAGGTGTGAAGACCATGAGGTCACTCGGGCAAACAGACTGGCGTATCCGGTCTTTCAAGTCCGGGGTGAAAAGAAGCAGATCAGACTCAGCTGCCCGACTCTGGACCTAAAACAAACAGAAACAAAGAATGTTCAGAAATAATATTCCGCAATGACAAGACTGTAATTAAAAAATGTAAGTATCAGTTAAGAGTCTAGTTAGTCAAAGTATTTAGGTATTTGAAAATTGAAAAAACTTTAACCTGTGGTGACTGAAGAGTTAACACAGAAGGCACCGCTGCAGCTGTGGTAACAGTGAGAAAGTGAACAGTGAGTGACGGTAAAAAAAAAAAGTATTAAAATCAATCTACACCATAATAAAGCTCAGTGAAATCACATTTCATTTAAAGTTGCAGCATGTAGATCTGATATGAGGCTTTAGACATTTCTTTAACAACCATACCAACGTTAAGGACACATGGAAGCATGTGGAACATGTTGCTTACATCATCTGAGATGGACACATCACTTTTTGGACGTAAAGGTGGAATAAATGAGCCTCAACTTCCTACTACTGCAGCTTAAAAATCCATGAGAACAACAAAACCCAGGTGTACCCAGAGTGTGTGCATGCACAGTACCTGTGGGCATCAATCATACCTGGTTCATGTTGAGACAGCAGATCATCAGATGGACCTCTGGGACTCTCCATCTCAACATCCACTGCCATGGGTGACAGTGTCTCCATGGCAACTGTCTCCCTTGGTGACAGGCTGCCTCTCAGTGACGGCTGAAGGTAACGCTCAAAGTCCAACCCAGGAATTTCCTAAAGTTACAAGAAAATAGTTTGCTTATTGTATCAAAAGAGAATACTGTTCAATGTCGATCATATATTAAGTTTGAATGAGAAATGATGAAGCTGAGATTATTTCAATACTAAGAAAGAATTGTAGAGAAGCCAGAATAATTGTTTACCTCAACAACTGAGGTGTCTGGTGTGCAGCACACTGAGTCTTGTGCCTCAATGTGGCCCTGCACAGCAGGAGGGGAGGACATGGGAGGCTGGCAAGGACTCACACAGGGGGATAGCGTGAAGCTCAGACATGATGAGGGCTCAGGGGCCTGGCAGACAGGAGGAGGGGATTTGCATGGAGAGGCAGCGAGGACAACATCAACAGCTTCAACTGGTTCTTCTTGCTCATCCACTACAGTTATGGATGGAAGTGAATGTACAGGTATGACTGTGCTTGCTTCAGGAACAGAGGCAGGTTTTTCCTGTGTAGAGACCGTCTCAGTCTGTTGTGAGGAGCTTCCCTCAGGCTGGGCGTCGTCTGAAAGCACGACCTTTGCAGGTGAGAAACACAGAGAGACATTTACAGTGTCCTGTCTCTTCTTGGATGTCCGAGGAGTGCCGCACTGAGACTTTGGTGTTTGATCGTGGGTAAGACGCAGCGGGGCGGGAGTGAGGATGCGCTGAGCAGGAGAGGCAGCGGCCTGAATGGGGGTCGGTGCCAACGCAAGGGATCGGCGGGTGACTCTTCTAGGTGTGAGAAAGTTGGAACAGGGAGAGGGCTGAGGCAGCACAGCAGCACTCAGTCGGCTGGATCTCCTCACTGAACCTACAGAGACAAAAACGCTTACAACCTGGCTCCAGATCTTATGGTCAGGAAAGGAGGCCGCATGAAAAGAAAGGCCTGTGGCACATATACACGTTTCTCTCACCTGGGGTTTTGGCTGGGCTCTCCACCTGAAAGAAGCCTCCATCAAAGACCATGGTGCCTGGCACTTGGGGCTCTGCCTGGGGTTTTGGCTCCTCGGAGTTCAGGCTGGGGTCATCCTCACTTTGACCAGCATCCTTTGCAGCTTTCTCTGCCTCGGCCGCCTGCTGTCGTGCTTTCATGGCGGCTTTCACGGCAGCCAGACGAGACTTGGCTGCCACTTTGGTTCCTGTTGGCTTGGCAGGTGCAGCTGATGGTTTCTGTAACAAAAAAAAACAATAAACAAGATATACATGATGTTCACATCACTGCATTTCTTTTGCCACTTTTGTAAGAGCTTCTGGTGAAGATTAGAGGCAAATATGATGAAAATGGAGACAATATTGTGAGGTTAAATGGGTAGTGTGTGATCATTCAGTCAGTTGCCAAAATATTCAAAATACAAAAAGCACAGAAGTATGAAACAGTATACAACAATGTTAATAAAAACTAATATTATTTAGTTGTACTCACCTTCGCTACTTTCCTCTGTCGTGGTGGGGGCTTGTGATCCTCCAGCCAGTCTCGGCCCTCTGCTTCTTTGAGCGCGTCAAACTTCTTGTTGACGTCCTCTACCTGAAAAGTACAATAAATATATGTATATGTGTATATGGTTTTCCCTCTCTTTGCATATTTGGTGACTGAAACAATGTGTTGATGCTCTCCCATGAGCCACTCACCTGGTAATAAACCATGTCCCAGAAGCCCTGCAGATCAGTGCAGGTGGTGATCTTCTCCCCTCGGCCCAACTCGCAGTCGTCGATCAGACCGCTGAACTGGTTGAAACGCTCTTTCATCAAGAGCCGCGCTTGGCCGATTGTTGTACGCATTCGGTCTCTCACTAAACAGAGAAGAGCCAGAAAGACACTGAATTACTGCTGTTCAGTTCAGGGAACACTGGCCTCTGTGCAGCACCAAATTAAACTGAGTCAATGTCACACTCACTCTCTTCTGGGATGGACTCGTCTTCCACTTTAGGCTCCCACTCGACACACAGAGTTCTAAGTTGGTTTGTCTCACTCACAATCTCTGATCTGAATTATAAAAAATTTAAAAAAGCATGGAAAACATTGAATTAACCAAACTACTGTTTGTACATTTTGTACATATATGAATAGAAAGATTTAAAAAAAAAAAAAAAAGGTACCTGAAGTATGGCACATCATGCTTTGATTCCAGGGGGCTGTCTGTAGTTGGAGGAGACACTATGGGAGATGCTCGGGGCTGGGAGCGGCGAGGGGACTTAGAGGGAGAGGGTTCACACGTTTCAGGCTCAGGTTCAACGTTGAACGAGGGAACTGATGGAATATTGAAGCTGGGGCTGGGTGGGAAGATTCACAACACGGCATTTAGATGATAAACTTGAGCGGTAAACATAAAAATCTGTCTTTGAGGCTTCTTCTATGGTTAGGCTCACATTTAAATTATCATAGTAAAGCAACCGACAGACCTTGGTGTAAGGAAGGCGTCTGCTGAGCGAGGAGTGAGAGGCTCGAACTTGAAAGATGACAAGCCGACAGGAGCCTGGAAGAGAAAACCCTCTGGAGCAAATGAAGATAAAGATGGAACCTCAACAGGGTCCACAGCAGGGACGGAGTCCATCGGATCCTGATCCACCACCATGTCTTCCTCCTCAGACGTGGAGGGATGAAGTTCTTCCTCTGGCTCCTACACAAGACAGAAACAGCAAATTACTGTTTTTAAATAATTCTTTTTTTAAAATTACTATAAAAAAATGAAGGAGAGAGAAATGAAATTCTCACCTTTGGGGCAAGAGGCTGGACGGTGTGGACAGTTGCTGCAGATTTAATGGAAGAGAAACAAAATATGGGGTATAAATGACTAACAAATGCTCATGATCACATGGGAAAAGTAAAATTAATCAGTCTCAAAAACGACATGGCTCTATGACAACTTGAAACGATACCTTTGCAATTCTTGTCTTTGCCAGAAGGGAGCGCCACATGGCTGACAAAGGCTCTACTCCTTGTGGCCCTTACATCTGAGGGTGGAAAGGGACATTTAACAGGGTTCAAAGTGGTTTTCTAGAACAATACTGCATTTATCCTGTGCACCAGAATCGCCTCGCTAGCAAGGTATTATTTTCACCCGTCTGTGTGTACAACAGAACTCAAGAATGATTGGACGGGTTTCGAGGTCAACGAAAATAAGGTACGAAAAAAACATTTTACAATAGGTCTCTGCAAATAACAGGAATAAACATTATTTTGGTCAAGAAATCATTCCCCATCACATAAGTGACATCACAAAATGACATAATACATAGTTTGCAAATTAATTTTCCCAGGCATCTTTGCACTCTACAGGAACATTAGCAACACAGCCTGCAGCATATTTAGATTTGCAGTCATCATCATACGGTATGAATAACGCCATTATTACAATATTAAAAAGTTGCCTGATTGGGGTATATACACACACACACACACAACACACACAGGGTATGTGTTGCCGCTCTGATGCTTTTCGTTCATTTTGCTTTAATGATCAAATTTCCAACGTTATTACACGTTCTATGCCAAAGAATAACAAACAGCTTGAACTCTGGCCTGGGCTCAGTTTATACCTGCAGCCTTGTCCTTCGGTTTGTCTTTCACCACAGGAACAGTTGTAACAGGAGGCCTGTTGGCTGATCTGGTCGTCGTAGCTCGTACGGAAGGCTCCACTACAGTAGGATGGCATGACAGAGACACTGGCTGAGTTGCCAACAAGGAAACACAATCGGGCAAAGCCAACACGATAGCTAGTCTCAAGGTCAAGTTATGCGCCGAGATTTTTCTCATTAGTTACCGGCACAAACTTTGGTTGAAACCGGTGCTGGGGCAGGCTTGACAGGAGCCCCCCGGATCCTGGTTGATCTTTCCACAGCAAGTTGAGCTAAAGGAAGAGCAAGAGATCAGGCATGAAATAAAATCACCAGATTCAGTTATCAGTGGATAATCCACTACACTTTTCCCCTATGTGTTGTTTTATGTTTGGTCAATTCTGATTGGTTTTAATGTAAAAGCATAAAAAAGGCAGAGGCAGTTGAGATAAACACACAGGATTGTTCCAGGGGCTGTGTGCACATATATGCATATACACTTGTGTTTACAAAAAGGGGACATTCAATTAATTTACCTTTCTTTGCCACAGTATTTGTGTCTTGATTCTTCAGAGGCTGTGGAGATTTGGGCAAAAAGGTAAATGAAAGAGCACAGCAGTTTTAATTCAATGTAAATGTTCATCAGAAAGATGTTGGAATACAATACCTGCTGCACTTGCTGTGGTTGTTTCATTGAACGAGTGACTCTGCTACTCTGGGATGTAGCTGCGTTCACTTTTATCTGAAACACAAGCAAATATGACATGATGATCACAGAAGTTATACTTCATCAAAGTCAACCCAGCTACACAGACCCATTCCATTGTTGTAAGCAGTTTAATCATAACCAGTAAGAACAAATTAAAGCAGTGGGGTAGAACTATAAGTTACATTCACATTTACAGCAATTGTGAGCCTACAGTTAAGTCCTTGCTCACCTCCTTTGCTCTTTTTGGAGCTGCTGGGACAACAGGCAGAGAACCAATAGCGAATCCGTCTTTAGGATGATACAGGCCAGTCTTAAATACACCTTTGCGCTCCTTATCTCTCATTTCTTTCTCCTTCTCAAGAACCTTACGTTCTTTCCAACGCTCAAGCTGTTTCAACCTCTCTTCTCCTGCCACATCTGGAAAAAGGTCAGAGAAGCCTGGTGATCACCTGGATTTTTCTAAACAAAGTGTTGCTAGCTCTATAGTAAATCATTAAAATATAGGGTTATTGTAGTGTGTGCCTGCACAGGTTATTAGGTCTGAGCTCAAGGATATTGAAACATTACTTTTTGCAGACTGTGCAGTGTTCAGAGTTTTCTCGTTGATGGTTGACATGTTGGCCATCGCGATGGAAGCGTCCAGGGAGGAGACGTCCAGCTCTGGGAGCTTGTCCAGCTGCCTGCGTGTGTTCACGGCCCGATCTCGATTCTCCTTCTGGGACTGAGACCTTCTGCGGGACAATTTTACTCTCAGCATGGACACACTGGTGTCCCGCTGGCGCAGGTGAGAAAAGCGAGACTCCATGGTATCTGGAAAAATCTGTAGGAGGAACACAAGACTATGCATTAGAGGAATACTGCATTTGACAGTTACTACACAAATTACACACATAAGGCACATCACACACACAAGTAATTGTAGGAACTGATACTAAGGTAGAAATAACTCATTTTCTCAATTTATTATCTTTAACCAAATGTTAAAACATCTATATAATGTGTATAAAGTTGCTGGTAGTAGCAGTTTCCTCTCAAAAACAAAATAAGGATGTTCGTTCAAATATCATTAATGTAACATGAATGCTGTCCCCTGACTAATATATACATGTAGCTTGTGCCTTTAAATATGGGCGAACCAGTTAGCTAACAGGCTAATGTTCCCGAAATCCAAAAATGTACTTAAATTTACAAAACTTTATTAAAGTGACGAACACTAAGAGGCGAAAAGAGCCAACACACACGCACGCACGCCCACAAGCACAGACACACACATTTGTATTTAGAGAAGAGTAATACATTACGAGTTTAACGAGCTTAAATAGTGGTATAAACACTACGTCGTGGAGCGAACTTTAACTTTAACAATTTCACTTCAGCCTCTCAACATAATGAACACGTATCTGTTGTAAATGCCAAAGCCTAAAAAAAACTGGATCCAAATGGGATTTGAATGTGTTTGTTAGCATCCAAAATTAGCAACCGTGCGCTGAACTACTGCGGATGAACAGGAAGCCACGAGTCACGTTAACTGTTCAGTTGGCAACAAAAGACCAAAACTAGCATTTAGACAATTTACAATCATACACACGTCTCACCTGATCCTTTGTTAAAAAACACACGCACAAAAAAACTTCCTTTGGTCGCAGAGTTAAAAACAAAAACCTGAAAAACAACGGACGGACTTCAGCTCAGTCTGAAAACACAACAATCATGGCGGGCGACTTTTTGAAATTCATCTGGTAGGACGCTGATTGGCTGAGAGTCAGAGCTCCAGTGTGAGCTCTGATTGGCTCTTTTTTTCTTCTTCTTCTTCGGGTTAGTTTTCTCTACTCACAACAACCCACGGATTTGACCTGATGTCACCTACTGGTCTGGAGTATGACGTGCAAATGAAACATTTCAATGTGTTTTTTGAGCCGTGAACTAAATTACATGTCTGTTCTGTGATGACCTACATGAATACTTCTTTCAATACCAAATTCCTTAGCAACATTTAATAAAAAAAGTAAACGTTTATAGGAAGGACAAAAATGAGATGTCTATAAATTAATAAATAAATGTAGGGAAACCAAATTAAATACATAAACGAAATGAAATATCACATGGCTATAAACAACCAGGTTTTAGTTAAACCTGCATAAAAATGGACACATAAATATGAAATTAATAAATGTCGCTAGACAGAAATTATAATAATATAGTAAATTTATTTAGATTTTTTACTTATGTAATATATTTCCTTCATGCATTCACACACTGTGCTCAAACACAACCGTTTCGCTTTGCCATTTATTTTCTAATTAAGGGGACAGTAAAGTATAAGGGAATGTACTTAATGCCGTCTTGGCCTAAAGGGCACCAAGTAATTATGGGTTGGCATGCAACTCATATTCATGTAAAAGGGTCTTTGGCCTGGGACATGGTGAGGTTGATTCTACCTTCTTATATTTTTGCATCGACTACAGATTGATCATCATAAAACTGAATCAAAAGCTCAGAATAATTCAGGTGGAAACATCTTTGACCTCCAGTTCTGAGCAGAGTTGGTGCCCGTGTCTGCAACTCTTATAAAATAAACATTGTTAACATGAGCCCCCTTATGGAACCACATTTAAATCCACTAGATCTAGATATAAATTTGGATCTGAACCAAATTGTACACACCCATGAATATCAGTCCCCTTAACATGTCACATATTTATCATCAAGATCCATTTCCTGGGAAATCTGAGAAATAAAACAAATGCTTTATCTTGCATTAAAGAAACAAATTCTAAGTCAGACCCTTGGTTCACATCCATGCTAAAATTCAATGATTTCTTTCTTGGCTAATGTCCAATACTATCACCAAGTTTTAGGAAATCAATTCAATAAACAAAAAAACTAATTAATTAACAAACAAACAAACAAACAAACAAACAAACAGGTGTTAAAACATTACAACCATCGTGGAGTCAGTGATGATGATGTTGTCATTTGGAAGATGGTGCAAAAGTTTAGTCATTGTCAAGCTTCTAAACCCAAAAAAGACATTTGTCACACATTAACTCTTAATTTATTTAAAGTTAGCACAGTTGTTTACAAAGAAAATATTTTTGATATGATGAAATCTTTAAAACTTTAAAGGGTCTGGAGTAAACTGCTGTCAGCGTTTTAAATTAATTTGAAAAACTGTCACAATGTGTTCATTACAAAAAGAAAATGCATGAACAACTTCTAATCGGAAAGAAATCAAAAAGAAACACATGTATGTACAAAGAAAATGAAAGAAAAGGACATGTACAGTAAAAATCTGGATTTTTACACATAATTACATTAATTTCTTGTAGATTAAATAAAAAAAAGCTTTTTATTATATTTTTTGTATTTTACAATGCAATTATTGCATTACGCTGATGCTGTCATGACAACCCTCAACAGTGACAGTTTTTAGTGTGCTGGAACAGTCGCTCCGCGTCATCAGTCCAAGAAGAATATGTTGTTGAACTGTGTTGCACAAAGCCTCTTAACCTCCTCTGTGGAAGAGAAAAGAGAAAAAGGCTTTAAGGGTGAAGAGGAGATTAAGTAGCAGGGTGGATTGTCTACTGTGGCTGTAATGACACAGATTTACTCTTCACCGGCTGGAGGAGACATACCGTTTACTTCGATCAGGTTGGCGTTCTTCTGGTTCAGGATCACGTACAGTTCTCTCTGGTCTGACTTCTTACCGACGACCCAGTAGTCCGTCATTGCTTTTACGATGATTTCTTCATCTTCATCAACCCTGGGAGTGAGACAGACAAAACTTAGAACACAAAGAAGAACAAAATATATAGAAATAACACTCACTGGAACATTTGCATGCACCTCCTCCGGAGAAAAGTGCATTTTTGAAAGCAGCTATGATGTGATTTCAAAAAAACATAAACTTTAATATTCTTTGAAGTTTTGTGTACTAAATAATATTTAACATTACAAACAAACAAGAGAACCACATGTAATTACCTAAAATTAAATATTTAATTGAGATAACAGCACAGTGAGTGAGTTTTGACCTTGCTGACAAGATAAGATGACGAGCAGCAACTACACAACAACTATATAAACACAAATTAACACTGGTTTTGAGATAAACGTCGATGCCACGGTTTCATCCCACCGACTGAAAACGTTCACATGACTACAGTCTCATGACCACGTCAAACGACGTTTAATGGCCTCATGCTGCCGTATCATCCACTGACACTGAAAGGTTTCCATAACTAAAACAAATCAATTATAGCTACTCTTTGGTTTCTACTGGGAAAACCAAGAATACCACAGAAATGATTTGTGGCCAGCCCCAAGAAAAACTCTGGAAAATGCCTGGAAGGCATTTGGTAAAGATAAGTACTGCTGCACTCTCACGAAGTGGGTGTTCTCTGCTGTACCTGGCAAAGTCACAGTTGATGTCTCCCAGGATCTTCATGAGGTCAGGGTGGACAGAGGTAAGGCAAACACTGGCTGTCTTCCTCATGTGGATGGTGCTTTTCTCCGCCAGGTTCATGTGGTTGAAGTAGATGAACTTAAACTGAGGCTCCTTCTCTGGCCTGTATGGACACAATAAATAAAAGAACAGATAAATTAAACTAAATAAACAAGAGGCAAAACAAGGACCAGTCTTTAGTGAATAAAGATGATTCATCTGTTCAAAGGATACAACTTCATTACGTCTGCCAAGGAGGTGATGAAGTTGTTTTGTTTGTTTGTCATCAGGATTAAACCAAAACTACTCAGCACATTTCCACAAAACTTGTTGGAAGGATGGGACATGGGCCAAGAAAGGACTCATCAAATGTTTGACCCAGACAAAGAGCCGGATCTAGGAATTTATTTGATGAATTTCTTGTTGTTTTTGACATTCTCAAGAATTTCCCAAGGAATAATACATAGCTCTTGATAAGAAAAAAAGATCTGGCATATATAGGGGACTGATTTCTATGAAGCAGCTTTCAGACATGCACTGAACTGATAATCTGAAATGATTCAGAGGAGGTGCTAGAACGCAAATGACATTCTCCGTAGTTTCTCCTGCCAGCCCTGTGGTGAAAACTCTAAACAAAAAGACCACAGATCTCAAGATGAAAAAGAGGCATCGCACACGTAGAAAGTCTGAACCCCATTGTGCGCACATTTCTCCTTTTTTCATCTTGTGTGTCGCAAAGCAGGAGAAGTTGCAAGTACATCGAGAGGAATGACACATCTTGTGTTTTAACACTAAACCTGGAGTCATGGCCCCTGTATACGACGGTGAGATCCCACTATTGTAAGGTTTAAGAGCTCAGTTCTCTCTGGGGCAGAGACTGTAACACAGCAAGTAATCACTCTGGATGCTAAGGGCAGTTACCTGACATGTATTAAAACAGGTCGTATAACTGATTCATATCTATGCTGCAGCTCATTGACAGTGTCACCAGGCCAAATCAGGACACGAACCGGAGTGCCAGCAGAGAAATTAGGGAGGGCATTATTTATTTAGTGGATTCTTCACTACAGTGATTAAAAAGGAGCCCATCAAATTGTCTGGGCCAGAGAGTCCAGTCTTAGATTACAGGCCAGGGCGTATCTGAAGCTGGGGTTAAAGGAGAGCAGGCTGGGGTGCCAGACTTTAAAGCTACACTGCTTCAGTTACCCACACAATGTGCCAAGACAATATTCAATGGTATTAGAGTTTCATCTATCACTGGCAACCAGACAGAGTTAATACAAAGGAACAACTGCAAACCGATGACACGGCTACTTCATTCACCATACAACCTTGTTTTTTGAGAAGAACTAGTCAAAATTCTTTTTTTAAATAAATAATTATTCATTATTTTAAAGATGGTCAGTATCCCTTGTATGTTTGGAAATCCTCTGAAATATATTTATGATCAATTGCCAATCATCAGCAGATGTCAGTGACCACCGGTGGAAGTTAGGGAACCATCATCAGTTGTGTATCTGTCATTTAGCTGTGCAGCTTTTTCATCGCATTCATTTAGTTTTAAAACAGGCTTTGTACATTTTCATATTAGGATTTCGTATGCTGTCAGTTAAAATAAGATGTATGTAAAATATAAACAACTTCTTATTCTAGCTCTTCAAATGTGAAAATTCTCTGGTGTAATTACATTATTTCTAGACAGTCTCAAAAGCAGGCAACTGATATGTGGAGAGAGAAAGAGGGAAAACATAAGGAGGCGGGTTAGAAATTCAGACAGTGGTGGATTCTCAACTGACCCTGATATCCTGCGGTTAACGGTGAACTGTTCACATATATCAGATGCCAGCAAGGTGAGCTGAGGTCCCACCAAGCCGTCCAACTCTTCACAGAACTCCCTCGTCAGGTCCACAGAAGCTGGGAAGGGGGACAGGAGGAATACAAGTTCATATATTAGCTCTATACGAGCTGCAGAATGGTCAAAATATTATAAAAGAGCAACATAATAGAATCAAATTATAAAAAATAAACTAGGAAAAGGGAAAATTCATCATAGAAGTAGGTGCACACTTACCACTGATCATAAAACAAGCTGCAGCGCTCATCGCCTGGAAGAGGGCAGATCAGTGCAGGTTTTAAATGCAGAGTCAAGGTCACTCAGGTTAGAAATTACATTAACGTGATGATAAGCATCATGGGACGTATTTCATCATTTTAAAACTCTGCAGTCTAATCCCCAAAAATCCATATCGTTTAATAGAGCAATGGAATAGATCATCCTAAATCTACTGTTCATAAACACATCCCCCCCATTACAGATTACGAGTCTCACCTGAAAAAATGAATAACAACTTCCCCCCTATTTTAATATATTTACTCCTGTAGACTGTCACGAAATAACAGATCACATTTACTCTACTGTACCTTATAAACAATAAGATGCAGCTCTTCGTAGCCGTCCTGTGTGCTGACAAAGATTTTGGGGAATCTGAATTTGGCCTCTGGATCTTTAAGGTTGGTGGGTCCTGTCAAAAACCTGGAGAGAACAGATGTGTTCAGCAGAGAGAATATTCAGAGAGCGGCTGTGGTGGAGGTGATCTGACAAAGATTATGACTTCCATAATACTAGTATAAAAGAGGAGGCGTGACATTAGAGCAAACACCTCTGGCCTCAACACTGTTATCTGTATATTCTAGTGTGTCATGTAAAATTGTGTTTTCTGTCCCATGACAGCTCAGCAGGAGTCAGACTTGGACTGCAGCAGCCAAACTTCACCTTTACACTTGAGTCACCTCAAG
Source organism: Hippoglossus hippoglossus (assembly GCF_009819705.1). Lineage (NCBI taxonomy): Eukaryota > Metazoa > Chordata > Actinopteri > Pleuronectiformes > Pleuronectidae > Hippoglossus > Hippoglossus hippoglossus. The sequence goes on from NC_047169.1 coordinate 12,681,173, forward strand.
CTGAAACAAAGTCATCACAAGACACAGGTTTTGTAAGAATTTAAGTACCTGAGCAAACTTTGTCTTGTTGCATATGTACACTGAAACTCAGAAGATACATACAATACACTTACTCCTGCTGTTTGACAACAATGTGTTAGCAAAGGGAGTTTCCTCCGTATCTGATTCCAAGAAAAACTCACTGCCGGTGGAAAACCACATAAAGCTGGCAAACAGATACACATTCTCATGCAAACATTCATGTGCACATCAAGTATCAGTACGCTTTTGGATGTGCAATGCTTTGTCTTTACTTGATATTACAAATTTTCTTCTCTTTTTGATCCTATCCTGTGCAGAAGAAGCAGGTACACCTATACCGACACTTACCTTCCGTAGTGCAATAAATTCCCTGCGACCTCTGGCCTCAGAGGAGAGTCCCTGCCGGCCAACTGACAGGAGAGAAGACAAAATGGTGAAGTGAGAATGTGTGGCTTCACTGTGGAAGCAATAATAATGCCTCATATTGTGGTCAACAGTCTTGTGCGATCTGTCAGGACCATTCATATTATAACTCCTTTACAGTTCATCATTAATGTGTTTAAGTTTGAGTTTATGACCACCAGCTCCAAATATGTTCATCTATGTTTGGGGGTGTCTACAATTAAAAAAATACACCAAACATGAAATTGTAACATTAGCAACACATACTTAAGCAAATTTGATTGATATTGATATCCCAGCCTGTTTATTCAAGGTTTATTAATGTTGAATGTACCGCATGTCCAAATCGCACCAAATTCTAAACTGCACTTCTCTGTGCCCTTAGCAAAGTGTGCACTGTTATTTTTTAATCTGTTCATTTGGCTCTCCCATCTCCTCACCTCTGGTTCAGAGTGTCTGGGGAACAGTGAGGTGGTCAGGTACTTGTACAGGATCCGCATATCGTCTTGTTCCAATCCGCTCCTGCAGACAAAACAAAAAAGCTAAACCTTTAAACCTTATAACCTTCACAACACACTGTGCAAAATCATAATTGTGTGTCTCCTGGGGGTAATTATAGTTCAGCAGTGGTTGTAAAACGCGCTACAATCAATACTCCAGAGCCGAGCATGAAAGCACACGATGCAGCTACTTAATTTGGACAATAATTAAACAGCTCATCTTTATTTGTCTATTGACAGTTTGCATTAAATGATCACGCTGCTCTCAAGTCAATTCATTAGAAATCACATAATCCCCCCCCCCCCGTGCTTACACTGGAGGTTGATGGTGAAATTAAAAGGCAAGTGGCGTGCCAGGGAGGACATAAACCACAAAGAGGATTAGAGGTTATGTTTAAATCCACCTCTGTTTACACAGCATGTCATGATGTGTTTGCAGAGGCTAATGTTTCGATTTATACAAGATTGTAGAAGCCATCAATTCCTAGGTAGTGGATGTCAGGGAGAAGGCACACACGGTTAAGGAAACATTTTCAACAAGCACTCAGTCTGTACCAGATAAGCTGGTCATTATACAGGAAGGCTGTGTATTTGATCAGGCTGAGGCTCTCCTCCACTCTGTTGACAAAGGACTGGATCTTCAGGTAGGTCATCTTATCCAGTGGGAAGAAGCTGATGCCTCCGAATACATCTAGGAGGTCGCAGGACTGCAAGTGGAGAGTCTGCAGATACTGGAAACCCCAGAGTGACCGCACACAACAAAAATGACAAGACACAGGAGAAGGGAAGGAGCAAGGGGTTAGTTTACCTGTCTACAAGTGCCTCCTTACAGTGCAATAAAGAAAACGGAACGGGAAACTCAAAATGATTGACGCCCCGCACGAGCAGTAGCGCCACTGACATTCAACCTCTGATACGCACCCCACAGCCTCTCTCTTTCTCACTGTCGTTGAGTTACATGGTGGCGAGGGAAGCCTGTGTTAACTTAAGAAGGGTATTCCCTAATCACAAATGAATTATGTATACTTGGTGTTTCGCCTTGAGCTGCAGCTTTCCATAGAGGTGACAGAAGCTTGAGGCGAAGACAGCTAATGCAGGCGGATATTTACTAGGAAATCAGGCATGACTCCAGCCGGTCATGCCTGATTTCACCACTTTTTCCAAGAGTGACATGAGTATTTACAAGGAAACAAAAGTTGTTTTCAGATATGAACTCAGCAGGAGATTCTCCGGTCAGACCATTCCACAACAACACATAAATCTCCAGAGTGGTCAAGTAAGGGGTGGTGCAGCATGCAGAGGCAGTAGAATAACCGGAGTTAAGTGCATGTCTGAAAGCAGCTCAAAACGTTTACTTGTGGTTTGACCGACTCTGTGTAAATAACAGTGTGCAATATCAAATCAGTGAGTAAGAAGTGGAGAGATATTTACCCTGTAGAAGAACTTTTCCAGCTTCTGTATGAGCAGCTCCACTCCGCCGGCTTCCATCGCTCTGACAAACGTACCATTGAAGAGCTACAGCACGAGGAGAGTAATCACTTTTACCAAATGGATTCTTTGTGCATTATTAAGTCCTTAAATAAGTAGTTTGTCACCATATGTTTTTTAGAAGAAGATGATAAAATTATACACTTTATATAAGTAAAAGAATTAAGCTGCTAAAAGCATTACAGATAATATCATCTAAAACATACTGGAACCAACCTTGTACATGCTGTAGCATTGTCTTACGACTGCACCATAAACAGTGTCCTGCAAAGACAAAAGGGAATGGTAAGTAAAATGTTTTTGAAGAAAATAAAAATGAAGACAGTCTCTCTCAGTACTCACAAGTATTTCCTCTTCCTGATATTCTATTGTGGGAGGTTTACCATCTTTGTTTGGTTTCTCGATCATGGGGTTTCGAACCACCTGAAGAATAGACAAAATAAATTATTGGAAAACTGAAAAATGTATAAAAGGTACAAGACTGTGTACACAATTCTTTTAAGATTGAAAGAACTACGACTCCCAAGAACCATTGCGAATGATCCCTTTCCAACTGTTTCCTAAAATACTGTTGATATCATAGGTCAACTACATTGGATGTTTACAATATTATGGCTAATAATCAAAATCTCTATTCAGAAATTGAATGGGATTTTTACTTCAGGAATCACGCTCTTGAGATATATACGTACAAAAGTTGCAGATTACAAAAGGATTAGAGACGTAAAAGCTAAATTACATTCCAATCGAAGTCTACAAAATAATCTGTATATGCTGAATAACTGTACATATGGGCCTTTAAGATACCATGACTATCCAGAAATTGTCCTCGGGCTCGAAGAAAAACTGCCGGTTCTTCTGTGTGTGCAGGGATTTAGCCGGTTTTGTCGGACAGAAGGTTCTGGAGGACAAAAAGACGTGACTGTGAGGAGCAAGGAGACACACCCAAACAGAAGATCTGACCCTCCTTTTATGCAGTTTGTCAAACTTAGCCATGCTATCAATATTAAGACCATTTCTAAGCCCAAGGCAAATGTTACAAAGATGCCAAAAGGCTGAATAAACACACCCAAATCCACCCTTTCAGTGAAATACTAGCATCGACTATATGTAAACTCTGTTTTTGAGCAGAGTACTGAGATCTGTACCTGGTGAACTGTACAATGGCTTCACAAAGACCCACATTTCGGATCTTCTCATTCTTCTCAACATCACTGGGGTGGTAAAACAAAATCTTCTTCTCCTCCTAAATATAGAATCTTTGGATTAGGAATTTAGTTACCCTATAAAATGTTTTCTTAACATCTACAGAGTTTAAAGTCAAATGATTCAGGTGTAAAACATGTGCACGGCAACTCTTTCTCTAGGAGTCAAGCTCACCTCTCCTTCTCGTGGTCCAAATGTAGGGTTATATACGAAAAAATTAAGCAGACAGGGTGTGAACTGTTTCTCTTGCATTCCTGAGGCCATTCTGGGGCTGTATCAGACACAAAAGAGAAAAGCTGATGAAGACATAAAAGCTGAGACATCTCCAGGTTTCTTCCAGGTTATATCAACGTCAGCCTTATCACCATCTTTACCTAATCATCAGCATTAGTGTAACTTGTGTCTGGATTTCCTTTGCTCCGGAGACGGTGTGGTTCGCATGCCGTGTGCCTGCAGGGTGAAGACAAGTACATCACATACTGAGGCAAGACAAATCCTGAGATACTAACTGATGGGTCACACTGAGTACAGTGGATCTGCATCCAAAGCTGGAAACACAGAAGGCATCTTTTCCCGGGACGCACGGTTCTGACGTACTGGAAGACTATCTGTCCAGATTCTGGCATTAAGCGTGTCCATTCACAGTTGCATTCGTTCAGCCTCTGACTTAACTTTTAATGCCACAGCGATCCCTAGCCTCAAATTACATGAAGTAAAATACAGTCCTGTGAGTTAAACACAACAAGGAAGGTATCGAGATTTTAACTTAAGAGAAAATAAGTGCACTGTGATTAACTGGCAGCTGGTGCACACAGATACTCCTGAGTCGGGATATCAGAATCAGCAGAGAAACACCCAATTGGATGGGGGGAAAAAGTTATTTAGGCCCAGTTCATACGTAGTTTTAACATCCGTCCTGACACATCCGATCACAGGTGGACAGCTCTAAGTGCTTCACACTTTGTATTAAAAATAATCTTGATTATCGCTTGTGTTCATGAAGAATCAAATTATGTCGTTTCTTGCCCAGTCTGAGTTTACAAATGGGTCTGATGTGTACATATATAAATAGGTAAATGTCCCAATAGAAAACAACCTGTATAAAACGTTTGGATACAAATGTAAGTGTTTGTTGTTTGTGGTAAAAAAGAAACACTGATGGTCACGTTATAGATGTCAATAACGATATTTTAAATACACCTTTAAACTCGTAGGGTTAGATAAGATTAGATAACGTAAGTGGAGACAAGCACAGTGTATTTTTACCTAAGTACATAGCTACTGTTCTCATGTCATATTGAGTTTCTTGTATGTTTAGCTAGCTAAGTGCTCGTGAGGTGGGCTAACACACCTCCGTGTCATTGTAAATCCAGCCGGTTTTAATAAATGACAACTCGCTGAATTGAGGGTAACGTGTGTGTTGTAGTTAACGAGTACAAATACTTGACAGTCACTGTTATTACCCAAGCGGCCGATGTGAGGTGAGTCGGGGCAGCTAGCGGGCTAGCTGTTTATGCTAGCAGTGGAGTTGTGGTGGCAAAGGTCCAGGCGGTGAGAAAAAGGTGACGGTAACGGAGCAACACGACGGTGCCACCCGCCGTACAGAGAATACAGCCCACGCGTTCAGGTGCTCGTGGCCGGAGACAACGTAAATAAATAAAAAGAGCTTAATGAGAGGAGACGCCGCATTCTAAACATTTTCAACTTCCTGATTCAGACAGCGCGGTGCCACACGCTCAAGTGCTCGGGCGGCAGCGATACCAAGACAAATAAAAGGTCCGGGTCCGCACAGGGCGCACTGTTTGTTATGTGTTCTGTATTTAAAGGGATTGTTCTCCCAAAAATGAAAATCCACTCATTATCTACTCACCACTGTGCCGATGGAGGTGAGGGTGAAGGGTTTGAGGCCACAAAACACGTTTGGAGTCTCAGGGGTAAACAGTGTCTCATTTACACCATGTTTTGTCTCGTTTGTTATTGTTGTTTTTAGAATGATAAACTATGTATTATTGCTAATGCAATAATACATAGTATTATCACTGTCATCATCATTGCTATAGTTTTTAATACTATTATTTTTCTTTTATTTATTTATTTATTTTCTCCGTCACCATCCTCCACCATCTGTCCAATTCCAAAATATACACACCCACACATGAGCGCGCACACACACACCCACACACACACACACACACACACACACACACACACACACACACACACACACACACACACACACACACACACACACACACACACATTTTTTACAAATCAGAAACAGTGTATTCATTAAAAATATATTCTAGGATAATCTAGCAGCTGTGGTCTTTATTTCATTTTATTTTATTTTCACAAATAAATTAAAGGTTTCACAATCCGGAAAGGTTTGAAATATTATGTGATCCATTGTTGCAGAAACTATAGAGCATTTGCAGCTGTTAATGACACTGTGTTGACTGTTAGGGGGCAGGGCCCTCAAATCCACATTTATCCTGTTTATTTTTTGATGATTGGATTGATTTAAAATAGTTGACATGATCAATACCAGTGCAATATTTTTGAGTAAATCTACCTTTCCTCAATAAATAATGTTTAGCTAGTCATATTGATTAGCTGTTGAATTTAGGTACTTTTTACTCAAAATATGAGATGAAATTTACCCAAACAAACTTAATGCAAATTGTTACCTTAGATTTATTGGGTAAATTTTATAGGCGTTTTTTTTTACAGTGCATTGATTCAATTGAGCTGTGACTCTCTGTCAGCCTGGCTACAGTCATGAAGAGAAACCTGGGGTTGTTTTTTTATTTATTTTAGTAATGTGGAGTAATAGGCAGCTCCTACTTTGTGGAGGGCCTGGCTTAAGACTATCTTTTAATGATAGGTGATTTTCAACACGTTTGTTGGAGCGCCACTTCCTGTCTAGTCTTCTTGAAGCTTTCTTGAATTCACATGTTCTTTTTTATAGGCGCTATGGAGTCTAATGTTAATCGTAGTGAGTCTGCAGTGCTATCGACAAGATGGTCAATCTCAGTGGAAATAGGGTTTTTAAAGAATGCATCATTAAGGGTCCTGCCCTCAATCCGGCCTTTAATCTTGGCTTTGCCACATTATTACACATCCCTTAACTGGCAGTGACAACATTCCTTTGATATTTAAGTAATGCACCTTGACATTGGTTGCCACCCACCGATAAACTGAACAAAGAAGAAAAAGAACATTCCTGTGATATTGGTATTTCATTCTGTGGTTTGTTTGGATCCAGAAAAGCATTTCAGCAGCTCAGCATGGAAAAAGTGTTTTCTTTTTTTTTTTTTGAAGGACCAACATAAATCTTCACCCAACCACGAGCCACCTGTCACTGCAGGCCAGTTTAATGGTAAAACAAATTATTGCTTTAGAGCAATATTGATATGACTTCCAGTTAAAACAAAAGCAATAACAATTGCATGAAATAATTAACACAATTTGATAAATTTCTCTCTGTCTATCAAGCTTTTCATCTTGAATCAAAATCAGGGAACTTTTTTTTTTGCAGACTCAGTATCAACGATCGCTGACACAATTCCGTCAAAAGTGATTCATCTGGCAGCTTTAGGTATGTTGTCGATGGATATGTTTAAGTGTCTTTGTGTTAGTCAGATAAGCTCATGCTTGTGCTTATTTTACTGGCATTATTAAGTTGATTTATGCAGCCTTTGTTCACATCGCTCCGCGTTCACACACATACAGCTTTGATACAAATTGACTTTTTTTCTAGTCCTTGCAGCAAATGAACTTTTGTGTTCTGTGTCTCCTCTACCTCCTTGTTCTATCATGTAAGTGACATATTATAAGACTCAAGTTAGCATGTCATCTGGCAAGTTTTCACATTTAGGCGACAACTTGTCGTCCTCTCGGACATGCAGAGTTCTAAAGTACCTCCTGTTTTCTCCATTGATGACAGGTATCATGTTCCCTCCTCAATCCAACATCACGCATCATGCAGCTGTGCAGGTAGGCCTCAACTGCAGATCACCTGCATATCACTCACTGTGCATGTGTGTCTGTAACTTCAATTTATTTAGATTCTGAGCAATTTAGATTCTCAAACTATATCCCTGTTGTTTAAAGTATATATTTCTTCGTTTACATTTTCCGGACTTGAACATTGTAGTTGTGGTCGCGTAGAAAAACCTAGTCCACATTTGGGACTTTGAAACAGACTCAAAAACATAATACTACATTAACAATCAGACAGATGATAAAAGAAAGACCACAATACGGCACAAAATTATAATTAACAACTAAAATGTTTTTAACATAGAGTTTCTACTGACAAACACTTTTGTTTTTTGGGGGGTTTTGTTTTAATTACCAATCTGAAAATGCCTAAAACCTGTATTCTCTTGAATTTGTAGGTAACCTTAAAAGAATCTTTCGTCGTCCTCTTTTTGTCTTCACTCTAAAGACATCTGTCCTCTCTGTTGTTCAGTGTATTTATCTGCTAACTTGATCATAATCAAGTTAGCAGATAAAGATTTTTATCAGTTTCATTTGTCCTGACTGCATCTCCTTCCTCGACAGGGTTATTCAGAGCTGCACGCAGGGAAATGTTGGGCGTTGTCCGGGGCCCAGGGACCTCTGGCCATCGCTCTCTCTCACCATACAAAGATAACCCATGTGACATTGGACCACCTCCCACGCCACAACTCGACCAACGGCCGCATCGACGCCGCGCCCAAAGACTTTGAGATCTATGTGAGTTCTCCCAGAAGTCCTATCACTATCATTTAAACATTGGGGAAGAAAAAATTGGATGCTAAGTCGTCACCACGATGACCCTGTAATTTCTCTCGTTCAGGGGATGAAAAACTCTTCAGATAAAGGAACTCAGCTGGGGACTTTTACCTTTGAAGAGGATGGAGAGTCCACACAGACATTCAAGCTGCCTGTAAGTTCAATCTGTCAAATCCAAATTGACAAAGACACTATGATATTTACAGGAAGACAGAACATGACCCATACTACTTCCTGTTCTATATAACAAGACGAGGACAGACCCTAGTATATGGCTCTACCATTGGTGAAAGTGAGGTCGAAGCTGAAAACTGTGTGAAGTCTTGAATGTCAGAATACTGTACACTAATGTTTACATCTTAAATGTACTCTTAAATTGTACAACTGTCTTCTCAGTCGCTCTCTATTCTCCTCTTTTCTCCCATTGCCCTGGTTCCAGAAACACACGGATGAGGTCTACAGAGTTGTGGAGCTGCATGTCCTCAGTAACTGGGGCCAACCCGAATCCACGTGCCTTTACAGCTTCCGTGTGCACGGGGAGAAGAGTTCCCCTAATGACAACCAGAATGAATTTAAGTTTTCCTTTCCCTCGGTATCTGTCATTTTCTCCGTGAGCTACTCCGACCCTATCGGCTTTATGGTCTCTTTCATGATCTTTTACTCTCCCTTATTCTCTATAGCTCTGTCCTTTCTTTTCTCTACTCACTCTATCATCCCCACTATTTCAGTTCGATTTGTCAACATCATGTAGTGTCAAACTCTGCCTGTCCCCCCCCGAACACACACACAGACACGCACAATCACTTACTTTCATTGCTATGACAGAGAAATAACAAGAGACAGGCAAAAAGAGGGAATGTATGTTTCCACGTGTTTATTTATCTCATTCATTGTCAAAGATGGGATGTGCACAGACAAGAAAACATGGACCAACACAGTGGAGAAACTACTATAAAGCCTCTTGTGTTTAAATGGTCATGTTTTAAAACAGTGACATAATTGAGCTCCTTTCGTCTGCAAAACTCAGGACAGGACCATCGTCTGGAATTCTAGAGAAGAACAAACCATGTTGAGAAAGGCCTTACTTCGTCCCCGAAATAAAAACAACAACCTCATGCAAAATATATACGTGTGCGGTTGACACTGGGACCTTTGATTAACCTTTAACTGAGCTAAGAGTGAAAAATAAACAGACACAGACAAAAATAATCTTTTTTTTGGGATTGTCCAAAACAATGATCCTTTTATGTAAGGCAGCTGAGCCCAGATATTGCTTTGTAAGTAGATGATGGGCAAATCTGGGACAAGCATGGAGGTCATGACTTCACACATGTGTTTCTTACACTGACAAACCTGAAGAAACAGGGGCTAAACAAAGAGCGTCCAGTTTCAAGTACTTTCTGCAGCAAATTACACGAAAGAAAGATTTTCATTTTCATTCAATTTTGGCCTGCATATGTACAAAGGGGCGAATCCAGATTTTTTATTCACTTTCTTTTCAACATTGCGAGATAAGGATTTCTTTTTTTTACATTTTCACAGATTTCTTAGGGAACAATTCATGGATCTTGGTGAAATAAGAATCACTTGTGTTAAATAGACTGATATTTATAAGGGCGTGCAATTTGGTGCAGATCCTAATAAAAATCCAGATCTAGTGAATTTAAATTTGGTTTCATAAGGGGACTGCTTGACCTTGAGGGATATGTGCTCTACTGAGGGAAATTCTAGTTTGGTTTAAAAGACTTAACTGCATGATACAAGTTCCTATAAGATTTAATCTAGCGAAACAATGGTCACTTAGAATTTAGACGACAGAGTCTGAATAAAAACTTAATAATGGCAACAAAGCGTTTTCCCAGCGGGCTAAAAACTCTGTAAATTGCGCACTGAGCCACCGAGATTTAATCCAACCACTGAGATAATTTCTGCTTCGACTTAGAGTTTTAAAAAATACAATCGGAGAAATCAGATACTGACCCTCTGCTCCAATTCTGCCGTCACTGTCATCATCAGCAGCTGAAATGAAGCTCTTGGTTTCTGCCTCGGTCAGTGTTCGCGCCCCTTTGACGAACCGCTGCAGGAAGTACCTATAGACACACACACACAGATGAAGATGACATTAGTCACTGTACTTTTTGAGTGGACTTCTTGCTGACATATGCAGAGATGCATTCAAACCCTCTCATCCCCCCCAAGGTGAATTACATAACACAAAAACTGCCCAGAGTGGATTATTAAGAGACGGCTGCTGCCATCCCAATAATGCGACTGTGTATTACTGTACTAAATCTCTCTTTCCTTCTGCCAGACACACACAAGCACACAAACCTTAGACTTAACCTTGTAGCTCATATGAAAATTGGGATTTCAAGATTACTTTCAAAGCCGTTTTTTGGCAAGAATAAGCGATCAGGGAATGAATGACAGTAACAGCATCACTTAGCGTGATACTGTGTATGCATGAAGAGGAGCTGAGGAATGGGGACTTGTCAGGGTCGGGTCACACACTTGAGCTCAGACTCCTCAATGAAGCCGCTCTTGTCCTCGTCGAGGATCTGGAAGACATCTTTGACCTCCTGGGGCGTCTTCGAGGACAGGCCAGACAGCTGGAAGAACTTCTTGTAGCAGAATGAGTCCGGGGCTGGAAACATGTTACATAAACACACAACAAACACAGAACGCAAACAAGAATTTGGTTAAAATCGACCCGGGGGGGCTTTGTCAGGTTTGGGAGATGTGGAGATTAAAGTGTCACATGGCTTCAGGTGGGACATTTTTCACCTGTTTTTTTTATTTTTTTTTATTTATCTCTTAAGGCCAGCAGACACATGTCTTTTTGAATTCATATTTCATCACTGTTCAGTTCAGGCTGGAGAGGTGATTATGCATCGCTTCAATAGCAGAGTCAGCGAATGCAACAGAGAGCGGTTTCATTTATCAGCTGCAGATCAGGATTATTGTGCATTTCAGCAAAATTATGCGTGAGTGAAGTTACAGTTTTTGATCCCCTTAAAGTATTATCCTTATGTTCAAATCAAATCTGTTGAGACGATTTGAGTGTGTCTGTGTCTGTGTCTGTGTTAAACCGCAACCTTGGCAGTCCTTGACAGCATTTTCAATGGCATCAGCTGAAAGGATGGAGGTGAGCGACATGTTGGTCCTGCGAGGCAAAAGGAAAGCTTAGTATTTCTCTCTCTCTCTCTCTCTCTCTCTCTCTCCCTCTCTCTCTCTCTCTCTCTTTCACACACACACACACATACACACACAAACTCACTCCAGTTGTCATACCACACTGGATTAACGTTTATTTAGCATTTGTTCAGTTATTATGAGCCCATAAAAACTAGGAATTGTTTGTAATTCTTAAATATGCTTGAGATGTCAGGAAAAACAAATCTATGACAACTTCAAAGTTTCCAAGTCGATTTTGGCAAATTAAAAAAATCTGTATACTATTTGCCTCTAATGCATTTTCAAATATATTATTTTTTTACATTGATAATTGTAAATAAATCTGATCATAAATAACTATATAATATGTATGTTATATGTCTGTGCAATCAACCATTAACCATTCAACCTCTACTGCTATCCACATATTATATCTTATGTATTCCGGTACAAAGTATTCCAACGTTCTTATTTTTTTGCAAAAATAAATACTAAATACATTTTTTTATCTTTATTTTCTTTATTACTACAAACTCCTTTTTGCTAATGCTTTCCTGTGAACGGTTTCACTTTGGCTGAATAAACAGTGTGACACTACACATCTTGTATCTGGGAATCTTGAATCTAATTAATCATGCAATGATGTCATGATCCCCTCTTGACTCATTGTGCTCCTGATCCAGTTTCCCCAGGCAGCCTCTTAATTACTGACTATTTGCCTCCCGTGAACTCTTGATTGGCCTGGTCGGGCTGTGCAAGATGTAATTGGTAATTAGGGATTGTAGAGAAATGATTGGGGGGGGGGCTGAGGTTGGCGCTGGTGTTAGATTTGATCTTATGAAGAGCGTTATTTTGAACTCTCCGATAAACAAAACTAGTTCAAATACAGCCTCACCCGTAAATTGGAATTTAATATTTTCACAGCAAAATAAATACACAATGCATTCTCCATTTCTCTCAAATTGTTGTAAAAAATACAATAAAATTTAACTTTCTGGCAATTTAAGCACAGTCCTTTAAAGCCTGATGAGTTTTAATACAATCATGTTGTGGTTCTTTAATGTAATTTTTTGCTGAAAGCAATTTAATATTTGTAGAACAGATGAACTTTTAGGCCTCTTTTAGTTTTAGGACATTCCCTTGAAGCTTGATGAGTTCAAATATTATCTTGCGTTTTTTATGATATTTTTAAAAATCCTTTTATACGACTGTTTTTTAGTTTATATAGGATTAGTTTATATTAGTGACTGTTTGGAGCTAAATACACATTATAAACATATTATTGACCTAACGGCTTGAGAGAAGTTTCTATCTGTTTGTTTGGTAGAAATAAAAAAGTTCTGCTAATAGTTTGACAAATGATTTCCGATGAAGTGTCAACATTTCTAAAACTACATAGATAGTTCCATTTGGCTCCACTGCATGACCCCCGTGCAGCTGTGGGACTCACCGCTGTTGGCTCGGCGTCCTGTCCGTCCAGGTCCAAAGCAGCAGCAGGAGGATGATAAGGCTTTGTGGTGTCCACTGACAAGCTGTGCCGCTCTTATATACTGCACACTGAGCTGGATGCGTCGACAGATGCTTGAGTTTCCAACCTGAGCGAGGATCAAATTCTCCCTTGCAGCCTTCCCCCTCCTTCTCAGGTTCCTCACCTGCTCACCTGCAGTTCACCTTGACTGTTTCTATCTGTTTGTATATGCACCCCCCCCTGCCTGTCTGTTATCCTTGCAGTCATAACTGTTTCGTCCAATCATCCGTGCTACACTCCTTTTTCTCCCCTCCCTTCCCCTTCTTCACTCCCTCCACCCCTTGCAGGTGCATGTGAGAGCTTATAGACATCTCAAATTTAATCAACCCTTCCACCCTAACTCTTTGGTTTTAGTGAGTAATCTCCCAGATTCAGACGACCATAGCGAGCAGCCGGTCACATATCATCTCACGACTCACCAGGGATATTGTTAAAGAGTGATTTTAAGCACTGGCAGTAAGAATAAGGCCTCAACAAAATAAAAAATACCCCACTGTCCAACTGCTTTTTATTTACACGTAAGAGAGCGATTGTGTAAATTTGACTTAGGCTTAGGAAAACATGCGCAAAAGTAGTTTGAACAACGACAGGGTGTTCAAACAAAGTTAAATACTGTACAGAAAAAAGTCAAGCATCTACATTTAAATTGGAAATGATTCCTAAGAAGTAGTTTTCAAAACTTTGTGACAAAGAAATGTAAGGAAGCTTGATAATTTTAGATTTTAGATAGATAGATAGATAGATAGATAGATAGATAGATAGATAGATAGATAGATAGATAGATAGATAGATAGATAGAAAATATTCTGGATTGTCGGTCCGAAGTATACAGCTTCATCAAAACAGTTACCAAAGACAACAAGGTATTTAGTTTTTCTTTTATGTATTTGAACTATACCACATTACAAATAAAGTGTTGAGAGATGTTTAGATTTACGAAACATTTGACTTTTTAATAATAACCTCCATTCACTCATGTGTGAATCCTGGGTCAGTATTTGATGTCATGCAGGGTTTCATCTGGAAATGCTGAGACACCACCTGACTCTCTCTACAGTGAAGGCGAGGGCAGGGTGGAGGTTTTTTTGGGGGGTGGGGTGGTTCACCTGGTCACCATGGCAACTGTCCACTCTGAACTGATGGGTTTGTTGTGGAGGGGAACCTCTCAAACCACCTGACACAGCAGCATCTCTGGTGAATCCAGTCAGCACTAATGGCATTAGCAGAGAGACAGACGTGTAACGAGAACCAAGGGAACAAATGTCATTATTCTTCAGGGGAACCTCTGATTTAACACTTTGTGACAGACGATGTTTTTGAGTCGTCTCACATCTACTCATCTGAAGTTCAGAAAATAAAACCTGTTCTAGATTTAACCCTCCACATTTGCGCTGTAAAACCATCAGGTATGTCAAATCCTTGTAACGTGTTGGCAGGTGGACGGCGCCACCTTGTGGCTCGTATGCCTCAATGTAGGGTGTGGCAGGGGGGGCTGGATGAACGAATTAAAACATACTGTATGTCGACTAGTATCACATCATCTGGCCAAAGTGAACATTTTCAAAGGCAAGGAAAAAGAGCCAAATCATTTTACAAATGAAATGTCAAATTCCTAATTAACCCTAGAATGGCACTCAGTAGAGCGCATAGCTCCACCAAGGCCAAACAGGCCCTCATGGAACCATATTTAAATTCAATAGATCCAGATTTTGGTTCGCATGTTACAGTGACTCATCATTCAGAGGTAGGCTGGCCACAAAGTTGATCAGCGGCCGGGGGCCCCCACCGGGAAGAGAGGAGGTCTATCAAAAATGATTATAGGAGGGAATTGACACATTTTTCACTTTAAAAGGTTGGAGATTGAGTTAAAGTATATTTCCCAGAGGTTAGCCAGATTGAGGGAGCATCAGTTGCATTTTAGAGTCTGGCTAATGTAGCCTTGCCGTTACCTGATGTGTTTTTAAAGAAAATTCTGTGCTGTACAACAAACAGGTGAAGAGGTGCATTGTTCAGGAGCCATTGGTTAAAAGCTGCTGTTTGTTTTTTCTTTCTTTAGTTGGAGCGTCAAAGACCACAGACAGACTTGCGTTATTGAAAAAGAACCTTTATTGTTGTCTCATCGTCCGTCCGTTTCCCATAAAAGTGCATCATCACCGACTCACAGTACGCAAAACTAACATAGTAAAACGACGACAGAAGTGAGAGAGAGAGAGAGAGAGAAAGAAAAAAAGAGAGACAGAAAGAGAGAGAACCTCGCTATGCACTTCGTCCGGTACATTCATCCAGGACAGCAACAGTCAGAGAGAGTTAGATGTGGGGAGGGCGGGGGGTGAAAGGTCGTGTGTATAAAAGTGGTATGGAGAGTTGAGAGAGAGAGTGAGAGGGAAGAGTTGAATAGAGGAGGATCATGTCTTGGCTCAAGTTGTTCCTTTAGAGTAATGAAGTAAGATGTTGGTCAGTTTTTTCAGTGTTTGACCATCTGAGCGAACTCTGCAGGGGGGAGACAGAGAGAGAGAGGGCTGTGAGTTTGAGGGTGTTCCAGATAAAGCTAATTTAAAAAAAAAACAATTCACAGGAAAAAAAAAACTCACCATCAACTCCGATCTTGCCGTCACCATCAGAGTCACCGGCCTGGAGGAACTTCTTGGTCTCAGCGTCGCTCAGAGCTCTGGCGCCTGCGGAGAAGTTCTGCAGGAAGAGCCTGGAGAGGACAATCGGAGAGAAATACGTTGTGATCAATGCGTTTGAACAGATTTAAGCTGATAAAAGTTGGATTTGTTTTGCATGGAAATTACTGGTTCTAAAGAGTTTGACTTTTTTTGATCATCTTTACATTTTTCTAAATGATCAGTCGCAGGATCCTTATTGTTTTTAAATCTTCTCAAATATGATCTGCACTTGATTTGGCGCCAAGATTCATGCACTGCTCCTTCTGATTGGCTTGTGTCACCCTTCCACTCGAGACACACAAGGAGCGAGCAGGCGTAGAGTTACTCCCTGAGGAGAACGCCCTGTGGCCCTGCATTGCTCTGACTGACATCATTCTGAATTCACTGAGTAAGATGATCCCTTTTCCCCCTAAGGAGCTTGATTTGAAATCGAAGAGAAGGTGCTTACTTCAGCTCATCCTCCTCAATGAAGTCGCTCTTGTCCTGGTCAATGACCGCGAAGGCCTTCTTGATGTCTTCGGCAGACTTGGCGGACAGGCCGACCTTGGCAAAGAATACCTTGTGGTCGAAAGAGCCTTCAGCTGAGAGGAGAGAACAGAGAGAACAGATAGAGAGAGAGGGAGAGAGAGAGAGAAGATCGTATCAGACATCCAAGATAAATCACACGCAAAGAGAAATGTGCTCTGCAGCTTCGTTGCCTCTCTTCTACAAGGCCCCAGCAGAAATCTGATTGGCCGCTGAAGAGGCCCTGTCCTGTAAGTCGTCACTCAATGACAGTACTGCAGTCGAAGCGATAGAGCTAATACGGAATGACATAAATGCACGACTTACTGAATCAGGAATTGTGCATGGATGATTGTGATTATGTTCTTTCTTTCTGTGATACAGCATTACCATTTCAATTCTGCAGCAAATCATTCCGCTACTGTCTTTATGGACCCCAAATTGGTAAATTAAGAATCCAGGTACTTCTCTGCTTGGCAGATTTGTTTAAGTGTATGGCTTTCTTTGCATGCGTAGCTATTGCCTATTATTTCCTTAGTAATAAGACCAGATTTACCTTGGCAAGCAGCGAGGGCTGCAGTGATGTCAGCTGGAACAAGACTTGCGGCCAAAGACATGTTTAACTGAGGAGGGAGAGAGCAGAGGACATGTCATCAGTTCAGCTGCAGCAAATCACACAGGATGATACATTTCTACTTTGCATATATGTTATCTTTCCTCACTGCACATTAGACACAGTGTAAAGTGTAATCATTATTATGCCATGCAATTCATCTCATAGTTCCTCCCTTTGAGTATTCCAAGGCACAAATGATCAGAAAAAGTAGTCCGATTCTTTTTCTCCCAAAACCAAGCCTTCCAAGGCAAAAGATCAAATATCCTTTGCCGCTGTGGTTGTTTGGCAAATAGATTTTTTTTCTCCATTTGGATCCTCAGTGAGTCCAAAGCCAAGACCCTGAGCCTGTGCCGGTCAGAATCTGTCCCTCTGGAGGCCCTTTCCTCGTTTGTATCCCGTCGCATGAAGTTAAAGCCCTGAAACACTCAGCAGGTCCTGGCTAAAGGTCTGCAGCTCCTCAGTGAAACTCACCTTTGGGGGGTTGTCACTAAGGTTAGAGTGAAATTTGCTCGAGATGAATCAGCTCACTGCAGTGAACCCCTCTGCGTCTCTCTCCAGCTTATATACCTTCACCAGCCCGAAATATGATGCATAGGCTATGTAATAGACACTGTGTGCGAAGCAGTGAAAGCAGTTGCTCAAAAAATGTGTCCAGTAGACAGAGCTGTTCTATTTATATCTACATAAATGAAGATGCTTAAATGGTAGGCCAAGAGTAGGCCTATGCAAAAGAGCTTGATATTGCATTGGGCTAATAATATACGCTGCTGATTTGGGGGAAATGTACTCTGTGGGCCGAGTCATTCTGATCTGCTAAACTCTGCAGAGCGCCACAGAGTGAATGAGGTAAACTTTTACATTGTGTTTGGCTGTGATTACAAATGGTCACACAGGCTAAACTGGTTTGTAATTTATTACGGGAGATTACTTTATTAAGGGTCAGGTTTGTGCAGCAATAACTCTTGTGACGCTTTTGCCTCGTCGCTTCGCGGGGAGACTCTGCTGCAATCGGTGTCAGTAGTTTTAACACTGTCACATTGTTTCTAGCATTATAAATGTCCCTTTTACTATGATTCTTGTGATGACAACTAAAAGACATTGTCATGTTTCGTTCGATTTAAAATTACAAAATGAGTCTTTTATGCCATGACACTTCCAAATAAAGAAATTATGAATAAAACACAGTGTACGTTTTTCTGCATATGGATCCTATAGCAAAGCTTCTACAGCATAATCACCACGTAAGAAGTAATGACACACTCGTGCCCTTTAAACCCTGCAGTTTTGGTGAAAATGAGCCTGTGCATAATAAAATGTGTGAAATAACTTTGCAGCCATTCCACTGGCAGAAAAGTCTAGTTGTTGTGATTGATCCTCGCAGGCGATAACGATGTGTCATGTTTTTTTTTCTTTCTTTTGGAATTAATCCAGCAATTTGTCAGTTTGGACTCCACTTCATTGCAGCATTTGTGGACATGAGACTGTAAGAGGGGAAGGGTTTGAGTAGCAAGGTGGGTTTTATTTAAATGCTTGTATACCTAATGATCTTGTACTTACATGCAGCCGAGGAACTACTGTCAGATTTCATTTTATTATATACATTTTTTATTTTACTTTGTGGGACTTCTGAAACCCTATCAGATTATTTCTCCTTATGGTGCTGAAGCCATTGGAGATGCTATTTTAGGAAACACTGAAAGTTGATTATGTTACATCTTCGTCTCAACACCTCAGTGTGGCACCGTCTGGTTGCATAATAATACACAAGTTCTCCCATTACTCTGAACAATTGAATCAAATGAGTAACTGGTCCAGGGGTCTTCCCATGCCCATGTCTGCTTCCTTGCAGGCTGTTATGTGCCTGTTGTACATCAGGAGGCAGTAGTGAGATGATCCTGTGATGTATATGGTTTGGAGATAAACCAGAAAGATAAGATACAATATTTAAGATAAGATACAATGGGGAAATTTCCAATATTACAGCAGCAAGAGTCAACATAGGCATCAGTGAGTAATAATAAGTAACATGCAATACTTAATTGTAAGGAAATATAAGAAATATAGAAAAAAATATGACTGGAATAAAAACTAATATATACAGTGTAAAAACAAGAGAAATATGTGCAATGTGAGAATATGTAAAGTGAATGGATTGCACATGAACCACTGTATTGCACAGGCAGAATGAATATTGCACAGTTAAGAGAGTTAGACCAGAGTTAAAGTGCAGTCCATAATGGGAGAGATTTTATTTGGACTGAGCACAACATTTCACTTCCTTCACTTCAGTGTTTTCATGTATGTGTTCTCTCCCCCAGTCAGAGAGAAAAGGTTCCGGCATTTTTAGGGCCCGAGCACCTCCGGTGGGAGGCCCTATTGTATTTCGAAGGATTTGTATTTCCCTTTTGGGTCTTTTTCAGGGCCTAGACACTCAAATTCCTCAAAGATCGATTTTTCATCACACGGTGTGACCGTGGCGTGGCATCTAAGTTTGATTACACGCCATCAAAACACGAGGTTCTGTATCTCAGACATATTTGGTCCAATCAAGTCCAAACTAGACATGTAAGACAAGATTCCTGGCCTGATGACATCTACACAGAAATTATGAATTGAAATCACAGCGCCCCCTGGTGGCAACAGGAAATGTCTTGTTTTTGGAACGTCTTACACTTGGAAGTATTCCTCCTCATCCACTGACCACAACCATGTCAAACTGTGTCAAATGGGTCTCAAGACATTGATAATGTAGGCATAAGATTACTGTGACTTTTCGTCAAACGCCATAATAGTGGCGTGGCGTCAAAGTTCATCAACTCGCCGTGACACACGAAATTGCTATAACTTCGGTGTTCGAGGTTCAACCTCCCTCAAACTACATTTGTGTAACAACAGCCCCCCCCCTGCAGATATTCAGATGGTTTTAAGGAATGGGCGTGGCAAAATAACTGACTAGCGCCCCCTAAAGGGCAGCCCCGGCACTACGATTGGCCGACATCTACAAAAATCGATAGGGACATGTGTCTTTTCATAACAAACAAATAAGTATCTTGGATAGATATGCTAGACCAAACAGGAAGCCCGCCATTTTGACTTTAATGGCCATTTTGGCCATTTTCCACATTTTTACTTTGACAAACTTGTCGTAGGGCTTTCATCAGATCAACTTCAACTTCTGGGAATGTCATCTCAACAAGATGGAGATATAAACTACCATGGTATATTTGATTTC
Source organism: Hippoglossus hippoglossus (assembly GCF_009819705.1). Taxonomy (NCBI): domain Eukaryota; kingdom Metazoa; phylum Chordata; class Actinopteri; order Pleuronectiformes; family Pleuronectidae; genus Hippoglossus; species Hippoglossus hippoglossus. The sequence goes on from NC_047169.1 coordinate 12,701,292, forward strand.
AACACACGGTGTGACCGTGGCGTGGCATCAAAGTTTGATTACACGCCATCAAAACATGAGGTTCTGTATCTCGGACATATTTGGTCCAATCAAGTCCAAACTAGACATGTAAGACAAGAGTCCCGGCCTGATGACATCTACACAGAAATCATGACTTAAAATCACAGCGCCACCTGCTGGCTACAGGAAGTGACATGTTTTATACTTTGATGAACTGCTCCTGGCTGCTTTACAATATGCAGCTCAAATGAGTTGAGACAAGTCATTGGATCATGGTCAGAATTGTGACATTTCCTCAAACCATTTAAACATTGAGGTGCGGCGAAGGTTCATCCTTCGCCAAAGGAGACGATGTTGTCATAACTCCACTGTGCATTGTCCTATCACCGCCAAACTTCTGTCAAATGATCAGAGTCCAAGCCTGAACAGCTCTATGTGTCAATAATTCCTCAGCGTCATAGCGCCACCTACTGATTAGCCATGAAACAGGAAGTACTTTGTAAATCCACTCTGCATTATCCAACCGGCCCCAAACTACTGACCTATGATCACAATCCTGACCTGACCAGCTCCATATATTAATATTAGTGCAGGGTCATAGCGCCACCTACTGATCAGTGTAAGTTGTTGTAACATTGTCCAATTGACACAAAATTACTCACGCTACATCAGAGCCCCTACTTGAACAGATCTATTAGTCTGCATGTAATAATACTGATGGCGCCACCTACTGGCAACAGGAAATAAGCTTTGTTTTACAACTATCATTCAATTTACATCAAATTTTCACAGTGTGATGTGCAATTGATAGCGTGGACCGTAATGAGCAATTAGCAGGCAAGGATCGACATCGCGTGACGGACGCAGGAAGTGAAGCGTTACTCCTTGCTGCAGTGTGCAAAACGCATGCAACGAGGAGACGTGCGCTTGGTCATTGATCGCTCTCTCCACTAACCGCAACAGGCTTAAAAATGACTGTGCTCGGGCCCGTCAGTGCTACAACGTAGCCCTAGTTTTTTTATATTTCCTCTTCACGTCAAATCTTATTAAAAGTGGTGAAAAAATTATCTTTAGCCGTGGTCAAATGAGGTCTCTCAACTCGAATGACTCAGCCACAGATACCATAACTATTTCTGCCCTTCTTCAATATCAGGCTTAAATTACAAATATCTCACAGCGGGGATGAAACCAATTGAGCCCGGCTATGAAGGTCTGTAACTGGAGAGAGTAAGGAACGCTTGCCCATCATATTCTGAGCTTTATACCTGAAATACTCATTTGTAATAAATTTGTAGGATATTAAGAAAGATAAACCATCACCTAAGAAAAAGTACATTCTAAGATATCAGATTTTTCCTCTGTGAGCCAGTTTATGCCGAGGAATTAACGACATGTCTCTAACCCTCCACCTGAGAGAAGAAGTTTCTTCCTTCATGCTGCAGCAGAAATAGAAATGACCCATATTCCCCCTGTCCCTCTGCCCCGGCCAACAGAGCAGTCTCTGACCATCTGAGAGAATTTATCGCAGATAAATGTGCCTCACAGACAGAAGTCCTGTAAATGTTCTGGCCCCGGAAACTCTATCCCGTCCCACCAGCTCGGTCATTGGAAGTACATAGCCTCCACAGGCCGGGCCAGCAGTGCTGACGCTCTGCCCAGACACCTGGTCCTCCTATCGACCCCAATCCCTGTCTGCCAGAGCTGGACATGATCCAACAGTCTGTGCCAGGCTGATCCAAAACTCTGTCTGTGCCAATCGCAATCACACCGAGAATAATTCCTAGCCAGCTCGGTGGTTAGGACCCAGGGTGCCAAAAAAGCTGGAACACGGATCCAGCGAATACTGTACTGATGTCATTCACCACAAGAGCAGGTTAAACAACTTGCCTGGGATGCAAAAACATTTGATATATGAAGTTAATTGAAACCTATAATGTGATGAAAGAGATTTATGTCCACTGTGAGCTTGTCTAATTCTATATTTGGGTGCTGAGTCTCAATTGAAGTTGTACGGCTATAAATCATAAAATAGTCTTATAACTGTTGTTTTTATTCTATTCAGGTATTTGAAGAAAGTGAGCTAAATGTTGAGTGCATGTTGTCAGAGTGTAAACACATAGTTCACACCTTAGTGAGGTAAGCGAGGTCGCCAGAATGACAAACACTTCATTAGGTTGCTATGTTACTTATTGCTCCTGGAGAAACCACAGTGCCTGGAACAGCTGGACCTCTCCCACTCCAGTGCTCAATATAACGTCATTATATTAATACATTTATTATTATTATTATTATCATTATTATTTTTAGTAGTAGTAGTAGTAGTAGTAGTAGTAGTAGTAGTAGTAGTATTAACACGAGAGATAGAGAAAGAAACAGATTAATATTCAATGATGAGAATGAAATTTATTTGTAAACTCTTCTGGCAGGGAAAGACACATAGCAGAGAGGCGAGGTTTCATTTGTGTTTTACAGTTTCAGTCACTTTATTACATTGTTTTTCATTTAAACTATGACATATTTCATTGTATGGCTCTAAAAACATAGGATCCCTGAATGAGTCCATGTGATAATAAAAAATTCAAAAAGGTCCATCCTGAGATCATCACCATAATCACCGAAGAGATGGTGCAGGCTTTATGAAGACTTGACCAGTGCTGAAAACTCTGCAACAGAAAAAATAAAAACTGGATTTTAGACATTTTTCTTTTCATACAAACTATTAAGATACAACCAACTTCCTGCATCCGTCTACAACCACCAACATACTGAGGTGTGTTACTGGCGGTGACACTGTAGGAGGCCATTGTTGTATCTCCACTTCAGTTGCCAGGCAACAAAGTGAAAAGCTAGCATAAGGATGAGAGTGTTGACAGGAGATGAATGTATGGCCTTCGATTCACCCTTAACAGGTACATTTAAAAGAAGACTCTAATCTCTCATCTGTGTTGTTTACATTTCCCCCAATTCCTAACTTTTTAATAAAAAAAATGTTTTTAATCGAATCAGAAGAACATACCACTGAGTGAAATAAAGGAACTTTTTTTTATAAAAATTGGGAGTGAATACTTATCTGATGAGCTAATTCAGCTCAGACCATACATTTGAGAAGTGCTTCAAACTTTAAATATCAAGCAGCATGACGAACGTGTGTCTTATTCTTTGACCTCATCCACCTCGCAGCCTGTAGGAAACGCTGTAGGCTCCTTTTCCTTCTCCTGACACAGAAAACACAATGCAACACCTACAGCCAAGTGCCCATCAGACCTGCGTACCTTCCCAGCCGATCTTCCCGTCTCCATCTGAGTCCCCCTCCAGGAGGAAGGCTCTGGTCTCGGCTACGGTCAGGTGCCTCGCTCCTTTGGCGAAATTCTGCAGGAACAGTCTGGCGACACCACAGTGAGAGAACATAAATAAAAAAAAAATAATGCATCTCATGCAGACACACAATGCAAGAACAAGACGTGTGCATATTCAAATACAGGATATTTATATAAAACTCAACTGTAACTCATCCTGTTCTATGAAGCCACTTTTGTCCTGGTCCAAAATCTTGAAGACCCTCTCGATATCAGCTGGACTTTTCTTGGATAAACCCACTGTTTTGAAAAACATCTTCGGGCTAAACGAATCCTTCGCTGAAAGTAAAAGCACAGACAAAACTTGATTAGATCCAGTGAATTGAAAATTATGAACAGTCGGCATCCCTCATCAGGTATCATTTTAAAGTGAAATGTGGAAACAAAGGCCTCACATCCTGGTGCAAGAGGAATATATGTCAGTGTGCAACCCAATACATCTCCTCACCTTTACAAGCATAAATGGCTGAAGTGATGTCCGAAGCTGCTAGGAAGTCGGTTATGGCCATGATCGTGCAGAGTCTGATGTGGTGGATGCTGCAGCCTGGTGTGATATGCGGCCACTGATGGTCAGAGAGAAACAAATAGTGGCGGTTAATAGGCTTCACCCCCCCCCCCCCCCGTGTCAGAAACCACCAGTGTCCTTCTGTCTGCTGTCACCTGCAGCTGACCACTCGAGCCATTGTGTGAGTGTGTGTGAGTGTGTGAGTGTGTGTGTGTGTGAGTGTGTGTGTGTGTGTGTGTGTGTGTGTGTGTGTGTGTGTGTGTGTGTGTGTGTGTGTGTGTGTGTGTGTGTGTGTGTGTGAAGGACAGAGTGCCTTGACATTGCACAACTTTTAGAGAGTAGTTTATCCAGGTCAGAGGTTATTTTGTATTTAAATCTACTTAAACTGACCTCTGTCACGTTTGCGTGTGTCTGTAGACAGCATTGCAGCCAGTGAGGTTATATTTGGTGCATCTGGAGTGACCCTGGCTGGCCCACGTATCCTTTTTCACTAATGTCTCCAGCCACAGTCGTGGCCTGCCCGCGGTCGTCCCTGGCAGTGTTTCCGCAGGCTGTAAACATCCTGTTATTATGGCCTCTGTCACTTTCAGGCTGTGCTCCGTGGAGCTGTGTCCACTCACAGTCAAGCTACATTTAGCATTTAAAGCCCTTTGTTCTCAAATGAGTGTATGAGTGTTTATTTAAAAAAAAATAAACATGCTACGCCGTCGGTTTATCATGAAAAACACACTCACACACTTTGAAGTGTATTTTGACTATAGGTGTAGTTTCCTCTGGACCTTTTGTTGATGTGTTCAGTTACACGCAGCATCTATTGCACGCCTTTCCGTCCAGGGAGAGGATCCCTCACATGTGGCTCTCTCTGAGGTTTCTACGTATTTTTTTCCCCTGTTAATACGTTTTTTGGGGGTAATTTTTCCTCACTCTTGTTGAGGGTTACGGACAGAGGATGTCGCACCTTGTTAAGCCCTATGAGACAAATTGTGAATATGGGCTATAATAATCAAATTTGATTGATTGATTGATTTTTCTGTTCTAGTGAGTTAATGATTTAGAGCGTTAAAACTTAAAAAATGTTTGTTGCTAGCTAAACATCCAGCACTCTGAATAACTCCCAAGGGTGTGTGCTCATTTAAATAGATGCTATACTGCAGATATGATGACACACTCGCACACGAACACACTCACACACTTATTATGTTATTCAGAGTTCATCATAATGAGGATTGCGTGTACCTTGATAGGTGCTCTAGCATGGGTAGTAGGGTCATCCCTTAGTCTTCCCATTTGCCTTCGACCAGGCCTATTCCCACGACAACGCCATATTCTCTGTAGCGTCGCTGTCACTTTCCATATAAGGAAAACGCCAACAGGCAACCAGAGAGCTGATTCATTTGGGGCACTTTAAATCCCCTGTGAGAACATGCACAGTAACGCTGCTCTCCACTCATCCTGTCGTCCAAACACTGTCGGAGCCTCTTTGTTATTTAGCCCTACCACGTTTTGATTTTTTATGATAAAGCTTATACATTTGCTCTGACTCTCTGATTATCTTTAAGCTTCTCTCTGTGTGTCCTTGTATAAAGCAGTGATTGTAAGTAAACTAGTAACTGGATTAGTACATTATGTCTTAGTTTTAAAACGCACCACTGCTGATACGTTTACACCTGCTGTCCACACTACTCCAGACTTTTTGAGCGTGAGGAATCTCCCCTGGACTCCTGGACATTTGGAAACTGTCCTGATTGCTTATCAGTAACGACTCGACTGTCCTGCGGTAAATGCCAAACATTGGAAACACTTAATGTCAAATTTGAAACTCTTCAAACATTTTTTTTATTTTTAAAAGTTAAATTTAAAAAAAAGAAAACACTGCCAAAGTCAACATCCTCTGGTTCCATGCTTTTTTCCTCGACGGGACTCACCTGCTGAGGAGTTCTTACACTTGCAGGTGCTTTGGCCATTTACAGCCTATTACACAGGAAACGGAGTGTGGTCAGTTTGGCCCGCTGACACTATCTCTCCACACCACATCTGTCCCCTTTGTGTAATTGAATTGCAGTCCATTGGATTTCATGCTGACTTTATCCTGCTTGCTGTTGTCATTTGAAAAGCAGTGTTTTCCACTGTTTCAGTTTATAGACCTTTTTATAGCTCCCACAAGTGAGAGGGTCACACCGGCCTCACCAGGCAGCACGTGTGGGCCCAAGGCCTGGCCAGAGTGACGTGGGCCCGGCTTCCTCAGGATGGACCACAGTGAGGCCTGCAGCAACCAGAGAGGCAGAGGAACGACAAAAACATCCTCTGTTACCCCTCACGTACTCGCCCCCCTCTGCCTCGTCCCTTTCCACGCTCTGGCGCTTGTTTTCAGGAAGACCAGGCTTCCTGCGTGATGGAGCAGTGGATGAGAGGAGGAAGAGGGGGATGGGGACAGGGAGGAAAAGACAGACACAGAGAAAGATGGATGGGGATGAGGTGACAGTGTTTTGCACGTAGCGATTTGGGGGAGTTGGTTCTCTGCACAGGCACGAGCAGCTCTAGGCGAGTCTGAACAGGGAGGATTACTGCAGATCAACATAGATAGAAAACCTTCAACATTTTCTTGGTCTCTTGCACCTGAGAAAAGTGTTGTCTCATGTCAGCAAACTTACCAGGGAGTGGCCTGATGCTGCGACTGGGTCAAGCTGAAGATAAATCCTGCATTTTGTGAGTATAACAAATCAGTTTTTGGACTTTGGACCTGGATCCGGATCTTTGCACTTTCACCTGGTTGAAATACAAACTTTCCCATTTCATTCTTCAGTTTGAGATGGGAAATATGGAGCCAGCACATGACATGGAAACCGGCAAAGGTAAGTTTGACCCAAACAGATGGTAGGTTGCACTTTACTCAAATTAAAGGGCATTTTGTATTCTGTTTGCACTGCACACATTCTTGTTTTATCTGTGTATCTATGAAATGTTGATCTTATCTGGAGGAGACTTTGACAGATGCATCCACACATTTTGTGTGATTTATCTAAGATTTGGCTAACAGGGTAATTTTTTCCCTGTGGTATCAGTTACGATTTTATCATTAATTCATAATTATTTATTAGTAGTAATAAACAACCATACATATTGATGGGTTTTAGAGTTGGGACACACAAGTTTCATTGTAGAACACCGTCTGTATCCAGCAAAGTTTTATCATTCCTTACAGGCAGACTTGTGGTTTTTTACATCTACATGTGTGCAAAACAACACAAGAATTGAGGCGCAGAAAAACAAACATCACATTGAACAGCCTCTCAGTTTGCAGCTGTCTTTTGTACACACACAGACTCGGGCATTAACCTTCAAATTAAATTTTTTTCCTCTTCATCATTTGACAGATTCATTCATTTCACAAAAGCAGTATATGGTCCCCATACTTTCTTTTCTTTTCTTCCTATTTCCTCTTCTGCATATATGTCAGAGTTGTTGGCATTTACCCAATCCAACAACAAAAGTTGTCTTCTTTTCCAAAACATTGCAGTTAATCTTTTGGAACTGTGTGTTGATAATAAATTGTGAGTTGCACTCTACTGAGGATGAGAAATGTTCTCAAACAGCTAGATCTTCACAAACTTGTTTTTGAATGGGCCATATATGAGAACACCCTTATCCTGTCTGATTTTCTTACATTGACCTTTAACCTTCCCTGTGTTGACAGAATAATGTATGATATGTCTAGAGCAGCGCGTGTCAGATTTCAGGCAGTCACTCTGTGTTTAGACGCTTTACAATGGCAGCCCTTTTAATTCGGACAAATCATTATTGGCAGGTTCGATTTAATGTCCTGTCGCATGCTAAACTAAACCTTTAAGTCCCTCTGTAATGTCTGACACGTTCGGCTTCTCAGGCCAACACACACACACACACACAGACAAACAGAGGGAGAAGACAGACCCTGTTCATGCATGAAGCCAGAGGAAGATGGCTGCTCCTCCTCTCTCCAGTTACTGCTTCTTCTATTTCTATCTGCCTGGCTGTGGTGTGGACATGCCAGTGTCTCAAATTCAGCCAAGACACCCTGTCCAGCACACACCTTAAGCTCCACCCACCACCTACCCATGGTCTTTGCCAAGAGTTTTTTCTCACTCTTCTGTATTGGCACCCGTGAAGCCTAAACACATGGTTGCACTCATTGTGTCAGTGCACCCATGTGTTTCTGTGTGATAGTCACTGTTTTTCCTGCTCTGCTGGATTTCGGCACTAAAACTATCAAGACAAAACTTGAGAAATCAGAAATTTCCCCCTCATAGAAACTTCAACTGTACTGTGATCACACTGAACACTTGAGCAACTATGTCCCAGAGAGAAAGTTATATTCGCTGGGTTCATAGACTGTACATAAAGATGGACGACGAAGTCCATCTCGGCTGTCAATTATGATGTTTCACCCTGTTTTTAATGCATCAAATAACTAATTAAAACCAAACACTTGAACGTATTCCAGTGTGATAAACCCAAATACCTAAAATGATATATCAGTAACCAAACTTCTTTGATGTGTATTTTGACTTTTCAGTTTGATCCATGTCCAATCTGCTTACATAGAGGAGGCCGGGTTTATGACCTATACTGCAGCCAGCCACCAGGTGGCCCTAAGGGCCACTTTGGCTTCAGTTTTGGTGAGCAGTCATGTCGTCCATGGCAGCGTTCCGATCCAGGATATTGAAGGATATACTTCATTTCTGGATAGTTGGAGGAAGTGCAGATCCATCTTATGGAAAAAACTTAGACGTGTTAGCCACTAACTTTTGGCTCTTAATAAGTATCTGAAAACAAAGTTTCATCTACTTAACTGCTAGCCAAAACAGCTTAGCATTAAGACAGTAAACAGGGGAAATCAGGGGAAATAGTTAGCCTAGCTGACACAAGCAGACACAAGAGAAATATGGCCAAGAAACTATCCATAAAACATCACGTTTCCATGTCCTTATGCTAAGCTACATTAGCCTACCATTGGTGGCAGCTTGATATTTAGCATAAATTATGTGAGTGGTTTTGAATCTTGCGAATTTCTGTTAATTAATTTGGCAAAAAAACTATAATGCTGCAAATGTCAGGAAAACACATTTTCAATAATATAAGTGCTTTTACGATGCAGCTTTAAGTGGACAACAGCAACGATCTGCTGCTGTGGTGTGTGAGAGCCTGGAGGAAAGTTGATCCTCCTCATCCTGCGAGATTAACTGCAAAGATGAGATGCTTGTTAAATACACTGCGATCGAGCCGTTTCCATGCCCTGGGTCTCCTGGCCGCTCTATTTCTCATCTGTTTGCTCCGTAACTAAGGGACAAACCTGACTCATTACATTTTTGACTTAAATCTGGTTGCTGCTGTGCAACTGGATCGGGGACAGATGAATACCAGCCAGCTTAAGCTGCAAGTGAGGGATTTGTACCGAGATGGAGCAGGGGGAGGAGGGTTATGGGTTTGAGGGGTGGGAAGTCAGGGACTCCCTCTGTCCTTTCTGAGGAGGGGGGGTGGGAGTGGACAGCAAAGATAGTGGTGTCACGGAGAAAGGCTGTGGCTGTATTTATACATTTTTGGGACGTATTTCCTTACTTGCATAGACTCTTTATAAGAGTCCAAGTAAAAAAACACAAGGATTTGAAATGGAAGAACAGTCTCTTGTTTCACGTTCCTGCAGTATGAGGCAGTGTGATATACAGTACCCCCGGGCAGTGTTTGATTCCCAAATAAAAATAAATGTATATATTTCACTGCCACAGGCCACTGTCAACCTCATCACATGGAAGATTATACGCTGAAACTGATCTGCTCTTATCTGATATGGGTTGTGTGTGTGTGTGTGTGTGTGTGTGTGTGTGTGTGTGTGTGTGTGTGTGTGTGTGTGTGTGTGTGTGTGTGTGTGTGTGTGTGTGTGTGTAAGTGAGAGCTCTGTCAACGAGCCCTCAATCTCAGCGCCTCCATAAACACCCTAAACCAGTCAAGGAGACCCACAGCTGTCTCAGCCCGTGCATGCACCAGTGTGTGTGAGAGCCGATGTGAGCGCGTTCGTACAGGTCAGAGGTCACAGTCACACTTCCCCCCCCTCGAGTCTATTGCCTGCAAGCAGTCCTGACATTTCAAGTAAATTCCTCCTCAATTTTATGTGTCTCTGTGTGTGTGTGTTAACTTTACGTTACTGCTGAAATGTCTTTTTTGATTTCCCTGCTTAACCTCTCTGTCAGCTGTGGTTTGATTGCAGGACGGGGTGAGGTAAGTGTTTGCACCCACTGCTCATTCTTTAAATGTCCTTTAAATACATTAAGTGACGGACAGGCACAGGCCTCTCACCACTGCTTCTTCTTCTTCGTCTTCGTCGTCTTCTATATTCTGTTTATTGGCATATGGCAACCATCGTCAAGGTACATTCCTGCCACCCACTGCTGTACTTCTCTTTTCCCTTGTCTTCAATACCAGACTGATATAGTGGGAGTTTAGGGATAAAAGCCATTTTCTTGCCTTTGATGCATGCTCACAACTGTTGCAGCTGCTTTCAGAGAGAAAAGAAACAGATCATTGTAATACGTTTAATGTTACTTCATTTATCACAGTTACAGTTATGCCTTTGCGTTCTAACAAGGATCACCGTGTGTGATTGTGTGTGAAATCCTCAGCCGCGTTAGCCATGCTGAGGCGAAACCCTTCACTCTGCTGCCCTCCAGTGGTAAGCAGCTGCAATGACACGTTGTAGAGAAGGTTTTAACTCGCAGAACAAGAACATGGAGATAGAGCAAAACGAGTAATTTGTCCCAGAGATGACAGATCCATCCATACTTAGGTCCACCAACCCTTAGCAACAGTGTAAATAGATACCTTTTGGGGTGCAGGCATTTATTCAGATATTTTGCTGGTTTCACACCTTAGATTTAATATATTATTGTGTATTGTAACTTGCTCACATGTGCATTCTACATCAATACAGTTAACTCTAAGCATACTGAACTTTGGAATTTAGAGAGTTTTTCTCAAATAAATGTTTTTCCTTTACATTCTGGAGGTTGTTTTAAGTGAAATATTGAAATAAAGTGTTCAAAATGTTACGATTGATAATATAAATTAATGCAACGTATAAGCTTTTAAGTGTGCATATTTCTTATGAACAAGACTCCTCCTGTGTCCTTATGGTTGCAAACACACACACACACACACACACACACACACACACACACAATTCTCTTAATATGGCAGCACCCTTTGCAGCAGCGGTGCCAATTCAGGCAGGCACTGTTCCCAGGTCTGGACTGGGGAAGAGCAGGTGTATGCTGCTGTCAACAGAGGCTCATAAATACTCAGCTACTGATCTGAGATGGATTACGCCTTTCTGTCATCATATTAAAGACACTCTGTCAGCAAACACTTTTAAGACCCTATAATCTCCCGCCAGAGAGAAAAGTCTTCTCTCCCTTTCAAAGGGACTTCATGGCGCGGCTCGCTGTTGTGTTGCTGATCTGTAACAAGTTAGTCGTCCATTTCATCACCACATGCAGAGCTCCAGTGCACCCTGGCTCGTGTCATTGTAATTTCCAAAGCCGCAAACAAAGTCCCCCAGCTTCTGTTACACGTTAACGATAGAGCACATTATTTTTATTGCTGCAGAAGCCACACGCTTTGAACAAATGTGTACATATCAGTGACATATTTGCAGCTCTGCATGTTGTTATTCTAGTGTCACTTTTACCTCCCCCCTTGCCAAGCCACTCTCCCCTGCAGCAGCGAGACCCTGCCGTGTCCAAATAAAGGCTGTAAACAGTGCTACAAGCGTCTTGACTGGATGCTTCTTTTCCCCCAGATTACCCATAGTGCTTTGCTGTGGCCCATTCCCCTGGCCTGGGACAGTGACTTTGGAGACAGGATCCCCACATGCTCATCTCCAAGCATTGAGCATGGTGTATCCGACATGCTCAGAATAAGCCCAATGAGCTCCAATTACCCCCCTCTCACAGATTGTTAGGTGTCACTTGGCGTCTGCCGGCTGGATATGAGCATTCTGCGCCTACAGTGTAAAAGGATAGTTGTACAGTTCTTTTGGCATATAGCGTGCACGTTACCAGTCAATCGAAGCAGTGAGATACAGCAGGCCCCCGACCAATTAATTTGAAGTGTCGCCTCAGCGCTACGGCTTGTTCTCACCTTCTATAGCCCAACAGACACATTCTTGTTACTAGTTCACCTGCTAGTGCCCGAGGTCAGGTTTCCCAGAAGGCCGCAGGGAATTACGGAGCCGAGCCATTTCTCTGTTGCCATGATGAGAAAGTGGCGGTCGATTTCAGCATACCTTTTGCAGACGAACGGAGAAAATATAGCCCGTGCTTTACCTTGTTTTACTAAACTACATCAGATAATAAAACACAACTGATTAGTCTTTCTCAGCTTCTTCCCAGTCAGTCTGAGGGCCTGAAACCTGAGATGTAGCCCTCATACATTTGACATTTAGATACACAAGTTGTTAAGATATCAGATTATGAGAATCTCAGCCGGGGACGCATCAATCATAACTCCAATGTGAAAATAGAATGGGAAATAGGCCGGAACAGCGCACATTTTGTTCCAGCGAGAAAGCTTTCAGTTCGGCGGCTGTATCACATCCTTGCGTGTATTGCCACGTACAGTGAAAAAAACCGTTGACTACACAAAAACACTGTACTACAAGCAGTCAGGGGTCAGGGTGCCCCTGCTGATCCAATATGGGTTGATAGGTGCAGGTTGCTGGGTGACACGACCCAGCAGAGGACGATTGAATGGGAGCGAAGAGAGGGGGAGGGAGAAGTGGAGAAAAAGCTAAATGAAGACATGAATTCTGGATTTAAACACCATCTGTCCATCTCTGTGTCTCTTTTCTTCACCACTTCACCTCCTTCCGCTCCTATCCACTCTCACTGGAAGCAGAGATGGACTGAATGGTGAAATTGTCGCCTCCTGGGAACAACATCATGATGCTGCCCGGGTGTGTAAAGCAGAACTCCAGCATCAGTGATTTTGTTGCCAGGGGGGAGGACTGTACCAGCAGGAATTCCCATAATACTGGTCAGACGTTAGGTGACAATCATGCAGTAATGATGATGAATAAATGGTGTCACTGTACACATGACAGCAGCAGCAGGAATGGACGAACATGTACAGCAGCAGTAGGACAGTAATAGTAGTGGAGATATTTTTAGAAGTAGTAGTGTTGTATTTTTATTTCCATCTGCAAACATTATAATAGCATCAGTGGCACTCTGATGTTTCTTAGCCAAATGTAAAAAGACTAATTACCAGATGAGTTGTTTCTTTTTCACAGAACAAGCCGAAGAGCACTGCTGCTGCAGTGCTGCCACAACCTGCTATTCTGCTTGCCACCTCTAGAGAGAGCTAATGTTCACCTTTGCAAGTGGTGAGATCATGAGCAAATATATATATATATATATACACAAGTAAAATAAAAAGAAAAAAAATTACGTTTCAAACATTTCAGTTTGGACACTAGTCAGGTCAAGTTAATTCAGAAAAACTCCGGCAGTTGACAAATATTCTGCACAATCGTGGAAGACGGAATGTGAAACATAAAATATAGTATAGTAAAATACAATTAAATTAAGTTTAATTCATTTGAATTGCTACGATGTGAATAAAAACAACTTAAGGACACCTAAAAGCCATGAGAGAACACAAGGGTCCTCAGGTCCTCACTTCGACAGAAGGGCAACAATCAATGGAAAAAAGGTAGATGATTCCAAAGCTTCGGGTCAGCAACTGCGAACGTACGATCACCTTTATTACACCTTAACCTCGACCAGGGAACAGCCATGGAGCAACTGATATAAGGATTTGAGAGATCAAGGAGTGGATATGGGGCAGATATGTTTTTGCTTTAAAAACAAATGAAAGGACCTAAAACTCAAACCTGAACTTTACCAGTGATGTAAGTACAGGTGAGATGCTGTCTCTCTTTCTGGTACCTGATATCAGCCCAGCAGCAGCATTCTGCACCAGCAGCAGACGTGACAGTGACGACTGGCTGATGCCCAAATAAAGAGCAGTACGGTATTCCAGTCACAATGAGGGTAAGGCATTTGAGACAAACCTTCAGGTCACTTAAAGAGAGGAGGTGTTTCAGTTTTGGCGACATTTCTTGGTTGTAAATAACTTTTTAAAATTGATTTAATGTGTTTGTCAAATTTCAGAACCAGGTCAAAAATAACACCAAGATTTTTAACCTAATGTAGCTGAGGTGCCAGGGGCCCTCAGTTATTTTCTACAGGTGTTGAGAGAGGGACCAAACAGTAGCCCAGACTGGACAAACTAAACACCTTTTGAGTTTTTATGACAACTGAAGGCTACCACAGGTTCTCTTTCATGTTTGGAAGGGGAGGGTGAGGGCTATTCAGCTGCAACATGCAACTTCACCACCAGATGTCACTATATTCTACACACTGAACCTTTAAATGGTGGTCTGGTTTTGTGATAAACATATTCTCTCTATATTTGGTAAAATTATCAAGATTATTGTGCAGTAACAGTTACCTATGTGTGACAGTGGCGTCCACATTGTAGCAGTTACTCTGTGTCAGAAGGACCGCTGTGTTACATTAGACCAGATAAGTTATTGATCTGCGTCTCTCACTCTGCTGCTGCAGAAAGTCCAGCAGCCTCCAGGGATTGTGCTGCACGTGTGCGCTCTGTGTCCTTTCTGCGTCCTCACATCTCTTCCTTTCACCCTCACCCTCCTTCACTCCTCTTTCATCTCTCCTTACCTCCATTTATATACTCCCCTTATTTCATTTCGCCGTGCATTCTTTCCCTCCCTGCCCTTCAGATCCCCCCCCCCCACCTCCTTCTGTCTTTCTCTGTGCATCCCTCCGTCTCCTCTCTTTACGTCCATAGGTTCAGCTTGTGTCTCCCGGTGCCCTCGCTGAGCTTTCTGTCGTGCGGTTAAAAGCCACGGGGGGAATGAGTGGGGCTCACAGAGTGCAAGGTAGGAGGAGAAATGTGCCGGTGTCATGCATGCATGGTGCAGATGCAGGGCGATTAAGCGCGTTGCAACACATTTTGCAGCATCATGATGCAGCAACATTTCGAGGCAGTGCATATGGGTTTTTGACCATGTTCTTCTCTTTGTTTCTACAGAGTTAGAACCCTCCAGGGGTGGAGTTGCTCTGGTGGTTTCACTGGATGGTGTGAACTGGCTTCACAGAAAGAGATGCAGAGACAAAGGAAGGACGAAACGGTATAATTTTGATTTGGGTTAATGTGATTGTGTGACCTTGTGGACACACTGAAGGTTTGTTGTGTTTGTGTCACTCTCTCTGAACGTGTGGTCTTGTAGTCTGTCCTCCCCTGAGTCCCTCCACCTGTTACACAGTTAGGTGTTAATTTACCTTAAATAGGGCAGATTACAGGCTTTATGGCCTACTGCATGTGTGTGTGTGTGTTTACATGAGTGTGTGAGACCGTACAGTGGTGTGTCTGTGTGTGTGTGTGTGTGTGTCCTGTTACATCCTTTACGTCACTGCTGCTGTGAGTCAGCCCCTCTCTTCCTTTCCTGAGTCACAGTTGCTTGGTTACTGCAGAGCGGTGAAAGTTTCCTATTGCGTCTTTGTCTCCACAGATGGATGAGCCCCGATATTTATTCAAGCTCAGGAGTGAGAGGCCAAATAATGTATGTGTTTGTGTGCAAGCGTGCGTTTGTGTGTGTGTGTGTGTGTGTGTCCTGTTTTGTCGACAAATCAGTTTCAGTACATCCTGTTGTTAACAGACTGTGAAGGGCTGTCTGTGCACTGCAGCTGACCTCTGAAAAGATCTGGTGGATTAAAGGGGGACTTGGAAATGGAATTATGTTCCCATGTAAGAGGAAATCATCTTTGACCAATGCCTACATATCGTATTAGGTCAACGTGCCCCAACTTTGTGTTTGCTTAATTGGGTTGAAAGGGTAGCTCCATGTTACAGACACCATAACCCAAAGGTCGCAGGTGCAGTCTCTGTTCCAGACAACACACCGTCATCAATCAAGTTCCCATGGGCCAAGCATTTAACTCTCATATCAAGCATGTAGCCACTATGGGTATAATATTTAGCAAAGCTTGTATTGGCTAAATATAAACTGCGTCTCAATTCAGAAGCTGTATCCTTCTGAGGACCCGGTCAACGCAGCTGACATTGGTTGTATCCTCCAACGGCCCCTTAAACCGCGTCGGCCAAACCAAAATGAGACGGTCTGGTCTTCCTATTGCGTCACCAGCTTGTCCTGCCCGGTTGATTAAAAACATTGACAATATGTTATAAGAGTGGTATATTCCACTAAACAATTGACTAATTGTCTAGTTGTATTGGTATATTCCACTGCTATGGCAACTATAATTGAGCAGTTAGTATTTGGAAGTGCTCCTTTAAAACTGGGAACTCACACCATGATAATACTGGAAGATTATCTCACTCACACATAACTTGAACTATTACCTACTGTATGTGGTGGCTATGATCACACGGCTAACCAGGCTAAATATTAGCCCTCTAGCTAACATTGAAAGAGTACACTGCCAGATTATAGACTCAATATAAGTATGGACGACATGACAGCTCCCCAAAAATGAAGCCAAAGTGTCTTGATTGCCCCAGGTGGCTGCGGTGTAGGTCGTAAACCCCCATCCTCCTCCATGTTAGTGGACGGGACATGAAGCAAAGAAGTACACTTCAAGTCAAGTTTTTCTCAAAGATGATTTCTGTCTCTTTTAGGTAGTTCTTATTTTATTTGATGCTAATAACAGGGCGAGACGTCATGATTGTATTGGTGTTACCTTGATACCGCTACTCCATCCCACAAACGCTACTGCACAGAGAAGGCAGGTGTCATTGTCCCAAGATGGCAGCGTTCGTGTCTGGGATATTTTGGCTTCATTTCTGGAGAGTGGAAGAAATTGGAGACACGTCATCCATCTTTATGTTTCGTTTATGTTATGTTCTTATGGTTAACTTGGTCACATAGATAGGACCAGAGAAGAAAAATCTGAAACAGTTTGATTTCCATCACCTGTTCATCACAAGATGATGAACTGAACCTAATTATATGCAACTGATTGTGAATCTCTCGCCCAGGAATAAAGACCTCCAGTTCTGGATATCTTCAGGTCAGGTGGCGCTGGTTGATGAGAAGCGGCAGCCGACCACGTGTATCCCCGACCAACGAGGAACAGCAGCCCTTGACTTGTGGAGGAACATTGAACGCAGATCAAGGCCATGGTCATCATCCTTCCCTCTCTCTCCTCAGCGCTGTTGTCTTCTAGAGGAACCTCTCCAGCACTCAGCATTAACTTCTTCTGTCTCAGAGTGTCCAAAGGAGGCTTCATGGAAAACACTCATCTTAAATATTCGGGACATTTTCACTTCGATCACAAGGAATGTAAATTTAACAACCCAGCCTCATGTTCTTACAATGAATAACCCAAATAGGTTGATCATTTTCTGTGATGAGGACATACCCCTCCAGCTTTATAATGACATAAGCAGCACTCAAGATTGCAGGACAATTATAGGAACTACTGGTTGTAGTGATAACAAAAATGTGTCAAGTCATTTAAAAAATGCCCATTTGCCCTCTGATCTCAACAATAACTCAGAAGAGGATCACAGTGAAGTGTTTCATGGGGAGAATCTTAATATACGCACCCGTAAAAGTCTTTTAAAATCCTATCAAAACTACAAGCGTCCAGGAGAGTCATCCGAAAGGGACAGGAAACTGAGGAGGAGTGTGTCCTTTGATGATGACGTCACGGTCTTCCTGTTTGATCAGGTACCGATCTCCAGTTGACATGACTACTGTGGCTTGGATGGGTTTGAGCTTTATTGTAACTCATGTAGCTAATTTTCTTAGTCAACTTTATCACTGATTTTGTAATGAATATTTATTGTTTTAGAGAATTACTTTCAAACATTTTCTGGGGCTTTAAGAGGTCAGTGTTAGTTATTACCCACTGTTGCTCTTCTCAGGAGGGTCCCACCATGGAGCTGCACCCTGAGCCCTGCACATCTCTGCCAAACACCAGTACCTTCAACCTGCCAGATGTCACATTAGACGACTGCGGTACAAACCATTCCAAGTGTTTGACACGATTGTTTCCCTTAACTGATAAATTATGCACAATCAACATTACTGGAGGCTCTTTATCAATGGTAGAAAACACATTAAATCAAATACTGCACTTAATTGGTACCATAAAGAGATCATTTTCGTTTGACATTGTTTCATGGTGAAATATTTCCCTTTTTATTCTACCAAATGAATTACACTTTTGAAGTTACGTTACAGATTCAGATTTTATGAAAAAAACATGGTAATCTCATACAATTTAAGGAATTGTTATAGGTTAAACCACATACATGTAATGATTATCAACTGAAATAAAATAACACTGACAGAGAAGAGGCCATTTTTCTGCAATGAACAATACAATTTACTTTGATATTTGACACATACTACTTCCACCACTTGCCCCCTTTGCGTTTTCCAAAGTATTCCATATATGTAACTTTGATTTTGTTCATGCATGCAGTTTGGACTGGTATATTCTACTGAAATGTGCATATGATAAAAAAAAGAAGCATAAAATGTCATAAAAATTACAATTTTAAAGGATTGAATGTTGAAAAATGTTGGGAAATATTAAAAAAAAAATCTTAATTTTTAATTAATTGATAGGAGAGACAATATTTTGACATTAAAACTTATATCCAGCAAATACATATATTTTTTCACATGTCACTGTTAGGTTATCTATTTTAGAAAGGCCCTTGACTGTGTAACAAGATCTGGGTGTGTTACTTTAACTTTTCTGTTTGACTTCACTGTTTGAAAATCCTGCTAAAACCCAGATGCTGTGGGCTGTTGGCAGTTCATTCACTAATTGTGTGTGTGGTTGGTTTTGCCTGCAGGCTTGGAGTGGGAAGACGACTTCTCAGCTCTGGAGTGGAGCTGGCACCTCCAGCGCGTCAGTCGCTCTCTGCACTCCACCCTTTCCCTGTCAACACCGAGCTGGACTGCTGCGTCCAGGCCGGAGCGTTACCTCCCGTCTCAAACCTGCCTCTTCCTCACCCATGTCGCTGAGTCAGACCTCGAGCTGTGAGATAAACAGCCGGTGACAAACACACACACACACACACAGACACACACACACACACTGAGCTACAGGTGCTGATGTCTATGACACAGTGGCAGTCAAACACAGCCTTTCTATCACGCTGGCTGCCTTCAGCCAAAGGCCATCTCACTGTCACCATGGCCCAATGTGACATCCACGCTTGTTTTTCTTTCAGACGGCCAGCCTTGGTCTAATGGAAAAACTGACTAATCGTCCAGATCTACGTCCTCTTCACCTCTTCCGACTCATCTACCCCCACCTCCCTCCTCTTTTACGATGAGTCAGGGATTGTAATGGCTTTTTTCCTCTTTTTTTCCTCTTTCATTCTCTCTCTCTCGGCCCCAAATGGATTCAAAGCACCTGCTGTTCATGACATCACAGCGCTGCAGGACTGTGTGACAGTGCATTCAGCTTGAACAGTTGACACAACCACTGGCTTGATGATGTGAAAAAAACAGCGGGTTGCATAACAGTGCTGGTACCTTTCCAGCTGCAGACCTCTTTGGAAGCTGCTTTTTATGCCAGGTTGCGTCCTTGGACCTGAGCGGTGAAACAGAGACATCTATAATGTCACTTCCAACTTTTAATGAGTCATAGTTTTAACGTGTCTGAAACCCAATTCTACGTTTAAATGGGTTGGATTCTAGAAATTCCCGGTTTATCTTGTTGGGATGTTGTTTCTACAGTTTGTTTTGCTCAAACAGAGCATGCGTGTGGAGGCCCTGTTTGCCTGCCTCATTACTGAAGTGTATTCAGCCCAGAATTTATCAGAGGCTGTGGCTGAATAAACAGTGTGAGCCTTAGGGGCCAAAGGAGGCAGAAACTGAACAAACTCAAAGTAAAAGATAATGTTTCCACAGAGTGCCGGCATCAGCGGGGTTTGGTTGATTAGATACAGTGTACCTGAGGAGCAGGGGAAAGCTGGCAGGACCAGTCTTCACAAACACACACACACAAACGCACACACTCACACTCACACACACAAAGCTCAAGGACACATAAGCTAAAAGTGTTTATTTTCTCAGAGCTGGGAGAAACACACGTGTTAAGTGTTATTGTTGTTAAACCTACATGATATTTTAACATCACTGTCAATGTAAAGGCCAAATGACTCTGGTGTTCTTCATGTGACTCCATTCAATAAAAGCTTTTAACTTTGGGTGACCATTAAGTTTGTTTTTATTATTGCCTAAGACTTTTCTGATGTATCTTTTTATTCTAGCAAGTTTTACAAAGCTGCAAATGCCTATAGATGACTCAAAATGCTCAGAGCTAAAAACACTGCTATGCTATGCTATGCTATGCTATGCTATGCTTTGCTAGGCCACAAACCTATGGTCTTCTCTTCTGTAGTTTTGTAAAAACAACCCCAACAGCAAGTGGCAACACACCCAGTTTTCAAATATCACCTTTCTTCAAGAGTTGCTTATTCCACCTTTAAATTCAGCTATGGAAAAGATTTAATTAATTAAGGAACACTTTCAGGATACTATCAGACCAAATGAGTGGGTCTCTGCTGAATTTTTATATTTTATGGACAAGCATAAAGGTTGGGGGTTCATTTTGTTGGTCAAGATGAGGACTGTGCAGGATTTTTAACTGCACCATTCAAGCCTTGTTACACAGATATCATCTATGGTGATATAGTCCCATAGCACAGCCCATGTATGCTCATCAATGTTTACACTAAGTTCAGTTTACCATGTCTGTGCAACACCCTAAATTACAAAACACCAGTTTGGCTTCAAGGCATTGAAATTACTCAGCTACTTTATCTCCTGGGAAATTCAAGAGGCGCACTGTCTATCATACCCTGCAGGAAACCAGGGTCAACATGAATTGGAATCAGTGGGGAGGTTAAATGTGACCTTGTGTACTTAATGACACCTTTAAAGTTTGGGACACGCCTACAGGACAAACGGTCCAGCAGGGAACCAGAGCTCAGTGACATTTCCAGGTCCAACCAAACAAATAAACAAAGAGATCATCTGTTGTGGTGCAGTAAACTGGGTACAGGGTATTCATGCTGAGCAGAAACCATCCGTGTGGGTTCTTTCTTTATAGTGGCGATTAAAGTTGGCCTTAAACATCTGATGAAACAAAGGAGTAATCTGAATGTCCTGGTAGACAAAAGCTGGCAAAATGGAAATGACCAGCAAACTGTTGGACACATGGGATCTGATACATAGAGCAAGACATCGTCTGCATAAAGAGAGATTTTGTTTGATGGGTTCAGCCTTCACCCCCCCCCCCATATTGCTGAGTTATGCCTAACAGCCTCGGCCAGAGACTTCACTGCAAGAGCAAAAAGGGCAAGGCTGAGGGGAAACCTTGGCATGAGGAGTTTAACCATAATATTAACGTAAATGTCTTTTCTGTATAATATAAAAGAGGAATAAACATTTGTAAAACTGCTCCATAGAGAGTTAAGAAAGCTTGAAGAAACTGTGCTATGGAAAATTCATCCTGAACATGACCTCCCTCTGGACTCCCCTGCCTGTCACAGTGAAAAGGACAATAATCCCAATTGCCAACAGTTGTTTTCAGGGCCCCAGGTCGAACAGACTAAGTGGGAGGGCAAGAGGTGTGAGGGTAATTATTTAAAAAAGGTTAACTATGCCTCTCATTCTTAGTTAATAGGTTTGGCATTAGTGTTATGGTGTCCAGCCGTTTATATCAATAACATTACTATTATGACATTATCTTCTCTCATTACAGAAGTGAAGTGAGTTTTTTTTCCTGGTAAAAAGCAAATGATGTGACATATTTTAAAATGAGCCCTGGCTCTGCCTCTGTACATTGAGGTGCGGCCTCGAGGACTGTATTCAAATGAAGCAAAGCAGGGGTTAGGTGATAAGCCACAATGGAAATTACGTTAACTGCTTGGAATTAAAGGAGTGGACCAGAAACTGCAGTGTTTATGTCTTTTACTTAATCTTTCAACTATCTCATCTGTATTTCAGGTGGTAAAACATTTAATTCACTCTGTTGTATTGTGGTAGAACAGTCTGGTGCTCATGATTAAAATAAGCAATGGAAATTTAATTTGGACATGGATAGACAGTTCTTTTTTATCATAGTACAAAAGGGGCCAATGCCACTTTCTTCACAAATATCAGCGGCCATTAGTATTGTAAAGTAACTAATATTAAATACTGTCGTTTTTAGACTTCATATTTAAAACATAAGACACATGATCATTTGATTAAATATAATGATGGATGAAACTTCACAAGTATCCAGAGCATTTAAAATTAGCTCTACTACTAACTACTGCAACATATAAGTACTATAGTATATGGCTATGCTATACTACTATACAATATTCTACTATACTAGCAATAATAAGGATTTAAGAATAACAGACTAGATCCATTGTGTACAATGAGTACTTTAACTTTTAATACTTACACTGTGTAGCTTATGGCCTACTTCTGTACTCTTCAGTACAATTTGAAATACAAGACTCATACTTGTAATAGTGTTTTTGTTACAGTGTAATTTGTCTAAGTAAATGATTTGGATACCTGTTCCACCACTTACTACATTGGTCTATTTTAATTTTTATAGATTAAACTTCCAAAGTACCCAGATCAGTTAAAATTCGAAGAAATGGTCACCAGTTGCTTTAATTGTATCGGATTAGGCTGAAACACTGTTTACCCCTGAAACTCCAAAAGTGTCTCCATCGGCACAGTGGTGAGTAGATAATGAGTGAATTAAATTTTTTGGGGTGAACTATCCCTTTAAATAGGCCCACCTCGTGTGGCTTAGTCTACTAGTAAAACATTTGAATGCAACAGTTTACAGAGCACTTCTGCTACTTTCACTTTGTCCTGGTTGACGATGTGCAATACTACAGCTACTGTGGTTGAAACAGATCTCAACGGGACTCGGTGCAGTTTCCTATGATGCTGTGACAGTGTCCAGCAGGGGGAGGGGGAGGAGGCTGCTGGAACATCTGGGCATCAGGCTGGGGGCTGCAGCGCCTCCTCTGATTGGCCGAGCAGCGCGACGTGTACCTCAGTCAGCGACAGGTGGATCACATGTGACGATGACCTGCGGGAGTGTGCGGCTCGGGCACGCGCCTCTGCTCTCCCTCTGCCTGTATGGAGTGTGAGTGGTGACGCTCTGATCACTGAGGAGGAGGAAAGTTAGTGCAACTTCCAAGGTAAGACTTTTTTACCACATATTCAGTCATGGTGGTTCATTCACGTCCTTTGTTTATATTGCACTGGAGCCTGTTTATCTCAGTTATTAAAACCGTTGGGGTGATACAATGTGTGTTAGGGAGATAAAGAGTGAGGAGGAAAAACTCTTTAAGGGGTGATGTGGAGGGTTTTTTCATCATGTGCACTCCTTTGTGTAAAAGTGCTTTCAATTTAAATATCAGTATATTTAAAAATATATACTTTGAAGTAAGGAAGGGTGATATGCAAACATTTTATTGAGATAAACACGTTCATGAGTCGATATTAATATTCATCACGATAAATGTATCTTTAAAAAAAAGGTTTTTCTCTCAATTTACAAAAACAGACAGGGTCCTCAAAGTCTTAATGAAATTGCTAATGTCAAATTTAAAAAAAGAAGTGAAGCTATTAGTTACATCTCATCATCAAGATCTGTGAGACCTTTGTGTTCTTAAAAGGTCCTCATGTGTCCACATATTCGTGTTTTGAAGTCTATTCCGTTCTGCAGACGTAGATGTACATTTTTTTCCCCAAGACAAAATAAAAAAAAGAAGAGAAAGGAAAAGGAGGTGTGTATTTCCTGGAAGAAAAAGGAGTTGTGTATTTTACTGTAAGTTTAAAGACAGACTTTTGTTGTTTTAAACTCGTCTTTATGGACAGAGAATGAAAAACACTTGAGGTAGATGAATCATGTGTTATTCCTCCTCATTGTACTTACACAATGCATTATCAATACATCCATATGAATAGGACTTTGGTTATATTGCTATTGATAACATATATATAGCGATAATTAACAATATTGTTTTTTTGTCAATTCCCTGTGAATCCAGAGCCGTGGCATATTAAACCATGATAATAACCTCTGACATCAGGACGTTTGTTTAGTCATGTTTTGGCTCCAGTATTTCACGTCAAACCATTCCCTGGTTCAAGTGAAGTTCAAGAGCAGCAGAGGTGAATTCGCCCGACTGCTGCTGCTGAGCGTGCATGGCTGCTCTCTGTGTTTTTGTGACCTTGAAATGGGCATTATCTCAGGACTGTGGGGATAAGAGAGGCGTAGATTAACAGGCCAACATCATGGAGTTTTCACACTGCAAGAGGCTGATTAGATACAACAGGATGCAAGGCTGTATGAGTTGGAGCGAGGCCTATGGAGTAAATGGGGGTTACAGGCCAACTGAGGTTAAACTCTGTGCAAATAGTTTTGAATTTAAACACATTTTTCTTCCAGGCCTGTTGAAGCAGTGAGATCTGTCAGAGAGAAGAAGGAGGAGAGGAGAGAAGGAGGCAGCAGCAGGATGAAGTCCAAAAGGAAGGCCGTCAAACCATCCAGCAGGACCTGGTCTGACCCGGAGCCAGAACTAGAGCCGGACACGGAACCAGAACCTGGCTCCAGCGAGCAGGAGGGCTCAGAGGCATCGGTGCGGATCGGCGGCTCCTGGAGGGGGTCGCTGAGGAGCGGGGGCAGGAACCGCCAGGGAGGAGCCGGCGGAGGGAGGCGGAGGAGGCAGCACTCCTCCAGCACCAAAGAGCGCAGCCTCCGCCGCCTGGAGAGCAACGAGCGGGAGCGCCAGCGCATGCACAAACTCAACAACGCCTTCCAAGCGCTGCAGGAGGCCATCCCGCACGTCAAGACCGACAAGAAGCTGTCCAAGATCGAGACCCTGACCCTGGCCAAGAACTACATCAAAGCTCTCACCACCGTCGTCGTGGACATGTCAGGGGCCTGCCTGCCCACTGGTGGGGTCCCATCAGAGGCCAGTGCCGCCAAGCTGCTCCAGTGCTACCAGCAGCAGCTTGAGGACGACGGGGAGGACGATCTCACCCAGTACCTCACCCACATGCACAGCTTCGGCCAGCGCAGCTAACAGTGACTGCGAGGTGGGTCAGAGGCCAGGTGGGGGGGGGGGGGGGGGGGGGGGGGGGGGGCAAGAGGGCATCGGTCCTGCTGCTCTGAGATCTGCTCAGAAATGATGCAGGGACAGGAGCTGTTCCACATCATAGACACGTGACAGCAAACTCCTAACAGGAAGAGATCCATCTAGAAGTTGCCCCTGCTGCAAAACATGGAGACTCTTGAGGACCATTCACCTTGCAGACACAAAGTCGGACCAGATGGACCATATAGACTTCTTATTGTAATCAGAAAGGAAGGGCTAACCTTTCGCCATTCTGTCCTTTCTTTTCTTTTTTTTTGGTTTGAGCTGAGGCAGGGAGCTGTTCTCTTTTTGTGTTATCTTGTGATCTTCTTGTGTCTTCTGTTGTGAAAGCTGCTGAGCGTAGCCTCAGGTCATAACTGTCACATCCAGGCAGAAGAGAAATGCAAGCAGCAGCCCCTAAATATTGAAATACTGAAGCGAGATAAAGTGTTTGCTCATCTGCTCACGTTGACGGCCTACCACAAATGTGAGAACTTGATGTACTCGTCTTGCGGGTTGTACAGTGGCCGCGAGGCAGAGGAGATGTTTTCAGTGTATATTATTTGACTTTTTGTGTCTTGAGGCAGGACTTTGTGGTGAAAAAAGCGCAGGAGAGGAGACATGAAGATACTTGACGAGTTCAATAAACACATTTATTTATTGACAAGAACTGTTATTTTTAACCATGCACAACACCCGAGAAATGTAGCCCATGATGTCAAGCACGGACATGTTGCTCTCTAGAGGAACAGATATTCTCAGTTAATACAATATTAACATTTAGCTGCTTCATATTAAGACATCCACTTACGACTTGGGTGAACATAGGAAGCGTGTGTGTGGTTTATGAATATTTCTTTATGGAAAACTATTGAAAATGAATTGCTCTGACAACTGTACATACACTATTCCAGCTTTAGATACTACCATTGCAACACCGACTACACTCACTGTAAAACACTGATATCTTACAGATTTATAACAAAAATATAGTGTTTTCTGACGATTGTTTTTTCTCACTGCTCAGTCATTTGACTACAAAAGTAAACGACATGAAAGTGGAAACTCCTGAGAAAGAGGAAGGTTCAGTTTTAGCAAGTCAACCACAAGACTTATACAAGTAAATCAACATGTTTTCCCTTATTTACAACGCTAGACATTGCACTTACTCCATGACAGCAACAAAATAGTCACATCATCTTTTTTTTATGTTTTAGAAAATAACATTTAAATCTTGGTCAAAACTAGAATGGCACTCGTACCTCGGCCGAAGCCCATCAGTCCCCCTTGAAATTCAATCTAGCTGCACACTCATATCATTCGCCCAAATATGCCAGATTTTTTTCCCCCCATCAAGATCATTATTTCTTGAGAAATACACAGAAATGAGGAAAACAAATCTCACAATGTTACAGAAAGTGAAAACAAAAAATCATGGATCTCTCCCCTTAACAGAATCTGCTCCAACACGTCTTTCTTGGCCCATATCCCACCCTTCTATCAAGTTTCAACCAAATGGGTTCAGTAGTTTTTGCATAAACCTGCAAACGGACAAACAGATCACACTAAAGTGTACAAGCCAATCAGCAACCACCACAGGCAAATTAAGCTACTACAGAGCTTGTCACAGCTGCTACATACAGGCTCCAGAAAGGACTCTACTGAACACAAAACTTTCAAGTAGAAAGTCTAAATATTTTTCTCAATCACATTTTAGATTAGTAGTTATTAGACTCTATCTTTTACTATTAAAAGAGACTAATAAACTGCTTTTACTGGTGTCTCAGGTCGTCTCACTGAGCTATGGTGGTTTCCTCTGGCCAAACAAGCAGGACTGTAACATGCAGTTACCCTAAATGTAGACTACACAAAGTCCCTTCAGAAACTTGTGGGTGACACACGCACACACACACTGGAATGAAGTGTTGCAGCGGTGTGTGTGTGTGTGTGAGACAATAGAAGCAGCCTGGATCAAACATTGCCCGTTTCATCTAGTGATCACAGAGTAATCAGACTTTACACTGTTCTACATTGTGTTATTGACCTGTTGCCTGCAGACTAGGATGAAACATGTTTTTGTTTTACTTTGCACACAATACCAGCCCTCGAGCTATCAGTTCAATACAGACTGTAATCCATGCACACTAATGTTTCCATATACAGTTCTATATGACATTATAAAATATATTCTAAAAAGCCTCACCCTTCCAGAGACCCCTCAAACATCTCATCATGATGAATAAATAAGAAAATTAACGTGTTAAGACCATTGAGTTCAGCGTCAGAGACAAACAAACAAGTAGTGGCCCAAAGAAATTACACAGAAATGTACAGAGGACATGAACACTTTATACAATGAATATTCAGGACTGAAGGACGTCTGCAGAGAGAATCATTTCTGCACCCAAGTTATCAGAGGTCATTGAAAATGCCCAAAATCTAAACTTTCTGCTTTACTGACACGTGACGTGAAGACCGAAGGCTGTTCTGTGGAGGTTGAACTGTCACTGCTGCTACCTCAGCGTTACATGTTAAAGTGGGTTTGAACAAAAATTCACAGGTGACAGGGTTTAGGATGTCTACATACAGTTTTGTGTGCGCCTCGGAGTTCATGTGTGCGTCTCGCATCCAACAGCATTGCCGTTGACCTCCCCGCTCCCGACCAGGAGAGGGCTCTGAGGGGCAGGGGAGGACTCGCATGTTAGAGAGGGAAGACGGATGCGTGGCGCTTCCAGGGAGTTTCCTCTCACCGTGATGTGATCCCATCCACCCTGAAAGATGGACAGGGGAGGAAGAAAACAGCCTCGGAATTTATCCTTTTTTTTCAAATAAACAAACAATAACACTTAGGGTCATGTTAGGTCATGTCCTTACCACAGTAAAACACACCATTTTATTATTTTTATTGAAAAGACGGGGGTTAGGGTTCAATAAATGTGGTAGGTATAGAATATGTGATTGCAAATTGAAGTTAAAAATGTAATTCAGAGAGTGGCCACACAGACAGAGCCTTGATAAATGGCACATAGGAGTTTAGTTTCCTCGATGACTTACCCCAATGCCGTAGTCCCACGACTGTCCTTTAGGGTCAATGGGTTGCACCCCGAGTCGATGGCACACTGTCCCACAGCTCAGACTGAGGCTGCCCTGCACCTTGTCTGCTATGATCCACACCTTCACCCACACAACAACAAACCAACAGAGATCACCCACCAAACAACATACAAGATGTATTCTTAATCATCGGTCATCTTAACTCGTCACGATTTACAGAAATACCTTTTTATATATATTACCAATTATTCTGTTAATCAATAACTGAAGCTAAATAGGTCTCACATGTTGGCAGCTTCAAATAGTTGAAGGGTAACTGTCAAATTCTAACTACAAAAGCCAGTCAACTTGATGGATCATCCTTACTCCACTCTGTCCTTACTCTGTCTGTTGCATATAGAGTGGGGAAGAGAGATCCGATCACAAGTGGTCACAGGAGACACATTCAGGACGCATTGTAATGTCAGGCGTGAACATGTCACTTCAGGCTGTTCACTTGTGATTGGAAGTCTCAGGTCAGAACAGGACCCAAGACACTGAGCAGCTGTATTAATATGTTGGCTGTCACATCAACATCTATCGGTTAATTCAGTGTCGACAGTAAAGGGCATCAACAGTCAGGGAGGTTTCATGGTGCAGTACAGATGTCCTGGTACCCACCTGGTCCAGAGGCCCAACAGAGACTTTGCGTACATTATTAGAGATATGTTCCCAGGAGGAGCCCTGAGGGTAGCTGGGAGTCACACCCTGCCTGTACCACAAGTTACCTGGACAGGAAATAACCACATCAGACATGATCAGTAACAGTCTACCAAAAAAAAAAAAAAAGTCTTATAAACAAGATTTTTGTGTAACTCACTGTTTTCATCTACAGCGTGGACTGATGTCCTCCCTACAGAGACCTGCTTCAGCTTCTGTTTGGCTGGGGAGGGGATGTGGAACCAACAGTCTCCTGCAGAGGGAGACACAACACACACAAATAAAAAACATGTCTGTTGGCCGCATCGGAGGCTGACAAGTTCTGACTGATTCTGTGTTGACAAGAACATGAATCAGAACTTCTCCTCTTCCAGGCAGAATATAAAACAGTTCATCCCACTGACCTGCAGGACTCTGAGGAGACACTGATCCTCTATAAAAAGCTGAACCGTCCTTTGCAATGGCCCAAACTTGGCTGACGGCACCAATGGTAATGGACTTGAAAGGCTGGTCAGTTCCCACGTGGAGCCACGAGGATCCCTGAGAGATCAAGAAGAAGATGTTAGAACAATTACTGCTCACACACTTGTTACATTATTTCTGTTGCTTTATTAATGTGACTCACAGCAGGTGTCAGTGCAGTGACTCCCAGTCGGCAAAGCACGTCTCCCTTGTTGCTGATGGCCCACAGAGGAACCACGTCCACGCTGCTCTGAGTGGCACACGGCAGAATGGTCACGTCACTCAGTGGGATGGGTGGGATTTCTTGCCAGGGCCCAGTAGTGGTCAATTTACATTTCCTGTGTAGGAGGAAAAAAAACATAATATGTGCCTTCTATTTAATGATCTATAACAAAAACCATCTGTGATACGTATGGTTAATTATTGCCTAATGATTAATCACAAAATATATTTAACCACACTGACTTTATCGACCCACAACAAATGTCAGGGGCAATGGTCACACTAATATTCCAGTGTTGCTGTTTACAGTACCTGCTCCATCGCCTGCGACGGACAAAGTCCTTCATCGTTTTGTAGCCATGATATGACCTGCTCAGAGAGAAGAGGAGGAGGAAGGACAAATTGAAGAGAAACAGAGGTGAGGTTGGGTCATGACTATGAGGGCAGCATGAATGAGCTTGAAGGAAACCTACGCTGGAAAGTCAGCTGCGAATTGCCAGCCTTCTCTGTCTGTCCCTCCAGAGACACTGTAGTCGATGGCCCAGTCAGAAACCTGAAAACAAAAGATGAGAAACTTGAGACAACGCGAACACATCAGCTTTTATGACTACACACCATGTCCATAATAATTCAAGACCAAATACGCAGTGTTTCAAATCACAACAGGGCATTTCCCTGTGTGTGTATGTCTCTGGCTTGGAGACAAATTCGGGAATTAAATGATGTTAATCGGGGATTAAACTAATTTTTCGGTGAGTGACATTGTTCTGGTTAGGGGACTATGACAATGTGTATGTGTGTGTAGCTGTACTTAACCCATGTCCACTGCGGAGAGGGAGGCTTAGTGTTTGTTTTTGTGCACTCATGGAGTCCTGATGCATCACTCCACATGTAGCGGTCCGTAGGTAAACCTCTGAAACAAAGCATACACACTTTGACTAACTTTGCAATTAAGAACAAACTATCACAAACAGTCAGCTGCAGAAGATAAGTTTGAATTTGTTTGTCATAACATGGGGTGAGAGCAAAGGTTTAAATATGTAGTAGAACATATGGAATGTAAAACCTCTCAGCTTGTGCAAAAATTCTTTAAATCCCATTAAGTTGGATTTATATAGCAGAATTGTGTTTGCTTTTTTATTTTGTAATATTTAGTGTAAGCAAAACATTTTAAAATGTGAAGTCAGTGGAAATTCATCATGGTTCTTCTGGTCTTCACTAACACTTAATACCGATTTATAATCTTAATCTCAGAGGTATCTGGAGCGAGTGGTCTACCTGCTGGTGTAGCCCGTGACTGGGTTCCACCTCTGGTTCTCGTAGATGTAGACACTCTTGACATCGGTCTGTGTGTAAATGTTATCTGTGCTGCTGGCCAGTCCCTGGAAGAAGCCCCCTCCGTAGCCACCGCTGTAGACCCAAGGAGTGTGGTCATAGCCAATCCCCCACACTATCCCAACAGTGTTACACTCCACCGAGCGCAGGTGACCTCCGACCTGCCGCCAGAACCTGGACAGAGTAAAAGAGTGGTAATGGTTGAGATGGGAAACTCCTGTACTTTTACATCCTTATCTATCAAAACTTGTGTTATATTCTCTCTCTGGCTGATTCTTACATCTGGTCGCAGGGTGTGGGGTAAGGCAAGGCCTCCAGAGCAGGAGAGGGCTCGCAGACAAAGATGTCTCCTTTACAGGTGATGGACCAGATGGCGTGTTTGGAGGGAGGACCCTCGATTCTCCTGGAGTCGCAGGATGACACACTCAACAATGCCAGCTGGAGGGAGGGAGGTAGAGGCAGAGGGAGGAAGTGAGAGAGGGAGACACATGTGATAAAAAGAGACAGAAAGATGATATGAAACTGTAGAATCACATTAGAACCAATAATTTACCATCTATAATTCATCTCTTTTTTTCATGGCAGTTACTTTACCACCGAGGGTAGTAAAATCTATTACATTATACTGATGTGTATTTAATAATGTTATACTGTTACTTCAGTAGATGAGTGATGGTTTGGATGAAACAATTGGGTTTTAAAATCTTTCTTGCATCAAGCATGCTGTGCAGTAGTTAGACAAACCCAGTCGTGCATTTCCAGCTCTGTGGCAGCTGCCAATCTGATCGGCCACCTCTGTTTGGTCCGCTCAGGAGTGTAGATGGCAAAAGTGTGTTTGGAGTCATTCAGCACAGGAACCAGGATGGTGATCTCGTTGATGAAGGAATGCAGGTACTGGAGAGAGGGAGAGCAAAGAGGGAGGAAATGAAAAAAGCAGAGCGAAAGTAAAAAAGTAAATAGAGGAAGAAAGACAAAAGAGGCAGTGATCGAAAGAGAGGAACAGCAGCACTTGTTAAGTTAAATGAGTCATTCTATTTTCAGTGCAAATCTACTGTGTTAACATGTATAAGCATTGTGACAAAAAAAACTTTTCTATCATAAAAGGCACATAAGACAGTTGAGTGTATTGCACACGCACGCACGCACGCGCACACGCACACCTTCTTCTCCTCATTGAAGTTGTAATAGATGAACATGATGCCGTCCTTGTTGCCATCTGGTCCTGAGAACTGCTCTAAGGCAAATTGGATGTCTATCCACTTGTGTGGCTTCCAGTCTCTCCACCACTGCATGGTCCCCTTCTTCACCCACACAGACTGTAAAGGGGGGTGAACGTTCAGACAAATAAATGGATATATTGATTAATGAATGAAAGAAGGAAGAAAAGGGAACAACATAAGGAAAGTATGACATGTGACAGCCATAAGGAAAAAAGGAGATGTTCCTGCAGTTGTGCAAGAGCACATGCACCTGTACCTGTTCTATGGCTTGTTCATAATGTCTGAAATTGTCCATCTCTCTCTTGGTCCTCTCACTTAGTTGCTCAAAGATTTGTCTCTTCCAGGTAGCTGTCTGAGCTGGAGTTACAGACAGACTCATGGACTGGATTGACTGAACCAAACCTGGAGGAAGGACAGCAGTAAAAGAAATCAAAATCTAACATACATAAAGGAAATAAAATCTATAGACATTTTAAACATTAATGGCACCACAGCTTTCCTGCAGACATGGAATGGAAATGTGGACATGCTAACCCTGCCTGCCCAGGCAGTACATCACACATCTTGCATCATTTTTATTATTGGCATTAAAGCTACAAGTTAGTGTGCGCGTGCACGTGTGTGTGTGTGTGTGTGTGTTAGAGAGTGCACATTAGCGCTGCAGGTGTGTGGTTATAATTTATGTTTCAGACACAAATTCGAAATGTACATCCCTATCAGCTATCTAACTAAACTCACCTGAAGAATTCCCAGGGGAGTTAAACCAGCTGAGTTGGGAATGACTGTCCACAGAGCAGCCTCCTCCACTGACCCAGGCCCACAGGGGGTGCTCATCTACCCCATAGGGGTCCTCAATGGCAAGGGTGTATGTAGCCACAGAGGACAAGCTGCAAGTGTCCGAGGATTCCATCACTGCTCCAGTCTGTGCCTGCTGGACCTGCGTCTCCTCCAGGTCCACGTTACTCCACTGGGGGTTGACAGGACCTCTAGACTGACTCTGTAAAACAGCTGCTCCAGCACAGGGAGCTGTGACCTCTCCTTCTCCAGAGATGTTCTCCTCTTCCAGAAAAGCAGGAGCGTCAGATGCAACATCTTTTAAGGGCTTTGCAGCCTCTCGATCAGAGACGAGATCGGAGATGAAGCTGTCACTGGTGACTTTGGGGATGCAGGGTTTGGGGGTGTCAGAGGGCTGGTCAGAGGTGTGGTCTGAAGAGGCATTAAATGACTCTGGGATGTCAGATGTGACAAATCCGGGGGCTCCATCTGTAGATTCTTTCTCTGTGTCTAGTTCCACATCACTCGCTACAGACTGAGCACGCACCTCACCACAGAAGTAACATCCAGCACTATGAACAGAATAGAGAGAGAGAAACTGAATACATTTTTAAGCCTTTTCCCAGAAAACACTTTAATGTTGCATGTATGTAGACATGATGGCTTCAACTAAAAACTGATCTCCAATTGGTTAAACCTGTTCCCCTCACCTTTCAGTGAAATTTGGAAAATAAACATATCAGTTAAAGCTTGTTTTTAACTTTAATTTGAATCATAGTAAAAGTCATAGTATTAAACTGAAACATTATTATCTTGATTGAGTTCATGTTTAATTTGTCCACCTCCTCTACAACTCGATTTGTGTGTGTGTGTGTGTGTGTGTGTGTGTGTGTGTGTGTGTGTGTGTGTGTGTGTGTGTGTGTGTGTGTGTGTGTGTGTGTGTGTGTGTGTGTGTGTGAAGCTTCTCCACCTCTGCAGGCTGCTCGCACTGGCACTGGAGTGGGATCGATCTCCATCTCGGGGAACATTGATAACCTTCCAGGTTTTCCCATTCAGTTCACTGGAGGTCACACCCTGTCTGAAGTGCACCGCCCGGTCATCACAGCTGATACCCCACACCTACACACAACAGCAACAGGTTGTCATGAATGTGTCCAAATCCTATGACTTGACACCATAATGCTAAATCACCAGAAGACAGAAGGTACTGAATATGTTACTTCCAAACAGTTGTGTGCAGGATATGATAGAAAGTCACCTGATCATTGAGTCCTACGTTGATCATGATCATTTCTCCAATCATGCTGATCCAGCCTGAGCCACACGGGTTGTGAGAGTTCACACCACGTCTGAACCACACCTGAATAAACAGGAGAGGGAAAGTACTCTTCAGCATTAAAATAATAGTGTATTCACATACTAGCCTGTTCCTCTAAACTAATGCAGTTTTCTTGTATTTCATACGGTGTTGGAGAAATGAATCAACTCCAAATGGTAAAGAGACTGTATTTATTCAGCAGTATTTCAGTCTTATTGACAACTCGGAGTGCTTTGCCTAACCATCAGGGGCAATTCGGGGTTCAGTGTCAGTAAGAAGCTTTGAACCTTGGGATCGAACCAAAAACCTTCTGGTTAGTGGACAAACCTCACTACCTCCTGAACCACAAATGGTCCCCAACAGACTCAACAAAGGCTGAACATTTAAGCCATACTGTTCAACATTTTATCATTTTATTTTATCATGAGGTCATTTTATCTGTCTGATGGTTGTGCTATGGAAGTTAAACGGATGCACTTAAACTAACTAACTGAAATTACTTGGTGTAACACTTTTAATGTTTAAATGATCAATTCTCTGTGTTATGTTGACAAGAGTTCCTGTTATTTTGTTCACTACATTCAAATCAATGTGGGCGGGAACAAACAGAGACACCTTGCCTTTATTCAGTTTAACAACCCCACAATCTGTAGCCTCCAAAATGATCATACAGTAACCACATCATAACTCATTGCAAGGTAGTTGTGTGTGTGTATATATATATATATATATATCATTATATCTAGTACTTAATTAGGATTATAATCAAAAGAGAATTTTCTTACTTTGTTGTCTTTGGTCAAAACCCAAACGACATTGATTCCCACAGCTACATGTGTGGCTCCTACATCAGGACTGGGAGAGTCCACCACCACCCAGGAGGAACCTGGCATTCAGAAATATAACATTACATTGCACAAAGAGGATAAACACAAACATACATACACACAACACATCTTTCTTCCACCAGCAAGCTTGTGTACCTTTGGGACAATCTCGGCCAATGCCTTCCCTGACAATGAGCTGCCCCTCCCACAGCACCGCCCAGACCAGGTCCCCTGGGCCACAGCTGACCTGGACTACCTCACCAGGGAGAGGCACCTCCACCCACAAAGAGCCCTCGGGATTTTGATGATAGATTCCCTCTCTGAACCAAACCTGCACGGGGAGAAAAGGAGCGGTCAGATAATCAAGTATAATAGCAACACAGTGAAGAGGGAAAGACTACTTTCATCACACAATGCAGGACAGCTAATGAATCCCATAAATAACACTTTATGGATGTGTGTATATAAAATAAAGTCTAAACATCCATTAGATTAGACAGATGAATTACATTAGACACAGTTGTTAAAGGTTATATTTGACTAAGTAGGTTTTACAAGTTTTATTGTACAAATTAAGCTATAGCTCAACTATGCTGTATCAGTGTGTATATATATATATATATTATTGACTAATGATGATTGCTACAAAAGAAAAAGAAAAATACAGAGTAAAGCATTGCAGTGTGCATGAGAAGATGAGCAAAATACTGTTTCTCCAGAATACAGCTGAATTTGTTTATGTAAATTACAGGCTAACAAGATTTGAAGGAGGTTGCCATGGATACCCAAGGCTAAGGTTGGATGTGTGAGCTGTACCTTGCCCTGAAGGGACACAGCCCACAGTGACAGGCGGCCCCTGGGCTCCTCATTGATCTCCCAGCCTCCGCAGCTGATGTCGCTGAAGGGATCTGGTAGACTTGTCTGCTGCGAGGGGATCTATCAACGCACACAGGAAGAGAGGGGCAGGTAAACAAACCCACAGGCCTCGCACACACAAAACACACAGTACAATGCTTACCTTGGCCCAGGTGTCCATGGCTTTGTATCGTCTGTAGCGGAGCCATCGCCTGCGACGGACACAGGAGTTCCACTTCTTGTCTTTGGTGTAGGCGGCGGGGAAGTCTATGGAGTAGTTCCAACCCTGCACATACAAACACCACAATCATTACAACAACGTAGGAATAAAAAGGGAAGAGGCTGATGCTGACGTAAGCCGGCACAAACTAAAACATCATCACACACTCACCCCTTTGTCGGTGGGCTCTCCCTCAAAGTTTTCATCCATGTACCAGTCGCCCTCCCACTCCCAGCTGCTAGAGGTAAGCCTGAAACTGTCCAGAGGTTGGTGTTGCAGACCCGTGACGTCGCTCCACTGCCAGCGATCGCTTGGCAGCAAACGTTCCGAGAAGCCATCGACCGGATTCCATCGCTGGCGGACAGACAGACAGAGATGGATGTCATGATGAGCAAACAGAGGATCATAAGAAACAAAGAGAAAAGTACAGTTTCAATGTCAGTGTGTTTTAAAAACGCACATGAGCTGACACCACCTGGTGATACCAAACAGTTTGCTATCACCGGAAAACAATGAATCTAATTAGTATTTTCCCCATTCCACAGTCAGCGGTGAATAGTAAACTGTTGCATTATCTGGTTTTCTGATTAAAAACTGGTTCCACAAGCTGTTAATGTGCTTGTTATGTCACACAGGCGAGGTGTGACAGAGTTTGCAACAGAGGAAGTCTAGCACTTACTTTTTCAGTCAGTGAATCACAAGGGGAAGTCCACATTTTCATTTTGACTAAAGATGCTTTGTAAAATGAGGCAATAAAGGATACCCACAGAAAAATCTTCAGCATTTGTCACTTGTATAGTTCTTTGTACATTTTTAACCTTGTCTCAAACCGTTTTGCCATAAGCAACCTCTCTTTAAATAATGACTCTGGATGAGACCCACTTGATTCTCGTACGTCTGCTCCTGGTAGCGGACAGGCAGGTCAGAAGCGTGGACGTTCAGGTAAACGTTGTTGTCGCAGGCGATTCCCCAGCAGCACTGTTGAGCCGCCGTCACCCGCTTGAACTCCAACTGGGCATCGCGGCAAAGCTCCCACTGCTGGCCCGCCGTGGACAGGCTGTAGACCCGCCCGTACACGTCCACTGCCCACAGCAGGGAGACAGGCATGTCTGCACCTGACTGAAACATGGTGATGGAGAGAACAACATTAAACAACATCTATATATATTTGTCTTAATATGTCAAGTACAATGCTGATAAATGAAGGCTGTTTCAGTTAATAGTAACTACTCTGTTACATTTAAGCAGCTAAAACTAATTCAACTACTATTCATTTGACTATTTATTTCTTCCTTTTCATTCTGTGACTTCTTTCCCACACATATATGCAAAACAACACACAGAGCTTAAGTTTCTCTCTGATTAACCTTCATTAATCAGCCCAAACACAGATAAGGCATGACATTATAAACACCAGCCTTGACTCTCTCTCGTAGTTTACATCTACATTCAGTTTAATCCTTTACTTTTATAGACACAACTGTCTCTTGTCTAACAATGGCAGGTATTATATTATTATATATTGTAGATTATTACCTCCACTAACAAGGAGGTTATGTTTTCAGCCCTGCTTGTATCTTTGTTGGTCAACAGGATGACGCAAAAAACTACTGAACGGATTTCCACCAGACTTGGATTAAAGGATGAATCCAAACAATGGGGCAGAATTAAATGAGGAGGCAATTCTTGGTCTTGATTCTGAGTCTGAAATCTCTGAAGCTGAGGACCTAGACTTTGTTCTACAGGATCAAGCTGAAGTTGTGGGTGTGTCTTGGAATCCAGCTCTCCTAAATGGAGAATGCTCCTCTGATGACATGTAGAAGATGAGTCTTCATGTCATCAAACGAGCCTTCTCCTAAATGAAGAAGGACGAATAAGCTATAACTGAATATAGAAAAGAAACACCCAGACATGCTTGAAATAACTCAGGAAATTAATACGGGTCTTTTGTGCATTAGAAGGGGTTTGCATAGCTTGTTGATCAAAGGGTTAAAGTGTGGAAGAGCATTTCCTCTCCTTTGACGTCAGGGATGTTTTCATAATGACACGTGTTTGTTGTTTGTGCATTGTTGTGATCACCAGCGTCAAACGAAAGCACTTTGCGTGGAGCTGGCCACGCGTGTGTATTCTTCATAACTCCCTGTGTCTCCTATGAACGACGAGCATCAGTTTGTGAAGCCCGTTATTAGGTATGCAGGATTTATTCTGTGTTGGGACTACCACCAGATAACGTGGGCGTTTCCTTTAACATCTGGTGTTATACAGCTGACAAAGTAAAACACGCTGTTGGAGCTCGGTGGCGTAATGAGATCGTCATCAGTCCAGAAGCTAATACTGCTTTAACCATGTCGTTTCGAATCCCATTCAAGTTTTTTGTGATATATTTATTTTTTGACCCATATGATTTTATATTGTTGTCTCAACGTGATGCTGACGCGGACACATTACATTAACCCGTGATGGGTTTTAGTTTGATGTTTATGTCAACGACACCTTCAGTAGATCACCGCACTTCAGACACTTTGGGAAAATGACGAATTTGCAACCGACCGACAACATCTGGAATAAAGACAATAAATCCCCAGCTGCCGTGATCCCCAGTTTAACTGGAACATCGGAACACCAGCATGGCTGCTGCTGCTGCTGCTGCTGCTGCTAAAGGCGTGTCCTCTGTCACCGAGCACATAACAACCACACCGATGACAACAACAACAACAACAACAGGGCTCCAAAGTGTAGACGATGGTGAATCAAATCAGCGAACCTGTTCGTGACATTCGAAACAGTGCAGCTGCGTATTAGCCCCAATGCTAACGACAGGGTAGCTCCTAATATCCCAAAATTGCTAATGCACTGCGGTTGTGAACGGCAGTGAACGAGTGCACACTAGCTCCAGGCTACACGCTAGCATTTGTACAGCGGCTGGTTGTTGGTGCAGGCTTACGGGCTTAGCTCTCCACAAATAGCAAATGAAGCAGAGTTCAGACCAACACACCGACCTGTCACCTCCTCTCACAGACCGGCTGGCGGCTCACTCAGCGGGAGGGAATGAATGGACGGCGGGTTATCTTCATCATCTAGCCTCCTCTGGTTGTCACATCCCCATTCCTGCTCCTTCCTCCTCCTGTTTATACACAGGCGATGGTGCCTCCTCTTCGCCACACAGCGACACCGGAAGTGTTCCTGTGCCCCCATTGGCTGTTTCCGCGGCAGCAGGTGTTTGCGGCTGTGACGTCCAGCAGGGGGCGCTGTTGGCCAATGCGTTAGAAACTGAACTGCAGCAGGTGAACAAATAAAGCTACAGGTCTTCAATATAATATAATATAATATAATATAATATAATATAATATAGACTTTATTATTCCTAAATGAAATTCCTGTGGAGAGCACAGTAGAATAAAATAATAGAGCATCAAGTCTAACAACTACAAATGAAAATGAAAATAAGAGAATCTGAATGTTATAGCACATTTGTGCATCAAAGAAAATAGATTAAGATTAAACATTTTTCTTGTTGATTTATTTTGAAGACGTTTTCTGCTTTGCAGTTAAGAGGACTTAACATTAGGGGTGGATGCAACCCCCTCAGCACACCTACTTCAAGCATCTTTGTTCGACTATAGTAATTTAGTAATTTACTTGAATGATGTTGTATCATTTTATTTGTCATGTGTCTGTTTGATTTTAAATGCTATTGTATTATTTTACTTGTTGTCTCTGATGTGTTCATGTTTTTATTATTACTATTGCCTAGTAACATACTTTTTTATCCATCATGTATATACCATTGTTCTACTTCCGCTGAGTGAAACAAAAGCACATGTTACAGAACATAGACTCTTTACACACAGTCTGACACAGAAAACAGAGAGAACTGAACAGAAAATGCAGTTGAACCTTTATTGTGCAAACTTTTACTTTAACATGTTTTACTGAGAATAAAAGACTACGTCGGTGGACACAGTGGCAAGGTACTTTGAAGAAAGCATGTGGCATTAACTATGTCAGTGTGATGGGTTTACTAATACACACCAGTGGGTCAATAAACAGTTTTTCATCAATCAGTTCCTCATCATACATTCACATCCTGCAAAGCAATAACATGGCAAAAAGCCCCTTTCCTCACAAAAAAACATAATACTTAATGACCCACTATATTCACAGAAAATGCAAATAACTCAATTTACATTTTTATTTTGCATAAACTGTGCATCATTCACAGAATCTACATTAAACAACAGTGGAGCCGTGAGTAGTGAAAATATTCCCTTCATCAAAAGGTAATTTTACCCATAAAAAATACATACCAGCAGTCAAATCAAAATCTGTGAGGGATCCAAGGCCCTAATGAGCTATCGTATTTAAAGAAGCATCTTTATGGCCCTTTAAACATGGACTTCTGTGTACATATTTTATTTAAATATAAACTTACTGTATATAAATAGCCTTCTATACTGACACTGTTTTGCCTTCACTCCAACGACCAACCTTTTTCCCAACACGCCACTCTTCCTTCATTCTCACAAGCTCTGTATATCTCAAAGAAAGACGAAAGATAAAGTTAAGAAAAATAGAAATAACAATTTATACATTTTTTTTTTTGCAAGTCAGGAAGACAGTCTGAGGGCTGGTCTGTTATATTAGCATCAGGCCACTGTCACTTTACATCTGGATCTCTTCATCGTCCTGTATGTACACTGCACTGACTGCAGTGCATACAAGCCTGAAAACACCTGATGACACTTCTCTTTCAGCCCAAAATGAAGATGTAGGTTTATTCTCCATAGTCACAGGTCATTTAAAGATCCTTAGATATTTAATTGACTCAATATATCTCAGTAGCAGATGACACTGTTGAGGTCAAATACATGTGCATGTGGAGTATTCCACATGTCCATTATTATATTTGCTTAAAATAGGTTGTTTTTTGTAACTTTTGCAGGGGCTTTTCTACCATCTGCTTAGTGAAAACTTTCTTTTTTCAGAGAGACAACTCTGAACCTTTCAGTACTTTGAAAACAGCTGAGACAGTGTTTTTACATTTCTTATAGATATTCAATTTATTATCACGTCGGGTATTATCCAGGATATGCGATGCATGCATGTAGTCCAGTACATTTTGATCTAATTGGTGAATGTCTATGAAAGCTGATAATTCACTGTCTTTACACCTTGTCAAAGCTTCACTAAATTATACTGCTCATGTAAACTGAACCTTTCCTGCTACCTCATATTAGAGGTATTCAACTTGCAAATGCATGTAACTCAATTTTATTGTAACTTTAAGTGACTTTAAGTATTAGACCAAACCAACACTTGCATTTTGGGCTGAATTATTAATTTACAGTTCCAGTGTTTAAGATTTAGGTGAAAG
Source organism: Hippoglossus hippoglossus (assembly GCF_009819705.1). Taxonomy (NCBI): domain Eukaryota; kingdom Metazoa; phylum Chordata; class Actinopteri; order Pleuronectiformes; family Pleuronectidae; genus Hippoglossus; species Hippoglossus hippoglossus. Next base: position 12,742,780 of record NC_047169.1, read on the forward strand.
GGATCTTTTGGCAGAAATTTAATATAAAATAATCCTAGTGATATTTTAACTAGTGTTTCATCTCAATTGTACAAATTGTTGTTTTCTTTACCCTAGAATGGGCCCTTTATATTTAAATACTTTATATTTACATCGGGAGCGGGTCCTCTCTACGGAGGCTGCCGTGTTTTTTTTACAGTAGCCCAAACTGGACAAACTAAACAGCTTTTGAGTTTTTATGACAACTGAAGGCGACCACAGCTTCTCTGTCATGTTCGGAAGGGGAGGGCGAGGTGAGGGGGATTCAGCTGCAACATGCAACTTCACCACTAGATGTTGCTTAATTCTACACATTGAACCTGTAAGACAGGGTGTATATAACATTATGAAACAATGTCTTTGCACTACAAAGTTTGTCAGAATATCCATGTGTTGATTATGTAATGTTTCACTGCGGTGGCTAATGAAAACACCCACTGGCACAGTAAAGCACACTTATGCCAAGAAACAATGGTTCCCTTTAATAGAGCAGACTGGTACTGAGAGAGACTAGCATGCAGGCTGGTGAGATGTCAGGTTGTGGTGATAAGCATCATGTCGCAGGGGTCCAATGTTTTTTCCCATCATTCCCCTGAAGGCGTGACAGCGGTGAAACTTCTCCACGTTAGACGTGTGGCGCCGATCTGTCATTCGTTACTGTTGGCCTCAGCTTGACCGTGGCGAATGGATTCCCTCCCCTGCAGAAGGAAAATCATCAGAAATCACTTTGAATTCACAATGGAGCGATCGCTAATCGACTCGCACACACTGAGCGGTGACCTGTGAGTTTGTGTTGGCTGTGTTAGGTCACTCACCCTAGAAAAGCAGCCTTCGCAGTCCCATTGACTAAAGACACCTGTCGTCAGAAACACAGAAGAAAAGACCCATGAAGATCCAGGACACATACTTTCAGGGACACACCACCACACACCACAGTCACCAATAAACCTGCACCCTCCCTCCAGCTGTGAGCGAAGTCATTGTTGTCCGACTGGTTTTATTAGATTTCTCATCAACACTTGTCCCCCTCCCGCCCTCCCTCCTTCCTAATCCGCGGAGCTTTGACACATACTTCAGCTACAACTTCAGACCCCACAGAGTCTGGAATCTAGACGATCTAGAAATGCCAGCGAGAGACACACTCCTCTTTTTCTCTCACCTGAGGACGGAGATAACATAATCCTCTTCGCAGAGTCAAGTGAGCATGGGGACGATGAAGTTGGAGAACATAAATAACTTGAGTAATGCGCGCTGAGGGATACCGAGGCCACATATCTGTAAAAATGTTTACGGAGCTACAGCAGCTGATAAATAGGTCAGAGTAACTTTCGTCAAACCCATGAGTTTGTTTTTTGGTATGATGTTTTCATTTTAGATTAGATACATATCTTTTAGTATGCATTGGCTATGAAGCTTATTAGGAAGGATTTTAATGCAAATTGCCAATTGCAGAAAAACATGTACTACCCAACTCTTCCAGCAGAGAGAAATCAAGAGCCAGAAGTCCGACATGCAGCCACAGTTGGGATCATGAAACTTTTATTCTCTGGACTCAGTCTTTAAGGCCGTAAATCATCTGGGGTTGAGTTCTATTGGCAACAAGCTTATTAAATACATATAAATATAATAAATAAATGTTTTCATCTGAATTTATCTGTTTCTTATCCAATTATGCAAAAACTACAGGACAGATTACCATGCAAATTGGTGGAAGGTTGTGGTCAGGCATGAACGCATTAAATTTTGTGTGTGGCTCCAGATCACATCAGGGGGCGGATCCGAGGATAATTTATGGATCTTGATGAAAAAATATCAGGCATGTTTAGGGGACTGATATTTATGATTGTGTGCGATTTGGTCCAGATCCAAATAAGAATGCAGATCTAGTTTTTTTAAATTTAAAAGGACTGTTGGGCCTTGGTGGAGATATCTACTCAGTCCCATTCTTGTATAGCTTATTAAATAATAAGCAAAACATTTTTAAAAACTCAGCTTCTGTCCATTTCCTGACTGTAAAGTACTTAAAATATTAATCTGGAACATTTTTTATATACTCTCAACTTTTAATCTTAAAAAGATTCCAAATAAGATTACCTAAAAATATAACTTCCTTAAATATTCTGTCAAAAGTAACAGGATTAGTTGCTTCTTTACTTAAAGCAGGTAGATGTTAATAAAATGACATATAGTATGTTAGCACAGTAAGTCACATAATTACTGTACAATACTGGCACAAAAAGCCAAAACAAAGGAATTGTGCATTTGGTCAAGACTTTGTTAAAAGTAGAATCTGACCTTTATACTTTTGTTTTACCATATTAAATATTATGTCAGTAAAATATTTGGAAAACCATATAAGGTTTGAGGGAACAACAAGAAATGGATCAAATGTTGATTAAAAAGTCAATTTTGATGCTCCAACATAGTTTGTTACTCCACATAGGCTAAATACTGTAGTTTAAGGAAACTAAATCAAATGTTAAAGAAGTAACACAAGCTAATCTAGTCCTGCTAAAAAGTAGCTAACGTCAGTGTTTGGGGGTTTTGGGGGACGAGAGTAAGAGGTTCATGTCATGGTGAAGCCCTGAGGCAGCAGATATAAAGGACACTGATTACAGACTGAGCAGCGAGGAAGGTGATGATGAGGAAAGAAAGAAGAGTGCCCGGGCTTGCCTGTTGGCAGAACAGCCACTAGCTCATTTTCAATCAGCTGACACAGTGCAGGCACAAAATGAAATGGTGTTCGTACCCTCTTGTCCTCTGTGACTCTGTCCTCAACAAATCTCTCCCTCCTTCCTGAATAAATCTTGGCTCGGAGCATTTTTTCCTCACTGTCGAAAAAAGACTATGTCCCCATTTCAAAAATGCAAATACATATCTCTCAGGCTCCTATATCCTTTTGGGAAATAATCGTCTGGATGAATGAAGTTTATTTACTCAAACGGGTTGGAGGAATTGAGGTGTGTTTCTGGTTGTGATGTGTTTTCAGGGTGTGGAGGGTGATGACTATGCATCAAGGAGACGGTGATAAGACGTGATGGCATTTCATGGCGTGGGCGTGGAGTCTGCAGCGACTTAGGTAAGGCAATAAAGATATCCTGTCAGGGAATGTACAACCTTTTCTAGAACACGATGGTCCATTTAAATAGGAACTCATACATGGCAGCTACCCAACACAAACAAATCCTTCACGTTGGCAACCAGGGCCTTGGTGCCTGGCCTGAAGGCACATCAACTACAGCTGTTAAAATAAAGTAACTTGTGTCTTTTATTTAAAACTACGCCGACTACGTACACATTCTACGATATTTTGTTTATATTAGCATAAATACATATTAGCTAGTCATAGTATAAAGGGGGTTACAGTTGCATATGATTAAAAGCGATACATTCAAACTGCAGTAAGTGATTATTTGGGCGGCAGAAATAAGATGTGAATGCTAATCCGATATGAACTCTAGTTTTAGCTCTGTTTTTGGTCTCCACCTAATCCTGAGGGTTTAATCTGGCTTTACAGCCACTAAACTACCTGATAAGTTTACATGCAAACTAGCTGTGCTGCATTTGCGAGGGTTTTTCCTGAACCACTCCCTGCATGGACTGATGGCAGTGAACCAAAATAGTACAGCTGCGGAGACCAAAACAATAAGCTGAAAGACACTGGAAGGTTCTGCAGCTCTGAGGGTAGGGGAACATTCAGGGGATAATTCAGATTAAACACTCATCCACTGGTATGATGAAAATATCAAATATAGCACCATTAAAGTAAATTAGTTATTATTTTAAAAATCATGTTTGTTTGCACTTTTATCCGTAACAATCAGCTGGAGAGAATATCAAGCGTTAAAAAATGGTAGTATTGGTATAGCTGCTTTCAGACATGCACTGAACTCCGGGATATATTCGGAGGGGCTGTATGTGAGAGAGTGGTTGAGTTAGTTTGTGCGAACAATCTGCAGAGTTTCTCCCGTCAGCCCCCTGGTCAAAACTCCAGAAAATGTCCGAGTGAGCCCACGTGCGAAATGAGTAGCAGATTGTCCAGAAGATTCACAAGCAAACGAGGGGGCATGTTGATGAAGTTTCTAACATGCGACAGATGCAAAACTGAAAAAAACCCTAAAAGATAACAAGCAGGTTTGGGTCGTGCTCACGCAGGTGCTGCCACTGACCGTGTTCTGTGGTGAGGGCGTCGAGGTGACTAGTGGGCTGGTGGTGGGGTCGTCGCTGTAGTCTGGTGGTGGAATCAACACCAGATCTTCCTCCTCCTCCTGCAGACTGGCCACACTCAGACTACGCACTGGCGTACTCAGATTGCTGCAAATACAGGAAGTAAAGCTTCAGCTAACGAAACACCAACTGCAAACACATTATTGATTCTCTTCCTGGCACGCAGTCCTGTTTTCTTACCTATTTGATAGCACTGGCTCAGTGTAAGGTCTGCAGTAAGATGAGGGAAACCAGCCCCGCCTCATAAAAAAGACACAAACACAACAATGTCAAAAACATCGCAAAACATTTTAATGTATAAAATCCTATACAAATTTTAGTTTTTATTATTTGGATTCACATTAGAGTCCAAGCTACATATTAGCTAAAACAGCTTAGATTACATTGGCTAAATTACAGAAATGATGTGTATATACTTATACTGTACTTTTCTGTGCAGGAGACCACCACTCTAAACCCTTTCACGGTTTACAGTAACTTGTGGTCACTGAAACAACGGAATCTGGTACAACCTCTGAACACACATAGCAACAGAAAAAAAGTTGCTGATTTCTGTCTTTCAGTGTTGGCCCATGCTGAAATCTAATTGGCCCCTAAAGTGCCCCTGTCCTGTCAGTAGTGTTTAAAAACTTACCAACAATACTAACAATAGAAATCACAATTTGATAGGAAGAGGAACACTTTTCAAAATTAAAATCAATTATGTGGTTTTGCTCAAGGCTATAGAGCGAACAGTAAACAAGGAAGTACTTTAATGTGCACCTTACTTAATCAGTTAATGTACATGGATGTTAGACTTATAATTGGCCCCTCTGTGTGAATTGGGGCCCCTTTACGATTTAGAAAAATCCAAGATCCGCTGCTGAGTGATGATATCGTAATCTGTCCATCTATCCCTTCTGCTAACATGATGAATGCCGCTTTTGAATTATGTCCAGTGGCTGGACTTCATTCAATAATTAAATACAAGAGATCTGCTTTTTTTACGAGAGCTTTCAACAGCTGAGACTCACTGCAACAGACGCCAAATAGATCCACAAATCAGACATTACATATATAAACAGACAGAGATTTCCTTCACTGAGACTCAGAAGATGTCTCCAAGTCACGTCGAGTGATGGAGATGGTTTATCAGAGCGCTGCAGTGGATTTGTTGCTAAGAAACAGAACGTACTGTGATTTATCCCCAACATGTCGACTTCCAGACAAAACGCCACTGACTGCACTGAAACCACTCTGCCTCCAAAGACCACTTCATGACACACACAGACACAATCGGGGAGCAGATGCGTTCAAAGTGAGGATGAAAGAATATTCAACACGAGCTCTGTGAGCACGCCGTCATCCTTTCGGCTGAATTCTGAGTCCTAACCGATCTACTGAGGAGCTGGAGGTGGCTGTAATTACTCAGACCACTTTACAGATTTATGCTGCTGCTGTTACATATGCACAGATGACTTGTATATATGTATATATATATATATATATATATATATGTAAATAAGTATATATACATGTTAAACCCTGATCAAACCCTGTCTGTGCAGGGGAGTATTAAGCAGGGAGGAATTTGTTTTTGCGAATGGAAACATGTTTCCGTCATTGGTGTGTATGTGCCTGTGCCTGGATTTCTTTGCATGCAGTGTTGTTAGGCAGGTCGGAGAGAGAGAGAGAGAGAGAGAGAGAGAGAGAGAGAGAGAGAGAGACGACTGTCATGTTGAACATTCCTGACATAGTCTGTGTTTCTAGGCACGGTGTATTAGCGAAGCAAAATATTAAGAAACACAAAGCAGAAACTTGTACTGCCACCTTAGTTATGTGAAATACTCCTGTGTCAGTGCAGCTGCATATTTGCTGGGATGAAAGTACATCTCCTCTCCTGGGTGTGCCAACCGCTCGTATTTAGACTGTGTTCCTATCAAGTATGCGAGGGAGGGATTCCACAAACACACTTTCTGTTTGTCATTGCGGGTTCAAGTCAAATAAAAAGAAACTACATATTTTCTAGCCACCTCCTAACATATATCATAGAACAAATCCCATGAGGATATCAAACCCAACCAATGCGTTTGTCTTTGTCTCATTACTTTCCAACTCCTCCAGCCTCTTCTCCTCTTCACGTGAGATTTGTAAACTACAAGAAATGTCACTAGAATGTCACTGAGTAGGGCTCTTATCTCCTCTTTATGAAACCCCTTAAACCCCTTAAACCTGAAACCAGATTTAAATTAGATCTAGAGTTTTTCCATAATCCTGCTAACAAACAAATGAGGCCCAACAGTCCCCTTAAATTCAACCAGGCTGCACCAGATTGCACATACTTATAGATATAATTGAGTGAAAATTCTGAAGAACACCCTCTCTCACAATGTTGAAGACAGAGAAAAATATATCCTGGATCCACCCCCTGATCCAGACCCACACCAAAATTGAATGGGTTCTTCCCTGACCCATATCACATCTTTCCCACTAGTTTCATGGAGGTACAGTATGTCCAGTAGTTTTTGCTTCCAAACAAACCAACCAACCAACCAACCAACAGACAGGAGTGAAAACATAACCTCCTTGTTGGAGGTAAATAAAGAACGACCAGACTTATCCCTTAAAATGCTGAGATGAATAAAAAGATTAGTAACGCCAGCAAAAATACAACTGAAATTTAATCCGAAACATTATTTTCATCCACAATTTTTCTCTGAAAACGTCCTCACTTCATACTGCCATCAACACATCCCTGTAATATACAATTATTGAGGGGACATATTGTATGCAGTAAAAACTTACTGCCTTGTCTTCTCCAGCTCTCCGTACAGCCAGCCATCCTTCTCCTCGTGAAGGAGCACGGTGAGGATGTCGCTCTCGTCGAAGCTGAGGAGCGTTTCGTTGTTGCCCGACATGTGAGGGAAGATGGTCCTGACCCGGTGTTTCCTGCCCACGTTGAGGCCGGACGACTGGGACACCGACCGGTGCAGGCTGTACTCTCCGAGACTGCCCTGGTCTGGAGGCAGCAGAGGTTCATAATCACATATTAGAGATGTCGATATTTGTCAACGCTTGAAATTAAAGATCATTTACTTTATTTAGAAAAATTCAAAGGGGAAACAGTTTGTCCGGCTCTGACCAAAGGTAACAAATCACGAGCAGGACCGCCGTCTCTAAAGCTCGTTCATTATCTCCGCCATGGAGGTTTTGTTGTTAGTTAGTTCGCAGGATTACACAAAAACTACGCAACTAGTTTCCGTGATATATGTGGAGGGGTGGGGCATGACCAGAGGAAGATCCCATTTCATTTTGGTGTGGATCAGGATTTGTTTGCTTCTTTAACAATTGTGAGATGGGCCTTTTTCAAAACAATTGTTGATTTCTCAGAGATTAAATCACGGATCTTGATGAATAAATAATATAATAATTATGATGAAAAATGTAAATGCTACTATTTTGATGTTTGGATGAATCATAGAGGTATTTTTGAGGATGTGTGTGTTTGTTTTTACCTGAGTTGTGGTCTAAGGAGGTGAGCGAAGATCTGGGCTCTTGGTTGAACATATTGGCGAGCGGACTTATCTGAGCCTTCAGCGGTGGTGCTGGAGGAGGAACCATTGAATCCACATTGTTCTGAGGAGAAAGCAAAGAATATGATGTGTGATAAGAAAGTGCACTAATATGACAATATGAGCTGGCAACATTATCACAAGTGTTTTGGGGGCTTGACCTCATTTGTTATGGAGGCAGTGAATTAAAACGGTCATTACGGTAATTAAGGCTTATCATCATCCTCCTACGCAGCAATAAATAGCTGTGGCCTGAAAATATCCGGTGCACTTTAACAGAACGTGACAACAACATCACATGTCATTTCCCATGGCTGATAACCAGCTCACTAGCAGCTTCCACACAGCTGCTTCCATCTGACACGAGGGCTATCAGGACCTTGGAAAGACGGTCTTCATGCAACAAGGCAAGATAAAACACTCAAATCTGAAGCACCCTCCTGTAACTTATCAAAGTTTGTCATCAGAAATAACAGGTCTCTTCTAAAGCTAGTGCTTATCTCACAGAGGAACAATTTGGATGCCAGTTTCAACACAATTCCATGACCAGTCAAAGCGCACCCTGTTGTTGTGTTCAACCAGCGGCGATTGTACCGGAGTCGGAGAGAGCCCCTCAATCATGGTCTCCACCGTGTCCGGCACCTTGGTGATGTCGCCGCACTTCTCCTGCCAGAGGGGGAGCTTCGTGGACAGCATCTCTCTGGCCTGGAAAACACCAGAGAAAGAGAGAGAGGGTAGAGAGCAGGTGGTTTGACAACACACACTGGAGGGAAGGGGGTCCTGGTTTTGCGCAGGACTGCTCATCTCTGTCCACGCTTACCTTCTCGTGGAAGTTGCTGATCTGATAGGAGAACATGCAGTGTTTGTCCGCCAGGAAACAGAAGCGTCTCTTTTCTTCCAGCAAGGCCTCTTTGCAGCCGTCGGCGATGAACTTCTGCATGTCCGTCTGCCGTGACGAGATGGTCTCCATGTACTGCAGACAGGGTCACAGGGCAGCACGGAGGTCAGGGTACGGGATTAATAACTAGCCAGTAAACAAGGGATGACTAACATGTGCACCTTACTGAACCAGGCATTCTGCATGGATGGTTGTACATATAAATGGACTCTCTGCGTAAAAAATGTGGCCCCTTCATTGCCCCTGATTTAGAAAAACCCTCGATGCACCAAATTTCTCCTATTTTCTCCAGGTTGTCATGGTGACAGTAAAGCAGCCTGTCTCTAGGGGCTCTGTCAGAGACCCTCTTCTGCTCCCTGCCCTGTTAGACGCTGAATCCAAGCTCTTCAGTTCCCCTGGCAAACAATCGGCCAGGCTCTCGGCGAGAGGTGGGAGGGCAGACAGACGATTATTAGAACGCTGAGCCAACTGGCGTCCTTTTTATCAGATAATGAAAAGGCCACACCTGGGGCACCTGGTTCCACCCGGTTAAGATGACTTATTGAATCGTATGGATGTGTTTTAATAGGTGCTATTCAAGTGCAAGGACAAACTTGAAACGTATTGCGATCTTTGCAGAAACGAAAAAAAAGGAAACTGAGGGAGCCGAGAAGTCACAACAACCCTTTTTACAATCTGCAATAACTTCTCGACTTTTCAATTAAAAGCTTTGTTTAATAATTCACCCGAAAGTAGCCGAGGGTTACGTACTGTCCGTCATCACGTGAGGCCGTAAAAACAGTGGAACAAATTAAAACTGGAGACAGGAGGGAGTTATTACTCACATTGTGCTGTCCCTCCTTTATCTCACCACACTGATTTAAAAAAGTTAAAGCCTGCTTGCCATTGGTGCACGGCAACAACAATGTGCAACACACTGCATACGCGGCATGAAAAGACGAGTTCAACTTCAAAGTCTTCGTTATGCACTTCTGTTCACTCAGCGGTGAAATTTGTTTTGACTCTTTCTGTCTTTCCAGTGTGATGTCTAAGATGCAAGAGATACGGTTTCATGAGAACGTTTTATTCAACTCTGAACCTGTGTTTTCCTTTGCTTCTTCCTTAGCTCAAATCCACACTGTAGCACTGCAAACAGCACAGAGATCAAATAATATAATTTAACTTACATCAGAATCAGCAAAACAAAAGAGCTGATCACATTCTACACTGAGTAAAATGTGACCTACAATATCCAGCTGGAGTAATTTCTTTAGTTTTGTTTTGCTTTTCTATACTTGGTTACTATGATTAATAAGTCACAAGACTAATCAATGAACTGAGAATATCAAAATCAGAAAACCAGAATCAACCTCAAACAACGTCAAGATGGTAGACAAGAGAAGAGTTATACATTACACATTTGTATTTGTTTCTATAAATTCAATTTTATTGTATAGTTTAATACTTGCTTCTTAATTTCATTAACTTTTAATCTGACATCTCTTCCCTGTGTGAAAATATGTGAAGACACAACTAGAAAGAAAAACCTGGAATTTCAGTCGTGTTGCTAAGTGGACATCATGAGAACTCCCCTGGCCACCCTATCACATCCATTCCACATTTGTCCTACTCTTATCGATAGGCATCAGTGCATGGGCATGTAACAGCAGCGTGCTTGAAAAGCCATGTAAAGTGCACGCCCTGCTTGAAAGGGAAAGGGAAAGGTCGGAGTTTTGTTTCAGTCTCACCTCGTTCTCTCTGATCGTGTATTTGGACGAGTTCTTGCCCTGGCTTTTCCTCCTCAGCTTCTTCAGGTCTGTCTGAGAGCGCACCAGGGTGTCCTGCTTCAGCTTGTGCTCCGACTGATAGCGCTTGAAGGTGGCCTGCGTGAGACATTTGGCAGGAGACGTTTGAGAAAAAGGAAAGGGAAGATCAATCAATTGAATTTTTATGTGTGTAGCTTGTATTCACAGCTACACACATAAATATTCACGCTGGCACACCCTGGACAGGTCGCCAGCGTAGCAGAGGGCCGACACACAAAGACTAACAACCATTCTCAGTCAATTTAGAGTCTCCATTTAACCTGCGCTGCATGTCTGTGGGAGGAAGCCAGGATTCAAACTAGGAACCTTCTTGCCGTGAGGCGACAGTGCCAGCCACTGCTCATTAAAATATTAGAATAAAAACTCTCAAAAGAAGAGGGAGGATGGGTTGCACTGAAGAATACCGGCCTGCAGTTTATGGTGACACTTACATTCATGTACTTCACATCCATCTCTGTTTTCTTCTCCAGCTCGATGATAATGTCACTGTGAAAACTCTTGAACTGCAGAGAGAAAACACACACACACACACACATAAATATGTTGCACCTTAGATCATCGAGCATGCACGCTGTTCTAAACCCAATGTGCAGTTCTGTCACGTGGCCTGTTATGATAAGAGAGGAGAGACCCGGTGGAATGTATAATCGTATGTTTGGGAGAGGATGAGATTCCACGCAGCAGTGAAGGCTTATCAGCCTGTTAAGGTTAAAGATTGACTAAATTTCCCTCTTACAGATAAATTACACTCTGGCCGGGACTAATCGGATGGAAAGCCAAGAGGGAGGAAGCTAAAAGACGTCACTTGCATGTTTCAAGGTTTTCTTGAGTGGTGAGTTTCAGTTTTAGGCCATATTCGACTTAAATTTAGCACATTTCATTCGCAAATATCTGAAGCATTTCACCCCGAGGCAGCAGGGGTCAGGAATGATTATGTTGCTCTTCCACTCTCGTCAAACGTTTTTTTCGCACGTCGTCACGACAATTTCAAACTCTCAAAAATGAAGGGAATGAAAAAGGTTGTAGAGGTTACGTGTCCGCGGAGGAGAGAGTGTTGCAAATGGTCAAGCTCTGTCTATCAAGTGAAGTTAAGCAGAACGATAATGGCCACAGAGTACGTCGAGGAATGACAATCAGTCACTCCTAGAGGCCCGGCAGGTGAGCTGTCACTGCGCAGATTTAATTCATTACATATTTGCTCTTATTATCCTTCAGGTCTATTTTCGTAGATGTAGGGAGAGCAGGTTAGTGCACCTCTGTTTTTTTCTCAATATTATCCCCTCCACATTAGACACATTTACATGGATAGCAATGTTCTGATATTAACCCAATTAAAATATGGCCTGAATAAGCTACTGCATGTAACCAGCCCTTTCTGATTACCTTAACCCTTAGGAGTCCTGGACTATTTGGCTCTTTTTGAAATCCTTTGTATATGCATTTGTACCCCACATAAAAATCATTTTTCGGTGAACTATCCCTTTAATGTTAATCTTAACAAATAAACCGATTACATACAAAAATGTAGAATATTACTCATCATTGACTTTTGAAGGTACTTACACTCTCGTCGAGTTCATTGTGGAGCTTCCTGTGGGTCTCTGCAATCTCCATAAGAACCACACCTAAGAACATCGAGAGCAACGTTTAGTATTGGAAGATCATTACAAAGAAAGAGAAACTTGCTGTGACTGTATGGTCCTGTGGATTTGTACTGGGACCAGGCTCAAGAGGAGATTTTAAGTAAGAGTGTGACACTTAGGGAAATATGCTTCCTTGCATAGACTGTATATAAAGGTGGAAGACATGACAGCTCCCTAAAAGTGAAGCCAAAATGTCTCAATCGCCGCCTAGAGTCTGGCTGCAGTGTAGCTCATAAACCCTGACTCCTCCATGTGAATGGATGGGACATGGAGGACCAAACTCAAAAGTCAAAATAAACGTTAAATACATTTATCTCAAAGGTGCTTTCCGTCATTTAACGTAGTTCTTACCACACTGGTGTGATGTTTAAATGCAAATTGTTCCAGGAAGTTTAATTAGTCATTTGGGGTTAAACATGATAATTGACAGCTGGGATTCCCTGGATACATCTAATCTTGCTTTTTATCAAGCCTTACATCTATCTTTACAGCCCCCATTTTACAGATGACTTATCTCCTTTCAATATTTAAAGAGCTGTCAATAAGTAATCTCTATGAAAGGTTCTGGTATTGTGCGGTCAGATACAGAACAGTCTCCATTCATGGACAAGCTCCACTGTAGATAGAGCAGCATATGACATGAGACAATGGGAGTGAGTCAATACTGTAAACAGAGGTGGACAATCATAGGTAAGCAGTTTATAGTGCTACCTCTGTCACAATGGGGTGAAATCTAGACTGGAGGTTTACTATAGGACACGGTGTTAAAACAGTATGGAACAACACATCTGGACATGTGACAGTGTCATAATGAGAGACTTCGTGGGTTTCATCACCTTCGGCACGGGCGCCAGGTTTGCTCTGTGACTTTCTTCTTAATTTGATCCTGCACCTAAACACGAACTCCTCTGCCCTCACACACACACCTGACCCAAAACCAGACATTCCTCCCCACACACGGCCACTCAAAGCAAACAAACGTAATAACCCGGCGGCACAGAGGTGCACTTCTGTGATCCAGCAGGCAGCGTCCAGCTACAACAACATTGCCCTCTGAAGGTCACCAGAACGTACTGGTAAAGGCTGCCTTTGTCCCTCGACAGAGAGGGGTGGCGCTGGACGCTGGGGCTGTTTGTACAGCCCCAACAACGGGCCGCGTGCCGTGGAAGGGGGCAGGCTGAGGATTTCTGGGAGGGGGCGTTCAAAGAGGCTGTTGTACACCTGCAGGTTTCACCTTTGGGGTTAACAAGGTGTGAACACATGCCCGAGGGAGGCTGCAGAAGGTTTTAGAGTTTGGGATGAATACGGACTGTGGAGTGCATGATTCTGTCATATGAACAAGTGAAGAAGGGGAGTTGGCGATGAAAGAGACAGAGTGTGAAGAGGTCTTAATGCCTGCTGGTTTTCAATCCATGGAAATAAAAGTTTAAAAATAATATTTCTAACTCTAGTGAGAATCAAAGTCCACACAAAAGACATACCTGGTTACACAACTTGTTTTAAATGTCTACCAGTTGTTCAAGTTCATGAACAACACCGGGATGCCTCTCCTCCGTTTATCTTATCTTCTATCTCACTCTGTTGCCAGCAATTCGATCGTGAGTATAAGTGCCAAGATAATCGAATCTCCCCTCGACAATTTCAAACATATCATAAAGTGTGTTGTGTATGTAGATACTGTGACTCACATTGAGAAAATGAACTTTGACCATTAAAACACACGTTGCTCACTGGTGTGTGTTTTCAACTCAGCTGATATGACGACATACGCCAAAGGGGAAAAACACCAAGCTCCAAGAGAAGGGTGACAAAGCATAATAAAATACAATATAAGAAAAGAGAGATCCTTTTGTATTGTGATAAACAAGCTGCTTTAAAGAAACTGTTCCTCTTAGGAGCATTCATTTGTTCTTGTTCTTTTGCACCACCTGTATGAAATGCCTGTTTTGCAAGACAACTGATAGGGCAGAGGGCGACGCCTTTCACATTCCCAACAGGTGACGTGGTTTATGGGCTGGCAGTGCCCTTCGCCTTCCCATCTCCTGCCTATCTGGAGTGTGGTGAGGGAGCTGTACAATGTGTGGTGGCGCCCTGGCAGAGCAAACAGTAGCGGCTGACCTGCTGGCACCTTATCTCCGGCTCACCTTTATTTCACCACTTTATCGTTGGTGCTGAAGTCAGCGGCGGCCGTTGGTCATCTACTCTTCACGCTCCACTATCACGCCCATGCATCAGTCGGGCTTGTACTGTACGTGCAGGCTTAAAGTGAGTGGGATGAAACGCAGCCACCTCCTATGTGACTCAGGGCTGAATGGTACCTCAGTGCAGGTGGTGAAAGGTCGTGTTTGGTGGCTGCCGCATATGAGCCTCGTATTCATAATGACGTTACTGTGACTCATGGTAATGGCATCATGGTGGAAACACAAATATTTACGTTGATGAAACTCCGTAAGGACAATGGGAGTGTGATCTTACGAACTCCTCTGTCATCCACTGAGGGGAAATCCAGTCATCTTCATTTACAACCACACCTTGTTGAAACAAACTGCATCTCACAACTCCTAGAATAGGGACATATTTTCAAAACTCTTCGAACAACCACAAGCAACAACCTCGATCCAGCTCCAGATCAGATAATGATTTACCTGTAGCTTTCCTTTTTTGGTCAACTACAATTTCCATGTTCCAGAAGTAAGTCTGACACTGCTTTGAGGCCAGTGTTTGTTGCACACTTGTAAACAAGGGGATTGCCAGGTGTGCATAGGTTTAGAATTATTCATTTCTGGAAATATGAAAGTACAGCAACACACTGTAGCCGCACACTGCAGGCTCTGTGTTTACTGCAGGACGCACTACAGAAATTTGCATTCAGTTTTGAGCTTGCATAACAGAAACTCTCAAAACACAATCTCACTGACAATATTCTGAACACGTACACAACTTAGACCACATACGGTTTCACTGCCGTTTTCCCTATTAGCTTGTTGAAGCACATTTATACACATTTAACTTGCAAACACTGATTTGAATCTCGTATTTACATTCCTCACAATTTGCGTGTAATTTGCGTCGCTACCTTTGTGCATTATATTACGGTCTTTGCTCACCTGGAAAGACAGAAGTAGCTTTGTAGGCTTTGTAGCCTTTGTAGCTTATAGTTCATGCAGTTGGCATATTTACACCATCATAACAATGTACACTATTTTAATTCTTATTGACTATTTAATCACTTCGTCCATAAAAAATGTCAAAAAAGGTGAAATAACACCCATCATCTTCAAAAGTCCTGAACTTTGAATTTTCAGTGATGCAGTAAATGACATAAAAGCTACATGTTCTACATTTTATCACTAATTGTGCTTTAAACAACCTAAATGATTAATAGATGAATCAAACTAGCTGCGGATTATTTTATTGGGCTAATTAATAATAATTTCTTCACACACACACACACACACACACACACACACACACACACACACACACACACACACACACACACACACACACACACACACACACACACACACACACACACACACACACACACACACACTAAAAGAGAGTAGGTGCCATTCTTGACTCTCATTCAGCATGTGGACTGTCTGCAGTAGATCAATTGCACCGACAGACTGACAGACCTGCCATTACACACAGCACATAACACTTTTTGATTATACGAACAGGTTACTGCAACATATCTTTATTTAGCCGACAGTATTCAGAAAACTGAAGGCAGACCTCAAATAACCTAAAAAACTAAATTTTTACGTCATACAGGTTGAGGTTACCAGCGATTTCCAGTAAATACTGTCTGAAACCTGTAATATCCCGTGATACTGAGGGTTCCAGAAGAATCGCAGGATATTTTAGTAAAACGACAGGAGTGTTACAAGGCTCCAACTTCACGCCTTATTGAGCAGTAAGCCTGTGGTCCTTTCGGGAAACTACCGATGGACTGGGGAGCCTTTAGTTTAATGGTGAGTGCAGAATGGACAATGGTGTTTGAGGTCTGGGATCATTAGAGAGTTGTGGAGTGTGACGAGAGAAAGAAGAATCATAACTCCCGTCCCTTTGTATTTTACATATTTCAGTCTGGTTTGGGACTGTGTTTATGTAGTTGATGTAAGACACAGACAAACACACACACATGCCCACACACACTGTTTGGGGTGCAACAAATGACAAATGACATTTTTCTGTCCAATTGTTGTGAACACAATATTTCAGGAACACCTTGAGAGGCTTTCTCCACTCAAGTGTGAACTGATTCGATTTTGGGGATCAAAGGTCAAAAGTCAATGTTGTTGTGACCTCAAAAAGCATAATTCTGCTTCATGAATGAGATATCTTGGAAATATCCTGAGGGAATCCTTTCAAATTTAAACTGGTTGGACTTGGGAGGTCAAAGGTCAAGACCATGGTGGCCTTATATATGATATCTCAAGTCTGCATTTCAGAGGTCAAAGGTCACTGTGACCTCACGAGTCCTGAAACGAATGTATGTATACTGAAACTGCACTGGTTGGCATCATGTGCAGATAAAAGTGGTTTCTATCTACAGAGCAAATACTCCTGTGAAATAGGTCTAAGATGTTTGAAATGTCACAGACAGCAACAACAACCTCAACCACCCTTCAGAAGAAATGACTGCTCTCGAAAACAGAACCCAGTTAGAGTGGCTATCAGCGGGAAACACTCCCCGTTCTGAATCCTCCTTCTCCGGGGGGGAAGAAAAACTCTGGCTGGCATCACCATTTCTCATGCTGTCAGTATTCTTAAATATTTCAACAACAACAAAAAAAACTATTTCGACTGAAGCTTGACAAAACAGCTCAGAGAAAAGGTGGAAGGGGTGGGGTTCGTGCTATTCTTTCTCCATTTGTAATCTCAACATTTCAGTCCTTCAATAGGCCTATACCTGCTTTTCACAGTGGAATAGCAACTCCCTGTGGAGTCCAGCACAGGAAGCTTCTAATTGTACACCCACTGAAACTGAAAAATACACAATCAGATGTAGGGCATAACAGCAACACGGCCATGGTACCGTACAATAGGTGGATAGCAATAAAATGCAATTTATTAACCAGTGTAAAGCTATGATCTCACAGGTAGCAGCTTTAAAGCGATGTACTCTACATATTTTACTCAACTATGGCCACTGTGGCCTAAAGTATAATGAAAGAATAATGACACATTTAAATGTACAATATGTTACTTCAACTCTCAATCGAAACAGAAACAAAAGACCTAGTTCGATGACGTTGTGAGGCAGCGTGTTATTATGGGACTTGTCTTCACCGCCTTTGCAGAATGAAAATGTACCTGACGTGACTCAGGTGCAAATCATGTTCACGGATGAGGTAAAAAAAAACAGCGGAGCCCCAGGGGTTAGAGCAGAGACAGGCAAAGCCACGGGTGAAGCTAATATGATGCAACTAAAAAGCGTGAATAGAATTGTATAATATGTTGTATGACGATGTAAGTACACAAGTTAACAAAATATAAAACATAGGTCCAGTCGGTTTTAGACAAGTTAGGTATGATCTGGTTACCCTTTGATAATATTTGTGAAAGAAAGTACTTGATGTGTGTATGTATATCCATGTATATAAAGCATAAACAGAAGTAGAGAGCAGCTGTAACATCAGCTAATTTGTAAGATGAGGATCGTCTACCCGCTACTGCCAAAGTTCACATGATACTAATGTAATATACATGTCTTACAATTTTCAAATACTTGGCATTGTTGGTACAACTACTAATTGGTACAAGCACAAATCATGTAAGAGTCTATGTTTCCCTAATTGTCATACAGTTTGAGCCTCCACACACACACACACACACAGTTAAGACTTTGGGGTTTGGTGAGGCAGATGGAGGAACGGGGGGGACGAGCCTGGATCCCTGGTCTGTGTCTGTCTGTCTGTTTGTTTAGCGTGTTTGCTGCTGCTCTCACTACAGCGTGTGAGAGAATTCCCACCGTCTCGCTGTCGTCTAGTTCAGCCCGTCAAGGGAGAGCTGCATATCTGGCAGGTTGTGAGCTTATCTTTACTAGAAGCCATTTTGAGACGTTTCTATATGGAGTTGGATTCTTTCTATTTAAGGTCAAATGAAAGGCCGCAAGCTAATGTTTTCTTTTTTCTACCATTCTTCAGTGGTCAATTTGGACCAGTCAAGTTTCACTTTACACGCACACATTCAGCAACAGGCACACGCTGATATAAGCAGACGTTAAACATTTCACTCTCACTCACATTCCAGTACGGCTGTAATGAACAAAAACCCTGAACAGAGGAAACTAGAAGTAACTTGGGGGTGTTTGTGAAGTTGTTTGCGCCTTGTTTTCGGCATGCAGTGAAAATGCAGCCGGCCGACCGAAGAACATATCATTTAATGAAGCGATGAAGTACTGGCATTGTTGAGTGACAGGTGTGGTGTGACCTGACAAACTCGACCAACGTTTCATAACACAAGGGCATGGAGAGCTTCTCCAGTCACGGTAAATGTTTCACTGCACTCTGCTAGACAAATAAGAATCACGAGAATGGCACTCAGCAGAGCACAAACCTCCGCCGAGGTGCCAACAATCCCCTTAAACAAATTGAAACCAAGCTGCACCAAATTTCAAACACTTATAGATATCAGTTCCCTTAAATTTGCCTGATTTTCTCAAGATCCTTTAATTATTCCATGAGAAAATGGTGAATAACGCACCTAAATTGGATGGGTTCTTTCCTGACACCTGGTCCGTTCTGTAGTTTTTGCCTAATCTTGATCAAAAACAAACAAACGGGTGAAAACATAACCTCCTTGGAGGTTATAATCTGGAACACAGATTTCCTTTCCGAGTGAAAATATTTCTATGAGTGCAGTGTTAATTTGCAGTGACAGGGATTTTCGTGTCTAGGTGTATCTAGATATCTCAGCCTGCTCGGTTGACGTTTTATTCTAGGAAATGACGGATGTCTGAGAGTCTGCTAAGTTAGCATTAAGAAATGTCCTCGTAGCTTTCTTTTCAGACAGACGCTTCTATAATCATCCACTCTGCTACAAAACTTGAAATCAATGTTTAGGTGCTGATTGGTCAGAGGAATATCTTGATGAAACACTGCCCACTGAAATGACTTCACTGTGACATCTGTAGCTTCTGCGGGTTTCCTCTTGTCTTTGTTTACATTTCCACCATATGTGACAGGCCGATCCCAATCTTGTGTCTCTCACACTGTGACAGCTCTGTGAAAACCACTTCCCCCTTCACACAGGCTGACGTTTCATCAAAATCTGTTTGACTTGGCAGTAATGCAAATGCCAACTGAAAGAAGAGAGCTCAGTCAGAAATACCCATTGACAATCCACAGGCTTTTTTCTCAAAGCCACTCATCCAAATGTAAGTAATATTCACCGCGGTCACCATTTTCCTTTAAAAGACGATCACAGGATATTATCTCTCCATTTTAAACTGTCCCCCTCTGACTCCTTGCCTGCATATCCACCTGATATGACATGAGGCCACGCCGTTTTGAAAGCCAGAATATAAAACAGAACGACTTGATGAATTTAATAGCACTGCATTAGGACCCCTGATAGAATAATTAGAGATGAGTCATGGGATGAATGCAAAACAAACTCGAAAACATGAGGACAGCCTCAGAGAGGAGAGGAAGCATGAAGTGAACCTCGGCTCTGCTGCTGCTGTGTCACGAGGGTTCAGCCAGTGTTATTGCCAGATGTTTGCGCTATTGATTCCAGTATACGTCAGGATGTTTCATATGTGGAGAAGTTACTTTCATCATTTCCAGGTGACTTTTTAAGAATCTTTCTGCACCTAGAAAAATTTCCCCAAGCACTTCGATGAGAAGACAACTCTTGTGTGTGTAGGGTACATGTTTGAGACTCCAGCCAGCAGCCATAGGGGGTGCAGCTCACCTGGGTCAAATTTACAGAGTAATTGTGTTATTTGTATGAATCGACCTGCAGTAGGTTAACAAGAGATACTTGGCCGTGAGCAGTGACTTCTGGGAGTCCTGTCAAGTTTAACCTTCAAGTTAGTCAAGAGAGTTGTGCTTGTAAAACTCCACAGATTGGTGTTTTTACAGTTGTTTTACTGGAAGGTCGCTGGCTTCAGACAGAGCTGGGATAGCGGTTTCCACCTGTTATCATGTTCTACACTTAGCTACGACAGTATAGTATGTTAGTATATTCAGCAGACACATGAACATGGTTCAGATTTTCTCATCTAACCCTTGAGAAGAAAACCAAATGTCAAATTATTCTTTTAAAGGAGACATATACTTTTAAAGGAGACATATACATGTACTTATTCTAACTGTTCTAGGTTGTTGGTGAATATAAAAGTTCTGCAACATTTCAAAACCATAAGTTTGTGGTAAAACGAGCTCTGCTGCCCGTAAAGTCCCTGAACACCCTCGTCATTAGCCCGGACTGACACTTCTGCATCACTGTGATGTCATGTGACGTAACCTTTTTCAAGTTCAAGTCTTCATCACAGAGACGTTACAGTTTGGATTTCGCTCACTGTCGGTCGATTTTCGACTTGGACACTCACCAAGCTCTCTGGAGACCGGAGACACCATGGCATTCTCCCCGATCTTTGACACTGCTTCAAAATAGACCTTTCCGGCAAGAGTCATCGCTGCGTGGGGAGACACACAAACATCGTCAAGTTACTCGCTGGTTAAAAACAAGATTTAAAAGATCTGCTTGTGTTCTGGTGTAAGAGGATTTTAGAGGGGGGTGAAAACTTTGATTACCTGAGACGGATTTCTCATAGTTCTTCCCGAGGGTGACCAGGTTCCTCAGGCCCGGGTTGAACTGCTCCATCACATTCTGGGACAAAGAGCAGAGATTAAAAAATATGTGTAGGGACGCGACAATCACTGCTTCTCCTGAGATAATCTGCCTTGTTTTAAACTAAGAATTCATTATGACACGTCACACCAGGAAAAGCACAGGTATAAATGAACAGCGATTACTGGAACGCCACTGTCAATGTTATGAGGAACACTTTGGCATTTCCTCCTGTGACGAGTCCAAATATCTGCTGTAAAAGAGGCAACTCTTAAACATCCCTAATTTCTGATCCTTTTGGGTTTTTACAGGAGGGAGCTTAGAAGTCCTGAGGGTCATTTTTGTGGAAGTGGGTGGGGACGAACAATACACACTCAAGAAAACAAGTGCAAACGTTGGAGCTGTTGCTTCTATAAATATCGCCACGCGAGAACAATAAAAACTTTCAATTTTTAACCCGACCCCTACGCCTCCGTCCAAAGAGCCAAGTCCCAAACAAAGTCACAGCTATTTGCAGCGTGGACCTCATCAAGACCCCCCACCACACTTCTTTCTCTCCTCCCCCCCTCTCTCCCTCTCCTTTCTCTCACTTTCTATTGAAATGACTCAACAATCAAGTTCTGTTCACCTCCCCGGCTCCATTCCCCAGACACACCCTCGGCAGAACAATAAAGGAAGGGGCAGGTATGACTTTAGATGCAGAGAAGAGGGCAGAGTGGAGGAGAGAGAGAGAGAGAGAGAGAGAGAGAGAGAGAGAGAGAGAGAGAGAGAGCGAGAGAGAGAGAGAGAGAGAGAAAAGGGAAATATTCTTCCTTGTTTTCTTTTTGTTTTGTCTCTCTCTCTCTCTCTCTCTCTCTCTCTCTCTCTCTCTCTCTCTCTCTCAGCTGAAACTGTGTTATGAGTCTGTCACACACACACACACACACACACACACACACACACACACACACACACACACACACACACACACACACACTGTATTGACAAACCAGTGAGGACATTCCACTGAAACACAATTCTGTTTCTATGAGAAATAAAATAGATGGAACCTATTTATATGTATTATATTACATATGATCTATTTTCTTCTCATGTTCCTTTATTTTATTATCAGAGTTTCTAAAGCACGGTTGCTAGATAAATAAAGTTTATCATTATTACTAACATTTAAGTTTAGAGCCAATAAGATACCATACGATAAACTTTTACAACTTCAAGAAGTGCTTTCTCTTATATGTTTCTTATTTTTGTTGATATATGGGGACATGAAATCCTCACAGGAACTTGAGTCCAACTCCACACACACACACACACACACACAGGCTTATCAAGTGTGAGATGCAGCAATGTAAAGTTGATTAGATTAATCTGGGAAGACTAAACAGGATTGATCCCATGATCAAGTGGCTATTGATCTGGTTTTAGTGGATTGATTTGATTGTTGGGTTGTGTTTAAACGTCTCTCTCTCTTTCATCACACGAGACAGGCAGGAGGACTTTGACTTCACTTTGATTTACGCAGCTTCTAATCACAGGGTGTGTCCCTATTGTTGTTTGACTTTTCTTTTATTAGACTTCATAAATACTTTCTTTCCCCGGTAAACAACAAGTTCTGCAAGTTGCTCATACAGGTGATTCCCTACAGTGTGAACGCAAGGATAACGTGTGTTTTATATGCAGTAGATAATAAAAGGAAATAAATCTCCCATAAAACGTGACCGGTCCCAATAAAAGACAATTATTACACCTCTGTGACTTGTTTTATGATCAGGGGGGAAAATGCAACAAGTGGAATCACAACACAACTCTGAAAAGCTGGTGTCCAAACACAAACACAAACCAAGCGCAGCCTATTATATACAGTTCTGTGTGTCACTCACCTTGTACGTGCTTTCCGTGAGCTTGCTCACACCGTCTGGAGCCCGAGACATGATGGCAGCTTGTTTCCCCAAAGCCCACAAGTACAATAAAAATAAAAACAACTGTAAAAAAAAGAAAGAAAAATATAGATGGAAGGCTTCGTAGTGCAGGTGTTCACTTCACCGCGAATAGTAAATCCCAGAGGCGGACCTGCTCCCTGTCTGCACCCTCACCCTCACTGCGCGCATGTGGACACAGAGACGCTCAGCAGCCGCGGGGGGAGGACGTCATACTGACAGGAACGAGGAACAGCGACAGAGAGAGAGAGAGAGAGAGAGAGAGAGAAAGGGAGCTCCTCGTGCGGAGGGAGGAGGCGGGGAGGGTGTTTGTATGACGTCAGAGAAGGCGTTACACTAAAAGTTCTGGTGGCATGTGATTTTCCCATTATTATTATTATTATTATTATTATTATTATTATTATTATTATTATTATGGTTATTGTTAATACAAGTCAGTTAATCAGTTAGTTAGTTAAGCTTTATTTGCAAAAACTGAATAGGCCTACAAGTGACCAAATACACACTTTACCTTAAATCCACAGGGATTAAAACACACAGACTTTAGTTCCAGTGTTTCCAAAGACATGATGAATATACCTTGTGTAAATTGTAAGCCAAGGCCATTATGATCACATGTTGTGAGTCACTTAATCAAAACATAAAACTATGCATAACATTACAAATAATAAAAATAATAATAATAAATATTATTATAAGAACTTAAAATGTTCTTTATCTAGTAGATAAAAATAGAATACTTTGGGCCATATTACCAAAGTAGCTATAATCAAAAGTAGACCTAGTTGTTGTGCAGTAAAATGTGACATATGTGAGTATGACATTGGTAAAATATGATATTGCATTAATTGTAAATAATATATATATATATATATAAAATAAAAAATAAATAGATTTACCTATTTACATTAAAGTATAGACTTTTAATTCAACTGATTGATGGATTTTTTTTATGCACATTTATCTTTATTATCATATTTGTCTGCACCACTTGACAACATGCCTGGTAATTTCTAATTTAAAATGTAGAAACAGTCACTGTAAGCTTCATGGCCCTGTGGTTGTGTTGATCTTGGGTGTTTAGCGCCACCATGTGGATATGTCGTGTTTCAGACTAAAACATTAATATTTTAGTCTTTATTTAGTTATTTCGGAGAGATTCAGGATATCCCTGAATGTCAATGATAGCATGATTACATTATCAAGATAATTAAAAAAACATAAATGAATATGTAGTAAATTAAAAGAGAAACACAATTTAAAATAAATATACAATATATATATAGTATATAGTATATAGTATATATAGTTACAAGTGAGCATAAAAAAACATGAAGATTGAAACAAGAACACAGAAATGAGATAGAAGTTGAGGCAGGGAAGTTAGTGATGAAGAATACAGACCATTTACCATTGAAGATTTATAATGAGAGGCTGACTCACCTAATTTAGACTCGGGTGACCTTAAGACAGTCATTTGAGCAACGTTGATCAGCCAGTTTAATAATCTCCCCTCAGGCTGCAGATAAACAAACATTATCAAACTCACTGAAGGCCTCAGCCAACTTATAGGGATGAAATGTTGATTGGCAGCAGAATGATAGTCTGTGGGTCTAAGATTCCTCCACTGTCCTTGTGAAATGACTCTTTAGGTCTCGTTTCTGTTCCGGAGAACCATGAAAATACAACGTGCAACATTTAAGACGATGTCCCACATCTCTGAGAGGAATGTGACCCAGGCCAGAAGCCTCCTGTTCAAAAGCTGGTTGTTTCTCCGCAGCCACATGATTGCAACGCATGGTGACAATTTCAAGCCTTTACAGCCCCCACCACCACCATCACCACCACCAGCAGCAGCCCACACACCCCATGTAAAACCACTCTGCTTTAACTTTAGTCCTACTGGAGGTCCCTGCAGTGATCTCCTGCTACAGCGACAGCAAACATGGAAAGGTAAAATCTACAATCTGCTTCCTGTAAGACTTTTGTCACTTTTCTACATTTTCATCCTTAAACCTTTGGACATGTGCCCGCAGAAAAAATGCCTTCTGGATCGTGATGCTTCTTCTCCCGGTGCTCCTGGGTGTGGCAGAGACTACGGGCCCTTTGTCAGATTTAGGTAGGTCAACCATCTTTTCTTTTATACTTTTCTGACAGGCAAAGTAGCTTTGTTAGTGATGCACATCTTCTCCTTTAAACAGAAAATATTGCCGGGAAGCTGGTTTTCTATCAGACGGAGGGAAATGCCACCTATGTGAGAGACATGGGAGATCTGGCGTCAGATGTTCCCACAGAGACCATGTTTGAACTCTTCGATCCCCAGAGGAATTTCAGCAGATCTAAATTCACCTATACGTGGGATTTAGGCAACGGGTACATGGATTATTTTATTTTTTTCATTATTTAACATTTTCACAAAAAGTTTTGGGATATTTTTTTTGTTTTTAATTTCCACTTCTTTTGATCTGTGATGCAGAGAAGTGATCCAGGGGACAGAGCCGGTTGTCCGCTACCATTACCCAGAGTCAGGGAACTACACACTGCGGCTGAAAGTGGGAGTCAACGTGACCAAATACACTCCAGCAATCACTGGGGTCTACTCCACAGACGTCCAAGTGCTCGGTTTGTATTTCCTGTAAACATATTGGGATGAGATGAGTAGAAAAGTGTTCATGTAATGTTTACTCAAATTTCTTTGAACTTTATTTCCTTGAAAGGAATAAGAATGATCAGATGATGAAAAAAACAAGGTTTGAAAGATCGTGAAATGATGTGACGTAACCCTCAGTACTAAATGAAATCAAAGAATATATTTAAGTAAAAGTACATTTGTATCGTTCCAAAGAAAACCCTGAAATAACTTATAACTGAATTTTGTTTTTAAGATGCCATCAAAAACATTGAGCTGAGGAGCCCTTCAGATTACGAGGTGGCTCAGGACTCCAGTTTGGCTTTTCACGTTGATGGAAGGTAAGCTGCATTTAGTGTTTGTTCATCTTTTATATGTTTTCACCCCCTGTTTGTTTGTTTGTCTTTGGCTTGTTTGTTTGTTTGTAAGGCCAGGCAGTTTTATTTATAAAGCATATTTCCTACATAGGGGTTTAGATTCAAGGTGCTGTCCAAGGACATTAAAAACAACACAGACAAAATATATAAAAAGAAACTTTTAAAATCACAACGCACAGTTTGAGATGATTTTCAAGCAAAATACAAGAGATTAAAAAGAGTACAATAAAAGAGGTAAAAGAAATCAAAAGGATAAATCTGTGTACATTTTCTTAAAAATAAGTTGAAAGAGTAAAATAATAGAGATATAATGTGTAAAATAATAATATAAAATTATATGTGAAAAACAGTTGTGAAAAACAGTCATGTAAACAAAATTACATGTCAACAACTGGATGGATTTCCACGAAACTTGGTTGGAGGAAGTGCAATGAGTCAGGGAAGAGCCCATTCAATTTTACATTTGATCCAGATAAGGGTGTGGAGCCATGAATAATTTTGTTTTACTTTGTTTTTTTTTTACATTTTCACTGATTTCACAGGGATCTTGATGTAAAATAATCAGGCATGTTTATGGAACTGATATCTATGTGTGTGTGAAATTTGCTGTTGGTTTAAATTAAGGGGACTGTTGGGCCTTGGTGGAGGTATGACCTAAACTGAATGCTATTCCAGTATTCTAGTAAATAAGGTTAAACTTCTGTGTGTGTGTGTGTGTGTATTTGTGTGTCTTCAGTCCTCCTATGTGGGTGTGCTGGCGCTTCCTGCCCTACTGTGTGCCGGACATCATGGGCGGCTGCACACTGACCATGTTGTATGAAAACACGCTGAGGCTGAACCACACCTTCACCTCGGCCGGCATCCACTGCCTGGACATCAGTGTCCGCAATGAAATCAGCAAACTGCAGACCTCCTTCAGTCTCTATGTCAAGAGGAACAGTGAGTGACCACATGTACAGTACACACACACACACACATTACATTAACTCACATTGATTTTAACCTTAACCTAAACCTTGACCTTAATTATTTTAATGTTTAGGTTATGTGGACTTGTTTTTTTGTCCCCATTAGGAAGACAAATCCCAATAATGTGGCAATATTACAGTGTCAACCGATTCAGGTCCCCACAACATGAGAAATATGTCATACTTGGACCACACACACACACACACACACACACACACACACACACTCACACACACACACACACACACACACACACACACACACACACACACACACACACAGGCTGTTTCCCATTCAAAGAGCCAGAAACACAAAGTCACAAGTCATATGTCTCATTTACTGCAAATTATTTGTCATTTTTGTTTATAAAACCATCTGTTTAATAATGTCAAAGGTGCACTGTCATTGTCATCGTGCACTGTCCTGGCCTGTGGCTGCAGAGTGTAGTTGCTCATGTTTCACAGCTCATTCCAAGATTCCACAGAGGGCGGGCTCCTAAGCAATTGCAATTGTCTTGGTTGCATTTTTTTTGCATAACTAAATATCTGTAGTTGTCAGTCATTCTACCAAATAACCTTTCACTGTTTGTTTCGCAACCGCTAACGCCTTCATCCAAATCCCCGTGACGACTTTTACATGATCAACAACTCTCCCCCTCCCATGTGACGTCAGGCTGTGAACGACCCTGAGAGATAGATTGATAGATAAGATAGAAAATCTCTATTGTCCGCTTGTGTGGAAATTTGTCTTTGGCGACAAAGCAGAGCACATGATGTGATAAAACGGGTTCAAAGAAGTTCACACCCTGGGATTCCACTTCCAACATAGCTGATAAATACAATATAGTGACTTCCAACATAGCTGATAAATACAATATAGTGACAGGTTCTAAACCCTGGGACTATTAGTCAAGTTTCTAAGTATCCATCTTATAATTTCAGTTTAACTTGACAGGAGATAACGTTTTTAAGATAGATTATTGCTCTCGATGTGACACATGCCTTGTGGTGTGTGTGTGTTGGCTTTACATGGAAAAGGTAAAGACTACAATGAAAGATGTTCCCATGATGGATTAACTGCAGAGTCTCAGGAATGTAAAGTTGACATGCAAGGTAATGAGTTTTGTACACTCAAGCATCAGAAAGAATGCGAAAGCTTTTAAAGCGATGTAATATTTTCCTAAACACAGACACTACAGCCGGAGCATTCCTGTGTCTCTCTGTGGTGATAACTCTTATTTCTGACACTAGCAGTGCTAAAATATGAAGAAAATTGTAAAGAAGTAGCACTTTATCTTTCCTTATATCCTTTTAACCTAATAACCATTAAGTAATTATACGTGTGTGCTGTTTATGGAGGTGACTTTTTATGTTATTATACAGTATATTATCATAGCCTTCAACTTCATCTGTTTCATGGTAAATAAATTACATTTGTCTGCTATTGATACAACCCTAAGATCAACATACAAGCACCAAATATCTAGAAGAAAGAACATCAGAAATGAAATAAGATTATATGATAATAATCTGACTATTGATCTTATTCTGAATAAGACATTGTTTCAATTGAGTAGCTAATAGAATATCCCATTCATAGTCCTAATTACATTACATGACAGAGCATAGAGATGCGAAATGGGAAATGTTGACGTATCAAACTAGAGGCTTAAAATGATCGAATCATATCTGAGAAAACAATAACAATATATACAAACAATTCATTTTATAGTTTTTATTAATAAAAAACACTTTCACAAAACTCTTTTTACCCAACAAGTATTTGATGAGGCCACACATGACGCCACATGAAAATAAAACGTGGGGTAATCTCAGGGAGGAAAGTTCAAGCTCCACCTCCTCCACCAGTGTGCCAGTTATGATTGGCTGGAAAGACGTCGCATGAAAAACAGACGCGTGATCCATATTCACAACAACACAACGAGTACGAATATACACATAGGAGCATCAATATTTTATTATAGAATAGAATATATCAGAATATTGTTGACCATGTAATCAAAGTCAATGATACCGTAGATCAGAAAGGTGCAGCTACATAACCAAAAGAGAAACAATATCTCTGAAAACAGGATTGGTTTCTTTTTTTTTTGTCAAATATTGCTCATCTATCTTGTTCTCATCCAATTCAACCTTATCAAACGGATTTCTTGAATCGTTCTATTCCTGGAAGAATGGATTCATTCATTAACAAACTCTGACTAAAGCTCTTCAACGTTCCCGACCACTTTCTGCAAGGCTCCCCTACCTCTCCATATAATTCCCTGTGTAGACTTAATGTCATTTTGAATCCGAATGAACCAAAAATCAATGACTCTTTGTTCTGATTTACCAGTTTCATCTAGCGCGTGCATGCAGCTAATAATTCGTTCATGTTTTACAATCAAAAAGATTCTTGTAACTGCGATGAGCTGTGTTGTGTCATGAGGTGTTTCAGAGAGAAACGTACCATGTGGCATTTAGCTGTGTTAGTTCCACAGAGAGCGAGGAGACAGGGAGACAGCGTGGTCAGCACATGTCTGATCGATTCGCTGCTGTACCGATCCAAATGAAACTCAGATTAACCAGCTTTTGATGTCACATTCAAATGGCAAATCATAACTTTACTGGGGTTTGTTTGGTTGTTTGGTTGATTGATTGATTGATTGATTGATTGTTACTTTGTTTGATTGATCGATCGACCAACTGGCCGACCGACCGACCAACGTATTGATTGATTGTTTGATTATTTGATAGAATGATTGATTGATTGATTGTTTATTTGTTTGTTTGTTTGATTGATTGATACAACAGACATCCCATAATATTGAGCAGATGACAGTTGAAAGACAGCATCTTCCTTTATTTCACCCTAAATGAGATCTACACATAGATATTTACAATCATTTTAAATTAAAAACACTCAGATTAATTATTTGCACATGAACAGCAGTTTCAAATATTGTTATCGATTAGAACTATACACTCACAGATAACACGCTTATGTTTTTTCCTGTGTCACTCGCAGGCAACCCGCACCTCCTCTTCATGCTGTCATGTGCTGCCGTCCTCATCGCCACTTTCTCCTTCATCGCTGTCATCGCCTGCCGCAAGAGAACACAGGTACATAAATGACTTAATGTGCTGCTAAATCTTAGAATTTATCACATATAAATGTCTTCTTTAATACGTCGGTGTAACGTTTCATGACCCTGGGTTTAATGGGGATGACAGGACACGGATATAGTGTCCTAGTTGGTTTCTTCCAGGTCATAAAAGTAAGTAGAGGTGAAATAAAGCTCTTCATCACAGTATAATATTGTTTAAGATTAATTGATTTGTATGGATTTGTGTTTGTTTGTAAACCTCCTTGATTAAATCAATGGTTGCATGCTCCCAAACGACCACAAGGAGGCGATCTGCGTCTAGAAATAAATTACACCTGGGCAGAAATTTGAGTGAGAAGAAGAAGCTCCCAGAAAAACCAACCTGCTTTAAATATGTGACTGATCTTTATTGCTTGTGCATTTGCAACAGACATTTCACAGATTAACCCTTTGATAAATGTCATTTAGCAGATTCCTGTGTCCAGCAACGCTTTATACCTGAAGAATCCAGAGTCAGACGGCCAGAGCACGATTCTCTTTAAATTCTCCAACCTGGAGAGAGGAGAGAAGGAGCCGCTCCTCCTGCAGTGTGGGACTCAATACTTCTCCTAAGCACCACAGTTCCAGAGGCTGCTACATGCACATGTATATACATTTGGCAGCAGGAAATACACACCTATGCCTTTATAGAAGCAATGACCACTTTCCTCTTTACACATATCAACATGTTATAGGTTTATATCCCTACATCTGTGGATGACCAGTACATAACACGCTGCGTAATCTGTGGTTCAGCAAGTCACATACTGTCTGCATTGTCCCTTTAAGACAAGGTGATGTTGATCAATTAATGAGGCACTGAGCTCGAAGGCTGACATTCACTCATAATGATTTAATAGCTCAAGTGTAAGTCATGTTTAAACAATGATCGTTCATGTAAGCATGCTGTCAATGCGCCGGACTATACTCTTTTATTTATGTTTTTGTTTTCATATTGATGAATACGTTTGAGAATGGCTTTGCTTTGCTTTCAATAGAAGAATAAAACATATTTACTTTGTAGCAGCGCTCAGTTTTGATCTTTGTCAAGAGAAGCTGCACATTTGAAGAGCAACAAATGTGCAGAACACACTCAAACGCCGCAGCTTTCAATGCCACAAAGACCAGTTTGTTTTTCGGGTGAGCTGGAACGTTAACATGGAGGATGACTGTGTGCTGGAGGAGGCTGGTGATGTTCAGCTTGTCGGACGCATTAATTGGATCGTCTAGTGTCAAAGCGACTGAGGAAGAGGAGGATTGGGGTCACAGGCTGTTGTATCTGATCAGACTTACATATTTATGAATTGTGTTCGACTGCTTAAGCTTCAGACCTTACAGGGTTGCCAATTTAATGAATTCTGTGTATGAAAGGTAGGTGTAATAAGCTAAATTAATATAATACAAATAATACAAAATAATTCAAATATCTGATCATGCAGCTGTGGATCAGGAGGTATAGAGGGTCATCTACTGACCAGAAGGTCGTTGGATCCATCCTCGGCTCCACCAGTCTGCACTCCAAATGTCCAAGTGTCTTTTGGTAGGATACTGAACTCCAAATTGCTCCTGATGACTGTGACAACAGTGTTTGAATGACGAGGGGTGGTTAAAAAATGCACATGCGTGTGTGTGTGTGTGTGTGTCTCGCACAGTAAAGTGCTGTGAGTGGTGGATAAGACTGGAATCAAGCTGAATAAATACTGTTTAAAAGTACTTCCTTTTGGCAACAGAAAGTGAGGTGATCACCAAAGTCATCAGGATGTATCCTCTGGGAACCCAGTACAATGTATCTGGACCAAATTCACTCGTAAGGCTAATCAATAATTCCTTAATATGTTATGTGTCATTACTATCTATGGGTTGAAATGTATAACAAAGATATACAGGTTTTTCATAATGAAGAAAATGGAGCTTTACAAGTAAGCACTTTGAGGGAGACTCATTATTCTTCGGCATTAAGTAACATGTGCTAAGTATCAAGAGAAAATGGTTTGAGTAGAACTTAACCAAACAAAGGGGATGGCGTATAATTACCTCGCACAAAACAAAATCCTTGGATCTTTTCTCACCGCGCTGACGTCTATCAGATGACTTCTGTGCCGTTTAGCGTATTGACGGTGTTTGATGACAGCTTTCCCCCCCCGTTAGAGGTGTCACAACATTCATTCACTGCGACTCTCTTGATGAATGCCAGCCGTCAGAGATGCAGCGAGGAGCGGCAGGTGCTTTGAGCATCGACCTTGGAGCGAAAACACTGCTGATGGTGAAAAGTCTGCAGCGGTCCACAGTTCTGAGAAGAAGAACACCTCGTGAATCTGAATTCAAATGCCTCCTCTCTCACATCCACTGGAGCTGTCTCATGTAAATAGAAAGGGTTAATGAACATACTGCAAATGTTCATAGCAGCTTTTTCAATTACTCAAGCCAAACAAACCTGTTTTTTTTCCTTCAAAGAAACCGTTTTCCAAAGATATTTGGCGAAGAAGGCAAATGTGGCCTTTTCAACTCACCCAAATACAACCTTTATTTGAAAAATAAATGTCACCGTAAATTACAGAAAAGCGAGTTAAAAGATTTGTGAGTCCCCATTTCTGTAATAAACACTGAGTTGAAAAATAAGAGGGAGCTCTAGTTGGAGATGTGTTGCCTGAAATATTAAAACAAGGACAGTGATTATAGCAGCATTAATAGGTTTTCCTTAAAAAGTTGCAATTTCAGGCAAGTTAAAGAGGCTGTGATCCCAACCCTGACATACAGTATTGTCACCAATTGATATGCATTGACTCTAACACAGAGTCAATCTAATATTCACTCTCCTTGTAGCTCTTTTTTGGTCTCCACCAACTCCTGATCAGGTTTAGTTCAAAATGACAATAATAATATCTGTATGAGAAAATAAGAAAGAAAGAAACGAACTTTAGCAACAAAAGTGTATCCAAACAGGAGTAGGAACTAGTGAAATCTTGCCCCCCCCCCCACCCCTTTTTTCATTTTTCTTCAAAAGATTTAGTGAATTGCCGCAATATTCCAGCTTTCATCATAAACAGCTCGATCACAATCAGTGAACGAAAAACATTCACAGCTCAGCGAGAGCAGATAAGCAAATTTGCAACAAACAAATCATATTCACATCTTGTTGCCTGTCTGTGCTCCACCATCATCTCTATCTGTATTCAGTATATTGGTTTGAAACATTGGTTTTAATTTGTTAAATATTTGTATTCCTCACAGCTTCTCCATAACACCTTTGATTGTAATACAGTGACTTTAATCCTCACTGATTGTTTCTCATAAACATATAAATTCCTCCCAAATTATGCTTTTAGACTTTCTCTCATGTGAAACATCAGCTGGACGCCGGCTAAATTGATTTATTTGACCCGTTTTGAATTCGATCAGGTCTTTAAACTTCAGTGCTTTAGTTTTACAAAAAGTGGGTTGGTAAGTTCTCTGTAAGTGGTTTTATTTACTATTCTTATCTGCCCCCCCATGAAGGAACAGTATTGAGTTAATAAAGAGGACTAATTTATATTTGGCTTTATACATCTGTTTCTTTATACATTCCCCCCCCCCATTATTTTATTGGGCTAATTAATAATAATTTCTTCACACACACACACACACACACACACACACACACACACACACACACACACACACACACATACAGACATAACAAACTCAGCCCAGATAAAAGACTATAACATAGAGAGCATCCAGTGTCATTAGAAAATGTGAAGAGAGGAAAACAAAGACGTGTGTTCCACTTTGGCCTAAATGTACAAGCTGAATAAAATCTGTCCTCAGACAAGGCCGCCAGAAAACCAGCCTGTGTGAATTCTACAAACTAATCAGTCCGCGACGATAGTACAAAGGCAGCAACGACGGAACCTTCAAGCTCTCGAACATCAAACCAGTCGCCGTCTATAATTACACATATGTACATTTAACTCAACTGAATGTTTATTTGTTGATTTAAGGTTCAGCTGCTTCTGCGGCTTCTAAAAAGCTGATAATCCTTCAGGATCTCTGGGTTTTGTTGATGCTCCAAATCAAGGGTGTAATCAGGGGAGATTGGCACGGTCAAATATTCTCGAAGATTTCCACATGATTATTTCTTACCGATGAATAATCACGTAATACACCTTAGAAATAATCACTATTAATATACCGACTAGCTAGCAGCCAAAGTAGCTCGAATCAAATTGGAGTGAAAAACATTTTTCTCTGTTCATGGTTCAGATTAAATTGAATCGTTTTAAAAGAGTCAATATATTTCATTCAGTGAGATGGTATGAATATATCACATCCAATCATCAGCATAACATATTTACCCTTCTTGTTTTTAAAGCTGTGTGTGGTCGCAGGCAGTCTCTCTGTCAAAAGGGGGTGTGTCTGTGGTGTCGGCCGTGACCTTTCGGCCTCTCTCATCAGTTAAGCGTTGCTAATGCCACCCAGGACACCTGTTGTTGCTCTGACCCAGGTCATCTGACTTTAAAGACCCCGCTCAGCCTGTGTGTCGCTAACCGCTCCTGTGACACTTCGCCAGCTCGACAGATAACTAGAGACACGTAGCAGATCGGCCATGTGCTTAAACAAAGTCTGCAGCAGAGCAACTGGCTGATCTCGCATGACCCTGATTCATTTCGCTCTTAAGTACCTGAAACGGATCCCGGTGAAATATTCTAATCAGCAGGAAACATACAGTGTAATGGCTGTCGGTCATTTTCTTTATTTCCCACATTTTCATTTACAGGCAAAGCGAAACATTTTTCAACATTTATAAAACATTAAATGGCACTTAAGTCTTCATTCGAAGGCCACAGAACAAGGTTGACATCGCCTCATACATGTACACTCGCTTAAAACAGATATAACATAAAAAAAAAAAAACTACAATCTTCCCGAGCAGAGACACTAAAGAATGTAAGATCACACGACACATGCAATAATTAACATATGCTTCAATCTTTTGTTGAATGCTTGGTCACAATACCCACTGCAACACTGCATATCACAAATAGGAATATGTCACAAGATTGACACTATGAATATATTCATCTCCCATTTTGTTCAAATGGAAAAGGCAGGAGGGGGAAAAAGCACGGTGACAGACTCACTAGTATCACTGGCATCAGTTCCACATGCAAAGAATAAAGCTTTCCAATGAGCTGAGGTTTTCTCTAATGAGCCGGCAAACTAAATCAGTATGAGTTTTTCTTTTACTGAGTCTATTGCACACATGCTCCAACCAGTGCCACGACACAGATAAAGTGCAAAATAGTATTCGTCCACTTACATTCCCCCTTAAATGTAGTGAACACGTCAGGATCAGAGGCTTGATGGATGTTGGCTTTAAGCCCATTTCCTAGTTAAGATAGAGACATAACATTAGCAAGACCTGTTAATCTTTCCTCCCACACAGCGCACGCAAACGCCAGCTCGCATGCCAATGCCAAACCCTCAGCTATAGTCTGGACCTCAGCGTACTTGTAGTAGTCGCAGGGCCTGCGTGCGTCTGGCTTGGATTTTAATGGCTTCAAAGCTTTGGGAGGTGGATGGAGGGAGGGGGTTGGGGTTAATACCTGAGGGGACCTTTCTGCTACGGCGTGGGTGTACTGACGTTTTTTAAAGAACCTTAATCACGTAACAATTTGCACTTTGGTTTGTTCCCACATTGACACGGATCCACTTGTCAAAATGTCTAAAACTGACGTGTGTATGCAAGCATTTCCTTTTTTTCAGAAATCCTAACACGTAAACCCAAATATACAGTATCTCTGTGCAAAGCAGATCAAACAACACTGTTACACATCCATGTATAACATTAAGTCCGTTAAACCTCCTCACAGTAAGAGAAGACATTAATTGAAAATGCTGAATGGATGGAAACGCAAGTTAATGAAAGGAGAAGCAGTTTTCAAGCGTTGGGCAGCCGGTCCTGACACACCTCCAGAGGCCTTTTGAATGCCCCCCTCCCGAAAACCTCGACGTTGCTCGCCAGCCAGGAGACCACGTTCCCCGGGATGTAAGAGCTGCAGTTGGCCATCGACTGGATCTCGACGGGCTTGAGCACGCGGTCCCAAATGTTCACCTGACTCAGCTCGCCCACGAAGGCCTGTCCGGCGTCAAAGCGCCCGCCCACCACGTCCTGTGAGGGCCATAAACAGGAGGTGCATTGTAAAGCATCATCATCAACAACAACACCGTTATCCAAGGTAATTATCTTTTTGAGTTGAAGGCGTCGTTAAGGTTTTTTAACGTCTGTTATTGCCTCTCCTCTACACACAGTATAGTTTCAATTGAGGAACCCAAGGCCAGGTGCTTGGCTTATTTCTTTCTGTGAATTCCATGACTTCAGCAGCTTGGTTACCGTCTGTAATTACAAAGCTAACACATTGTAAGAATTGTATGCGTTCAGTTTAATATCAAAACACTCATTATGTGGAAATTTGGCTTCTTTTCGCAGAATTTCTCCACCAGTGCCAGCAGTGAAAACACTTTCAAGTAGGGGGATAAAGAAAAATCTATCTATCTATCTATCTATCTATCTATCTATCTATCTATCTATCTATCTATCTATCTATCTATCTATCCTTCTATCTATCCTTCTATCTATCTATCTATCCTTTTATCTATCTATCTATCCTTCTATCTATCCTTCTATCCTTTTATCTATCTATCTATCCTTCTATCTATCCTTCTATCCTTTTATCTATCTATGTATCCTTCTATCTATCTATCTATCCTTCTATCCTTTTATCTATCTATCTATCCTTCTATCTATCCTTCTATCTATCTATCTATCCTTTTATCTATCTATCTATCCTTCTATCTATCCTTCTATCCTTCTATATATCTATCTATCTATCCTTCTATCTATCCTTCTATCCTTTTATCTATCTATCTATCTATCCTTCTATCCTTTTATCTATCTATCTATCTATCTATCTATCTATCTATCTATCTATCTATCTATCTATCTATCTATCTATCTATCTATCTATCTATCTATCTATCTATCTATCTATCTATCTGTATGTCTTCAATGTGCTAACAGGAATGCAACCAGTGTGGCCCAGGTGTAATATAAACATGCTCACAACGACAACGCTAACGTGGTCTTGTTTATCGGGTGCATTCATTGAGCCTGATGGGAATGTGATTAATTAAATCAAAGTAAAACAGGGAATAAGAGCATTGCTGATGGCTCTGGATACAACTTTAGATGTAGCTTTAGTGTGGTTAAAAACATCGTCTCCACAGACGACTGCATCTTATTCCTCCATTCTCACATTTTTAATAACGCGCTGATTGGTCCAGAGGGAGACCCCAGCATGTGCTCTGCAGTGACGGGTTTATTCTTGTCTCATAGAATTGTTTTGTCAAGATAACCTGCCTCCACCTTATTACTTCCTCTTCGGCTCAGATTTTCTTGTTTCCGCCTGCAGTTTGCAGAGATGCATCATAAGTAACACCGGTTGCTGGCAGAACTACCTGACATGAGGAATTTATATATTTGTTTAAAAAAAAGAAGAAAAATGTCACTTTGTACAGAAGAGATGTCATTTGTGGTTAATTCTAGGACCTAATAAGTAAATGTGAAGACACAGGGACGTGTTGAATAGACACAGACAAACCTGATCACTGATTTTCTCTGACATTTTGTGGTGCGTACCTGCTCCTGCCCCAGGATGATGACTCCCCCTGGTTTGATCGGGTGCCAGGCTGCCAGGTTGTCACCGTTTCCCAGCTTCTCTCCATTCTGGTAAGCCTCCCATTGGCCGTCTCGTGTTGTCCAGCAGATGCAGATGTGGTGCCACCTTCCGTCGCGCACCTCTAAAGGCAGTTGGGCGACCTATCAACACAATACACTGCACTTAGTAATTTTCGTTGTGTGAATTAGACTCAGATTCCACACAGTTCAAGAGAATTGAGAAAAAAAGAGACTTCTTGCCTTGTCGTTGATGAGAAGCTCTATTGGGTTATTGCCCCACTCGATCAACACAATCTCATTCGCTTGGCCCGGCACCCCGTATGAGAAGGGTGTCCCTATGCCGGGCAGGGCGCTGGACTTGATCCACATGCAGAGTGTGAAGGCGTACATCTCTGGCAGGCTCTTGGTGATGCGGCCGTACAGGTAGTTGGTCCGCTGGGGGAGGGACACCTTAAACTGCTCGGGGGACTTGAAATCTCCTCCCCCTGAATGGAGAGAGAGAAAAGAGATGAGAGGTGTTTCGTGTCTTTTATGAAAGCTGTCCGTCTCTGCCTGGGAGTGAAAGCCTGGAAACAAAAGCAGCACCTCCCTTTACACTTCATACACAGTCGTGGTTTAAAACAGCCGAACAAAGAAAATTCAACGAATGTGCTCGTCTCTCACTTTCATTTCACCATCTCTGATTCATCAGACTCGCTCAACTTCTTTTTACCTCTTGAGTGCCTTCCTCTGCCTCCTCTCCATTAGTGTATTATAAGAAAAAACAGGTTGGATGCTTTGATGTCATCATGCATCATTCCCTGGATCCAGGGTCTGTCACAGGGAGGCACTGGCCCCAGCTCTAATCTGATTGGCCCCCCTAAGTGACCCTGTCCTGTCATTAGCTTTTTAATATATATAAACTAGTCACTTACCGACAATACTAACAATAAATATGTCAATTTGTTCTGTATTTTATAAGCTTTTTTGTGCTAACAATAAAAAAAAACGATATATTCAATGATGTGTAGCTTTGCTCAAAGCTACAGAGCTAACACTAAACAAGGAAGGACTTAAATGCGCACCTTACTGAATCAGCACGGATGTTGGACAAATAATTGGCCCCACTGTGTAAGTTGTGGCCCCTTTTTTGGCCCCTGATTTTGAAAAATCCCAGATCCACCACTATCACCCATCAATCTACCTTTCTCCAATTCACAGTGACCTCCATAATCTTCAGTACAGCTACAGTCTGAGACAGAGAGAACTCAGACTTTTGGCCAACACTGTTATATGATGTAAATCTGACATTGTCACCGGATGCACAGCCCCGTAGTGTTGTCCCATACCTTTCTCCAGCTCACTGATCCGCTCCACCAGGGCGTTCAGAGTGCTCTCGGTCTTCAGCCTGTAGGCGGCCGTGGCGTTGGACAACATGCTCTTCTCCTCCTCCAGGTTGCTGACTTTCCTCAGGAGCTGCTTCTCCAGCTCTGCGAGGCGACGCTGCAGCAGGTCGCGCAGCTCAGTGGGGAAGGAGGCGCCGGATATGTTGGCCCGCATCTGCTGTTGCTACAAGGAAAGGGATGGGCATGGAGATAATCAGGTGGCAATGAGCCTGCTGAGAAGTGAAAGTGATGCCTTATATCATTGTTTTAAACAAGCTGTGCTTCTGTGTGAGAGGCTGGCAGGCCTGTGTATACACTTTTAGGGTTTTTCCATCAGTGGACATTAGTACATTCTCTATATTGTTTGTCGAAGGTTCTGGTCAGTTTTCAGCACTTATATTAAATCATCCATGGAAATCCCTGTTTGTTCCTGTTACATTAAATGTAATAATATTTCAGGAGAAGCACAAATTGGCATCAGAAATTTAAATATGAGTGATGGATAGTCATCATATTTTGGGGCACTCATTTTAAAACCGGGATGAAGAAATTGTTCAAGCTGCAGTTGACTGAACAAACATAATAAACCCACAGGTTTTATAATTGGTCCTGAGTAATAGGACGTTTGAGGTTGCTCAATTAGACAATTAATCTCTTTCCCATGGATACCTGAGTTTGATCACCACCATATGTGCTCTAACGATTCTCAGAAGTGCTACTGCTGAGCTGTGAATCTACTATGTGTCCTAATCCTGCAAGTCCGTTCTGCGCATCAAACGTTTTACGCACTTGGCTCAGGTGGCGTAACGCGTTGTGCCATATTGGTAGTACCTTACCTCCAGGTTCTCCAACCGGTCCTTGAGCCCCTGCATGGTTTTCCCAAGACCGTTAATAGACCCACTGGGGTCTCTGGGAACATCCCCCATCGTGTTTTGCTTTTCTTTGCCCCAGGAGCCCCCCTTGTCGTACTTCCTGTCGTCGGTGGTTGATGCGCAGAGGGACAACTTGGTGGTTAACTCGTTGATTGTGCCAATCTGTTTGGAAATCGTTTCTTTCTGCAGTAAAATCGTCTCTCGCAGCTGCATGACGGTGTTTCTGAGCTCCTCTTCTTGACTCCCGACGGTAAGCTCCGGTAATAACGTCACAGGGCAACTGGCATCGCCGCTGAGGGGCACTGCCCGGCAAATGTACCGCTTCCCATCGTCCGCCTGGATGCTCGGTTGTTGACCCGAGCCCGGTGCAGAAAAGCATAACAATCCGAGCAAAACTGAAAACATACCGGTGGCCGGTCAGGGGAAAAGTGGGAAACCGAACACTAAATCCTTAAAAACACGAACGCAACTCTGAAGTTTGGTGCGTAAAAGTGTTCCCCTGCGCGGAAAATGCCCCCAGAAAAAGAGAACACACATCACGTATAACTATATCTAAAAAGTAGCCCCATGTCTGACCGTCGAAATCAAGAAAGTTCTGAGCAGAAAATCCGATAAAGGGCGATTGTGTGGCTGTAAGCCCGGGTAATGTGACTTGTGTGTACCTGGACTATTCCTGGAACAAGCGGAGCGCGCAGTGTGGTGCTGATCGGACAGCTCCTCTCAGGAAAGAGGATTACAAAAAAAAGGTGTCTGCGAAAGCTTCCTGGATTGGTTGTAGTAGGCTGACGTCACCGAGCTGCGAGGTCAAACACAATAGTTCACTGGTTTATTTGGAAAGTTAATTTAGCAGTGGCAAGTATGAGGAGTTAATTGTGTCACAACAATTAGGCTGATAAGGGGGGGGGGGGGGGGGGGGGGGGGGTGCCAAAGGGACTGGAAAGCTGTGATTAGTTTTGTGGCATCTCAGGAGCATTAAAAGTAATTTTTATTTCCGTCTGTTCTGTTGTTTATTATTCACTCCCAATTGCCAATAGACACGTGTGAGAAATGTGGAAGTTGTGGATTGTACAGTCTGTGGATCATTACTTGAGAAATACAGATCAGCTGATAAGGCCAGTGAGTTGAGATTATATATTTTTTAAATCAAAACTTAAAACGCACCACATTCCCTGATTTTACCTTATTCTAGTTTTTGTTATTGTAATGGTTGGTCATGCTCAAGTTTCCGTCACATATTTAGTGTTTTTATACTTTTATTCTTGTCTGACTGAGTTTTAATTTGATTTA
This sequence comes from Hippoglossus hippoglossus, assembly GCF_009819705.1. Classification (NCBI taxonomy): domain Eukaryota; kingdom Metazoa; phylum Chordata; class Actinopteri; order Pleuronectiformes; family Pleuronectidae; genus Hippoglossus; species Hippoglossus hippoglossus. The sequence continues at coordinate 12,784,030 of NC_047169.1, forward strand.
TGTGTAATTACTCTAATAAAATTCAGAAACGAAATATAATTTATGACAATAAATTAGCGATATGGATGCCAGTTCATCCAGCCATCAACAACACGACAAATCATTCAGACTGCAGGTGAATCTGTTCAATAAACCAAGCGGTGGAGCAACAGGATGTGGTGGTAAACAATTAGCAGCAGCCGCCTGTGTGCTCGTGAAAGGTCAATATAGCGTGGGGCGCAGGCTGCAGGAAATACCACTGTGCCTTGAACACGGCGTCCAACCCTGCTTCAAACCACACAGGGGTTTTCTTGCTTTAATGACCCTCGAGGATGAAGAGGCAGAAACTGTTTTATTGTTCAATTGTGGGCTTTAAAACAGTCGTCTTCTAAAGGAAGTCACTTGTGGAGATCTGCATTTGTTCTAAATAAACCAAATAAGGACAAGTCATTAGAAATACACTGTGGTTTGAGTGGTTTGGTGAAGTTGCTGCTTTTAAAAGGCTGCAAATCTCACAGGCAGTTTCAAACTAACTAGTGTCAATAAGTATCTGTCATATTAGGTTGGTCTGTATCATTTTAAATTGAAAGACTTTTTTACAGGAGCTTTGGTTATCCACCTATCAGTGTCACTATTCTGCTCTTATTGGAACGAACACACTATTAACAAAAGCCCATTTATATAACATACGTCATAGGAAAATCATTCATAGTTTTTCAGTGGTGGGACAAGTTTTAAAATGTTCTAATACAAAAAACACATTGTTAGATAGAACTGACGCATCATTGTATAATGGCACTTTACTGTGTAGTTCATGGTCAAAGTATAGCTCTAGTTTTATACAGTTACAAAATGTAGTCCAGTTGTTCCCATCTTATGGTTGTCACACCACATGCCTGAAGATAATACAAAGTTCTGCTACACAAATCTACACATTTTATATATTCTCTCTTACTAGCACTTCCATTTTTCTTGGTGAAATTATTTCATAACCCCTTGTCCTCAAACATGTTCTGAAAAATCTTTGAAGGTCTCTTGTGTAATCATGTGAAAACCCAAATTAGACACAGCTTGGACCACAAGACAAAAATGTTGGCAACCACTGGTTTCATCTTTAATAATGGGTTGTCTTTATATAAACTTGTCATGTGTCTTTATTTTAAGTCTCCCCATTTATATATATATATAATTCTAAGCTTATGGAGGCAGCCATGTTTCCCTGGCTGCCTCCTAAGGCCAACATTTCCAAAAGTATCATCTTAATATGAAATGGAGTAAAAAGCTTCTGAATATTTGAAAGGAAATTCAAACTGAATAATATAAAACTTTTAAGACTGTGGCTAATCGACAATCCATGGATTCAAGGCATTTATACAGATTTGCTGTACATTATTTTTTGCACTGTAAATAATTTCTATAACACAGCAACTACTGTGTCACAGCCGGTTTGCATGCTGTGGCTCAGGTGGTAGAGCGGGTCGTTCCACTAAGCAGAGGGTTGGCCTTTCAATCCCAGTCTCTCGCATTGTGCATGCTGAAGTGTCCTTGAGTAAGACGCTGAACCCCCAGCAGTGAGTCATATGTGAAAGGTGTTGCATATAGATGCATTGTGTGAATGTTTGTGTGAATGGATGAATGGCAAAGACTAAGTGGTCAAGACCATAGTGCTATAGATACAGACCATTAGCCCAATCAAATGCATACTTTTGAGGACAGAGATGAAGATGAGCAGAGCGAGTGATGATCAACATCTTCAGTTTGTTGAACACAGGCTTTAACAGACTCTCCCTCCCTCGGGTTAACGCAGAATATTTCACTCTGACATCACACCTACTCTCTGGTTACCAGGTGACAAAGACAAAAGCTGATAAAAATACATATATATATATATATAACAGCTCCTAGAAATGAAATAGTCATCCAGATGCAACACTGTCATCATGAGATTCAAATCTTGAATAATAACCACAAAAGCTGGAGGACAATCTGATCTGAGTTACACAAACGTTTGGTTCACAGAGGACGCGTCCTCTCATTTCGCAGAGTTTGGGAGTGCACACTGGTAAAAAAAAGAAAAAAAGAGTGAATGTGGACGGGAGCTTTGGATGCAAGAATAGATTTTTCAGGGCTCATTGTCGATGATTCAGACGCAGACTCAAGGAAAGTGCACATCCTTCTATATGAGAAACAACACAGGGGTTATCCTGCTTCATCAAAGGGCATCGGCAGTGCACTGAAAAAAAAACAACTACCCACATTTCTAATGGACAGATGAGTGGTTTTTGGAAAAGCTGCAGAACCAGAGCATCATCCACTCTCCCTTCTCAGGATAAAGCCCCTGTCAGGAAGAAGAAGAAGAAAAAACACAACCGAAGCGAAGAGGACAGTGCAATAAGCCTGAGACAAACATCTTTTAGCAGATCATTATTACTTAGGGGACAGGGAGCGCAAAAGAGAATGAGAATGTCACATTATATGTCAAATTATCTGTGACATTATACATGGCATTCACTGAAAAGAAAATCTCATTCTGCAGCCTTTTGCCAGTGGGCTCGCTCTTTGGACGGAGGGGGGTGTGGAGCGGAGAGTTATGAATTAAAACTCATTAGCAAAGCATATGGGCAGGAGACAGGTTTGATAGATTAGACGAGATAAATAATAACCATCTTTCAACCAGACTACATTATTCCCAAAGCTATTAAAACAAGCATTGTGTAAAAAAAGAAAAGGAAAAAAAATCTCATGTCTTGTATTCACGCTTTTATTTGTGATTTTGGTGATGAGAATTTGAGCAATGTTTAAAATGATCACAGAGAGTAGTATACTGGGATTTTAGACAATACAGAAGAGAATAAAAACTGTCTCGATTCAAGATCAGTGAAACAGTTTTAACAGTTTTCTGGCACCTGAACAAAAGAAAGTAATATCTCAACCTGAAGATCAGGATGTTTTGTTCTCGTTAAGCCTACACCAGGCATCCGATTAGAAAATAATGTGATATGACTGTGATGCTTTATGCAAACGTCCACACGTTTAATTCAAAGGGAGCTGAGACACAGTTCCTTCTGTTTAATTCATCGAGGGTTATTGGCATCACGCTTGTTTTACTGAGAAATTGTCCAGTTCGCTCTCCCACTTCAGTGTGCTGCCATCTCCTGGTCAATACAAACCACAATAACTGGATCTTAAAGAAAACAGCGACTAAATGAATGAACAGTGGTGGTGGGGTAAAAGTACAAATAAGTAGATAAAAATGTACTTAAGTATTAAGAATATAAGTACTTGCTGATGTAGCCTGTTCCCTAATGCAACAGTCTACCACTATGGTCTCAGCGGTGGCATCTCTGCTGCTGCAGGAGTCGGATGTTACCTGCTTGCTCTGGTGGAACCAGTTGAGAAATTCCCCTCTCAATATTTATTAAATTTAAAAACGTACAAAAAGAATGTGAACATCTAAAGCGATGCAGAGCAAAAATGTAGTGGAGTAGAAAGCACAGATAGTTGCTGATATATGGAGCAAAGTAAAAGTACAGATACATGAATAATGTACTTGAGTATAGTAAGTAAGTAAATGTACTTTGTTACAATCAGTTGTTGTGTCTCATGGCCACAGTTCTGTTTTCATGGAGATCTTCCGTGCGGGTCGTGAATGTTTTCCTCTGGCTGCTGTTTTTTTTCCCTCCAGCGTAACATTTAAGATCTTTAATTCATAAGAAACAAAACCTCCTCCTAACCTCTGACCTTGTGAATAAATGTAACCCCAGGGAATATGGTCGCAAAAGACTTCTCTAACTTTGAAACATTTACCACTGAAACGTGATGGAGTGTCTATTAACGACTTGCTGACATTTAGAACTGCAGCCCCCGATGAGTTATTAGAAAGTGTGACCCAACATTTATGACTCTATTAATACTGGAACTGCAGGAATTAACGACCCATTAACCTGACGGGTTATAACTTATACAAGAGCACAATTTATAAACAGTGACTTACTCTACAATAATAATAATACAACTTCAAGCCAGGCTTATGAAATGAACACTACCTGTGTACAACCCTTGTTTTAACATTTTAATATATATTATTAATATGAATATATACAATCAGCACATTATTCCAATATGTGTCGACATGTTCAATCTACTCTATCGTCACTGGAATCAAACCAGGACACTATGGATATATTTATGGATATAAATTATATCTTATAACACATCCATGGTAACAGAGGGAGCTGCCGCCACTGAGCATGCGCAGTCCTCCGCACATTTTCTTTACCGGAGAGAAGACCATCGAAAACGATGGTCTTATACCGACGGATCTTCACAGTGTGTCCTTCCGCACGGACTAGAATAACATGTATTGGACACCACAAGCTGTTCTCTCACAGTTTAACCTCAATTTCATCATTTATCTACAAGTCTCCATATATGTAAAATATATTAAACTGTTTTACATGTTAATAGTGAAAGCACGATCAACTAATCGCGGAGGGATATCACTCTCAGCAGCAGCCGCGCGAACCCGGCGGATACAGAGCGACAGCTTCCGGTCTGTGGAGCTCGGTAAGTGCTAATGCTTCGCTTTTTATTTTAAACTTTAGCACAATACTGGATGTTTCTCTCAGCCACGTATATACGAACCGCTTTGGACGTTTATTCGCAACACCGTGCTTCTCTCTGTGGCCTGTTTTTATTCATTTTTAACATAGTTTAACGTCATGGGATGCGCGAGCGCTTTCTTTCTTTGGGGGGAAGCTAGCTCGTTAGCTAACAGTTGCTAACGTGTTTTGTAAATTAACATAATTTGTGTGCAGCCATAAGAGATTATTGGTGACTATTTGTGGCTTATTGTGCGAACGAGTAAGCATCCAGTGTCTCTCGTTAACAGAAACCATGGTATTGGCGATGAAACCGAGTTTTTAATTCATTCATGCTGTTAAAACTGTGCTAGCTGATGCTGAAGAGGCGTGTTGTTTGTGGATGTGTTGGTGTCTTGTTTGGGAAACACTAATGTTCCTGTAATAAGGCTTGAGTTATCCCTGAATGTTGAGGAAATGCACTCACCAAACGCATTTCTGTCTAAAAACCAAGCATCGCTTTCACTGTGAGTGTTTTTAAGTGTCTTCTGGTTGCTGCAGGGTTCATGAGCTCCCACTGAGAGCTGCGCAGACCGCTGTCTGCCCCCCTCCCCCGTCCCCCTCAGCTGCCCGGGCTGCCCCCCCACTGCCACCATGGCCTTTGTGCCCGCTCCCAGCCCCACCGTGGTGGACCAGACCACCCTCATGAAGAAGTACCTGCAGTTCGTGGCTGCGCTCACAGACGCCAACACACGTGAGTACACAGTGTCCTCGATGTTCTCCCAGACGGCGACTGCAGCGATGTCGAGTTGTGTCAGGTGTCTGCTGGCACAAGGTGGCCCCCACACTGTGCAGTGCCAGAAAAGGAATTTCAGAAGTTGGTCACATTTATTGTCTCCAATACCGGAGTTATTTATTACTGTGTCAATTAAAGCCAAATGTATTGAAGTAGCCCGTTAGAAACAGCAGGGATTGAGCCAAAGTGCTATACAAACACAGTACGGATAAGTCAAAACAATGCAAGAGAAAGATGAAATAAAAGTAAATGAGAGACATTATCCTAAGACAGAAGGACAATTTAGACTTAAAATGATCGATAATTGGACAGGACTCAATTTGGGACGGGAGACAACTCCAGAGCTTAGTGTCGGCAACAGAGACGGCTCGGTCGCCTGTAGTTTTCAGACAAGAAAGGGGGATTGAAGTGTATGTGTAAGTCAGTAGTTTGACAAATATTCTCATGGGTGTGGTGATATTATCTTGCAGCCACGAATGATCTTATCTGCGCTAGTCAAATCTTGAGGTTTTACATTTCACCATTTCCTTCCACTTCACCTTTATTTACATGGTAACTTTTGGCCTGGTGGCCTTCTTTATAACATGAGCAGATGATCAGATGCCGTATAAATACATACAGATGCAAAATATCAATAACTTTTCATCGGAATTTCAATTACTAGGCAATTTTTTAAGGGAAATATGTTGAAATGAATGAAAAGATTTACATAAAAATAGTTAGGGTCTCGTATTAGTTGTTGTTTGGATTTGAATAGTTACTGTTAATACACATTTACATAATAGATTTCTTATGCACGTTATTTATTACACACATGGCCATTTTATGCTTAGTGTCAGCATGGTGTCAGGCAGGACAGCTGTGTGTAGCAGGGGCAATGTGATGAGAGCGATACTCTTTAGTCCAGTTAGAGGTACGTGTGCGTGAGAGAGTGCTTGTTGAATGAATGCGTTTGTGTGCTTGTGTGTGTGTTTCTTGACGTACCTCTTGAACAAACTGGACACTGTAAGTCAAACTGATAAGATCTGAAAGCCCCTGCTGAGCACATGGAAACTGTCATGAAAAGTCAAACTGTATCATTAGCATGTTGGATTAATGGTGGGGCTCTGTCCTTCAACTTTCAGCTGATGAAACAAAGCTGAAGATGATGCAGGAGGTCAGCGAGAACTTCGAGGTGAGTTTGATGAATGTTCTCAGTGTGTGATGGAAAGAATATATTCTCTTTCTCTCTGCTGATTGACTTTTAGGAACTTTACTGGAACCCAATTATGTTTAAACCTGTACTTTTTTCACAGCATGGAAGCATTGCTCGTACTGATTTGCTTCATTTCATAAAATCTAGTGGGTTTGTCGATTTCAGAATGTGACGTCTTCACCTCAATACTCCACCTTCTTGGAACACATCATCCCTCGCTTCCTCACGTTTCTTCAGGATGGGGAGGTGCAGTTCCTTCAAGAAAAACCCACGCAGGTATGAGGCAATTATTGCTCTTTCTGTCAGAGTTGTTGAAAATGTATTCGTTAAATTGGTTATTGAAAATTCCACACAAAACATCATTATATTATATAAAACGGTTAAGGTGACTGTGAAGCTGGATTATTCAAGTAAAAAATGTTTTCCATTTGTGCAGCAATTGAGAAAGCTGGTGCTGGAAATCATCCACCGCATCCCAACAAATGAACACCTTCGTCCACACACCAAGAACGTCTTGTCTGTGATGTTTCGCTTCCTGGAGGTTTGAGTCCGGTTTTCTTACAGCACAACATTTACAATTTTGTTCTGTTACTCCAAACTGTGTTTCATCATTTTCTGCTAGAAGTTGCCTTATTTTCTAAGAGTAAATGCAACATTAAATGCTGCCAAATTTTTCTTTTTGCATCAACAGCTTTTGACTTTTGCAGACATTGGTTGATTTATTGCTGTGACACAACTGTATTGAATGGAAAATGGGGACATTGCTGATAATGTCTTAAATTTACGCTTCTCTGTGGGAAATTGGCAGAACACAGTTATGTATCCAGGTATTTCACACAAACAGGAGCTGTTCCATGGTTATTTCACCGAATTTTCTTCCCTTGCTTTCTCCAGATTGAAAGTGAGGAAAATGTGCTGATATGCCTTCGCATCATTATTGAGCTGCACAAACAGTTCCGCCCTCCAATCTCTCAGGAGGTGAGTTCTTGAGTTGTGAAAGAATTTGAAAGTGATTTTGATCGGGCCGCCCTCAGCTAAAGGAATTCTTAGGTGATGAATTTCTGTCATATTGATTCCCCAGCAAGTGATCCTTTCTGTAATGGAAAGAAATTCATCAAAAAAATTGTTGTTTTCCTCTCATTCTTGAAGAGATGAACTTTTGAAAATTTTCTCAGAGTGTTGGACCTCTTGGAGTCTGAGAGTTTGGGATTAACGTGTTTTCAATAATCCTCTCTTCTCAGATTCATCACTTTCTGGACTTTGTGAAGCAGATTTATAAAGACCTTCCCAAAGTTGTAGTAAGTATTACTCCACCTCCCGTCAGTCAACTGATTCTTCAAGTTGTGCACATGTTGTTGTTATTTGTGGTCGTTTTGTTTGGACTCTGCTTGTCCCAGACATCCGTACTGTGGATACCTGGGACAAGTGCAGGCAGATGCTGACCCTGACACAGGCCTGGCTTGTTTACTATATCATGTGAATGTGGCCTGAGCATCCCAACAACCTGTGTTTGAAAATCTGGCTTAAGTGCTGCTTGATGGTCTGTATGAGGGAAAAAAAGGAAGTAATCATCAAACATCATATTCCTAATGATTAGCCAAATCTGATTCAATAAATGAGCATGGTTCCATTGTCATCCTCTCTTTGGTTTTCTTTCCAAGCATGTCTATGTCTTTGTCTTACCTTAATGATTTTTCTCTTACCATTGTTTTCTTTCTCCTCCGTCCAGGCCAGATACTTTGAGAACCCACAGGTGATTGCAGAGAACACGGTTCCCTCCCCAGAGATGGTGGGGATGATCACCTCTGTGCTGGTTAAGACTGCACCTGAGAGGGAAGACAGCGAAACACGAACAGTAAGATAACCAACACTTGTATATCCACTTAATTGTCTATGGTCAATAGTTTTACTGTCGTTAACCACTAGGTGGTAGTAGTGCACTGTGTTGGCACATCAATAGGAGTCACCACAAACTGTGGTTATCCTCAAATGAAAAAAATAAAGACAGTATTTTATGCTATTTTTCCAGCTGTGGCTTGTTTCACATTAGTAGATCCATAATTATTGACCACAGGGAGATCTATAAACATATTTATAGATCTAAAAGTAATTGATGTGAGATTAAACCTGGGATTTGAGGTTGTGTGACGAGATACATCCAGGTCATAGTCGTCTAAAAGTTTTATAAAGGCGATGCTGTACATAATTTATGCCTCACTGAAAAACCTGTTCCTTCATTGAAAATCCTAAAAATGTTTTTCAGTTTTGTGCTGGAAACATTTGAGACCACATTATTCAAAAGAGCAACGTGTATTATTCAATAGAGCAAACTATTTTTTTTAACTTAAACCTGTTAATCTCTCCTTTACTGCTGCAGTGGTGTATTTGTCCAAATATCTTCGTGTGTCCAGCAGCTGCATGAGTCCGTTAAATTACAGTCTCCTCCTTTTCTTTCCAGCACACCATCATCCCTCGGGGATCTCTGTCTCTCAAGGTGCTGGCTGAGCTGCCGATCATAGTGGTGCTGATGTATCAGGTGGGTGAAATACTCCTGGACCGCTCTAAAGATACATATTTCCTCTCATTTACCTTTTGATAATGTGGTTCGATAACAGGAGAAGGGAATAAGTAAATGACTCACTACAAAATCGGGGAGATCTGCCTTTTGCTGAAATTTTGAATTTGCAATTTCAATGCGGAGAAAATGTAATAATGACTGTGTTACCAGGTTTACTGTAAAAGACACTTCCTGTGTGGAGGTGAACATTAAGTTTCTGTTTATTGCCAAGATTCTGACTGAACTGACTCATCTACGATTTAATTGGATTCATAAAATTCCCAGCCTATTTTCTGCGCTAAAATCACATATTGTGTTTTGGGATGAAAACCTACAGCTGTGAAAATGTGTGAATTTATGAAAATGAGTTTCACTGACTGTGATTGTGTCTTCGCTGTGTCCCTTCAGCTGTATAAGCTGAACATTCACAACGTGGTGTCAGAGTTTGTACCCCTCATCATGAACACCATCATGCTCCAGGTGTCTCCACAGGCCAGGTAAGATGCACGTGTGTGTGCGTGTGTATTTACATTACATTACATGTCATTTAGCTGACGCTTCTATGTACATTCTCGTTTCAGATCATTTATTTTAATTTTTCTTCTCATTTCTTGTGTGGCACTCAGTCTTTTTGAAACTGTTGCTCTGCACTTTACCTGCCAACGCTGGAGTTAGAATCCATTCGAAGAAGTTCAAATTGTAGGAATTGGCTTAGCGGGAGGTGAAATCTCTCAGGGTTGGAAGAGAGTTTTATTCAGCATTCTGAATGGGAAGTAAATGGAGCAGAGTTAATTTAGAAAAAAAATACCTCAGCAGTGTGGGGCAGGTACGGAGAGAGTTTATTTCTGATGTGCATTAACATCTGTGCCCAAATAAAATTAAAAATACAAACCCACCCGTGTAGAATTTATTCCCACATGTAGACGCACAATTTCAGCCTGTGTAATTGCCACCGACTGCAGGTATACAACATCATTAATGTCTGTGATGGAGCTAAATGGCTTTTGTATGTAAATGCTGCCGTTTCCTTTGCAGGCAGCACAAGCTCTATAACAAGGAGCTGTATGCTGACTTCATTGCTGCACAGATCAAGACTCTGTCATTTCTAGCCTACATCATCCGCATCTACCAGGTACACCTGTTTGCTGGCTGCGAGCTGTCTCATCCACTTTCAATGAACAGGCTCACTGAGTCATCTTGTGTTTGGCTTTGAATCAAGTGGCAATTGTTTTTGAAAGATTGTTTTCTACTTATCTCCTTCTGTGGGAGTCAGTTTATTGGCAGGAAGTTCAGTATCATGTTTTAGTCAAGCACTACTGTAGAGAAACTAGCCTGTCTCAATATACAGTAAATGTATAAAATTAAATAATATATAAAATGTAATGAAATTGTGCTGATGTCTTGTTTGTGTCCATCCTGTTAGGACCTGGTGGGTAAATACTCTCAGCAGATGGTAAAGGGCATGCTGCAGCTGCTGACCAACTGCCCCTCCGAGACGGCTCACCTCCGCAAGGAACTGCTCATCGCAGCCAAGCACATTCTCACCACGGACCTCCGCAGCCGTACGTAACACACACACACTCATTAAAAAATGCATATAAACTAGTATAAAACAGGAAAATGAGAAAGCTGGGTGACATAAATACTGGGTCATAGTTCATAATACATTTATTTTCCCCCTTCAGTGGAAGCCATCTTCTGGCCATCTCACACCTAATTTGAGACTTTTTTCTCTTCTGAAATAAATTTTCTATTAACTGTCAAACTGTGGCTGTAGAATCTCATTTTTATTTGGACAACAAAGTGGCAGATAAGCGAGAGAGAATGAATTAAAACCTCTGATCAATGAAATCTCGCTACATTTTTTTTTGGCAGATCTTCTGCATAATGTTCTTCATTTTACAGTGAGTTACTTCTGCTTGTGTAGCTGAAATTATTTTCCGTGATTCATCCTTTTTTCTGATTTAACACTGTAGAAACACGGAAAACTATTTAACCATAACTTGGTGTTTAGTTGACAGCACAGGAAAAAATAAATCAGTTTTATGCATGTTAGTAATTCTTTACCTTGTCCATTTTCCTCCCATTTTAAATCCTTGTCAGCCATTACTTTCTTGAATCACGCCATGAAAATCTCTTTGTGTTTCAGAGTTTATCCCGTGTATGGACAAACTTTTTGATGAATCCATCCTGATCGGCTCTGGCTACACAGCTCGGGAGACTCTTCGGTGAGTCTTGTGCGTTCACACCCGTGGTTGTTTGCCACTCAGCCAGGTGCATGCTAAGTGTCCGTGCATATTAATGAGGTGGTTGTCGGTGCTGCCAAAATTCTCAGGGAAGCTGACTGCATTTGCAACACTGAAGCACAGATTGCACTGTCAAGTTGTCATGTACACCCGCAGCTCAGGCTGTGTTCGACTCCCTTGAACCCTCTTCAGATGCCAAACTAGCTCACCTCATCAACAAAATAGCTGCCAATTCACATTAGTGCTCGATATGAAACAAGGCAGCCGGATGAGACCTGCCAGGACTTTTGATGTCATTCATTACCTCACCTTCTTTGCATCTGCAACTACTTTCAGTATCTGTCACGATTATCCTGTCTCCAACTTTTGTGATTTCTTTTAAAAGTGTCAGTTCAGTGGAGCACATGCTTTCCGGTTTTCACTCCATTAATTCATGAAATGCGATTATAATTCTCTTCTAAATGCCACAGTGACACGTCTCCCTTTTCTTTCCAGACCCTTGGCCTACAGCACACTAGCAGACCTGGTGCACCACGTTCGTCAGAACCTGCCCCTGACAGATTTATCCCTTGCTGTGCAGCTCTTTGCCAAAAACATTGATGATGAGTCACTTCCTAGTAACATCCAAACTATGTCCTGCAAATTACTGCTCAACTTGGTGGACTGCATCCGCTTAAAGTCAGAGCAGGAGAACGGCAATGGACGGGACATCCTGATGAGGATGCTTGAGGTAGGTAGTGCAGAGCTGGGATCAGCACAAAAAAGAAAGATGTACAGTATATTTGATACACACTGACATTTTTTTTTACCTCTCTTCCACCTATAAATCAGGTGTTTGTGCTGAAGTTTCACACGATTGCACGCTACCAGCTTGTCTCCATCTTCAAGAAGTGTAAGCCTCAGTCAGAGATGGGTGTAGTCGACGCAGGGGCATTACCTGGGGTACCAGCCACACCCACTCCGTCCACCACACCCGCCCTTCCACCTCCTGCTCCTCCCACACCTGTTGCTACAGCGCCTCCAGCGCCAACAACCCCCTTTGACCGACCTGGAGAGAAGGAAGACAAGCAGACGTTTCAGGTGTCCGACTGCCGCAGCCTGGTGAAGACCCTGGTGTGTGGAGTGAAGACGATTACTTGGGGCATCAGCTCTTGCAAGGCCCCAGGAGGTGAGAGAAGACAGATCCATGCAATTTGGCACTTAAGCTTTCCAGCATGTTAATTTATTAATAAGCGTCAGATGAAAATTGTCGACATGCACTAACGTCCAGGATTTTCTTCTCTCTCCAGAGGCTCAGTTCATTCCTAACAAGCAGCTTCAGCCAAAGGAAACACAAATCTACATCAAGCTGGTCAAATATGCCATGCAGGCCTTGGATATCTACCAGGTATGACCACAGATCTTGACTAAGTGTGCAACGAAATTAGGTTTGTTGAGGTGAAATCACATCTGAAATCCCTGACAAATGTAGATTAGTCAGTGAGACGTCACTCTGATAAACAGAACGGCTTTAATGGCATTCAACAGTCCAGTGTCTAAACTCTCATGCTTCTCCTGATCAGGTTCAGGTTGCTAATAATCAGCAGACGTACATCAGGGTGGCGAACTGTCAGACAGTACGCATGAAGGAGGAGAAGGAGGTTCTGGAGCACTTTGCCGGTGTCTTCACCATGATGAACCCCCTCACGTTCAAGGAGATTTTTCAGACCACTGTGCCATACATGGTGGAGAGGATCTCCAAGAACTATGCACTACAGGTACATGCTCGCTCACATATAAATGAAAGAATTTTTGAGGATTGATACGATTTTTCAGATAATCTTCAACATGTGTGCTTAAAGTCTATGTCTTGTTCTCCGCTGTGTCCTAGATTGTGGCAAACTCTTTCCTAGCCAACCTGTCAACGTCTGCTCTGTTTGCTACCATCCTTGTGGAGTATCTTCTCGAACGACTGCCAGAGATGGGCTCAAATGTCGAGCTCTCGAACCTCTACCTCAAGCTCTTCAAACTCGTCTTTGGTTCAGTTTCACTATTTGCTGCTGAGAATGAGCAGATGCTTAAGGTATGTAAAAGTTTGTTTTTGGTGCTTTTTTCTCCTTAATATTAGGTTATCCTTACGTAGTGTGACTGTCCTAATTTCCACAGCCCCACCTCCACAAGATAGTGAACAGCTCTATGGAACTGGCCCAATCAGCCAAGGAACCCTACAACTACTTCCTGCTTCTCCGGGCTCTTTTCCGTTCAATTGGTGGAGGCAGCCATGACTTACTCTACCAGGAGTTCTTACCCCTTCTCCCTAACCTGCTGCAAGGTAAAACCTCTCACATAGTTATTCTCAAGTAAAGGTTGTGTTTGATAAAGGTAAAAAAAAAAAATCTGTTTTACATAATCCACACTTTCTCTTTTTCTAATCTCCTCTCTGCATGTCCTTAGGTCTGAACATGCTGCAGAGTGGCCTTCACAAGCAACACATGAAGGACTTGTTTGTGGAGTTGTGTTTGACTGTGCCCGTGCGGCTGAGCTCCTTGCTGCCCTACCTACCCATGCTAATGGACCCACTGGTATCTGCCCTGAACGGCTCTCAGACTCTGGTCAGCCAGGGCCTTCGCACGCTGGAGCTGTGCGTCGACAACCTACAGCCTGACTTCCTCTACGACCACATTCAACCTGTCAGGGCTGAGCTCATGCAGGTGGGTGGTTCTTCACATGATCATGAATATTCAGTACGCAGACCAATATAAATCTTACTGAGCTGATTGGCAGGACAATGTTTTCTACCACAGAGTATTAGGGCCACTTAAAGGGAAAAAAGATATCTGAGATTTCGAGGATACAGGAGCTAATATCACGAGAAAAAAGTCCTTAATTTACAAAAATAAAGTCAAAATGTCACAAAAAAACTAGTTCATTTCTGAGAATATAGTAATATTACATTAACATGAGATTCAAGACTTTGAAATGACTGTCTACTCAGAAAAACCACACAAATTTGCATCTGTGTTCTGAGATCTTATAGTCTCAAGAAATCTGGATTTTGATCCAGAAGGAGTGAAATTCTGGCGAGCACAAGTTTTTGTAGCTTTTCGTAAATTATTACATGTTAGCGTATCTGCCCTCTAGTGGTCAAGAGGCACCATGGCAATATCGGCACACCTCACTAAAGCAGAATAAATCACTCTAGTTTGTTATCCTGCTGACATGTCTCTTTAGTTCAGAATAACAAATATTTTGATTGTCAAATGCCAAACATATAAATATAAAAATATTTGTAATGCCACTTATCTACCAGAATTGGTAATAACTATTGACTTAACGGCTAACTTTCCCAGTATCTGGTTGATTTTTTTAAAAAGTTTTTTCTCCTTCTCACCTCCAGGCCTTGTGGCGTACCCTCCGTAATCCTGCAGAGAGCATCTCCCATGTAGCTTATCGGGTGCTGGGGAAGTTTGGAGGCAGCAACAGGAAGATGCTGAAGGAGTCTCAGAGGCTGCACTATGTGGTGACTGAGGTCCAGGGCCCGAGCATCAAGGCTGAATTCACTGACTGCAAGGCGTCCATACAGCTTCCCATGGAGAAAGTAAGATATCATGTGACATGACGTCCTTCACTTTGTAATATTGTTTTTAGAGCTTTCAGTGCAGCTTTTGGGACAGATTTCACTTTCACACACTCTGCCTGAAACCAGTTGTAAGACTTCCTTCGTATTTCACTTTTAGAAAGAAAGAAAGTAAGGAACGTAAAAGAGGCTGACATTCCTCATTATTGTTCTCCTGAGAGAGCAATATATCCTTGTCAGGGGTTGTGTGTGTGTGTGTGAGGAAAAAGAGAGTGAGTGAGCAAGGGAGGAGATGTGTGTGTCCTCCAGGTAATTAAATTCATCTCCTGTTTCTCATCCTCATACCCAGTCAGTAATCATCAATCTAGTGTGGGCCACCATGACGGCATTATTTACTCTCACTAATGGCTGCTCCTTCTTTCTGGCTATCCATCTGTGTGTTTGCCATCATCGTGAGATTAGGCGGCGCACACATGCTGCACACCCTCATGCGCAGGCTGAAGGCATGAATCACGGTTATGATGCAGCCATATGGTTAGATGGCACATGGAGTTAGAGACGGCTTAAATTGCTGTAAGGTTAGCAGAGAGATCGAGTAACAACAATCTGAATAACTTTAATCTTGTCGGATAGAACAACTTGTAAAACATTCATGGGTGATTAAAGCTGCATATCTGCCTTTTTTTTGCCTCTTTTCCCTTTCAAGCTCTTTTCCAACCTCTTTTCTCCTTTATTCTTAATTTTCTTGACTACTTCAGAAATATTATCCTTTACATTTATACATTTTCAAGGATAGAGTACAAAGCTGTTTTCTTGCAAATTATTTTCATATCTACATGGCCTCTGTAAATATTCAGATACATTTACTTCTTGCTCATGTAATTGTGTCGTGTCCATTTGAAATGAAATCTAAAATTGTCGATCAATATACACCCATTAAGCCCTAACGACAAGGAGAAAACATATTTCTAGACATTTTCTTTGTCTGTAGAACTTGGCTATAAAAAAATATTTCAGTGATTTAATAGCTGTATGCTACCAAGCCTTGAAGTGATGATAGCTACTGTGAGTTAAAACGTATACAACAGCCTGCTTTGAGTTCTGAGTCTAAGAAGAAAAAGATTCATCGGTCTCATGAAACGAAAGTTAACCCCTCAGTCCAAACTCCAAATACCATGACTCACTGCTCGTCACCTTGATAATACCTTCCTTATGGTGAAGCATGCTGGTTACATCATGCTACGGTGTGGGCTTCTCTCTGTGACGGGGCAACAAAACTGCACAGAATCGAGGGAAGAATAAATGCAGCCCAACACAGAGAGCTCTTTGAAAGAAGAACCTGCTCCAGAAGTGCATGTGACCTGAGACTGGGGACGACGGTTCACCTTTCTTCACAATAATGACCTGGAGCATACAGCCAATACAACGTTTGAGTGGCTCCCAGTCATCTCTCTGTCTGTCCTTGAGTGGCCCGGCCAAAGCTCAGGTTTGAACCCAAAAGTACATGTTTGGAGAGACCTGAAGATGGCAGTTCACGGACGTTTCCCATCCAATCTGACAGAGCTTAAGAGGATCTGCCAGGAAGAGGAAGATAAACTGCACAAACTCAGGTGTGCAATGTTTGTAGAGGCTTAAAGCTGTAAAATGCTGCCAAAGAAGCTTCTTCAAAGTCAAGCCTTTCCTTTCTTTCAGTGATTCTGAGAGGGTTATACATGCCTTTATCTCCACCCGACTTAATTATTGGTGTTAGCCAGCCTTCCCTCTCTCGCTTGCAGTTAGTCCAGAATGCAGCTGCTCGACTTCTAACTGAGACACGCAAGCCAGAGCACATTTTTGCCTGAATTGGCGTCTCTCCATTGGATCCCTGTGAATTGTAAGATCTTATTGTTTGCTTATAAAGCTCCGAATGGGCAGTCTCCATCCTACCTTTCCCACCTTCCTCACCCATATATTCCATCACGTCCACTGAGGTCTGCCGACAAATCACTTCTTGTCGTCCCTAAAGCAAGGTTGAAACACAGGGGAGACGGAGCCTGTGCTGTTCTAGCCCCCAAACTCTAGACCTAGCTGCCCCCCCAGATTATACTAGCCCCCACTTTGCCTGTGTTTAAATCTAATTTAAAAACCCATTTGTTCTCCTTGGCTTTCTCTGACCCTGTTTGAGAGTCTGGCTGTTTGCGGTTTTTATCTTGTGGTTTATTGCTGCTTTGTAAACAGTGTTTTATGTCATGTTTATGTTTTATGCTATGTGTTATCTATTGATTGATGTACAGCACTTTGGTCAACTCTGTTGTTCTTTTAAATATGCTTTATAGATAAATTTGGATTGGATTAGACAAAGATGTGAATTAGGGGATGGAAACCTTTTGTAAATAGAGCAGTTTTCAGACTTGAATGCAGAGATTGTCTGACGCAGCAGGATATTGTCTGAGTTCAGAACAGGAAAGTTTCCATAGCGTTCAGGTGAGGGGACTTACCTGGATAGAGCATGCAGGAGGGAGGACATGACATAAATTCTGACCGTCTCTTGCCTCACGTATAACTATAACAGTTTTTCCAAGCTGATATCTTCGTCAGTGTCCTCTACGTGTACAGTTCCTCTTTTTTTTATCCTGAGACATTTGTATTCCTCTGGTTTTCGCATCCATTGTGTGTTAGAAACATCCATGAACATGCCCACTTGCGTGCTGTCAATTTTCCAGTCGTTCTCCTGCTGCATTGTCACATGGGCTCACTCTGACATATTCCCGACATTTTACCACGGCACTGTCAGGAAAAGTTCCGGAAAATGTCTGGAGCAACGGATATTTGCGAATCTCACATACAGACCCTGCAGAAGATTTCAGAAAAATGTCCAGACTTCATTGCCTGTCTGAAAGCAGCTTAAGAGATATTAGTAATCAGATTTTTGTTACTTCCTCATTTTTGGGGAAAATGCCAGTTTCAGTGTCTATTTGTAATTATATATACAACACGATTCGGTGTGCACAAACTGACAGAGCCGGAGTACTGTCTGAAAACTCTATGTACTTGTAGTAGATATCCTGAGTCGCAGCTCTGACAGAAATACCCTGATTTCCTAATACACTGACAGGTCTACAATTCAATTATGCTGTGCACTCATCTCTCCTCTCAGTCTCCATCTATTCTTGCATTTTCCTAATCTTCTCCTCTGTGTTCTGAGTGGCGTTAATTAGTTCATTTTCTCCACTTTCAAGTGCCTGGTTGCTATGGCTTGTCAGCCCATAATGTAGAAATCATGCTGACCTTTGCTTGGCCAGATGCTCCCTGTGTTACGTTCTGCAAATAAATCACATATACCGCAGTCGAATTCCCATCTTAAAAATTGAACAATATTATCAGTTTGCATCATGGAAACTTTCCCAATTTCACAGTGGAACTAATTAAGACTTTGTCTGTTATTCCTTTCAAGGCGATCGAGACGGCTCTGGACTGTCTGAAGAGCGCCAACACAGAGCCCTACTACAGACGACAGGCCTGGGAGGTCATCAAGTGTTTCCTGGTGGCCATGACGAGTCTGGATGACAACAAGCACGCTCTCTACCAGCTCCTGTCTCATCCGAAGTAAGTCGGCATTCTTTGTTTGATCTTTGTCCGATTGATTGATTGTTGTTTTCACCGGGCAATGTTTGTCTGGCCAGGGCTCCAGAGTGCGACCATTTTTGGTGGAGTTGTGTCGCTTCCTCATCTCATCTCATTTCTGCGGAGCTTAAATTCACACACTCAGGCCCCCGGCTGGCCCCGCCCACACTCACTCACACACTGGCACATGTGACACAGAGATAAGAGGAGGTGAACGAGCTGGTAAATGTCGAACAACGGTGACAAAAAGTGTGAATACAGGGGTTTCCACAAGGGTAAACTTGCATGATTATGCTATAATATTATCATTATACCAGAATGGTATAATAGGTGTAATATTGCGGTGCCAAAAGGCAGAGTGGGAATTTTTGGGTGCACTTAAATTATGTGCTGGTGCATCTAAATGAACAGTTATATTTTTCATTTATTATTCAGAACAACTTAGTATATTTATGTTTTTTTGAGTTGCTGTATTAGAACTAACACAGATAGATTGACGGTATGTTTTGTAATTTGTATCTGAAAAGCTTTTATTCTCATTTGTTGAAATCCTCTTCACGTCCCCATAGCTGTTAGTCTATGAATGAAGTCTGTTGTTAGGACTGTGATAAACCTTTCATTCAGACCAAATAAAGTGATTGGCTAGCGTACCTGTCTGTCACTAACCGACCTGCCTGCATGCACTCGGGTCTTCACAAGCCGTAGGGTCATACCCCTCTGAAGCAGAGACAATAGGAAGAAGTTAGCGAGCGAGTCACGGAAAGTCAGCTTGGAGCAGTTGTCAGGCAGTGCGCGTTCATGTGTTTTGGGGGCGTGGCTTTGACGGGAGGGCCAATGAGAGGGAGTGGGATGTATCGATTGCCTTTTTTAAAAGTATGACCTGCTCTTGCGCGATTTTTTTCTTAGGATTACCAGCCCTAGCTTTAAGTCTACATGATTGACAGGAGGTGGTTAAATTACATGTCACGCACCCAACCGTAAACAACCAGATCTCCAATCAATCATTCCCCTCTTTAACCTTTACTTGGCTTAATTAGAATTTCACCTCTACCCCATGTGGACTGTTTACCCCTTCTCCTTCCTGTCTGTCATGTCCCAACCCCACCCACCACTACACCAGCTCTACATCGCTTCCCGACCACCTCCTCCCCTGTCCTGCCACCTGCTGACATGCCCCACTTTTCAGTCTCTTGCATCAAGTCTTCACCACTCTCCCCCCCCCAACACACACTGCTTCAATAGTTCTCGGAAGCAGGAATTGCTAATTACACATTTGCACGGACCCCCACCTCCCCCACCCACCCTCTGGCAGATTTCACTGCGTGGCTGAGACACATACATGAACAGACAAACAGGAAGGGCGTGGGGGGGTTGTCGGGTGGGTTAGACACATTACCATCATTGATCCCTGGGCAGGGGCTAATTGACTTTCTCCTGTCTGTTTACGCTACACCATGCCCCTTACACTCTCCTGTCATTACGCACTAACACACACACACACACGAACATGAATACGTCTGTGAGAACATTTCTGTGGGGATAATGAAGTGTGTCAATTATGATCAGGGGGGCTGCTCTTCCGCCTCATCCTGTCAGATGTCTCGATTTGCAGTGTCTCTCTCTTGGAGGATTTTTTTCTCTCTCTCTCTCTCTCACTTTCTGTGCCTTCATATTCCTCCCACCGTCTCTTATTGTCTGGGTGTTTGGTCACTGTAAATATAGTCTATCAGTTTAGAAAGGAAAGAGACACGGTGCAATTCATGAAATGCCAACTGGGGAAAACGTGGAGTGGCAGGCCCCACGAATGAATGAAGGGCAATTGAGCTGACATTCTGTCAACCATACCAGCCCACTTTCTCCACCCGCCACGTTCCTTGCTCGCGTCTTTCCCTTCCTCTCCGTTCCCGCAGCCCGATTCTTCTCTCTCCTCCTCCAAAGAGCAGTCTTTTAAATGGCAATAATGAAATGAAGTGATCCATCAGGTCTGCCCCTGGCGTGTGGCATTATAAAACACAAGCTCAAGCATGGAGAAAACAGCTGCTCAATCACACCACGGCCCAGTTGCCTTCAGCTGCAGTAAATAACAAAAATACCAACAGGGGACAAGGAGAGATGCAGAATTAGGAGCAGACAAAAGGAGTAGAGAGACAGAGGGAACTAGGAGGTAATTTAAGGACAAATGGAATCAGAGATGCAGGGTTGGGGGCTGCTGACAGGCTTTGGAAATGGATCCTTACTTTGAAATATTCTTTGCATGGGCTGAACACAAACGATTGAATTATGTTTGGGCCTCGGGCTCAAATAAAGTTTCACTGCGACTGTCACATATTAATATGTTGCCCTTGTTAATATGTAATCCTCTAATTCATTGTGTTTTTTTTCTCCCCCATTAGCTTCACTGAGAAGTGGATCCCCAATGTCATCATCTCTCACCGCTACAAAGCACAAGACACGCCTGCCCGCCGAACGTTTGAACAGGCCCTGACTGGGGCATTCATGTCTGCCGTGATAAAGGACCTGAGGCCCAGCGCGCTGCCCTTCGTAGCCAGCCTGATTCGCCATTACACCATGGTCGCTGTGGCTCAGCAGTGTGGTGAGGGACTGCTGTACTCTCTACATCTAATATTAGCTTTATGTTTTACCCTGGCGTTGGCGTCCCCCCCCCAGTTGCGCAAGAAAATCAGTCACTTTCCAATTTTGTCCCTTCTTTGAATTTATTACAATTGCTTTAACAAATTCAGGCATTTAAATGAGGAAGTTACACGAACTGTAACATATTTTACCTGTTTTAAAATTGACATACATTTATTATAATAACTTTTTTCTTTTTGTCCTGTTACTTAATCCCAGGTCCGTTCTTGCTGCAATGCTACCAGTTAGGCAGCCAGCCAAGCACCGCCATGTTCCACAGTGAGGAGAATGGTTCAAAGGGCATGGATCCATTGGTTTTGATTGATGCCATAGCGATCTGCATGGCCTACGAGGAGAAGGAGCTGTGTAAGATCGGAGAGGTGGCACTGGCCGTCATTTTTGACGTGGCCAGCATCATCCTCGGGTCCAAGGAGAGGGTACGTAACTGGTAGGAGGATGTTGGGTACATTGTACCCATTGTTTTGCAGTTGAGATAAACTGTGTTGTTCATTAAGATAACTTAAGAAATTATTTCACTTTTATACTGTATTTATAACATGTTTTGATTTCTGCGTTTATATATGAATCAAACAGGAGACATTTCTGTCTGACTGTATTTATATTTCCTCGACAACTGCTCATACAATTTAATTGGGGGGGTCTATTGTTGTGACCCAAGGAAGTACACTGTCGACAGTAACACTGACCGACAGTGATTCCTTCAGCTTGATTGACACTGCTCTAGTAGTTTTTAAATGGGAATCAATAAATCATCCTGTCCTCTGGTCTTCATCTGCAGGCGTGTCAGCTGCCCTTGTTCTCGTACATTGTGGAACGTCTTTGCGCCTGCTGCTATGAGCAGGCCTGGTACGCCAAGCTCGGTGGCGTGGTGTCCATCAAGTTCCTGATGGAGAGACTCCCCCTGATCTGGGTGCTACAGAACCAGCTCACCTTTCTTAAGGCCCTGCTCTTTGTCATGATGGACCTCACAGGAGAGGTGAGAGAAAATGAATGCATAATAAAGTATTTAGCAAATAATTCCAAAAGTAATATAAGTTATGTCACCTTTTGTCCTCCGATGATATTTTACAAACAAATGTGTAACAATTCAATCCTGGCTCTTTACTGCATTTACAAACCTATTGATTTTCACACAGGTGTCAAATGGAGCCGTTGCCATGGCGAAGACGACCCTGGAGCAGTTGCTGGTGCGCTGTGCCACTCCGCTAAAAGACGAAGAAAAGACCGAGGAGCTGCTGGCTGCCCAGGACAAGTCTTTCCACATGGTCACGCACGACCTGGTCCGAGAGGTCACCTCCCCGAACTCCACTGTCAGAAAGCAGGCCATGCACTCTCTGCAGGTGCTGGCACAGGTCACCGGCAAGAGTGTAACCGTCATCATGGAACCACACAAAGAGGTGAAACCAAGGACTGAAAATTCTTCAAAAAATGTATATTGTGATTTAATGCTGTGCTAACTTTTATGTAAAATCCACCTGAATATCCCCCCTTACCAAAAATAGACTACACTAAAGGAATTGTTTTCAATTTTGAAGCAAAACCTGGGAGCAAAATCCAAAATATCTTTTAATCCACATTAATTGTGTTTTTTAATGGGGTTCCCTTCTCTCCAGGTGTTGCAAGATATGGTTCCCCCCAAGAAACACCTGCTCCGCCACCAGCCGGCCAATGCCCAGATTGGCCTGATGGAGGGCAACACGTTTTGCACCACCCTGCAGCCCCGCCTCTTCACAATGGACCTCAATGTCATGGAGCACAAGGTGTTCTACACAGAGGTATGCAGGAGTCATTGTCATCAAGAAAAATCACCTTTTCAGACCGTTTCTTTATACATCATATTAATACATGTCTTTAATCACCACTTTAGCTGTTTTGATTATTGACCTGTGTTTTTTCCCGTCCATTCAAGCTGCTAAACCTGTGTGAGGCAGAGGATGCTGCTCTAATGAAGCTGCCATGTTACAAGAGTCTCCCCTCCCTGGTTCCCCTCCGCATTGCTGCCCTCAGTGAGTAGAACCCACCTCACCTAAGGGTTTTGTTTTATTACTGGAGATTTGTGATTGATGCTTAAATTGTGCTTAATATACTGTACACTATAATCCTCAATCTTAGTGACATTTTTAATAGATTTTATTAAGTTTTTAAAACATTTTATTGGTATACCGACTTTCATGTTTGCTTAGTTTTTTGGGGATAATTGTTGTTGACTTTATCTTTATTTCACCACTGTGAAACTGGATTGTTAATTTGTTCACCAAAATCTTAGTTTATTTATTTAACTGAAATGACTTCTTGTTTTGTTTGGAATATTTTATTGATATGATTTATCTCTTGTCTGTCTGTAGATGCCCTGGCAGCCTGTAATTACCTGCCCCAGTCCAGAGAGAAGATTATTGCCGCTCTGTTCAAAGCCCTCAACTCCACCAACAATGAACTACAGGAAGCAGGAGAGGCGTGCATGAGGAAGGTCAGTGTAAGAACTAGGTGCCAGCTTTTCACATTATGATGCATAGAAATAGATTTTGCCTCTCAAACCAATCTTCTTTACCATGTGAAACCAGTGCATTTTGTTGTAGAATAGACACTTTTTAAGAACTCAATGATTTCCTATATTTCCAAAATTTTTAAACTGAATATCATCATAAAAAGTGTTTAGTTTGGCTTTTTCAGGGTTTGGATTCACCCAAAACCTGGTGAAATTTTCAGGGCGACCAAATTTTGTAACTTAAAAATGTGTGTTGCCAGGCAACACCATCTTTGCTTTTACTTCACTTCGATCTTCACATTTTTACTTTTACTCCCAGTTTACATCACTCACTTCAATTGCAACTCCTTTTGAGCAAGCAAGCAGCCTGAGAGCCACTGACATGACCTTTCTAAACCTGGATTAAAGCCTCTCCACTGTCGACCCTGTGCTTTCATCTCTTAATTTATCTTTCTGAATCTCTATGCTATTTTATGTTTTGCTTATTTTGTATATTTTGTTTTGAAAGTGTAGTTTTTTTTAAATTATCTGGATTTTGTCCTTTTTCGCTCTATTAGCGTTTTATCTATATCACTCAGGTCATGCGCCATCTTCACAGTCCTTTGTTAATCCTACCCTCGTAGTATTTCCCCACCCAGTTGTCTTCATATAGACCTCCCTTTGCTTTATCACACTCTCCCTGAACCAGGCCTGGCGCTATTCATCAAAGTATCCACACCATCGTAACCTCTATCCATCTACCCTCCCGAGCTCTATGTCCCTTCTCCCTTCCATTTCTGTGACCTTCATTTTCTTCCCTTACTACTGTCACTCCTTTTCACTATCCTGTGATTTATTTATTTTATTTAATTTTTCTCTTGGCCCGGCCGTTCTCTGATCTCCCTCCATTCTTTCATCTCTGCCCTGCTCGCACTAATGAGCGTTGCCATGGCCCAATCGATACAGGATGGAGTGTTTGTTCTCAGCACTGAGAGGAAAATGAATGTGGCTGCCATGCATCATTCCCCTCACGTCTTTTGTGAGGTTGTGGGTGTGCGTCATCAGCGTTGGCATGTGTGCTTGTTTAAGGCTGGCCGTGCCCTCATTTGTGTGGCCTTAGTTTCTTAATGGAGACACAAGGGTAGTGAGCAGTTCATGGGTGCCAGAAAGCCCGACAAGGCCTGGTCTGATGTGGAGGAAGAATGATTTGTGGATGGCAAATTAAAATGAATGATTTATTGTGTTACATCTGATATGAATAATAATTTATTTAATTTATCACCTATCACACGCACACAACACAAGCCTGTATTTTGAGCTATGATTTCCAGAGATAAATAACTTGTCAATTCAGTAGAAGCATATTTTGGATTATAATTAATTTAAGAATTGTAAAAAGTTTATTTGAAAATGTTTAACAGTGCTAATCCTGTCTTCTATTGTAGTTCCTGGAAGGTGCTACCATTGAGGTGGACCAGATCCACACTCACATGCGCCCCCTATTAATGATGCTGGGTGACTACCGCAGCCTGACGCTCAACGTGGTGAACCGCCTCACCTCTGTCACACGCCTTTTCCCCACCTCTTTCAACGACAAGTTCTGTGATCAGATGATGGTGAGAAACCTCAAAGTCTGTCTTTTCACCATCACAGCAACTTTGCAACCAAACTTTTAACTGTGGCAGGGTCAGTGCAACGATTTGAATCATATATTATTTAAGTATCGGCCTCGGACGTTGCATTAACATCTGTTCTGAGCGGTCCGATCACAATCCGACAGCGTCAAGTTCGTCTGTTCACACCTAACATTAAAATCCTTTCTAAATTGGTCTCATGTGAGCACTTGTGATTACTCACTTCCCCGCTCTCTATGCAAATAATCATTAACTTCATTTGTGCTTGCGAAGACTAAATTCATTCACCAAATTTTCAGGGTGCATCTGTTTCAGACCTGTACTTAGTGAAGACCAATTGTGATCCTATCACTAAAGATGGATATTAATATCAGGTCTGAATGGGGACTGATTATTTTAAAGGTTTTATGTCTTCAAATTAATCAAATAAGGTTTGGTTAAATTTGTGCTGTTTCTCTTCAAAATGAGCAATTACTAGTTTCTTGTACTAAAACAAAGAAATGCATTCATGTTCGTACTCACAACCATAACAGGCAGGAGTAAAACATAACAATGTCATTATAAAAACAAAACCTACATGTATGTGGCTAAAGATGTGGACTGCCTCAGTATATTTCAGTGTTGCATATGCAAGTCAATATTTTAAATTGATGGGAACACTTGCTATCACACTTCTTGGCAGCATAGGTAATACTTATGAGGTAAATTTGTTACTTATTACTGTGATCTTCAGTTATTTACTTATTCAGTCCTTGCTGGTGCCATGTTCTGCTTATTGAGCTAGGCACATGCACAGACTACACTACAAACTACTTACGTAGAGTCTAAATCTTATCTTGTTGCCTCTTTCCTTCTCAGCAACACCTGAGGAAGTGGATGGAGGTGGTTGTAATAACCCACAAGGGAGGCCAGCGAAGCGATGGCAGTGTAAGTATACACTGTTTACTGTGTCCCATACCCATACTTTACAGCACTCAGAGATGTATTACAAATGCAAAACTTTCATCACACAGTGAAGCATAGATTTAGCAGGATTTAGTTGAAATCCTGCTTGACTAAAATACAGCTGTATACTGTCTAAACCAATAGCTTGCACCAAAGTGGGAAAGAAATTGCCCCTCACACACACAAAGCCATCGTCACATGTAGTCAACACCTCCTCAACGTGGCCTCCTCCCAGATGAGTTGTGAGTGGCCATATTACAATCAATGATTAATTAGGCGCCAGGCAGGCGGTGGTGGGCCCAGCGCTGTGTCGTCTCATTATCTTCCCGACAGATAACCTTGTAAAGGCAGAGAAAAGGTGAGAGAGAAAGAGAGGGGGGTAAAACAGCTGCCTCCCCCTCGGAGAAATAAAAGACATTTTTTTTCCCCCCTCTTGCCCCATCTCAAAATGATGTGCTTAATTAGATGCAAATTGGCCCTTTGTCTCTCCCTCCTTCCAGCTTGTGGTCGTTGTGCCTGTTGACAGCAATGCTGGCAGTGACAACAAAGCAAGGGTCGTAGGGTCAATTAGCCAAGCCCGATAAAGACAAAAACTGGAGAACGAGGGATGGAGCGGGGCCGGAAGGGATGGTCAGAAGACATGTGGGCATGAAAGAGGGTTTTTACAGGGAGGAGGAGGAGGATATGGAGTAGAGTAATGAGGTGTGAGTATAGAGCTGGAATGGGGGAAACAATATTTCAGGCTACATCCACACAACTATAGATGCGACCAAGAGTCTTTGAAGTGCGACTACAATTTTTCCTTGGTCTCACCGGTACACTAAACATTTAGCTGGTCTGTCTCTGTATTTAATCGACTCGTGTGGCTTCCTCATCTCATCTCCTCTGCAGAGTTTACACTCATACACGTACAGGCCCACTCACTCACACCGTGACACACGGACAGTGAAGTGGAGATAAAAGAGAGGAAAATTCGTAAACGTTAACAAGGCGGTTTGTCGGGCAAGACGAGACACCAGGACATCAGTGCTAAAGTTACCAGAGTGATCCGTATTCATAATGCGACACCATTGATTAAGAACTAAATCCATGTGATTGTCTGTGTGAAGAGAGCGACAGAGACGAACACACACACACACACACACACACACACACACACACACACACACACACACACACACACACACACACACACACACACACACACACACACACACACACGATCCTAGAGAAAATGCTGGAATACTTAATACCTAAAACATTACAAAGCCAAAAGCTCATCTAAATCATAACCATCTTGTTTACTGAGCTGGTAACAAATTCTGTGCCAAATGTTCACTATGTATTCAAGTGCAATTTTTGTTAACAGAGCTAGACAGTCCATTTTATTTATTGTTTTGTGTTGACTGTGGTTTAATTTAGTGATTTATTTATTTAGGATATTTTAATGTTTTTAACTCTAATTCAAATGTCAGACTGAATATTCTTTCGAATTAAGTTCATTACTCTTCGAAAGGGTGTACTTGCATGATTATGCAAGATTATTATTATTATCATTATACCAGTGGTTTAAAATTGTTTCACAATGATTTCAATATCATATATCGCAATAATTTGTGGGACAATATATCATCCAACAAAATGTGTTATTGTGACAGGCCTACCTTGATATTTTTAATAATGCACCAAGTTAGAGGTTTCCCTGTTCAGTTTATAGTTTTAGTTCTCTGAGAATTTCTTCCATATCCAAGCAAAATTGGTATTGTACAATGAAATATCCTTACATTACCAATTAATTTATCAGAACTGTTTAAAAATGGTATAATAGGTGTGTTATTGGGGTGCCAAAAGGTGCCCTGCTCTGTTTTATCCACCCGTGGTTTGTTCCGAGGTCATTGGTAAAAGCTGCTGCTGTCCCATTCATTTCACTATCACCCTGTCTTATCTCTTCACCCTCCATATTGAACAGAGACAGACAACACACAGCCACACAAAAATGCACACATACTGCTTTGCTGACTTTGATCATTGTCTCCCCCGTTCCGGTACAGCCTGCGTTGGAGGGCGTTGAGGTGAGATGTGACCTGGTGTGGCGCCCCCTGTTGGTGACTGTCAGTGATTGTAACGTAGTTTAACCAATGTTGTGCTGTCGAACTGATGCAATGTTGTGGTAGTAGTGCTGGTGAAGTCACCCTGTATTTCTGTGTCCGTTTGTCTGTGATCGTCTTTAGAAATGTTACAGTCATCTTAGCTTTGATCTAACCTCATGTTTTGACTTTCAAAAGTCCAGTTCTTTTTTTTTTAGACATTGCAAGTTTTATGAAGATAATAATACATGTTGTCCTTTTATTTGTTTGTAGTCTGTGCATTTAATACAATAACTCATGTGACCCTGGTCCTCTGCACCATTCCTCGTGGAATTTTTATACCTAATGATGACAGATGTCATTTTCAGTCTCTTGACTAAAATTCATCCTCGTCTTTCCACAGTGGCTGTCCATCGAGACTATCTGTCAGAAATTATGTCCGTGTCTCGTCCCATCATGTTTCAAAAAGTTTCATCTGCTCCCTTCTTCCCTCTGTTCTCTTTTTTTCTGCCTCTGTAGGAGATGAAGATCTGTTCTGCCATCATCAACCTTTTCCACCTGATCCCCGCCGCACCGCAGACTCTGGTCAAACCTCTGCTGGAGGTCGTCATGAAGACAGAGAGAGCCATGCTCATAGAGGTAGGACCGCAGCTTCATTTATTTATACGGACTTAAAGCCCTACTTTGATGTAGTGGCTTAAAATACATCATAGATGTGCAGAGTGTGAACAGCATTTGAGGAGTAGCAAGTAAATTCTAGAGCACTGCTAAACACTACAGTGATGAGGATGAGGGAAAAAAAGCTTGAAGATAAAATCGATCATAGTTCTGCTTTAATGGATGTCACAGTGAACATCTGTAATCAGCAAAGATCTTCAGGAGAAAGTGATCTAAATCTGTATTTGTGTTCATCATGATTTGATTCCCTTCTTTCCTTTTTTTCTGTCTAATTCCTCTGCGTTTCTCTTCTCCTCCTTCCTGTGCCAGGCCGGCAGTCCATTCCGGGAGCCCTTGATCAAGTTTCTGACACGTCACCCGTCTCAAACAGTAGAGCTGTTCATGATGGAGGCTACGCTCAACGACCCCCAGTGGAGCCGCATGTTCATGGTCAGAAGCCGGCAGCTCTTAGCTGCAGCCCCCTCAGTCATTTCATTGACACATTTGCCATTAGAACAGCATTTTGCTTTTTTTGCTGTCTCAGTAATGGGCTATAATCAGGGATATATTGGCTGTTGCGAGGCTCAGTGGTCCTTCTTAAAACCAAATCGAGACGGATCACTCCCTGTTGTTACGGTTGTTGAGCCAGACCAGAATGTAGTTCTCTAGTCTTACTATTTGTTATGTGTGTGTGTTTGTTCATATACAGAGTTTCCTGAAACACAAAGATGCCAAGCCACTAAGAGACGTGCTGGCCTCTAATCCTAATCGCTTCGTCCCCCTGCTGGTTCCTGCCGGCACTGCAGCAACTGTTCGCCCTGGGTCTCCTTCCACCACCACAGCCAGACTGGACCTGCAGTTCCAAGCCATCAAGGTATACACATTTTCATTACAGTTCTGTTGAGGTAAACATCCATCACACACACCTACACACATTTATTGGCAGGTGAACTCTGAGTAATTCCACCATTTAAACCTTATTTTTTCTTCCTGTCTGTGTAGATCATCAGCATCATTGTGAAGAATGATGAAGGTTGGCTGGCAGGGCAACACTCCCTGGTCAGCCAGCTCAGACGGGTGTGGGTCAGCGAGGCCTTCCAGGAGAGACATCGCAAAGACAACATGGCTGCCACCAACTGGAAGGAGCCGAAGCTGCTGGCCTTCTGCCTGCTGAGCTACTGCAAGTAAGTACAGACATTCAAATTGTAATGGGAATGAAACGCGTCTAAATGTCCGACAAAGTTGTTGTTTGAGATCAGATGACGGGGGAACTGTCGAGTCTGTCCTCCCTCAAGAGCTACTGCAGATGAAACTTTGGACCGAGCATTACTCTCAAATTAACAATGGTATTAATAGAGTGTAAACACATTAGCTTGTGTAAGGACCGTAAGCCAATAATTCTAACAAACTAAAATGTTATTCCAATCACAAATGACTTCCTCCCCCACTGACACTAGACACTCAGCAGATGTTTATTTTAGACCCTGCAATTAACCCTCAATCACTGCAGGCATTCATTTTAGATTGCATGTGTTCAGTCACCCTTCTTTTAAATGTTTATTAGCAGAATCCCATTGTTATAAAAGTCTTTTTAAAATGACGGCACACAGTATGACTTGTTCACATGAGACATATCTCCTGCTACCTCTCACTGTATATTTCCTCGATAGGCGTAACTACTCCGAGATTGAGCTGCTGTTCCAGCTGCTGCGGGCCTTTACGGGTCGTTTCCTGTGCAACATGACCTTCCTGAAGGAATACATGGAGGAGGAGATTCCCAAGAACTACTCCATCGCCCAGAAACGGGCCCTGTTCTTCCGCTTTGTCGAGTTCAATGACCCACACTTCAATGATGAGCTCAAAGCGAAGGTACGCACATAGGAACTCAGCAAGGAAGTAAATGAATGACTACATGCTACATGGATCTGAAATCCTCCAAGGATTTTATTACTTTGCAAATGATCTTTTGGGATTAGCACTGAAATAATGATGATACACAGTGTTACTGACCACGAAGTAAAAGATTAGCTGTATTTCGCTTGTTGCTTGGCTTTATAAGCATAATGTGACCACAACAGTTGACACAATCACCCAGCATTTGACAAGGATCCAATTTAAGTGGTGAAATAAGCAGAACTTTGGATTGCATTGATTGATGGATGAATATGAATGTTTGTGTACAATGTCTGAACTGAGTCGTTATATCCTCCATCTGTTGAAAACATTTCAAGGGAGGGAATAAAGACTTTGGCAGCATTATTTTTATATTTCTCCACTATTCTGGCATGGCAATACTAGAACAGTACTTATTTTTGGACTTAAAAAACATGCTATAGAAAAGTACACATTTTGACAAAAATTGTATTTTTTTAATTTATGTGCTGCTCATGTAGCCCATAGTTGAAAAAAATATTTTTTGAAGAGAGTTTTGAATGTGTTGCTTTTTGTCTGTAAAATGGATTTAAAACATTATTGACTGATCATTCTGCCCATTCCTGAGCTCAAAAATGGATTATAAAACATGTAGCTAACTTCTTTGAGCATCACCCCAGCTTACCTTCTGTGCTTCTTCAGTGGGGGAAATGCAGGAGTGGAGGGACCTGATCTGTGTGACTTTTATGGTTGGTGTATTCTGTAGCAGAAGTTCTTTGATGGAGTCAGAAAGGTCATTTTGTCTGGTTGGAGACCCTCAGAGGCTCACAGATGAATGCTTCTGTCCTCCACCTGACCTGCTGCTGCCAGCATTACAGTCGTTGGAGCTGCTTTTTAATTAAGCTCATTCTCTCGAATGCATGTGCTCCACGCATACACACACACAGACGCATGCGCCCGCACACATATTTTGCACAGCTGTAACAGGCACACGACCTGGCACAGAGGAGCAACAGCGCTGCTGTTAAGTACAAAACGGGTCAGTTGGGAAGGGCTGCCCTGGCACTCGGTAGCACAGAGCCAAATGGCGGTCTGGAAAGAACACAAAACTGTGCACTGTACAGCTGGCGAATGTGTCCAAATCCAAGGACACACTTGTGTCTATGATGTTGCTCAGTCCACCCTGTTCTTTTTGCAAATTTTCAGCTTGTGTTGCTTCAGCAGCATATGGACCAGAAAAAGAGACAAAGTAAAGGCAGACAGAGTCCAGCTGAATAATTGTGCTGCTGTCGTTCCAGGCCCAAATGCTGCTTTTTAATTTTTAGCAGCACTGAGCCTACAGTACTACCACCCCAACAGAATTGTGTTGTTTTTCCCTTAATTGTTCTCTCTGGTGCACAGCAGATGTTAGCTGTGTGGCATGTATGTGTGTGTGTGTGTGTGTGTGTGTGTGTGTGGTGTGTGCGTGCGTGTGTCGGTGTGTCAGAAAGAGAGATGATGTGTTTCTGTGTGAATATGTTTTTGTTGAGTGTGAGTGGTACCTCCACCGACATTTGAATAATTGCCTTTCGCATTTTCCCAGAAGCATAATAACATAGGACCGTGTGCGTGCGTGTGTGTCTGTAATTTGTGTTTGTGCTCGTGCTCGTGTTCTTGTGTAGCATCACTGAGATTAAGAGTTTGTCACTTTTATCAAGACACA
Organism: Hippoglossus hippoglossus; assembly: GCF_009819705.1. Classification (NCBI taxonomy): domain Eukaryota; kingdom Metazoa; phylum Chordata; class Actinopteri; order Pleuronectiformes; family Pleuronectidae; genus Hippoglossus; species Hippoglossus hippoglossus. The sequence continues at coordinate 12,816,555 of NC_047169.1, forward strand.
GAATATAGTGTGTGTATGTGTATGTGTGAGAGAGAGAGAGGAGAGAGACAATATGATAAAGCAGCAATGAATTATCTGTGATAGCACACACTGACCTAATGCTGCTGGTGTTGCATATTTTGTTCTTTCCAAACTGTTCTCACTGAAAAAAAGCTTTTGTGCTGCTTTTTGGTTAAAAAACATTCTACTTTTCATAGATTTCAAGCAGACAAACAAACATGTGGATGAAATCCATGAATCATCGTGCTTCTGTTTCACATTCGGCTTTTTTTTGGGTTGTTGTTCCCGTCATCACATCCAGTGTAGCACAAATACACAGCAGGAGGCTAAAGACAAATATATTAAGTAAATCCACTAAAACTTTAGAGTGGATAGAGGAGGACATTGTTCTTCTACTACTACTGCTTCAAAATGTGAAGTTGTTAACAGCACACATTGTCATTGCTTAAATGTGTGCATGTGTCGCTGACGTGAAAGCTTGCATTGAATGGTTTGAGGCACAGGTTTGAGAAATTAATTGCACAAAAAAACATGTTTAGTGTCGAAAGGTCTTAATACCAGAACTCCACTGTATTATCTGCACAGATTCATTGGTTGGCTTCTTCAAGCAGATTTAGACAAATAACAATTCCATGTGAATAAAACCACATTATCGGAGAAGACCACTTCAAATCAATGGCGTACGTTGATTACTGTATACAAGGTTTGACAATGATCCACTGACAAAAACGTTTAAAAAAAATGCTTTTAGTGCTGGTAGTGACCATTATTTATGACTTCCTGTGGCTACTTCACAATAAAACTCCAGGAACCATAGTAGCACTGCATCACAAACACATACTCAACACAACAGTATGGAAATGAGATTTAAGATAATTAAGACACCTACAGAAATAGATCTAGCCTACTTGCCCAGTGGTATTATGTGCACACATGCAGCAAAACACACAGCCTGCAGGATCACATCCTCTAATGGGATGGCATTACAAAAACATGTCTGCAATCCTACAGTGATTGATATCAGAGAACTTAAAGTCTCAGGAACACACTTGTGCTCCACGCATTGTGTCTTCATTTAAGGGGCGTGCGTGCGCTTCTGCATGCGCACCAGTCTTATCAACACATGCATTGTGCAGAACGTGTGTGAGTAATGCGTTAATGAAGGCGCTGGAACATATGCTGCCACAGCTCATTCTGCACTGAGCAATGCCCTGTCCTCCCCAATGATGGATTGAAAATGGGGTTCATTAACAGATAGCAGCTTCTTTAATAAATGCAGTCGTTAGTTGTACCGTGGTGGGGTTATTTGGCATTTTACTGGCTAATCGGGCCTTTGTTTTTACTCCCAAATACCTGGCAACTATCCTGCAGGTTACTAAATAGTGTTTTAAGCCTTCCCTCAGCAGTAGTTTAGATTTCTTTCTTTCAATGCCTATGTATTAATTTGGAAAACATAATCCGGTTCTCTTCTTTAGTATTCTCAAGAGCTGTAAATTGTATGATTTTTAACTGTCAGACATTTTGTTATCATCATTTTAGTTCGCATTTGATGTTTTTTAACTTGAAGTCTGTCTTCAATGTTTCTGAGTAAAGTTTTCCCTTGTTGGTGAATCAATTTTTTTCCTGCCATTATAAATCTGCCTGCATCACTTTAACTTTAATCACTTAATAATGTGCCGTTGAGAGTTGTGCAGATTTTTTTTTAAATGCATCTTTGGAAGGACCGCACCGGGAGATCTCACTGATTAGTTTCACCTTCCTTGAAGGAGTCCTTTCACTGAAATCATCGGTTTTAGCCTTTTGAAACTCAAAGCTGTGAAAGTTACATTTTCCCTTTTAATTAACTAGAACATTTTTGGGGGTTTTCTTATCATTATAATCAATCCAATGTGCTTTTCTTTTTTCCTAGGTGCTGCAACACATCTTGAATCCAGCCTTCTTGTGCAGCTTTGAGAAGGGGGAAGGTGAGCAGCTGCTTGGGCCGCCCAACCCTGAAGGAGACAATCCTGAAAGCATCACTAGTGTCTTCATCACCAAGGTAAACATGCACACTTGCAGGCATCGTCTTTCCTCTTATCAATATCTTTCTTCATTATTATCGATTATAAAAATATTTGGCAACTAATTTAGTAATCGATTAGTCGGGTCTGTTATAATGCACGACGCACACGGTGTGATGAACCTAAAGAGAGAAACCATGAAGGAACTCTGCTTCTTCTTCTTCGTCCTCCTCTTCTCTCGGTTTACTGGAGGATCGTAAACAACTTTAGGTCCATACCGCTGTCATAATGTGCTGCTGTGTCATGTGAAATCAGCTTTACACAAGTTTTCTTTGAGGTTCTAACGTAAAAAATGTTCACACACATTTAACGACCGTTGCCTCCCCTATTAAACCAGGAGAAAGCCACGAGAAAGCAGCAGCAATGTTTTGAACATAGCGGAAACGCTGACTTCGTCTCTCCATCAGTCTCTGATTTCATTACCTGCTGCATTTCCTCTCATAATCTCTTATCAGTACCAAACATCTCCATACTCAGTCATCATCAACTGCGTCCCACTTGGTCTGATTCTTCTCCTCTTCTTAATCGCTGACATCCTATCTTTCTCTTCATCCTTGTTGTCTCTTCATCCATCTTTATTTCTTCCCCCCCCTCCAACCATCCCACCGCCTCCTCTTTTCCATCACGTTTCATTCATCAGGCCAGGCTATAATTCCTCTTGTAAATGTCATGGTGTGACCATGCTAAAGGTCAGCATGTTTGTTTGTGCTGTGGCAGATCTCATCACTGACTAACACCGGTCCTAATGGCTGCTAATGGCTCCTCTATGGTCTGGTTAAAACTCATTTCCTCACTTACCTCCCTCTCTCTGTCTGCTCTATCTCCTCTCTAGGGAATTCACATGGTGATGTGTGTACTTGAATGGGGTGGGGGGCTGTTTTTTTGAAAAAAGGTTCTCAATATGTGAAAAGGTAGATTGCTGTTGTGCTGCAGTGTCATTCAAATGTAATTTTGGGAAGTAAACATTACTCAGAACTGCAGTATACTTGTAGCCTGTCGTCGCCAGACCAATTTGCATCTGTGAATGGGTCTAGAACCTCTCAGGTCATTTCAGATTTCCAAGGGACATTATCAAACCTACAGCCAGACAGTGCAACGAGCGAAAAGCGTGACTTAGCTGAGAGTGACAGAAAATGTCAGCATTCAGGTGTTGCTTGTTCTTCTTTTGGAGAAAATATACCATCCAGTTGTAATATAGCATCGGTAGCAAATTCTCCACAACAGCTGAATGAGGAAGCGATTTCCGGGAAACTAATATACTGTAAAGATGTGGTATCAGATTGGTACATAGATTCACGTAGGCGCAGAGGACTTTTCGGCAGTGACCGTGGCATATCTGACGGTATTGGAACATCTCTAGTTGAGGTGCACGATGTAATCTAATGATCTATTGACGTCTGTTGCAGTTGTTAAGAATTACAGCCACAATAACAGATCGAGGCGTTTTTGTTTTACTCACCAAACATCATAACTATTGAACCAACAATCTTTAACCTCATCTCCCGCTCCTTCGCTTCCAGGTTTTGGACCCCGAGAAGCAGGCCGACCTTCTGGACTCACTGCGGATCTGCCTGCTGCAGTTCTCCACCCTGCTGGTGGAGCACGCTCCCCACCACATTCACGACAACAACAAATCACGCAATAGCAAGCTGCGGCGCCTCATGACCTTTGCTTGGCCGTGCCTGCTGCCCAAAGCCTGCGTGGATCCTGCCTGTAAATACAGCGGTCACTTGCTTCTGGCCCACATCATCGCCAAGTTTGCCATCCACAAGAAGATTGTCCTGCAGGTGAGGAGGATTTCGAAGAGAGAAAGGGAAACTCTGGAGCGTGGGTTTGACTTAACTCAGAACCTTAAATAGAGAATAACCATAAAACAAGCAAATTTGTTTAGCAGATATAAAATACACTAAAACTATGCAGAAAAAGATGAAACAAGAAAATCCTCCAGATGACAGACTCAACTGAAATTAAATGACAACAGCTGAATACATGATAGAAGATACTTACCAGGACACTTAGTGTGTGAATGGTGCTTATGGAGAAATTGATGTTACTATAGTGGAATTGAGAATGTGGTATGTGTGTATATTTTTGCAAGAGAGCAAGAAAATAAGTGTGTATGCTTATCTGTACTGCCTGAAACCCAAATCCAATGAAATATGAATGTATGTATATGAATGAAATGTAGAAAGAGAAACAGTATTTAAAGGGTTAGAAAAAAACAAAAAGGAGAAGACATTTCCTTTAAGTATGGTTTGTTTCCTTGGTCTAGGTCTTTCACAGCCTGCTGAAGGCCCACACCATGGAAGCACGGGCCATTGTGCGGCAGGCCATGGCCATCCTCACCCCGGCTGTGCCCGCCCGCATGGAGGACGGCCACCAGATGTTGACCCACTGGACCCGGAAAATTATTGTAGAGGAGGGACACACGGTACCGCAGCTCGTCCACATACTGCATCTCATCGTGCAGCACTTCAGGGTAAGAACATGAACAGTAGTGCACTGGTCAATAGTGAGCATCCTCCTTCAAATCCATCACAATTGAAAATATTGATTCCCAGCATATTCATATTCATCTGGGTGGTGCCACAAGGAGTGAGGGGAAACTCTTGTGTACATCCGCAGTAATTTCTTGCTACTGTCAGCTCGCTGCTTATTATGGTTTTCAGCAACTGTAGGAAACCACACTCGGGTAAAGATTGAAAGAGCCAATTTTTACTTAAACTTAATCGTATGGCAACTCCTCAAACAAGAAAGTAAAAATCTGTATCATAATTTATGGCACAGTTACTAGTTTTTACGATATTAGTTCTCTAAACTTGAGTTTTATACTGGCAGTAACCATCACAATGGTGCTGTGCTCTGTTGTTTCCTTGTCAACAGCTGGATCATTAACTCTGGGCAGTGAAGTTGATGGTAGTTGCCTGTAATCCCCTTAATACAGATACATCCTCAGACACACCCTCCGTAGTAATAATCAGCCGACTCGCCTGTGTACGAGCACCAGCGAAGGATCATTGGCCTTTATGTTCGCCATCTTCCTTCGATTCCAGAAACACTTTCTGCCCTCTCGCTCCTCCGTCTGACGCTCGCTCGCCTCGCCAGTCAGAGACCGCGACAGTCTCTTAGCAGAAGACTGACATTTTCCTCAGCTCCCCTCTCTATCTCACTGACAGGCTGCTCTCCCTGGGCCAGATGACTAATCTAATGTAATCACATCAGCATAATTACACTGGGGAGGAGATAATGACAGACAGATGAGTGTGTGCGTGTGTGTGTGTGTGATATCAAGAAATAGAGAGATGGCGTGCATGTTTTTTTTTTTCTGTGCGCACACATGATGGACAGGGCTTAGCCGCTCCGTCATTAAGGGGCTGTGAAGTCCTGCTCTATTGACTATAATTACCCTCAAAGTGTGAAGCTTTAATATTCTTTGACACTGGCAACAGCCCTCAGATAGACATCTCATCTCTTGCTCTTTTGTCTGGCTGTGTGTCTGTGTTTCAGAGTCCCAGTTCAGTTTGTGATGAAGCTAAGTGACTCTTGAGTTTGAATGCTCGGGGCTAAGTGTGTGTCATCATGTCCTTGAGACTAAGTGGGAATACGACTTTAAAGTTTGCCTCTTCTGACGTGTCTCAGAAAGACTTAGGACCCATTTCAACTTTGCTCTAGATTTTGGGACGATAACTCATCCAAAGTATAGTCAACGCAGAAGAAATTACACTTTTCCTGTAGATGAAGGCAGTTGGCTTTGACTAGACACAAGTCAGTGGCTGTGGTCAGTTCATGGGACTCTCAGTTGACCTGAAAAAAACAAACAGGGTCTTGGGAAACATCAAATGTTGTTCTAGGGTGAGAGAAGCAAAATGACATGGATACAACTGCTTTTCCGATACATAGACCAGCAACAGGTCTTGCGGTCTGGATTGTTTTGTCTGGATGCTAAGGCAACAGGAAGGAGTCTCATTTAAATGTGCTTATTATGGCAAAACTGTCAATTTAACACCATGATAAACAGTTTAAAAGTGGCATTGAGGCAAAACACTCTTCTGAGGTGAGGTTCTCCTCATCTTTTGAGGATGCTCTCAGACGTTACGCAAACCAAAGTTAGACTTAAATATAAAAGACTACACAAAATAAGTATGCAATTTGCAATTGCAATTTGGGGTTTTACATGAAGCCGAGTGCCATGGGTCTTTGTTTTTGTTCTTATTCTTGAAACCATGTAGGCGCCAGTTGGGAAATAAGAGTAGTTAAGGGTGATAAATGTCTTTGGTGGTCTCACAAAGATGGGCGGTTCTTGCAAAACAGGGTTGTTTCTTATCTTATAATCTTAAAAGAATTTATCACTCATTTTCCACTTGTCCATACTTTCTGCATCTGTTTGGTGCGAGTGTTCAAGTAAGATGTCCAGATAAAAGTAGAGTAAAAAAAAATAAATACAGGCCTAAAGCTACAGGATCATTTTATATTAAAGATTGAGTTCTGTATGTACCCTTCTTCCATCTGCTCAGCATGGTTGACTATCACTGCTCACTGTATTGGCATCAGTGAACGTCTGACATTGATGCTTTAGGAAAAGAAAATACAGTCTGGTTTTGTGTAGATGAGTAAAAGTGAACAAGATATTCAATATTTTTACACTCACTGCTTAATCGTGTATTTTATTATTTTTACACATGCTTACTTCAATTTTTTCCTTCCAGGTTTACTATCCAGTGCGCCACCACCTGGTGCAGCACATGATCAGTGCAATGCAGCGTCTGGGCTTCACCCCCAGTGTGACCATCGAGCAAAGGAAACTGGCTGTTGACCTGGCTGAGGTGGTCATTAAGTGGGAATTACAGAGAATCAAAGACCAACAGGTGTGTTCGTGGATTTTGTAAATACACACAGATTCACACCTCAATGCAGACACAGAAGCTGCCTGAACTACACACTGTTTGCATTAGGGCTACATGATATATCGGAAATTTATCGTGATATCAACATGTGTGATATTCGTATCGCAAAAGTGCTTGAACTGCGATAAATGGTGTTTTGTCTGCCATGCATTCACACTTTGCATGTCATCATGTAGGAGCTGGTCAGAAAGCTTGACAAGATATACACATATGTATAATATTTTTAATTTTCTGTAAATTAAACTGTAATTAAACTTAACCCTGTCCCTCTCTCTCTTGGGTCTGGTAGCCGGAGTCTGAGGCTGAAGCAGCCACTGGCGGTGAAGGAACCAGTGGTGGAGCTGTGAAAAGAGGACTGTCTCTGGAAGGTGCTGCCGCCGGACAGGACGTCAAGAGGTTCCGTACAGCGACTGGGGCTGCCTCCGCGGTGAGCTCAACCAACAACCTCTCAGATGTCAGTAAAATGGGGCACTATAGCATAGACCTGGCGATACAGTACTTTATTACATCTTACACGTCATTTGGGCTTTTCGTGTATTCATACAATATCCCATATAGCATTGCAAATCACAGAATTTGCCTATTAAGGTGGATTGTAACACGAAACAAATGCTCTGTTACTTCAGTAAACAAGTCTTTGTAGCTGCGGCCGTAATGATGGTCTAATTTCCAGCTTCTTTTATCGGTTGTCTGGAGAAAAATAGAAAAAAACAGCAGCATTTCTTGTTGTTGCTGGATATACATGGAATTTACCCAGAAAGTTACCAGGATAATTATCAGACAGTCATAACTCCAGCCTATTTATACTGTAAGCAGTGCAAACAAAAACTGAATCTTCCTTCCAAATTGTGGACTCTATTTCCTAGCCAATTACATTTTCATTTTTCTCTCTTTTTTTAGTAATCATTCCAAAAACCACCTTGACATATTACTTATTGTGTTTATATGTTTCTTTCAGGTGTTTGGCCGTAGCCAGTCCATGCCAGGTACAGAGACCATGCTGACCAAGCCTGTAGAGAAACAACATACGGACACCGTGGTCAATTTCCTTATCAGGATTGCATGCCAGGTAACACCCCCACTGTCACCACTACACAAACAGCACTTCATCTCACTTACACACACACACACACACGCACACACATATATGCAGGTACAATTCTTCCATCCAAACAGCCTGCCAGGTAGGACACAACTCCTCTAACCCCTCAGTGGTGAAGGTAGGACACACCTGGTGGCTGTCCTAAACGTGTCTCCTCACACTGCTGTCCCTTGGTCTAGTGGCATGTGATGACCTTGGTTTTAAGCCCAAAATAGACTGCTGAGATTTCACTCACCTTGACTTTTCCTACTTTTTTGTTTTTGGGACAAATTTCATTCTCACTGCTCATCCAAGCATCTCTGCCTCTGTATAACTGGTGAGGATCAGTCACTGCTCACAGAACAGTCTATGGAAACATAATCCTTTCATTGTATTCCACTTGATAACAGTGTATTGTGATACCAAATTGATCCCTGTCGGCCCCAGGGTTTACTATCAGCCAAAGAAAACCACACCTAGAGCTCACTGTCTCGCCTCAGGGTTTTTGATGCAGGGTGGATGCTTGTTTTGCGGTGAGGGCTTGAACCAGTCTTTGTGATTGAAGGACATTTCCCATTCCTGGTTATGCCACTGTTGACCTATACCTGCATTAATTCAACACACACAGTGATTTCTGACCTTATCAGGGCGCCGTTGTGATGCCATTGATAAAGACAATGATACCAAATCGTCTTTTTCCCTCTCTCGTGTCTATAGGTGAACGACAGCACCAACGTGGCCGGGTCTCCAGGGGAGCTGCTGTCCCGCCGCTGTGTTAGCCTGATGAAGACCGCCCTCAGGCCCGACATGTGGCCTCGCGCTGAGCTCAAGCTACAGTGGTTCGACAAGCTGCTTATGACAGTGGTAAGACGGCATATGCCTTTTTAGAATGGCTCGGTTTTCTCATTATTTTGCTTATCAGGCTGATGTCTTTATGTTTCATATCTGTCTTTTACACCAAAATTGCTGGGTAAACTCCAGTGACTCCTATTGTTTTCAGTCCCATTACCTTAAAAGCCAGATATTAGTGGGTGTTACTGGGTTTCTTGACCAGTTAATTTTTGAACTTCATGCCTATGTCATTACAGCTGTTTCTCTACAGCTTTTGTCTGAGATCACATGTCCGTCACTGTCTCCAGACCTGTCATGACTTTTCTCTGGATTCCCCATTGATGAGTATTTACTTGAAAGTGACTTATCTTTACTTTTTGGCGACAGGGACGCTTGTTGTTATTCTAGCCCTGAAGAAGCACCTGTTTATGCGAGTGTGCCCCGATTATTATTTGAAGTTGCTAGTGGATGTGTATGTCATCAACAGTGTTTAGGCAAACACGCTTAATAAAATTCGAAATATGCAGGCTTGTTGTTGTTACGTCTCAAAGCAATAAGAAGTAGACACTAAAGGATAACTAACTGCCGTTCGCCCACCCGTAGACGGCAGAAGTTTCCCTCTCCCTCCTTAAGCTCTGTCTTAGTGTTTGCTCTAATGCCTCCAAGTCCTTTGTCTGTTATCAGTAATACATGAAGTGAGGCGCAAACCACCATAATGACAAAATAATGACAGTGGTGAGATAAGAGGAGTCTATCCGGGTTGGCCTGTGCCTTCTCGTTCAACCCCCCACTCCCCTTCCTCCTAAACCTCTCATGCCTTACTTCTGTATCGCTCTGCCGTGCCTCTCTGCATCTCCGCTCGCCTTTCCCTCTGTCCTTTGCCACCACTTCCTCCTCTCATCTCCTCTTCTTTTATTTTCAGCTTCTTATCGGAGCCTCTCTTCTCTCCCTCTCTTTATCTGTTGTTCCCCTCCTCTCCACTCATATCTCTGAGCTGATTCGGCACCACTGTTCCGACGAGGTTATCGCCATGTGCCCGCAATTGTCACGTACTTCCCCTGTTGTCTGTCGGGGACCCCTGTATGGGCCGCACCTTGTCTCTATGCCTGCACTCAGACTAACCCAATCAGCCCCTGCAGATCCCACAGGGGCGGTCTGACGAACAAGGCTTATGACGGCCTCGTGCAGATGCGCCATACACGGACCCGTCCCCCCCCCCTGAGAGCATGCTCTACCTGCCCAGCAGTCTTACGGCGCATAATGAACAATGCTTTAAATCGGATTACCTTTTATCATTGCATTGTACTGCCATGACAGTGATTAAGAGTCAGGAGGCATGTTGTGCGAGGGCAAATGAGGAGGAGCAGAGGACATGCACACAAAACATGCACACAATCATACACTCAAGCACATAAACGCATGTGCCTTATCTACATGGCTCCAGAGACCAGGTTCCATTCTGTTAATACAGTGCCAAATCAATACTACCCTAATATCTACCAGTGCTCTTATCACGAGAGTCACCTTGTTCATTAGCCAAGATTAGTGCTATGGATCTGTACTAGATTATACTCTTGGCCCTGCCATAGTTGTAAACCTTGATTGTAATTTAGACAAAATTAGTACTTGATGTTGCACATTGATCTTTGGTTAAGCCGCCTCAGTTCTTCTGTGTGAGAAATACCTGTATGTTGGATATTGGGTGTTTTTTTTTTTTTATATGGAGTCTATATGGAATAAGACCTGAATAATTTATTTATCTACTGATGAATTTGCACTGTAACTATGTACACCTAAAACAGAGAGCTAAAAACAAAAATTATAAAAAATATCTGGATATTTTTTATAATTTTTGAATGTGAATGTGAGAAACAACAAAAAGTGCAAAAATAATTATTTTGTAATGACGTTACAGTGACCGTCCACTTTTAGAACGTCTCTAGTTCTAAGAGTTAACTTCCCATTAAACATTTCCATGGTAACAGCGAGCTCCACCACTCAGAGACATCACTATTACACCTGAGGATTGTGGGTAGTGTTGTAATCTCCTTGACATTACGAATAAAACCTGAATTGCAGTTGATATCACACGGACTTGTGGCTTCTACAGGAGCATATAATATTGTTTTTCGAAAACTTTTTGCTTCTGGCAAGTCTACATCGGATGCTTACAATATTATGGCTGACAATCAAAATCTATATTCATAAAATAAATGGGATTTATACTTCTGGAACCAATGTGCTGAGCTCTATTCATGGCCGCAGTACTTTTACTCAGCTGACCTTGTTTCACTTCTCTCCTCTGTGTCCCTTCAGGAGCAACCGGCGCAGGCTAACATCTCCAACATCTGCACTGGGCTGGAGATTCTCTGCTTCCTGCTGACCGTGCTGCAGTCCCCTGCCATCCTGGCCCACTTCAAGCCCCTGCAGCGGGGCATCGCTGCATGCATGACCTGCGGCAATACCAAAGTCCTGCGGGCTGTCCACTCCCTCCTCTCTCGCCTCATGAGCATCTTCCCCACTGAGCCCAGTAAGTTTGTGGCACTCGACACCTAAATTCTCACAGGGAGTGAGTCAGACTCGGAACTCAGGAAAGCACTACATGTCTGAGAAATCATCAACTCCCTGTTGCTTTCATTAAAGAGTGACAAAATATTTGGACAACTGTGCTGTTCTGTTAGAATAGTTGATGGTTAAATGCCTCGGCTGATTTTTGCCCTGTGTTAAAAGCCAGCCATTCAAGCAAACGTTTCTTTCTTTCTCCAGGCACATCCAATGTGGCATCTAAGTATGAGGAATTGGAGTGTCTGTATGCTGCTGTGGGCAAAGTCATCTATGAGGGACTTACCAACTATGAAAAAGCGACAAGTAACACTAACCCCACACAGCTCTTCGGTAAGACCTACAGCTCTCCCTTTCTCCCTTTTCCTCTCGTTCATTCCTTTCACCCTCTGTTGCTCTCACTTTGTTGCTCATAAACCCTGTTATCTTTTTTTTAAAACTTTTTACACTCCCACTTTTTTTTTTCCCGACAAAACCTAGCTACCTCTCAATCAATTTTAGCAATTAAGCCCGTGAATGGGTCATTAAAATGCGAGCTGATGGGCCCTGCTGCACCGTGGAACATCTGGTCTGTTTAAAGTGAGGCCACAGTCCAGGGGTTTGGGAGAGGTTGTCTTGGGAAGGATTGCTGCCTTCGACCACACTCCCTGAACAAACATTGCTCTTATCCGCCCAGCTGTAGAGGAGTATTTATGGGGGGAAAAATACATTAAAACTTATTCTTAAGAGACGGTTTCTGATTTTCTTCCTCGACAATCTTAAAACTACGTTAACTTTTGAAATAAAGGGGCCCTCAAGGTGACCGAATGGCTTCTGGAGTACAGTCTTAAGATAACACTATTTGATATGCTTTCCCAAAATGGCAGTTGTGGTCAATAGAAAGCTTTTGGTATCGTGTTGGGGAAAATGCAGTGATGTGACGCCATCCTTCTGGCCAGAGGGGGTGACATTTTAACATTTGTCTCCCCTCCAGGGAGCAGCACCAGTGAGGGACATTACTCATACCTATCTCTGCCTGTGCCTCTTTGACACACTGGAACTTTTGTTAGATTTAAAAAAAAAAAAATCAAGCCCTTGTCTGCGAATGAGCACAAGCTGACTGCAGGTGTAGGTGTCCGTTACCTTGTCCCCCCCAGAGGTCGAGGTTCCTGTCAAGATAATTGTATTTCCCATTTTTATTTTCCTCCATTCATTTGTCTTCCAGGAACACTGATGATCCTGAAGTCAGCCTGCAGTTACAACGCCAGCTACATCGACCGCCTCATCTCTGTGTTCATGCGTTCACTTCAGAAGATGGTGCGGGAACACCTGAGCCCTGCGCAGGCTAATCCAGGGGTGACGGAGACCAACACCGGTACATGCACGGACAAGAATGCTGTGGAAGGATTCCCATACAAACACATACACCATAGACTTCACACAGCAACATGCAGAATGAGCACATAAAAACATACTTTTTTACAATTCAAGGAAGGGTTGCACTTATTTCAAGAGTCACTAATGCCAGATACTGAAATCCATTGCTTTTGATTTAAGTGAATTACAACAAAATGTTTCATGACTAAGAGAGGCTACTCTTGACTGGTTCACAGTATGACTATACACCGATGGCAGCAATTTAAGGCAGGGTTGGTAAGTTGTTTCTGAAGCCCTTTTTATCGTATTTGTTCAAAGCCTCTTCACATCCTTTGATGAGAGGGCCAATGGGAGGAGGCCGGGTGTATTGGTTGCCTGTGTAGCCTGCTCTGGTTTTTCTGGTTTATTAACCCTAGCTTTAAGTATACAACTCAAACACACTAAAACTACCAGAGCCCATCACGAGACATCAGCTACTGTTTGAATTGAGCTTACTCTGAACGTGATGCAAAAACATTGTTGACTGTATGTGAGGTCGGTTGTACAAAACACACACGCACATTCACACGTTGATGTTCCTCAGACTTGGTTAGAGCTCATATATCCTCTTCTCAGTAATGCCTGGTGCTTTGTTCTCAATTGCTTTGTTGGTCAGGGGGACATCCACTTTACAGATAGTCTGATTTCACTGGGAATGCTCCTCAGTTCTGGTTGCCAGCATGTTTCATCTCACAGCTACTCTATGGATAAATCAAACAAAAGGGCAGGTCCCAGAAAATGTCTGGAGCAATTGACATTTGCGTTCGCACCATCATTCCCTCTGGTAAATTTCAGGAAAATGTCCAGACTGCAGTGCATGTCTGAAAGCAGCTTTGTATCTCTGTCAGCGAGGGTAAAGAGTTTCAAAAGTTTAAACCTTTTGTTGCTTAAGTCCTTAAAGTTTTTTTTTTAGCTTTGTCATGACTTAAACAAATTTCACTAGGGTTTCCTGTTCACCTTCTTCTCTGAGCTTGGCTTCACCAGGTTGGTAGAAATAGGCCGTATATAATTGCTGGTGCTACTTCAGACGGGAGGTAATGGTTGTTAGATGTTATCAGTGCTTTAAATGGGCCCCTAATGACTATATCGGGAAACACAGACATTTACTCTCCACTAGGAACCGTTATAGTCACTAAGACCAAAGGCTATCTCACCAGCGAGGCCTTTGTCTGGAAAGTCTTTTCATGTCTCACAAAACTAATAATCTTAACAGAGGAACTGATTATTTTAAAACTGTTCAGTATTATTTTGCCTGCTATCACCTTTAAAGAATAGATTAACATCGCAAATGTTAAATTGGTGATGCGTGCATAAATGTGTGCAAGGCCAGAAAATAGGACATGGGGAGAAACTTTATATTCTATTACAGCGCTTACATTTTGGAATAGCAATAAAAGAAATGAAAAAGAACAAAAGACATCACCTGCATGTTATTTTTCTGTCTTGGCTGACATTGAAGACATGCTCAGCTGAGATTATAGACACATCAACTTAATTTAAACAATAATTTATCCATAAATGTCAACAAACACTTCCAACAGAATTAAAACAAAAACTGCATATAATCATGACTGTTTTTTGGCAGATCATGTATTTCATTTTGATTTCTGACTGTTTAACTTCTCTGTTTTCATAGTGACCAGCGAGCTGGTAATGCTGAGCCTTGACCTGGTCAAGACTCGCCTCTCCGTCATGAGCATGGAAATGAGGAAAAACTTCATCCAGGTCATTCTCACCTCGCTGATCGAGAAGTCAGCTGACCCCAAAATCCTCCGCGCTGTCGTCAAGATCGTGGAGGAGTGGGTGAAAAACAATTCGCCCATGGCTGCCAACCAGGTAAGAAGGAGGCTGTTTCTAAGTGAGAGAGTTCAGAAGTTTACAAGCCGTACATGTCATTCTTCTGTAACGTCATGTTAATGCAGTAGACGATTGCATTCTTTCTCTGATAATAGCGGGAGTGAATCCAAGAGCTGATTCAGCAATGTACATTTTAAAAGGTGTGAATCCTTTGGACAAACAACAAGCAAAGCACATTTTTAAAACCCAGTCAGGTTAACATTAGCATAAAACCCACAGAGGGGTCTTTTGTTCTTTATTTTCTTTTAAGCTGCAGATGGAGAACAAGCAGCGAAAGGCTGAGGTGGACAGAGAGATTCATTTATAAGAAAATAACTGAATACATCATCAGTTTTTTCTATGTCCTCTTCCTGTCTTTTATTTTGATATGCTCTCCCATTGTCTCTCTTTTCTTATCACCATAATTCTTCCTTTCAGATGCCGAACCTGCGTGAGAAGTCCATCTTGCTGGTGAAGATGATGACCTACATAGAAAAACGTTTCCCAGATGAACTTGAGTTAAACGCCCAGTTTCTGGACCTCGTTAATTACGTCTACAGGTAATTACTGCCATTTATCACATGGCCAAATGGCCGTGCCACTGATGCCACGCCGCCCTTGCATCCATCTTAAAAGCAGGGCTGAAGGTCGGGAGGTTGAGACAGGGAAAGACACGGAAGCGACGGGAAAATGCAGATGAGGAGTAGAGTTCAAAGCATGAGCAGTGGACCATTCATTACATTTTTTTTTTTTTTAAATGATAGAAACTAGGATAGGGAGAGATAGATCATGGCGATAGACAGAAATGTTTAGAATCAGCAGGGGGTACATGGAAGCACAGAAAATAAATTAGTGGAAATTGTCACTGTAGATAGAAGAAAAGGAGGAGAAGAGGGGGTGGGAAAGACGGCGGGTAGTGATAGAGATAGATATTGTGTCTGGGTCTTTCACCGGGCTACAGTAGTGTCAGGAATCGGCTAACTCATGACAGGACACCCAGCAGGTGGGGGCCAGAGGGGAGAGAGTGTCCCACTGCCTGCTATTCATCAAACCACAGCTCTCATTGTCTTTCTGTCTTACACACATACACATTTAATCAGCCAAATGTACCCTGTATCCCTCGGCACCATCTGCTCTTCATGTCAAAAGGTGTTAAACTAACAGTGAAGCCATGATGGACAGCAAGTAATGATAATGGAATGATAAAGCAGATGTTCCACAACAATATGCGATCAGGAGAATAGCACAAATCGGGACAATGTGCAGCTGTGGTGGCCTCATCTTTGTCGATGCTTTTATCACCACCTTCCCTCGCTCCTGCTGTTTATGTGAATCATACTCATGAGATGCATTCACTGCAGCAGGACGACGCAGAAATGATGACATTTGTTATTCAAGTGTTTATTTTGTGGCCGTTAGTGCCTTACTATCACTGCAGTCGCCACATCAACGATATTTAATTCCAATCAGTATTCGATGTTAACTGCCTTTTACTCACACTTCACTTCTCCTAAGCATAACATGACAAGGCTGTTAAAACATCCTGGCACCAGGCATTTGAATGTTCATATGTTGAAATCCCACCTGTATGTTGTATTTACAAATGACCCCTTAAACCCAATCAAGATTGTTTTGTTTATTGGTAATATGTGTGATTATATCTACACTTACACAGAAAGACCAGAAAAATTAAGCTGTGAATATTGATTACTTTCAAATTTTTAAGATTGTATCGACAGTGAAAACAAGTTATTCCTTCAAATATTGAACAACTTGAATACAATTCACCAGCAGCACAGAGGACAGTTTCCAACTGACCATAGAGAAGAATCAACACATCTGTGATAAACTCTCACTAAAACATTATAAGCTTAAAAAATGTGAATGTGAGCGTTTGTGCTCTCATTTTTCTCTCTCCTCAGTTTGTATTTTGTAGTTTTGTTTGATATTTTGACTTGTTTTTCACAGTTTCCTTTCTGTAAAATCTGGCTCTTGCATCAGTGTTGCCTACTAACTAGTAGTAAAATGGCTATAATAAATAAATACATGTTTCTTCCTTCACATTATTCAGGGATGAGAGCCTTTCAGGAAGCGATATCACGTCCAAGTTGGAGCCGGCGTTCCTCTCGGGGCTTCGCTGCACTCAGCCACTGATCAGAGCCAAGTTCTTTGAGGTGTTTGACTCCTCCATGAAGCGGCGTGTCTATGAGAGGCTGCTCTACATATGCTGCTCTCAGAACTGGGAGGCCATGGGCAGCCACTTCTGGATCAAACAGTGCACCGAGGTAAACAGAGCGCTGCTTCCTGATCTTTCATCTGGCCTGTTGAGCCTTATATCCAGAATGCGTTGTCCACTCATAGAATACGTCTTTCTCATTCAGGCCTGTTTTTTTTTTCGCAACCTCATAATTTCCATCACTTGTCCTTTACTGTTACTGAGTGTTGCACTTGTGTGTGTTTGTGCTTGGTAGCTTCTGCTGGCGGTGTGTGAACGGAACACCATTATCGGTACCAGCTGCCAGGGGTCCATGCTGCCGTCTATCACTAACGTCATCAACCTGGCTGACAGCCATGACCGCGCCGCCTTCGCCATGGCAACACACGTCAAGCAGGAGCCGCGTGAGAGGGAGAACAGCGAGACAAAGGAGGAGGTAGGACAAACGCACATATCACAATGCATCAGCAGGTGCGCTCATCGGCAAAGTAGGACATTATCCTATTAGGGGTGTGTTACATGCTGTGGTCCGAGGAAGTGTGGAAGTCTAGCTTTGTCTGTAAAATGAGTGCGATGGTTAATGCCATACAATTCCTTCGTGCCAAAGTCCAGAGTGAGGAGTAAATGTTTTCCTCTCCTCCCTTGTTGTCCCTGGCAGGATGTGGAAATAGACATAGAGTTGGCCCCAGGCGACCAGACTGCCATCCCCAAGACCAAGGAGCAAGCCGAGCGAGACGCCGGCAACCAGCTGCACATGCTCACCAACCGCCACGACAAGTTCCTTGACTCACTCAGGGAAGTCAAGGTAAGGTTAGAACCAGCATGCACTCGGCCTTTCAGTTCACAGTGTACTGAAGGTTTGACGAAACGGGACAGGAGTTTGACAGGGGCTGTTGAAATTATGTATGTAACACTTGTGTTAATGAATTTTTCAAGACGCCACAATTTTTCAGCGGTAACTACAGGAGAACGCAGTGTTTGAAATATTGAACTTCATCAAATTTTTAAAACATTTTTCCTGAACTCTACGGTGCAGAAGTTTTTCATGATGCAGAACCCTGCTGATTTTTATTCAAGCTATAAAATCAGCAACCGACTCAGGCCTGGCACACCAGTCAAATAGAATTTAACCACCTAGTAGAATGGTAAATAAGCCGTACTCTTGCCTCTGGGGGACGGCTTAGATTGCTAAGTCAGCTGTAATTTTTTCTCTGTGGTTTTAGACCGGGGCCCTTCTGAACGCTCTGGTCCAGCTTTGTCACATCGCCACACCGCTGGCTGAGAGGACCTGGGTTCAGCTCTTCCCTCGCCTCTGGAAGATCCTTTCTGATCGGCAGCAGCATGTGAGTATAACTTACTGGCCTCTTCTATAGTTACAGGTCTGCTGTGAATGTTGTGTTTGAAATGACATGCATGACCAATCTATTATATGTTGTGTGATGTAAGTTATTTTGACATGACACATCATGAAAAACATATTTTTCACATTATAAATCATAAACACACACATGCACTTATTTCTTCTCTTCTCTCCAAGTGTAACTTGCAGCACTTGCTGATTTCTTATTTGCAAACAATCCCTTATTCCCTCATCTATGCAGTGTATATCCTTTTCCGTATTTTAAAAATTCTGTTAACAAGCAGACACTAACTCTGACCTTGGCCATCCCATTTCTGTCTCAAAACGTGCAGTTCCACTTAATGAGGACATACTCATTCATGCTAAATATGGAAATGGAAAAAGCTGAGGGAGGAAGGCTGTAATGAATTTAATGAAGCAGATGCATATAGAGTTTTTGGAGAGTCGTGGAAAGGCCTCGATTTGAACTGATTGAGCCCTTAAACATCTGAAATATGCCATCGATAGAAAGATGGCGTCAACATCGTATTTTCTTCTTGAGACAGGCATGAAGTGACAAATCTGTCATATGTGTTTATTCGGACGCCTGCCTCAGCTCTGCATTAATGCTGCCATTACACCACATCAATTTATGGTGGAAATGGAATGATTACTCGTCAGGCTTTATATCTTCATGGGGATGATGGAGAAGCTTATTTTTCACAGGAAGAACTTTAATGGCATATTGGCCTTCTCCACCACCAACCCAATTAAAGTGACCATCAAATCATTAAGTATTCCATGCCGTCAACAGGCAGTGAAATTATATTCATTACCAATACATCATTTATTTCTGAGTGGGTGCCAGTCATGATTATTGGAGAACGAACCCACGTGGTCTCGCTCAAAGTCTATTCTGTCCATTTGTGGGCATTCGGAGTGGATTTGATTGCATAGTGCTGCAATTCATACAAGATAAATCTTTTTTTCACATTATTTTCACTGGCTTAATTAAAACCAAAGTGCTAAAATAGGTTTCATTCATTGACAATAAAAGAGGAAAGGAGGAATTCAGAGCTGAACCTGGCAAAATGGTAACCGATGACCCTCTTTCCTGTCTCCAGGCTTTATCGGGAGAAATGAGTCCTTTCCTGTGCAGCGGCAGCCACCAGGCCCAGCGGGACTGTCAGCCCAGTGCCCTGAACTGCTTTGTGGAGGCCATGTCCCAGTGTGTGCCTCCCATTCCCATCCGCCCCTGTGTGCTGAAGTACCTGGGCAAGACGCATAACCTCTGGCTGCGCTCCACTCTCATGCTGGAGCAGCAGGCCTTCGAAAAGGGCCTCAGCCTGCACAGCAAACCCAAGCAGAGCACAGAGTTCTATGAGCAGGAGAGCATCACACCACCTCAGCAGGTAGCGTATATTGCTTTGAACACTAGCAGTTTTCTTTTACTAAACATTGATACCCTTTCATAGACATGGATACCTTTTTTTTTTTTGTTGAGGATCATTTTAAAATATTATTTGTTATCTCGAGAGCTGATCATTTTCACGCAATTACCTTAAATGTAACCTAAAAAACTGACATCAGATAACTGTATCTTATTTTATTAGCTCCTTAAAGCAAAGATACTTAAAAGAAACTTACAGGCAACAGTGGAATACATTTAATCTAACTGGACCATTGACATCCTGAAATAGACGTGAAAGTGATCAGGATAATTTCGCACCTCCTTGGTCCGAAGACAGTGGAATAAATTGACTTGTTAAATCTATTTTAATGAAGTCTCAGCATATCTATCACTTTGCCCAGCAATTGCTAGGTGGTTGTTTACATTAGGATTAATAGAGTTTATTGTATTACTAGCCCTGTATGTGTAAATGTGTCTATTTATTTCTCCTTCTCTTCCACTGTGGTCTGAACATTTTTACCTGGGCCTGAAACAACCTCATGTTTTAAAGCTGATAAATCTGCCTCTTATCCTCTTTGAACTAGACTCATTAGCAGAAGCTGCTCTCATTCAATTTGCAGTTTGATCACTGCAAATTTTCCAATTTGTTCTGCCGCCATCCTCATTTTGTTCTGCTTCTCTGCAGGAGATCCTGGACTCCCTGGCGGAGCTTTACTCTCTGCTCCAAGAGGAGGACATGTGGGCGGGTCTGTGGCAGAAGAGGTGCAAGTTCCCCGAGACGGCCACTGCCATTGCCTACGAGCAGCACGGCTTCTTTGAACAGGTTAGAGAACGTTTGATGGAAAACCATGGACCACTATAAAATCAAATATAATCTCACTTTGCATACGCTATATGCTGTTAAACTGTTGAGTACTATACAAATTTCTGTTTCTAATATCTTGCTCTCTGCATTTCTGTCAGTGAGCGTAGACTGTAGGTTACATCAAGTAACATCAAATTGATCATGTTGCACTTCTTTGTATTTTATTTGCCTAAAGAAAGTATTAAAACCTTAATAACGTGTCTGTTCAGGCCCAGGAAAGCTATGAAAAAGCGATGGAGAAGGCCAGAAAAGAGCACGAGAGGAGCAACGTCTCCCCGGCCATCTTCCCCGAGTACCAGCTGTGGGAGGACCACTGGATACGGTGAGAATTCTGCAACCCAAAAGATACCGTTATCCCAGGGGGCAGCCTTTCTTTGCACATCATCAAGTCAGAGCCAGCTTTAAGACTTTAATACTTTCATATATATACACTGTGCACTATTGATTGCACAAACCAGAAGATATTTATTCCATTCATCACATTGTGAATTATACAGCAGAGCATCCAGAAATCACAAAATCTGAAGAATGTAATGAACAAACTGAATTTCTATATATGTTTATTTATTTTTCTATAAAGCTGTCTGCGCCACCTTTCTTTTTGCAGACAGGTAATATTATTTTGTCCGTATATAGACGTGTCATAGATTCTGTTACTTGGAAAATATGTTTCTGTCAGCAGGAAAATCTGCATCAAGTCCACATGATAGATCTAAATTCAGTTGTTTCTTAATAACACACTTGCCAAAGTCTGGGATGACCACCGTGCCTCCCTGCAGAACCAAATTACTCTCCCCAGTCGGCCTGTTTCAAAAAGCTTTTGTTGTTTTTGATAAGCACTCTAACTGTAGCACGTTTAAAAGTTCTAAACTTTTCATCTCCTTTGTCTGTGTGTCCAGATGTTCCAAGGAGTTGAACCAGTGGGAACCGTTGACCGAGTACGGCCAATCTAAAGGCCACTCAAACCCTTATCTTGTGCTTGAGTGCGCCTGGAGGGTGTCCAACTGGGCCGCAATGAAGGAGGCACTGGTACAGGTAAGAAGTGCACATTAACCGTGTAACAATTTATTCATGTAAGGATTTCTTCACACTTAAACATACCCACACATGTTTGCTCTCACATTACAGTTAAAGGTGCAACAACCCCCTAAGAGTAAAAAACAAAAATGGAAACTATGACCTCAAATTCTCACTTAAACAATCTCAGATGCACTGGAGCCTGTTGGCTTGAACCCAGTCAACCAGAGACTTCATTCCACTTTTATTTTATTCCTGGTTTTCGGTACAGTTTTGTATATTAAGCCCAGGCCTTATGTTAGCGTGAAGTATACTAACTCAATATTGACACCGTCCTAAACCCCCACAGCCCTAGGGGGAATGAGAGAGTCGTTCCTTAAGGCCGTGGAAATGCAGTTCAGCTGTTTGGTCCCTTAATTTATTGGCCTTGTGTTTTCTAGAACAAAGTGTAGATGGGTGGCGAGTGCATGATAGTCCCAGACATATAACAAATACTCCTGCTTTGCTCTTTCAAGGAGACTTGGAACCAATTGAACTGCTCTGTCCTGAGGTGACACCTAATTAAATTGTCTGGATGGCAGAACGAGCTCTGCTATATCCCCTCCTTGTTTCATTCCTTCCTTCCTTTGTGTATCCATTTCTCTTTCTATTTGTCTCTTACTTCTCCACCATCTTTTCTATTCTTGGTCTTCTTTTTGTTATTACCACCCTCTCTTCTTCTTCCTCCTCTGTCTCTTCATCCCTCGTTCCACAGCTCTGGCTCTAGCAGCTAATATTTACGACAGCTGCGTGTGTGAATAATTACCCTGGCATCTGCTGCAGGGTGATTTGTTTTATGGCGTAGGAGAGAAGCTGGGCTTTCAGTTACCTGCCTGCCCAAAGCACACCAGCTCAGAGACAAAGTCCAAATGTCCCTGCTTTCAATTAAAGCTGGCTCTTGATAAGGGCAGCTCTGTCTCCGGGATATTCATCAAGCGTCACCCCCGATAAGTGCGCTTTGACCGATCACTGTAATTTTCTCCAGCGATCGGAGCTTTCACAAATACGCTTTCTCACTCTCTTCTGCTTTTCACTCATCCTCTTCTTGGACTTCTCTTATTCTTTCTTTCTCTTACTCCCTTGCACACACACAAACAGGTGAACCACAGGTTTGGCGTAGCAGACTTCCCTGGGCTGTTTACTGTTAATGCACTCAGCCTTTTAATCAATAGCAGGGCCTTTTCCTCTCATCCGCCTCCACCGTGTCAGACTTGTCAGGTTGATTATTCATTAGCGCTAAAGTCCTGTTGAAGCCATTCAGAAAATAAATTGGAAACAGTATTGTGTTGCATTTGTCCAAATCATGGGTTTCACCGGGTTTCTGCGGGGCTTAGGCGCTGTGGTTACCTCAAATTACACAACTTCCATTTCGTTTTAGAAAAACGATATGTCTAATGTGGTACAAGATTTCTCAGTATAATTTTTTATTTCATTGGGTTTAGGTAGTGCGCCAAAATGCTTAGGCACCGTGCCTACATTTTGTAAAATAGGGGAAACCTTGCAAATACTAAATTATGCAAGGGAAGATCCACTCTTACAAGACTGTGAAGTGTTTACTAATCTGCTTGATATAATAGAGACACACAAAAAAAACAGCCAAATACACCATCTGTGGAATTCATCTAGAGAATGTGTCACAAATTTTAAATGGAGGGATGTTTTCTTATTTTGGCTGCAGCTACTGACACACACGTAGAAGACACAGACAAAGATGTCACGAGAGTTTGAGGTGATAAGAGCTGACGCGTGTGTTGTCAAGAAAATCACGTGATCTCCGCAGCGGAGTTAATACGTCACTTCCTGTCTCTGCCTACTGCACCCGGCTGCTCCACCTCTCCACCTTAATAACGCGGAGGATTTGTTGCTGATGTGAACTCGTCTGTGCAGAGAACCTCCTGCTGTGCATGTGTGAAAGGCAAACTGCGGGTAAACTCCGTAGCCAATTCTCCAGATTTTACCCGCAGGTCATGTCTGAAAACGGCTTAAGTCAATCAACTGTTCTCAGAATTACACACATTCCAGTGTACTGCTCAATGTGCCATGGCATAGTCTGACATTCTGCAATGTGTTACTTTACAGTGTCACCAAGGACACTGTAGAGAAAATAGAAATTATTAAAATTGGTATGGATTATTACAGTTGTAGAGGAGATTTGCAGCCTCCTCAGCACTGCCTCTTATCCCGTGGTGCTACCTGTATGAATTTTAAAGAAACACTTGTGGATTGCTTGACAACATGAAAGGGAAAGTTGAAGCTGTTTTACCACTGCAATCACAAAAAAGTCATAATTACAAGTTGAATATAAAAAAAGACAGATGGGGGTGGGGGTGGGGGTGGGATTTATGCTGTTCTCAAAGACAAGGAATAAAACTATTTCAAAAAGCAGCGGTGTTCTTGTGAATTATCTTGATATAAGGCAGAGCTCCACACAGCAGGGGTACCTAAACTGTCTATTATCCTCCAAAAGCAATCATTCATTCTGTTTTATATTGTCAGTTTTTAAAAATCATTGACTACTCAGGTTTGTAGCTGCAGCCTTCACTGTTACGATGAACTTATATTTAGATTTGAAACTTTCTGTGTGAATTTTCCAGGTGGAGCTAAGCTGCCCCAAGGAGATGGCCTGGAAGGTCAACATGCACCGTGGCTACCTGGCCATTTGCCACCCGGAGGAGCAGCAGCTCAACTTCATCGAGCGGCTGGTGGAGATGGCCTCCAGCCTGGCCATCCGCGAGTGGAGGAGGCTGCCTCACATCGTTTCCCACGTGCACACGCCCCTGCTTCAGGTCAGTATACGACACGCATGGAGAGGTTTTTTTTATCAGTCTATTTAAAGTCGTGCTGCAGTCAGGATGCCAGGAACAGAAGTGGAGGGAAGTCGTTTTATTGCAATAAGCCCTCTGAAGAGATGCAAGTCGAAAGATCGTCTGTAGCCCTGAGACAATGCGTTGTTGAGTGACACTGATAACGTCCTCTATCTCTTGCTCCCTCACTCCATTTTGTAAAATTGAGATAGATGATTAAAAAATATTTTTTTAAATACTTTGATTCCACTATGAGAGATTGCAATAGACAGGAGCAGAGATGAAAAAGGAGAATGAGAGAAGAAGAGAGACTAAAGCGGTGGGAATTGAAAAAGGTGTAAAGTGAACAGAGTAAGGGGGAGCGTGGGGGAGAGAGAGACAAAAAGAAGAAGAGGGAAGAAAGGGAGTTACTTCAGAACGGCTGTAATTACTTCCCTGCCATCAGATACCATTTGATTAAATACCTGCAGCAGAATTACATTTACATGATGAATGGGACGTGCTGAATGAAGGTTAGAAATGGGCCATCAGCTGATATTAACAGATAATTGTGAAAAATATTGTACTGCCTAATTTATTTTGTTTAAGGAGATTTGATTTCAGAGCAGTGGGTCTTCAGCAAAGCTCCGATTCACTACATTTATCTTTTCAAAATGGGTATTTGAATTGGGTGACTACACTCTTTGTTAGTGTGTGTGTTTATTTTGGTATGCCTGTGTGTCCCGTGTCCAATTAATTTACTCTAGCTGCGGGAAAACAAGCTATTTATTCCTCTACCCAGCCAAGCGGCCTGTTGTAAATCTCCATATATCTCACATTCACGACTCCATGAGCCTCGGAGAATGAGACGCCCGCGCACCCTCGCAAATACAGCATGGTTCAAACTCCATTTGAATCAAGTTATCATCAAAATCTCAGCTCTCAGCGATGACTTACGATCAATGGATTATCACCCACACCATCGATTATGAGGGGTGGCATTAATATTGATTGATGAGTAGTTATAATGGAATGATTGATTATATGTTCTCAAAGCGGCTTTGGGCCAATCAATGGGGCTCCTTTTCACAGAATGAGATAGAAGCCCTCACTTATCATTTTCCCATTTTCCCATCTCCTTGTCCCTTTCTTCTGCGCCAAAGTGGAGCAGATGAGGTATTGAAGCAATGAAGGAAATCATAATGATTTTCTCTGCAAAATTATTTTTGATGGTACAAAAATTGACTTCATTTCTAAAGCAAAGAAAACTGTTTTTCTGAGTTGGGTTTTTGTCTTTGTGCCATTTTAGCTTCACGCAGAATGTCTTCTGATCATTAATCAAATGGTTTTGAAAAGAGGAAATCCAAAATTTAACAATAATGTGCATAAGCGTGTTAATTTGCCGTAAGACGCTTAGGGAAGGTGTTGCTTCTTGGCTGTGTTAAGGATCCTCTGGACTAATGGTCCTAAGAGTGAAATTATATTTGGTCACTTTGATCCATCTTGTTTTAGGGGCTTTCAGTCCATGGGGTTGTTGAGTATGAGTCTGAAGCAAGTGACCTTCGAGAGGGCAGCTCCATCATTGTTTTTCTTTCTTCATACTCTGCCAATACCCATTTAGTACTATGTAGTACTAACAGTACCCTCCTTCCTCCATCTATGAGTATGTGAAATTTGGTGCAGATAAACATTATTGTTGGGCCTTGGTGGAGGTATATACTCATTCCATTTAGATATTTTAGGGATCTTCCGCTTCCCTGAGCTGTACCCCAAACACTGAAGAACACAAATAATGGGAGAGAGATTATGCAGAAATTCTCCTGATGTCAAAACCCTTTAAATCAAGCAAAACTGTAATGTCATGGAGATACAAAAAACAACATAAAAATAATTTGTGGATAAATGGATACGATATGTGCAAAGTAAGCAGGGAACTTGGCAAGGTGCACAGATTTGTTTAGAAGTGTGGGCAAATATTGGCAAAAGGAAGTGGAGCTGGTATATTGTCTGGTCCAAGCCTCTCAAGCAAACTGTGGGACAGGCCTCAGAAGTGTAAACAAAAAAGTTAGCCATTGCAAGCAAGAGAAGCTTTTTCCATTTGCCTGCGGCTCCACTTCTGCCATCTGGCACGCACCATACAAGTTAGGGTGAAAGAGTCAAGTGAGCGTATAGACAAAGATACTTGTGATATTGTATGAGAGTTTCAAGATATTTCTATCTTCACCCCAGGCTGCACAGCAGATCATCGAGCTACAGGAAGCAGCCCAAATTAATGCAGGGCTTCAGGCAGCGAACCTGGGCCGCAACACCAGCCTCCATGACATGAAGACGGTGGTGAAAACCTGGAGGAACCGCCTGCCCATCGTTTCTGATGACCTGTCACACTGGAGCAGCATCTTCATGTGGAGGCAGCACCACTACCAGGGTATGATGCACACACTGACAGATTCCAAGTTTAACTACAGGAACATTGAAACATATATTCCTGTTCATATGCATGACTATTGACACATTCTAAGTGTGTTATAAGGTTCCACTGTCATGCAGACACGTTCTTATTTTGCTGCTTAGGTTTACACTAGTCCCAGAGAGGAGTCTTCTCTAAAAGGCCAGGATGTACAGAACCACCTCAGGGTTTCTGTATATTTCTAATGTCAGCTCAATAAAGCACTCTCTCTCACTGCAGGCTGCAGGACACACACACACTCACTCACACACACACACACACACACACACACACACACACACACACACACACACACACACACACACACACACACACACACACACACACACACACACACACACACACACACACACACACACCTTTCTCGGTGCTCAGCTCTCTCCCGTGGTGACTTTGAAACCAGTCAGAGAAGCAGCCACTGCAAAATGTGATGTCTCATGCAACTTGAGCTCCGGCTCACACTGTGAGGAGCTGAAATAATAATAGCGCTGGTTCTGCAGCACCATGCCAATAAAATCCACTTCATTTATACATGACAGCCTTCAAACTTATGTTAAAGTGAAATGAAATATTCGTGATGAAATTTCATCACCATGGCCCATTTACTGTTCAATACATTTAGTGTCCCCGGTGCCCTGCCTCTGCGCTATGACAGCAGAGCTATTTCAGATTGAGATCCCCGTGTTTCACACTGCTCTGAGCTCCCTCTCTTTTCTTTGCTCATTTCTTTTAACAACATGCAACTTACACAAAGATGAAAGCACCTTTTAATGAATGTATTTTCTCTATCTGCAGCCATAGTGACGGCATATGAGACGAACACTCAGCACGACCCTAACAACAACAATGCCATGTTGGGAGTTCATGCCTCGGCTTCTGCTATCATTCAGTACGGCAAGATAGGACGCAAACAGGTAACGCTTCAATCTGCTATCATCATCAATCAAAATAACAAAACAGACAAACATCTGTCTTTTTCAGGTTTATTTAATCATTTCTGTCTTTTTTATGAAATCACATCACACTGTTGTTTCTCCAGGGTTTGGTGAATGTGGCTCTGGACATTCTGAGTCGGATCCATACCATCCCCACCGTGCCCATTGTTGACTGCTTCCAGAAGATCAGACAACAGGTCAAGTGTTACCTGCAGCTGGCCGGTGTCATGGGCAAGAATGAATGCATGCAGGTAAGATGGAGTTCGACCTTCTCTGAAAACATACTAGACTCTTAATGTTACGTTTTACTGATAAAAACATTTGTTCAGAAAATTCAAACTTAGAGTGAAAGTAAGTGCGATATCATCATGAATAACACTTGCACTTGACTGCACCAGATTGTTATGTTAAACGCTCCCTGTAATTAATATTATATTACGAATATCAATGTGTTAATGATCGTTTTTGTCGTGTTCAAAATTCCTTTTGGTTTTTTATTAGCAAATACATAAATGTTATTGCAGTTTGTAAATAACTCGTGAAATATTTTATTGGCAAAGTCGCTCTCTAGAAAGGGCAAAAATCAATTTGCTTGTACAGACTTAATTGTGTGATCAAAACATGATAAATATATCGCACCAGTGCACCTGCAACATAATGCTGCACAGCTGCAGGAGACGTGGACCGCGGTAATGAACGCTCCGACTATAACTTCAGTCTCTGCTGAAGAGCAACACATTTGATGCATTTAGTGTGTCTTAAGTGCTCGGTTTGATTTCTGCCGGCAGTAGCTGGAAGCGTAGTTAGCGGTGATTTGAGTGGGGAAAAGTAGTAAGAGCAAGAAATGTTTGGGGTGGCTCTAGGTGACAAGCTATAGCAGGGAGACTTATAAGGGAGTGTAACTCAGGAGCTTGCTCTTAAGCCCGTGGAGTACTCTGATTAATAGATGCAGTCCAGCACACCACAAGTCATTAAAAGTACCAGCAGACACTCCTCTCCCTCCCTTTCTCTCTTCTATCTCATATCCTCTGGTGCTCTCTGTCTCTCGCTCCTGCTACACATCATTTGTCACAGCAGTATATAAGGGACACCTAATCAGAGGCTCACCATAATAGAAGTCTAGTTCCCGCAACACCTCTTCTTTTACTTCTTAATGAACACTGAGCAGTCCGTTTGTTTTTCACCTGTGATTATGACCCCGGCAAAAATAATGGTGTGGTATCTTCTTCACGATAAACGAGAGTTTTGCTTCTGCAGTTTTGTCTGAAGCTGAACCTCTGGTGCTCTCTGCTCTGTTTGTTTAGGGCTTGGAGGTGATTGAGTCGACCAATCTGAAGTACTTCACTAAGGAGATGACGGCTGAGTTCTACGCTCTGAAGGGCATGTTCCTGGCCCAAATCAACAAGTATGTCTTCCAGTGTTCCAGCTGTTATACCCCTCCACCTTCACACCTCAAGTATCCATAACTCTCTTTTCACTTTTCTGATTTTGACAATGGGAATCTATCCTTCTTCTTTTCCTTCATCTGTCACTGTCTTCCCTTTTTGTTCATTATTGCGTGGTCCCCAAACTGTCTCTGCTCTCTTAACTCTGCGTGGCTGTTTTCCTCTTTCAGGATAGAGCAGCCATACTTAATAAGCACTTTTCACTGGAGCATCTCTGTGATTATGTTACTAGGTATCCCCCATGATGTAGTTTAAATGTTAATGTTCATCTGTGTCATCAGCTTGTGACAGTGGCAGTAATGAGTTTTAGGCTGCTGGGGTCGCCTGTGGAGCACATTACTGCTCTTCCCATGTTTTGCCGGGCTGTGCCCAACCACAGCTCCGCTCTCATGCCCACCACTTCCCCGTTAGCAGCCCCCGTTTCGCCCGTCATCTTTGACGTGACATGGCACCCTGAGGGGCGAAAGACAAATTGAGGAAGGCTTATTAAATGTATATGCAGCTCAATAATTAACTCGAGGCAATTTGCAGGAATCTATGGGATCAGCGGAACTTGCCTCCACCTCAGCAGGGTTTATTGCAATCATTAACTTCCCCCTACACCAGGGGAGAATTAACAGCAGAGTGGGGGGTAAGGGGTTGAGAGTGGGTGTGAGTGTGTGTGTATGTGTATGTATGGGTAAAAGCGAAGCCACATATGCTAAGGATTTTGGGATCATTCAATTAAACAGGTGTCAGAGATTTGACAGTCTGCTGGGTGCCCGGGTAGGAGAGACTGTTAATGTACTTTAACACTGGCAAAGTGACTGAGGCAACCCCATTAAGTATTACTGGTGGGCCTTCGTCTCTCCGATTCCCATAGCAATCAAGCTCCCATTTCTTAATCACATGCCAAAATGCCTTTCATAATAACACATTTTAATTGATTGACTTGGGAGACGTTTCACTGTAAGTAAGTAAGTGGGAGAGTAGTTTTTGGAAGCGCTCCTAAAATGGAGGTCCATTTACCAACTGTAGTTCAGTCAGGCTTTTTGCATTGACAGGCCTGTCTCCTTGTTTTGACTGCAAGGTAGCGCGTCTCGGGGGTGCCTCTTGCATCTTGTTTATTAATCAGAGGCGGAAAGGTGTGAAAAAAAATATTCCGACTGCGTGCCAGCGGGTGGTTAGAAACCGCTTGGCGTGGTGAAAACAGCTGATGATTCAGGATATATTTCTCCGTCAGCATAAATGGTGCAGTCAAAACTCGGGTCTGCTGCCAGATTTCACCTCTCCGTTTCATCGCGTGCTATTTTAACAGTGTCCAAATCAAATACTTTTACGTGTGACCGCTAGATTGCAGCACTGGGATAAAAATCCCACAAATCCTCGGGTTTATCAGCCCCGCAGATTTCTCTAAGTTGTAGCTGTGCTCTTCACGGTCAATGTATGTTTATACAGATAAGTATAGCCACTACAGTGAGGCTCTTACCTTACTCTGTCATTTCTGATTAATCAGGACTATGCATAGCTCACGTGTCACCGAGTATTAAATGGATTGATCTGCACTATGCCATAGGGTTGGGTTCAGCTCACAGTACATTGTATCAGAACAGCTGAACCCTCTGTGACATTTATTCATGCTGGGTTAAATGCTTACTCTGTAATGCCAAGTGTAAAAGCCTTGCATATGACAGCACATGAAATATGGTACATATTGATGTGTCGGACATAATTCAGAATACGATCATCATAATCTGTTTCTCGCACACTCCATCTCTCCTTTTTATTTTGCTCCTTCAACCTCCGCTCCACTCTTCACACAAGTGTTCCATCCGTGTCTATCTCTCATCCAGACCCCCCCCCCCCCCCCTCTCTTCAGCGTCTCTCTCTATTTCTTATCTTTTATTCTCCTCTGACTTCTCTTTCACTCAGTACTTTCCCCTTCTTCCCTCTGTTCACTTGCCCTTGACTATTCACCCTCAATCTGTCCCTCACTTTTTAACTCTCCCTCCTTGTTCCAGGTCAGAGGAGGCCAACAAGGCCTTTTCAGCAGCGGTACAGATGCACGATGTCCTCGTGAAAGCATGGGCCATGTGGGGGGACTACCTGGAGAACATCTTCGTCAAGGACCGCCAGCTCCACTTGGGAGTCTCTGCCATCACCTGCTACCTCCACGCCTGCCGCCACCAGAACGAGAGCAAGTCCCGCAAATACCTGGCAAAGGTGAGAAGGGGGACTGGGACATGGGGCATTTGTGTGATTCTTCATGTTTAAGTATGGTAGGCTAAATGTGAAGACTTTTGTGATGGGCTAATATCGGAGAATGTCAGCGACCACAACCCCTGTTTCTATAAAATCAGTAGCTTTTGTTGGAGCTGTTCAAATATGGTCACCATTAATTCCTTCCTGACCATATCCAGCCCAGATGTTATTGGTGCTATTTTTTCCCACCACTCTCTCAGACTCAGACTCACAGTCACAGTTACAAGCAAAGAGAGTAGTAATTTGATCGATTACAGTCCAGGGGTATTACAGTGTGGAAGGATTCCCACGGCAGATCAATGGTGGAGTGAAGGCCATCCTCTGGCATGACGGGGGTTAACAGACCACAGGAACACAGTCAGACCAGTGCTATAACACTGAACAGTGGAGAAAGCCTGGTGTGGCAGAACGGATAGACTGCGTCAGGCGGCATCAATAATAAACATTGTCCTGCCACGTCCGGTGTTCACATCAGGCATAGCTATCATTATCTGTTCTAATAATGGCTCCTACTGGCTTCACATTCCAATTAGATTTTTTTTTCCCTCCTGGTGGCCCTCTCTGGTGTGTGCTGCCAAGCTGGGTTGGCAGTGCTTAGACCTGATGGATGAAGCGAGATGACCAGTGATTATCAGTAATTATACACAATCTGTGTACCCACGTTGGCTCATTGAAGAGAGCCTGGGGGGGTTGAGTGGGGTTAATGTCTTCATCATAATGTAGAAGCACACGCGAGCACACAAGGGGAGGAGAGATCACCTCCACACTGGCTCGGCTTTGATCGTAGCGGGCATTCCCAAGATGTACTCATTCTTTCCTCTGCAGCCCCTCCCTCTGCTGTGAACAGAGATGGGGAGGCAGCACTGCTCTGATTAATGGTTTCTGATTCTGATACCTCTTTCACACTAAAATTAAGAGGTAGATGCAGGGTTTTTGAACGCGGGTAAATCCACTAAAAAGGCAATTGACTCCTTTCCCATTCATCAATCAAATTTGATTTGTATAGCCCATATTCACAAATCACAATTTGTGTTTGTGGCTTAACAATGTGCGACATCATCTGTCCTTAAACCTCGACAAGAGTAAGTAAAAAAATAAAAAACATTAACAGAGAGATTGTCAGTGGAGGAATTTGCCTTTTCTGTCCGTCCCGTCCCCCCCCCCCCCCCCCCCCCCCCCCCCCATCTTGTCACATTAGACATCACAATCGAGCCAGAAACTGAAGAGATCTATCTCCTCGCTTTCTTGCCAGTGTTGCATCTTGCATGATACGAAGAAAAAGATTTCTGCTGCACATAGTTCCCAAGATATGAGAAACAATAAGTACACAAACTGTCATGATTATGTGCCAATGCCCGAAAGTTAAATGTGCATCATAGCGTCGCACAAGAAAAATGCAGTTGCAGCATCTCGACTCCCAAACTAAAAAACAAGAAATAAGCGTGTTCACCCGGGTGTCGTGTTACCATCATTGCCAATCTGAGCCAGAGCCGAAATAAACCTGACTCACTACAGAGTCATTTGACAATTGTAGCCATTCCCATTGCAGACAACACCCAGATCTGAGTGGGTGGTAGTGGATTTTTCTCACCAGTGGAAAACGGGCTTTATCACACATATTTAGTTTTTAATATTCTACCTTGGCACAATAGAGTTGCATTTAAATTGTTGTTTTCTTAATTGCTCCTTTTGTCACACCTGTCTTTCCTCCTGACATCAACTTCTGCCCTCCCTTCTCACATTTTCCATATTCTCCTTTCTCCCGTAGGTGTTGTGGCTTCTCAGCTTTGATGACAAGAACACCCTTGCAGATGCCGTGGACAAGTACTGCATTGGAGTGCCGCCCATCCAGTGGCTGGCATGGATCCCGCAGCTCCTGACCTGCCTGGTTGGTTCAGAGGGCAAACCTCTGCTCAACCTCATCAGCCAGGTGAGAATTCTGCACAAAAAAAACCCCAAAACAAATCCTCTTGCTTTCTGTTACGGAGTTATCACTGAAAAAACTCTGTCAAACAGCCACTTAGATTGAGTTTGGCATCATCACTTGTTGTTTGTTAGCCTTGTTTTGTTTGCTTCAATTTCATGTCTGGACGTCTGCTCCTCCCACCGATCATTCATATTTCTTTCCCCTTGGCTTCTTTTATCCATTCTGGGGCAGCACATCTGGCTGCTGTGTTAGCATTAGTGCTCATGCATGTCATCCTAATTGGGATAAATTAACTGCATTCACGCTAAAGTGGCCTCTCTCCTGCTTTCTTCTTACCAAATTAAGCATTCAGGCTCAATCACTGTCCCTTTTTGCAGAAATCTATTGGCATTCACCGATCCCCGGTGAATTGGTTTTTAAATTATTTGTTCAAGAAATGATTATAAAGTTAATATCGCACGCATCCGCACTGCGGGAACAGAGCTGGTAATTAAACTGAGGACTAATTTGCTTTGCTTAATGGAGTATTATTTCCGCACAATTTGAAGAGGGAGATCTTCAAAGAGTAGTCTGCTATAACAAACAACCTCTCAGCAGAGCAGGAATACTGTAAAGAGGATAATGAAGGGAAGAGAGGGAAGTGACAGGGTTTTAAAACATAACGTAAAAGGTAGGTGTGTTAGTTACATGAACGATAGACTGTCTGTGATATAGTCATATTTACGTTGAGAATCCTTTCTCCTTTTTAGCATGTAGATGAAGAGAACATATCACACTGATGTTTGGTTGTTAAGGCTATTAAGAGTTGTAGCTTCATAGAATTTAGCTATTGAATAATTATCCTGAATAATTAGCATTTATGTTTTTATCTTGGGTTTTTATACACTGCCTCAATCCTCAAGCGTTTTGTCCATCCAAAGGATACATCGAGTGCAACAGCTGGTTGTTACAAAGTTCAGAGTTGTGGCCTCTCAGTTAAAGGCGACTCGTTGGAAACAGAACGGCCTTGTTCATGTATATGAATGGATGTCGGTGGGTGACAGGTTGTAGGGTCCTTCCTTTGGTCTCCCCTCGTCACCCTGTAATGACTGAAGGGTAAAAGGTTGACGCTCGTTTCTTCATCCCATTTCTTTATGCAAAGAGAGAAGCCACATTTCAATGCACGGCATGCTTTATCTCTGCCACTCGCCTGAATTATTTAGAGTTTCTCTGCGGCGGCGGGATGTTTAAAAAACGTACGTTGAAATATTGATGAAGGTGAGGAGAAGATCGCCTGGGGGCTGGCGGGAAGATGAATCAGAAGTTAACAGAGAATCTCGACTCCCCCTCCCCCCTGCGCGCACTCCCACACTCCCTCGCTGCCTCCTCCTCGTCTGCCACTCGCCCCGCTTCCCTTTAGCCCACCTTTGCTTTGCCAAAATATGACATTTCTTATCTTCCTATTAGCGTGCTGATTTCTTGTTTCTCCTCTTCCTCTCCGCCATCCTTCCTCTTTCATCTTTAATGCTGCTGTTAGCTGCCACTTAGAACTCCCTCTTCCCGTTACTCCCGACTCATTTTAAATGTCTTCTTTTTTTTTTCCCAGAACATGTTTTTATAATCACCACATAAAAATGGAAAATATGAGCAATTTTGAAAAAGGCAGAGTCTCAACAATTACCGGATGCTATATAAGTACCTGGTGGGCAAATGTGAAATTATTAACCTTTACATGAATTAATGAAAAATACAGAGAAATGTACATAGTTTTCACATCGTCAAAACAACTGATGGGTTAAGTGTGTTAATTATTGTGTCGCAGTTCCCTTTTTGTATCATCTTCCCGCTGCCGAGGCTCAGACCTCCAGCGGCAGCAGCCTCATTTACCACCTACTTAAAGTTATCGGTCTGCCTGGCACTGACTGACTGGCCGTGTAGAATTTCCATGCCTTTAGGGAACTTAGTCGTTCACTGAATTCGAGACCTGCTGTGATCTGGAACAGCTGCTTTAGTCGACGCATAGTTGAAGCAGAACTACAGAATGTTCTAGTGAGCCATTTTGCTGATCTATTTTGTGCAACCTTGATTTGTGCAAGTTTGAGAATCCCTCTGACGACCTGTGCTCAGGGTCACAGTGAGTCAGATGAAGCTTAGCGGTTCCAAAACCCATGTAGCTTCAGGTTAAAGTGTGGGAAAAAAGCTTCTTATCTTCCCTCCTCTATGTCTCTCTCGTATCCTCCACCGCCACCATCCATGCTCGACTCGCCTTCAGTGATATTCAGCTCGGTTGTGTCTTTGAGATGCGGGGTATCCCTTTCTGCCCCGCAGTTGAAGAGTTGGTCTAGAAGGGATCAAGTAGCCGTGTAATTGCAGCCTATGAAATTCTGCTCGGAGATCTGAGGGAACCTTGTGGTCTTCTACCAATATCCAGTGAGCCTAAACCAGGCTCACACATCGCCTAGCATTTCCAGAAAAATCAATTGTAAATTAGTTATTGTTTTTGTACTTTAAAAATATAATTTCTACTAGTTTTAGTAACATTTCCAGCAGGATAGACCATGATGAGGAGCAACATGTTGTGGTCAGACAATCCCACATGGTATTAACAATCCTCCAAAATGAGACCAAAAGTATGCTTATTTAAAATGTTCAATATTATCCGTATTTTATTAATCTCTCCTCTGTTAGACCACCAGAACCAGTGGGCAAAGCTTATGGTTTAAGAAAAACATCTGGTTTTTAGTTTTTTATTATAAATATATCTTTATTCTTGCCTTTGTAGAATTATAGTGAGCTTTGTTACAGCTCATGTTCTACCTTAAGCCTCTGTCTTAGTACAGTCACATTCATAGCAAATGTCAAACACACACGTTTACCGCTCTCATTTAAAGGGTGATTCCTCCACAGTGTCTCTGTGCAATATTTCACAGTGGGCTCTCTCTCTTAGGTTCGAGTGTTGTTAGGTGGAAAGCAGAATTTTTATGTCAGAAAATGATGAATCTTGGATGCTTAACTTTGACAGATTTGATAAACTGTGAATCCACCATTACTTATCACAGGACTACTATTCCCTTAGGTCTGACGTGAATTTGTGTTTAAAACTTGATATGTCTTATGCTCCGACTTCGACCATTAAGCCTTTCGATGTTGTCTGACTTTTCTTGAAAGTCTTAAGGGCGATTTCATCATCAGTCACATTCAGTTTTGTAATGCAGCCATGATGTGTTTTAACCTCCGTTACTCCCCTGACTCGAAGCTTCAAACACTCCCTCTGTTACAGCAGAGGTCTTGGCTCTATCGCTCTCTCTCTGACTCACATACACAAACAGGGTCTTTCTCTGCCTCTCTCTCTCTCCATCTCCACCTCTGTCTGCCGCCTGTCTCTCTCTGTCGCGGTCCTGAGGGGGAGTCTTTGAAATGTAATCTGTGACCCTTTTATCTGCTAGGTGGGACGAGTGTACCCCCAGGCGGTCTACTTCCCTATCCGCACCCTTTACCTGACGCTCAAGATTGAGCAGAGGGAGCGCTACAAAAGTGGTAAGTACACATGGCTGGAGCGTGTTTCCTTTACCATGCTCTGAACATTAAACGCTTCTTCCTGCTGATACCAGACTTGTTAGTACATATATTTAAAGAAAATTGTTTGTGGCATGGAATATGTTGTTGACCATAAAACATTCTGCTGCACGTCTGTTTATATCCTCTTCAAAATGGTTTGTACTTTAAGAAATCATCCCTCTTTTTTTATCCTTCCTTCCTTATTCTCCCATCTGTCGCTTACCTCTCCATCTTTTCCTCCTCCTATCCGCTCGTCTCTGCAGATGCATCTGGACAGCAGCAGCCCAGCTCAGTGGGGGCCCAGCCTCACTCGGGGGCCTCCGACCCGGGGCCCATACGGGCCACCGCCCCGATGTGGCGCTGCAGCCGCATCATGCACATGCAACGCGAGCTGCACCCCACCCTTCTGTCCTCCCTGGAGGGCATCGTCGACCAGATGGTGTGGTTCAGGGAGAACTGGCATGAAGAGGTGAGAGGAACAAAGGTGTTGGCTTTGGGTGTGCGTGTACTTTTAGCAGATCGGGTGGTGACAAGGTAATTCGGCTTGTTGTGAGAACTGTCATGCATCTGTGCATATGTGTGAAAGCAAGTAGGTTTGCACATCTTGCATATGTGAATCACTCCTCCTAGTCAACCAGCAGACCACAGTTTGGCAAATTCCGTCACAGCCTGACACATGTTTAGTCTATGATGATATGACTTCTCTGTGAATAGTTCAGTCAGGGATGGAAGACAGCGACGGCCTAGTGTGTTGCCATAAGCGGATCAGAGAAATCTCTTTTGTTGAAGCACATGTCGACTTGAATTATCCATTCACCCAGCATGTTTTTTTATTAACCTAGCATACTGTGTTGGTGGCAGCGCAGGAGGTAGCGACCTGACTCCGTAGTCTGTCTCTGAAAATAGTTTTAACAATGCAAGGCAGCATCCACACATGGTATCTGTTGTGGGTGGAGGGGGGGGGGGTTCTGGGAGAAGGAGAGACAGCAGGAGGAGAGGAGACGGAGATGGGTGATGGATGGCTGCGGTGAGCATGTAGGATGGGGCAAGGGATTTAGGGCTGGAAGTTTGTTGATGTGTGTGTCCGTGTGATTATCTGTGATGGTTTGTGGCACACGGCAGCAGCTGCAGGCTTCTATGCTCCGTTCCACTGGGCATGCGGGGGCACGGGCATGCTACACCACATCACTACATCACCCCTTTCCCTTGCTTTGGTTGCTGTATGAAATCAAACTGCTGCACCGTTGCCTATTATTTGCGCATCTCTGTTACTTTCAGCCCCTTTTACACAGCATGTAGGAGGCAGGAATGTTGAGTGTTTGTTTTGCCTTTAAAGTCTTTTTATAAAATGTATAAATACAGAATTGAGCGGCACTGTGGTTCTGTTCTTGCGCGAATGTATCAGCAGTGAACCTTCGCCCCCGCCCCCGGGTCACCTCCAATCAGCTTGAGCGAGGGGTCAAATTTAATATCAGCTTCCTGTGGCAAAGCAAATCCACAGTGTGGCTTAATGTGGAGTACAACTTTGACCCGCGATATTTGCTTTGCATTTGCGTATGTATGATCGTGCATGTGACGTTTTTTTGTTTCTGGAACACCAGTTTGATCCCAGTCTTCCCCATGTGCCTGCCGAAGTGTCCTTTGGTAAGATACTGAACCACAATTGGCCCTAACAGAAAAATTGCTGCCCATAGATGCACTGTGTGAATGTCTGTGAATGGGTGAATGGGTGAATGGCAATAAGCTTTCAGTGGTTAGGAGTAGAAAAGTGCTATATAAATACAGACCATTTTATACTGCTACCAAACCACCGACCTTCCTGTTGGAGGACGACCGCTCTATCCCCTCAGCCACATTGTTGGGACAAACCCTCATCATTACTAATATAACTCTGTCTCTGTACTCTACAGGTTTTGAGGCAGCTCCAACAGGGCCTGGCCAAGTGCTATTCAGTGGCCTTTGAAAAGAGCGGTGCCGTCTCTGATGCCAAGATCACACCACACACACTCAACTTTGTCAAGAAGCTGGTCAGCACCTTTGGCGTTGGCTTGGAGAACGTCTCCAACGTGTCCACCATGTTCTCGAGCGCTGCCTCCGAGTCGCTCGCCCGCCGGGCCCAGGCCACAGCCCAGGACCCCGTTTTTCAGAAGATGAAGGGACAGTTCACAACAGGTTGGTTGGCTTTTAAAATACATTTTCCTCTGCCTGTGCAAATATATAGTATGTACACTGAAAGAAAAACAAGCAATGAAGAGCCCTTTCAGTTCAGGTTGTTCTGTGCTCCCCTGTATTTACTTTTTGAACTTTGTTTGTTCACTTGAGTTTCATGGCTGTCAGCCATTTTAACTTTAGGCATCACAGGTTTTACTTGTTTCTAACTTCTAACACTTGGAAATTTGAAGAGACATAAAATGTGAGGTTTAAGTTTTCAGGCTACGGAAAAAAGCTGTTTTGGGAATATTTGACAAGGTGTGACAACCGGCCAGGAAGCGAAACCAGCACCACCTCAGAGCTCTTCTCCCCGAGGCCCTGCATCATACATCAGCCACCTTTCAGCAAACAGGAGCAGCACTGCTGTTACCCCATGTCGACACTAGTTTAAATGGGGAGACAGGTGCTCGATTGGCCTCAGTTGTACATTGTACACAATACATTGAACGGGTTACGTCGTGTCTACATGGACCCTTGTGCTGCTTGTATCAGTGCTGCCTGGACGGACTGTACTCGTCCAGGCCAGGAGACTGACTCGGAGCAGCAGTAGCATTGGTGTTGTGCAGCATAATTGAGGTTTTCAACCAGATGATTTGATTTCAGCGAGGGGTTGGAGCTGGTGACCGATCAGAGTTGGGTGTGTGTGTCTGTCTGTTTGTTTCTTTATTACACTGTTTATGTGCGCACTCCCACATTGGTTTTAATTATACACACGTCAGCAGCATTTCTAATCTTAACCGGTGCAGCTCTGCAGTGGTGATCTTAACAACCTGTCTGGCTTTGATGAAATGGAGCAGATGACGTGAGGCTGCTGCCTTTTACAGAAACAACGACACTGTTGAGTTTTTTGTCTTTGCAGCATCTAAAAGTCTGTATAAAACTGTACCACTCTAATAAAATAACTTTATTTCTTGGCAACTTTTTTCACTGGTGGAATAGATTCTCATTGCTGGTTTTATAGACTTACAGTCCACCAGAGGCAGAGTAAAAGCGATTTTCACAATTTGTGCAATTTCTGGCAGTTTATACTGACATGCACACTTGTTTTTATCTATTGTTATTGCACTACCAGCCAACAGTCAAGTTGTTCCTACCGTATTATCTTCTTTGTCAGGAAAGCAGTGCATTGAAAGCGTTGGGTAATGGTTGTTTGCTGCACCACAACTAAATATAGCTTTGAAAATATTGGAACACATAGGTGAATTCAAGACTCGACTCTTAGTTAAGCCTCTGGGCACAGAGATGGAAAAATGTCTTTCCATATCCTTGCTATGTGTATATAGGTCGAAAACAACACATAGGAAGGGATTATATTACAGAGAAAACCATTCATATGGAAGAATTTGCAATTATCTACCAACACAAATAACCCGTCGGCGGGAGTTCACTTTAATCATCGTGGTAAGATGATGTACAACTGAATTTTAATGTTGAGCTATCATTAGAAACATCCACTCCACTTTCTTTCCACTGATGTTGAATTATAGACCATATCTCCCCCCTTTTTTAATGCCAGAAAGCCCAGAACATTCCTAATGGCACATTTTCTACATTCCCAATCGTGGTATTCTCTGAGGTGTTGTAAGCTGATGCAACATCAAAGATTACGAGTTGGAAGACAGTCAACAATGCTCTCTGATCTGCTTAGTATTTATGTCAAAGCAAAAAAAGTCAGTGATTCTCATGTGTATGCTTATAATGCAGTGATGAAGCCCGCAGTCATTTTGCTGCGCGTGTTCAGATTCATATTCAAACTGTAGAATCCAACAAGACAGGTGCAGTTCTTGTGTAGCCAAGGCCTCCTCCGAGACGTTTTCTCAAAACAATCATTCCCCTGTTTTTGGATGCCACGTGTCTGTTTTCCTACATTACATAAGGGAGTCGAACACAGTTCACTGGACCTGGTTTAAACGAGGGCCGTCTGCAGCTCCCTCAGCTTTCGGTGTTTAAATAAACCTCTTTGCCGACTCCTCTTCTCTCGTACAGACTGACTGCACATACGTGTTCACTGAATTACGCTCTCAGAAAATGCCCCGGTGTCTTTTTTTTTTTTTCTTTTTCTTTTTTCTATCGCATTTCCACAAAGCACCTCCTCCCTCTCCTTCCTCTTCCCCTGCTCTACTCTGCAGAGCTTCCTGTGCTTTTCTCCTCCACTGGTCCTGAGAGTGACCAATAGAGCTAATGGGTTTGGCCCCTGGGATAGAGGAGGACAAGGAGAGCAAGTGAATGAGAAGCAGCTTTAGAAAAATGCTCACCTGACTAAGTAAGGGCTGCCATAATAGGAACGAGAGGCCTGAGAGAAGGCATGAAGACAGATGTGATGGCATTAGTGAGGGAAAGCATGGGACCCTCACATGGACGGACTGAATGAACAACACAAACAAGACTGAGTGAGACTCGATGAGCGCCATGCTGATGAATCTTACCAGATGTTGCAGTGCCAGCTGTGCTGACGCAGCCAGGCGTCACCAGGGCTTCTGCCTCGCAGAGTGCCGGCCGACCATCGCTACCCAGCTGTCCCCACGGCGACGTGGGAGCAGGGCCGACAGAGACTGAAACCACACAAGCCTTCTAGAGCGGAACAAACAGGGTTTACAGAGCCGCTGAGCAGCCAAGCTCGCATTCCCCGCACCACGTTAGTGGCTCACTCGCTTTCACAGGGTTTGTGGGCCGGAAAATATGGGTTTATGTTTGCACATATAACATTTGGCAGCAGGGAGGCATTCAAATCCAATTACAGTGAATGCTATTTGCATGAGTTACTGTTTTAGCAGTGGATCTGTTCCAGAGACTTTTGTCAGAAGAGCTTTTTCTGAAAGAAATTTACAAGTTTCTTGGCATTTTACTCAACGCCTGAATCGTCATTTGTCATGCTAAATTGATATTTAGCACAGTTAAATGTGACTCATTGTAATTCTGTATAGCACCCTGGCTTAGCACCTGTGACCTATGTATATCTATAGTCAGGTGGCAATTTTAAGTTTTAATTGGGAAGTTCTGCCAAATATTCTGAAATGCTCACAACTTCAGCCCACTAATCAGACATAGTGAAATCCAGTAAACTCCATCTTACTGCACACAGAGGTGCCACATGTACAATCCCACACTTGGTAAGTGAGAGGGCAGTACATCAGGGAACAATGATTGTCTATACAGAGGTGATCTTACCTCCTGAGTCAGCATAAGTCATTTGGTAGAGTGGTGTATATTGTCTACTGTGGTTTTTTGGACAGGCCAGGTAGGGCAGAATAGCTGCCCATGTTTCTACACACAGGTCAGAGCAGCCTGGCTACTTTCCACACATCACTCTTTCTCTCAGCATCCCCCCCCCCCCCCCCACTGACAGAGCAGCGGTCAAAGATGAGTTCAGGGGCACTGGAAATAACTCTCCTCCGTCTCACTGGCTCTTTTACACTGGCTACAGAGCACTTCTGTGGATTCTCGCAGCAGTTCTCTGTTTTTTGTTTAGTTTAGTTTTTTTTAATCTATTTTAAGAAGGACA
Source organism: Hippoglossus hippoglossus (assembly GCF_009819705.1). Taxonomy (NCBI): domain Eukaryota; kingdom Metazoa; phylum Chordata; class Actinopteri; order Pleuronectiformes; family Pleuronectidae; genus Hippoglossus; species Hippoglossus hippoglossus. The sequence goes on from NC_047169.1 coordinate 12,859,158, forward strand.
TGAAAATGTTCTATTAGAGGTTAATTATGATATGTTTCTTTTCTTATACCAGTTGTTTGGAAGATAGATACTGTAATTAAAGTAGCTACAGTTTGTGTGTTATGTGCGATCTGGCTGAGGGTTGCTCTGCAGTGTTTGTATTAATAATTTGATTTCACTGAAATAGGAGTGATCTGTTTTTATGATTTAAGGTACAGACAGGGCTGCTAATTTTTTTGCATGTGTGTAATGCACCACTGGACTGATTTTAATAAAAGGTATGGGAGCATATGACCCTTTTTTTAATAATTTGAAGTAACACAATTTAAGCTCAAAACAAGGTTTAATATTGTTTACCAATTCTCTCAAAAAAAGGTGTTTGTTTCTTTGGTATTTTTACGAGTTATAATAACATAATGCCTGTGTCTTATGAGCAGACATCTCTAGATTTTAACAGGTAAACGTTTTATATCTGATAAAGATAAAATGATATTACTACATTGCTCCGCGGCTCAGACGGAGCGGAGCATGCCTCGCCTTTTCTATTTGTTACCATTATACACTTTTATGGCGCTGAATTGTCGTCGGGTTGCAATTTCTCGGGACTGTTTCAATTTTACCTCAGCTATCAAGGCAGGTGAATTGCAGGCAGACGGATAGCAAAATAGGGCCACTCCGAAAAGAACATTGGCTGTTTTAAAGGGCTTATTTAAAGTATTAGGAGGTCTCACTCTGGGAGAGATTGAACAGGTTTGAAATGGCAAGGCCTTGCAGTTTCATGGGTTCATTATAACAGGCGGCACAACAGGGTGTACTGAAATAGGAGAGGGGTGTGTGTGTGGGGGTCTGTGTGTGTCTTTGTGTGTGAGTGTCCTAGGGGCTTTACTCTAAAATGGAAAACCTGCCTGGCTCACTTCCCCTCCTTCTGTTGTTATTGCTACAGCTCATCACAATATGTTATGTGCACTATGAGTTGTGACTTGAAACAGAAATTTAATACTTTAAGACTCTCATTTTTATTGCTCTAATTTAATCAGCTCCCAGCTTCCGCCAGGGAGTTTTAAGTTGATAGAGCAACCCGCTCTCCCCGTGCTGCCAGTCTGACATGAATAACTTATCTGTGAAGTTCTCTTAAGCAAGGCATTGCACCACACTGCGTGGAGTGGATTGACCCAACGGGTGCGACGCAATATTTATTATGGACTTTTCCCAAATGTAGGTTTGTGTAACCACTGCCCCCCCCTTAGGCCTCACTGTGGAAAACAAGGTGTTCTTGGTCAATATTTACAGGTAAATAACTGTAAAGTAAACACGCAGATCTCACTTTTAATGAAGTTCCACCGTTTGTGGTGTCAAACAGGCAACCAAATGTCAGCTAACCATCTTCTTAGATCTTGTTTATTTCTGTTTTATTTTTCTTATATTTTAACATGATTGTCTTTGAGTACTCTCCCTTGTGGGTTTCCTGCTTGCATGTGTCATAGCCCCATATAGTATTTTAGTTGGCAAGGTTACTTTGAAACATATGTGTATTTATAGCACAAGTCCAGGAGCATAAAGCCAAAGGGGAGGTTAAAGGTCGCACGGATACAAACACACCTGGGAGCTGCTCACAACTGTAGAGTTGTTTACTGTTTACTGTTTATTGTGTTGAAAAACCAGAAGGATGGGAGACACTAAGAGTTAGGAAAACAGGGGATTCTTGTTGTAATGATGTTTTTTCTTTCTTCTTCTAAAAGACTTTGACTTCAGCGTGCCAGGCTCCATGAAGCTTCACAATCTCATCTCCAAGCTGAAAAAGTGGATCAAGATCCTGGAGGCCAAGACCAAGCAGCTGCCCAAGTTCTTCCTCATTGAGGAGAAATGCCGCTTCCTCAGCAATTTCTCTGCGCAGACTGCAGAGGTGGAGATCCCTGGGGAATTCCTTATGCCCAAACCGACGCACTACTACATCAAGATTGCAAGGTACAGGACTTTTCCAAAAAAGGAATCCTCGGGAGGATGAATTTGCACCAGCCATTAGCCAAATACCTTTTTATTCTTTGTGAACTGCTGTGCTCTGCTGAGCACACATTACAGTTTACAGATGTCTGTCTCTGTTCTACAGATACTTAGCTCTTATTACAGTGAAGAATCTAAAATGGCAGATGAATGTAATACCTTAACAGACAAAGAGGACTAAAATGCTTATTATCCTGTCCTGGTAAGACTGAAATCCCTGGTGATTTATTCCAAACTTCAAGTCCTTGTTCAATAAATATTGGTCGTTTTGAGTCAGAAGGTTTCCATTAAAGCGCTCTATAGAAGCAGTGAAGCACACAGGAGCCTTGTGCCCACATATCATTCCGCCCACACTGTTTATTAATTCACTCCTGTCCCTCCACAACTTTCTCCAGGTTCATGCCCAGAGTGGAAATTGTACAGAAACACAATACCGCAGCACGTCGCCTCTATATCCGCGGCCACAATGGCAAAATCTACCCTTACCTGGTGATGAACGACGCCTGCCTGACAGAGTCGCGCCGGGAGGAGAGGGTCCTGCAGCTGCTGCGCCTCCTCAACCCCTGTCTGGAGAAGAGGAAGGAGACCACCAAAAGGCACCTCTTCTTCACTGGTACGACTACAGATAATGTGCAGGAGGTTTTTAAAAAAGGATTTAGAGCTGTAGTTTCACAAGGATTGTATTGAGAGCATTTCTCTCCTTTTTTGTTATTTTTGTTATTTCATATTTCACCAGCTTGTGATCAAGAAAACAGGAAAGGCTCTTTTTTTTTTTTTTTTTTTTAAAACATCTTTTTGTCCACAGAACAGCTGGTACTGACCATATCCTTTCATTCTTCTTCTTTCTGCCTCGGCCTCACTCACACACCGCACACAATTTCAATTCGCTTTCAAGCGCTATTTCCTCTCCAGTCATCCCCTCGTGGTTAGCCTCCACCCAGATGTTTGCCCACTCTCCATTTATGCACTTGATTGGTTTGTTTAAGGGAAAATACGGAAGGGGAATTCAACAGTCCCTTCCAACCCATTTCCTCCCAACTGGAATGGCTGGTATTGATTTGATTTGGTGGGCCACTGTATGTAAATGTTTAGACTGCTTTTACTGGACAGACCGGGCACAGTCTTTTACCGTCTTTGACCCTGCGTGGTGTTGACCGATGGCACGCCTTCAGTGCAGCTGTTTTCCAAACTCCCAACTGGTTTAGATCTGTGGTTCACACTCCAGTAAAACTTGACTGTTAGTTACCAAGTGCAGCCAAATGTTAACAACCTGTGTCACTGACTTTGTTTTCCTCCCTTTTTCCCCTCCCAATCTCCTTCCCACCTGTGTCCTGTCGTCCTCCTCTTCCTCCCTCCATCTCTCCAGTGCCCCGAGTGGTGGCAGTGTCGCCTCAGATGCGGCTGGTGGAGGACAATCCTTCATCTCTGTCACTGGTGGAAATCTATAAACAGCGCTGTGCCAAGAAGGGCATCGAGCACGACAACCCCATCTCCCGATATTACGATCGTCTGGCCACTGTTCAGGCCAGAGGCACACAGGCCAGTCACCAGGTATAACATGCACATATATGTATAATATGATATAATTGGAGACTGTAGTCAATGTCCTCTCACGTATCTGCAAATTGTAAAAATCTGCTTTGTTTCTGCATTTTTCTCCAATTCAGTTTTTATTAATTGAATATTAAGGTGGCTGTTTTTGCATGTAGTAAAGTATTCACTATTTATCAAAAGGAAAAGGCCTGTTGCCCACTTTTAATTTCATATTTTGGCTGCATTTTGTTACATAAAGACTATTGGTCGGTGTCTCTGCCTCCTCCGTAATGGATGTCTTTTTTTTTTATGACAGTTCACCACTGAGAAAAATATTGGTACTCTGTAAAGAGCCTTTGCACTCTGATGCTTCAACGCGAAACCCTGACATATTTATTGGTGATAGCTAGATAGCTATAAAGTTATGTGCTCTTGTGCTGTATATACTTTTGGCCCCTGGAAAAATCCACCGATAAATTACCTACTGCTGTGTTCAGTTAAAGGGGGGTGTTATTACATTGAATAAAATGGATGCTGGATGTGATGCCCAATAATGGCTGAACCACTGCTGCATATCTAACCTCTACTCCCTCTTCCTGGCCAGGTGCTGCGTGACATCCTGAAGGAGGTGCAGGGGAACATGGTCCCTCGCAGCATGCTGAAGGAGTGGGCCCTCCACACCTTCCCCAATGCCACCGATTACTGGACTTTCCGGAAGATGTTCACCATCCAGCTGGCCCTCATAGGTCTGGCCGAGTTCATGCTCCACCTCAACCGGCTCAACCCTGAGATGCTGCAGATAGCACAGGTAGGAAACGCACAAACCAGACACATGTTGGACTCTTTCCGTCAAGGGCAAATGGGATCCATAAGTCAGGGGCTAATTCAATAGATATACGCCGTCATAGATGCATTAAGAGATCACCATTACCCCTCTCCATATCTGGCCCGTATGAATTACCATCCTCCCCCGTGACATTCACGCCGGGCCTATCAGTCAGACGGTTGCTGTCAATGCGAATGATGTTTTGACAGAATGTTATATTCAGCTCCTCTGCTCTACAGCTATCAAAGACGTTTCAATTTGAAGAGGCCGTGTTTATGTGCCTGCGCTCACAAGCGAGTCCACATGCATCCATCTGGTGCTCAGCATCCACAGACAGCTTTCTTAAAGTCATTATTAAAGATGATTGTGTCAGTGGGCCACCCCTCCCCTCTGATCCTAATCTGCCTTTGCTGACAGGCGTTCCTCCGGGCAGCTAAGCGCTGGTATTAAGCCCCCCTCTCTGCCTGTTCCACTCCGCAGATCCCATTAGACACAGGAGGATTACAGTGCAGGGAGTGTACACACATACAAACAGAGAGGGAGAGGGAGAGAGTGCAAGGACAGGACATCACAGCAGTAGCCCCACCCTGCCTAAATAGAGACCTTATATTCCATTAAGATGGAGCTGAGTGATGCTGTGAGGCTTCAGTCCATACGACACCTCCTCCAGGCCTTAACTCACTTATAGACGTAACTGAGAGTCTCCTGAATTGCCTCGCGGAATAGTTTCTCTATCTGCTCTGATATCTTTGACATTTGTTCTGAAAATCACTCAGCGTCTTGTCATTCCTCACAGTCAAGTTCACAGCCCCGCGAGACCCCATGTGACACGCTGACGTTGCGTCATCTAAGTCCCACACCAGCCCCCAGAATGAAGCCATCTCCAGCCACTAGTCTGGTCATTTAGCATTCCGAGCGCTGCCTCCACATCCGACTGTCTGCAGGCATATCAGAGCCTCCTGGGGGTTGCTTGCGTCTCGGCCCACTGCCTTGAGGCCCTCCGCTGGGGCCTGGAGGAGCAAATGACAGTAGGGGAGGGGAGGGGAAGAGGCAAGACAGAGGATGAGAGGAAGCACGAGCTGGAATGAAATGCTCTGCTATAAAGCTGTCAGAGCCACTCACCTTTTCATATAAGGGAGCTTATCTTCCCTGGAATGGCTGCTTGTGTAGCGGCCCTCTCGCACATAAATGCAGGCTTAAAGAAGAAAACTGGGCTGTATATATTTAAGTCGGCGGGGGAGACGGGGAGTGGGAGTGAATTGAGGATTATAGATGTTCTGCTGCTGATAGTTTGACATGTTACTGTGTGGTGGGGCACACGGATCAATAACAGCAGCCATTTCGTATATGAGAGCTTGGTTTGTCACCTAGCTTCTCTGAAGAAGAGTCATTTAGTTGTGGAGAAAAAAAATGCAAAAGGAATATTTATATTCTGACCAATGCTTTATTTAACATATCTCATATCTTTCCCTCTTCCAGCCACCCTCACGCATCCACCCTCATTGCAACATGTACCTCTAACTTTACTGTTTGTTGTTCTTGTAGGACACAGGAAAACTGAACGTCTCTTACTTCCGCTTTGACATCAACGACGCCACGGGCGACCTGGACGCCAATCGTCCCGTTCCGTTCCGCCTGACGCCGAACATCTCTGAGTTCCTGACCACCATCGGCGTCTCCGGCCCTCTCACCGCCTCCATGATTGCTGTGGCACGATGCTTTTCACAGCCAAACTTTAAGGTACGTTCAATTTCTGCAAGAACGTCTGAATAAGAAAATAGGGCGGTGCGGTGGTTAGCACGGCAAGAACGTTCTCCACTCTAGGTCTGCGTGGCTTTATTCTGGGTACTCCGGCTTCTTCTCACTGTCCAGAAACATGCAAATTAGGTTTACTAGAGATTCTAAATTGGCCGTCGGTGTGAATGGTAGTTTGTGTCTGTATGTTTGCCCTGTGATACAATGGCGACCTGTCCAGGGTGTACCCCACCTCTCGCCACAACTCCACAGGATAAACAGTATATTATATAATGGAATGGAGATTGAATAAAGTGTAGAATCGGAGTCTCACCTGTTGAGATATAAAGAAGATACAGGCTTCTAAACATTATTCAAGTTTCACATTTAGCTTGTCACACTCTAAGCCCTTTGTAGCCTCAATCAGCCTTGTGCTCGTAAGATTTGGATTTCTGTAATAACGCTGCTTTAAACAAATAGTTTTTGTTTTGCACTTAAACTCAGTGAACTTGCTTCTGTGTTTATCCAAGGCCTAAACAAACAAAAACAGTGCAATGAAAAAAGGAGCAGTCAGAGGGCTGCATAATGTATGTGCAGCAGGGCAGTAATGACAGGCGTGTGGTGTCTATGTATAGCTCTGGCTCATACTTTAAGTCTGACTGATGCCCAAGGAACAGCAGTGCTTCGAATGCAAATAAACAAAACAGTCGCAGGATGTGAACTAGTTAAGGACTTGGCCCCGAGGCCCAGGGTTTCTTGTGGTTTGAGAAAATGGACGTTTCCAGGGAGCACAACAAACGCGCAACAATCATCCACTCAAATATAGCGAAGCCTTAAACCACATAAACAATGGAGTGCCTAGTGAAACCATATAAACACTTGAGCTGAGAGCAGGGAGCAGCGTGTACCTAGCTGGGTGATGATGGCCGGTGTTGTGGCCCCGTCATGGTTATTTATTTCAGCTCTGTATCACCATAATGAGTTTTTAACGACAGTGAGACTTCCTCGAGGTTGACTGGCACATCTTTAACTGGAGTTAACAGCTTTGTTTTGTGTGTATGTTTGAGATTGAGGTTTCACATAAACTGAGGTTTTGTCAAGTTTCGTTGCTTTTGTTTCCATGACGCACATTTGGAACACATTGGCCTATAGGAGACGCAAACAACATTCTCCTGAAATTATTCAGAGGTCCAAGTCAAAGCCTTTCCTGCCAGGCCCCTTGTAAAATGTCTAGAAAATCGGGAGAATTCACAACAAGAGAAGGGGCGTGTTGATGAAATTTCCAACACGATAAAAATGCAATACTGAAAAAAAACAAAAGAATTCAAATATCTAGAGGTGCCATCTACGTAGAAATTTGAAAAGACGACATGATTTGAGATGTGCCAAACTTCTTTCTGAATGTGTACCTGTTGTTTTGAATGTGTCCGACTCAGACAATCTCCATGTGAAAACAAACTCCAAAAAATGTGTCCAGACCCAATTGTGTGGGCATTTTTTGAAGTTCATGTCTGAAAACGGCTCATGTGACTCAAGCACAGGGTAGAAACTTCTACCCTACATAAGTTAGAAATGGTGAAAAGAGACCTTCTTTGTTCACTAAGAAAAACTGAACCGATGCAGGTCAACAATTCGCAACATTTTCAATCTTCCTTCCTCTGTGTCTGATAGGTGGATGGCATCCTGAAGGCCGTCCTCCGCGATGAGATCATGCGTGGCACAAGAAGACCCAGGAGGACACGTCCATGCCCCTGTCCCCGGCGGGCCAGCCAGAGAACATGGACTCCCAGCAGCTCGTCTCGCTGGTCCAGAAGGCTGTCACGGCCATCATGACCCGCCTCCATAACCTGGCTCAGTTCGAGGGAGGGGAGAGCAAAGTCAACACCCTGGTGGCTGCGGCGAACAGCCTGGACAACCTGTGTCGTATGGATCCGGCCTGGCACCCGTGGCTCTGAGGAACCAGAGGGGAGAAGTGACGCGATGCAGGGATAGAAAAGTTGTTTTGTTTGCGTCTACATCTGTCAAACACAGACAACAGCTGTTAAATGTAAGCTGCCCTTCACTGTAAGACGCCTGGGGGACGTGTTGGACACTGGAAACAGTTTGATAAGCGGAACCAAGAGGAAACAAAGGCCCTGGCTCTAGTGGTGGTTTGAACACGGCCTGCCAGTAAGTTAAATACTCATATCTGGACTAAATCTTCTTATGGAAACATTGTCCCTCCTCCAACTTATATTTATTTTTAATACTAAATGACAAGGAGTGTCTGTGATGCCAGTCGCCCTGTGTTAATTGGGACAAGGAGCCTGTACAAATATTGGTGTAGGTGTCGTAATGAGCCACTCACTCAAGCTAATGGGAAGTTCTTTTTTTTCTGTTTAAGAAGACCTTTTTAGCCATTGCTGCATCTGTGTTGTCCAGCATCCAGTGTTTATTTTTAAAAACCCTTCACAAACTTGTAATTTATTTAAACAGAAAACCATGTCTCTTCTTGTCTGTCCCTGCCAAATCAGGACTCAAGTCGTCCTGTGAGTAACAGGTGATGCTCTTTTGTATTTTTGTTTTTTACCTACTGATTAAGATGTCAAAAGCCATTTTACGTTGTTTTTCTGCGTGTGTCTCCTCATCGGTCCTTTTTGCGACAGAATTCAAACTTCAGGGTGGAATAACTGCTGTAATGCAATATCATTCCCGAGCTGGCTGTGTATACATATTTGTACCTGTTTGTTAAGGTACAAAGACTTTTCCAGACAGAAGTATTATCTCTTGCCTTGTAAATAAGCATTTTGTTTTAATAAAATGCTGTTTTTTAATTAAGAAGCTGTTTCTTTTGATCTCTTGCTGTCTTATTTTTACTCACACACAGTTTTATGCAGCCGTCCTTATTGGTACTTTGAATTGACTTCCATTCATTGTGGACAGCCTAACCAAAACCTTAACCATGACCAATTCATGTCTTATCCCTTACCTTAACCTCAGAAATTAAGTTAGCCTTATTAGGACCAGGCTTTGGTCCCCATGAGGTCTACTGGTCCTGACTTGGAAAAGGTCCTACAGAGGTAATAACAAACACGTACACACACACACCAATGATTCTTGAACGAGTTACAACTTTAACACAACTCATAATCACCATAAGGAAAAACTCAGTTCTCCTTCTTTTTCAGTTGTAAAACAGCAATAACAATCAGTACACCCCCCCCCCCCCCACCCCCCCATCTGCGCCTCTCATCGACTGCATCACTGTCACAGCCATAATCACCCTGAAGGACACACTCTTGGATATTATTGCGGTGATAACTCATGCTGCGAAATGGCTCCAGACGAAACCGCTCTCTGACGGTAAAAAGTCTATTGCCGCCATCCTCTCGGGCTCACAGTTAGTAGACGTTTATGGAGAAGGCATTTCAGCGCAGCGGTGTTGAATCAAAGTGCGACTCCCGTCTACGGCGGTACAATAACCTTGTGGTCATTCCCTCCCTCTGGTTAGAAAGTCCTGCGGAGGTGTGCTGGGGCGTTGTGTCTCCTCCCCCGGTGCTTGATTAATGCGTGCCAGTAGATCTCCGAGTGGGCTGGCCTCGCCTGACTTATACACACTGTCAGCCGGCCCGCCTGCACTCATAAACAAAGGTTATATCTCTGTTCGCCCCTGTGCAGTCCACATACACCGAGTCTGCCTCTCAGCATGTTTACACACTGTCCCTCACATTTCTCTTCCTCCCCGAGCTGCACTAGAAAAACACTCGAGTCTAAAAAGCAAGTTTCCTACACTCAACATCTGTTTCCCTTTTCTTATTCTTTTTTTAATAGTCTCCATGCTTAACATCTATAGTTGTTTAGCATGTGTAGTCTTTCAGTCGCTGTGTTACAGGGGCTTAACTAAATATTTGGATTGTTTCCTGTGTGTTTTGTCTGAAAGTCAGAAGATCTTTCAAGTTGGCTGGTTTTCTGAAATGATCCATCATGTATGTTTGCAGTATCAGACTGATTTCTGGACATGATTGTGGAGTCCATCACGGTCATGACCACCAACCATTTTATGGTTTACTTATTATTATATATATATATGTACTTATGTATAGTATATTTATATATTTCCCACTCGATGTATGTAAAGTATCCGTAGATACATTCATGGCAATCCTTACATTAGTTGTTGATAGTATAACAGATACTTGATCTACCTCAGATTTGTGAAATGTTTAAAGTGTAATTTTTTTTTTAAGTTGTCTGTCTATAAAGGAGAACAATTAGTCTTAAAACATAAAAGAAATGATCGAATTGTCAGAATATTTCAAATTTGTATCCTGATAGAATTTGGGGCTATATCCTACAACCCTAATTGTGAAAACGTAGACCTGATGGTGGCGCCAGAGGGAAGGTCACGGGATCATCTAAGTTGATAAGATTTGCTCCCTGGGGACCATGAGCATCTGTGGAAAATTTCATAGCAATTCATCCAGTAGTGTTTGCAAAGATTCAGTTATCTTTTTATTTTATTAATAAAGTTTGTGGATTTTGTTCATCCAGTGGGCCAATACTCTCTCTACTATACTACAACCTTTTCTAGTATTTACATAAATACAGATGTGAAGCTAAGTGAATGATTTCAGTGACTCGGCCGACCAGCTTGTTCCTGAACGCATCATTTCCCCAGCAGAGCCCCACTGGTTTGAACAGCCGCCAGCGTGACCCCTCGACCTGCACCCAGTGTGTCTTCTGTAAACAAGGAGCGATATTCACGTCAAAGCATGATGGAGGGATTCAGATCCTCAGTAAATGGAGAGAGAGAGAGAGAGAGACAGACACACTTCCAGTCGCTTCAGTCCTTTTAGAGCGATTGTGTTTGAAGTCGTGGATGCCGTCTTTTGGCACGGGCATCCATTTCACGCCTCAGGTGTCTGTTCTGATTTCAGAGAGATTAGGTGAAATATGGAATCCACAACAGCAGAACGCGCACACACACACACACACACGCACACACACACACCTGCAGACACGTCAGCCGAGGTGACGGCTGCAGCAACCCCACCTCCATCTTTTCTTCCCCCTTTCTCCCTGCCTGCTCTGAGCGAAGTGGAGGCGAGGGCGTCGCCACCCCCATCCTCACCCCCACACCTCCCTGCCTGTCTCTGCACTGGCGTGAGAGGAGGGCCGGTGATTGATGCACTCCTCTGGGGGTGGAGGTGTAGAGGCTGGATCATCATCAAGCTGGCACAGAGCAGGGATCTCAGCGGACACTCCAAAGCAGGTATGGATCCTGGCAGGACCGGATGATGAAATCTTTCCCCTTGGATGAGCCTCACCCCATATACAGTATATATCTAGGGATGGGGGTGTGCATATATATACATATATAGATATACGGTATATATATATGGGGTTCTCACACATCCTGGAAAACCCGGGAATTTAGGGAGTACTTTTCCGTAGATGGAAGAAATCTGGAATTTGATTAAAGTGACCAAATATACTGGAGATAATCTTTATGTCTTGGATACATACATCGATCCCATATGTAAACCTTAGTGTATTTTTTTTTTTTCATTTAATAAACTTAACCAACACTAAACCATCCCCTTCTTTTGATTTAGTTGATGACATATTTGATAATGAGTTTGAATACAACCTTCTCAATTCCAGTCCGGACTCTCACAGCTGTCGTGTCCTGCACACGATCCCCATTGAAAACTTATTTCAGAATCTTTTTTGTCAGTTGTAAAACATATAATCAGTTTTCTTCTTCTTTAGGATATAGGGGGTACAGTGTGATAAAAAACTTTGAGTAGATAAGTGGAGTTAGCTGCTCTGAGTGGAAAGAGAACTGAGGGGAAAAGAGCTTCAACTCCCTAATCCACTTCCTTTTCCTCTTCATGATTCATCATTCCAGATCAGGATGCCACCGACTCTTCCCTCCCCCCACAGTTTTCACAGCCAGCATCCAATTATACGTCCCATTGTATGAGGCCTTGTAGCGCGGTAACGGGAGAAGCTTCTTTGTATCTGTATGTAAACAAACAGCATTAATCAAATAATGAGTGTGTGTTGGTGTCTCGTCCGGGAAGCGGTACATCTCACATCGAGCAGCTGAGGATTTGTTTTGTTGCTCATTGAAGGAGCCCCGTAGGACGTCTAATGACATTTCCACTCAGAGGAGTGGAGCTCATTAGTTCTGTGTCTAAAATCTGCCATTATGATTTTAATTGCCCGAGCTGTACACACAGCAGTATGGGGAGCAGTCGGAGTCACATTTTCTTTTTCTCCGTGACAGTGATGAAGCAGCGCATCAGCAGCTCGCGTGCCGATCTAAATTTGCACTCATATGCTTTCTACAGCACTCTTTATGCTAAGCTAACAGCTTGCTGGCAGATTGGTGGTATCATGAAGATTGTTTCTACGTCCGTGTCTCATGACTTCATGATCCCATTCAGTAAACAGTTTTATTTTAAATATGCATGTACTTTTTGGAGGGTGGCACGGTGGAGCAGTGGTTGGCACAGCAAGAGGGTTCCTGGTTTGAATCTCAGTTTCTCAGACTCTTAAAGGGATAGTTCACCGAAAGATGAAATCTCACTCATTATCTACTCACCACTTTGCCAATGGAGGGGTGGGTGAAGCCAGACTTTAAGGCTAAAAGCTTGGTGTAAATGACACGGTGTTGAGTCGAATTTACCGAGCTTGTGGTATTTTCTGCAGATCTGATTTGCATCTCTAACTGACAACTTACCTTTCAAACGCTGCTCATGTGTTTCTGTATATGCAGCTCAACTGATGCACCCTGGTTTGATGATGTCATCACGTGGTTAAAATGAACTATTACAATTTATATTATGCAGAATGAATAAATACATAAATAATAATCATTGTTTTGTTTTTTTACTATCAGGCCAGCTCAGGTGATCTAACTGAGTGGAGCATGTGTTGAACTGTTGAGGAGAGCATTAGCAAAGTGGATCATAGTCATAATGTGTGTGTGTGTGTGTGTGAGTGTGGGACATATTAATGGAAACCCTCAATATCAGAGCACCATCGCTGAGAAGTTGTGAAACCCCACAGAATCCGCAAAGGAAAATCTCTGAGTGACAGTGATGACATCATTCTCTTACACTGTTGTTTTTCTGCCAGTTGGCAACATTAGCTGCAGTGGAGTGCGGAGCAGTGCAACGTGATTAATTATGGAGTACTTAACTGGCACCGACTAACATGCTGAAGTGGTATTAGTGCAAGTGTGCATGAAGTGTTGATTGAGGCTATTTCGCATCCGCTTTTTTCAGACATGGGGCTCGTACTCAGTCTAAATAGAAAACCTGTGTTATTGGTCATATTAGTGAGAGAAAAAGTGTCACAAGCATTCTCATCAAAATCTACTGTATTAACCTGAATAGTTTAGTTTAGTCTTTACTCTTTTTGTCAGTCTGTCTGACTGGTTTTACACTTATAGGCTCTGTGACGTCTGCCTGATGGTAACTGGTCAAATTCGGGGGAACAGAGTGTGTGACTGGTCATTGAGGATCCTGTGAGCCAGTCTGACCACAGAACCTTCGTAGATGGTCTGAAGGGAGGGATTGTCCTTTTTTCCCCCATCACCCTCATAGCCGTTTTTTACCATGCTCTCAATTTTTGATTTTAGCTGGATTGTGAGAGTGCCGAACCATGCAGCCATTCCATATCTAATTATGCTTTCAAGCACAGCAGCATAAAATATGGACATGACGTGGGTGCTCACACCGAACAGTCGAAGTCTGCGTATGAAGTGCAGCCTTTGAGCTAGCTTCCCACACAGGAAGTCTACATGGGCACTCCATTTAAGATTAGAGTCCAGCTGTATGCCCAGATATTTAGAACTAACGGTGCTGAGATATAAACGACCTGAATTCTGTTTCAGTACTCTCTAACTTGTAGAAGTACTAAACACATGTTGCGAAACCTGTCAATTGTTGCTTAGAATCTACTTCTATAACATCCTCTACTGGTTCTTCTCCATTATTCAGTTTCACTTAATGTATTCCTTTATATCTATGAGTAGAAAAGTCTATTTCCTGGTCTTATCACACAAGTCGATTGCTCGCAGGCATTCACATGACTCTTGATGTCGAACACATCACATCGCTTCAGAAATCACTTGGTGTGCAATAAGGCTCGGTGTGAACCTCCTGCTTCGCTCATTGATCCAGTGCTACAAAGCTGGAAATGTGCTGACCAATGCAAATGTTACAGTGTGAGGAGAACAAGTCAATTTTATAATGATGGATTTTGGATTTGAATGAACATGGGAAGGTATCTGATGTGTGTCCAGTCTAAACGGACTTCTTGATATTATGGTTTGGTGTAGATGAGGACGTGTATACTCACATCTTTGTGTAATAAGATCAGTTTAAGCAGCCATCACCTGAATTTGTACTACATACCATTGCACAGGCTACATTAACCTATGTCCACTGCTATGTCAGCAGTTCTGTGAAGCTAAATGCGAAAGTCAGCAACATGTTAACACGAGTAATCATGTTCACCATCTTAGGTTCGCATGTTAACATAAGTGGAAAAACCAGACGTGAATTCTGAAGTGCAGAAATTTGTAATTTCTGACATTGACATGAAAAGTACCACAGACATGTCAGCAAAATTGTTGCACCACAAATGCATGCACTGCTAATCACCACGTCAAGGCAAATCCCAATATTATCACCAGTGCTGTTATTTTTGTGTCTCTTTTTTTCTTAGTATACATTTCTATCAACAACAAAATAGCTGATTTCGACAGTTTATCTTCTTGGCTACAAAGTTGACCTTAAGGGCCAACCAACTTCCACCTGGGAGTGTCCACACATAGGGGTTCATCCTATTCTTCTTACAACTCCAGCAAGCATCCCCTCAAAAGTCCGACTGAGGTGCTGGTGTTCTGTTTGAGGTGCCAGGTCATGTACCAAAGAAAGAGGGGGTTATCTGTTATGGATCCCTTCTGTACCAGAACCAGTTCCTCTGGTACTTTGGACATTTACTACAGATTTATACCTTAGGTTCTGTGGTAATGCATTCAGTGATACTGTACTTCACCTCCTTCCGTATAATAACAAATACTCCAAATATAATGTGGTACTAGACCTGTGGTACTGTACTGTGCATTCTGTGTTACAGTACCACATGTTCTGTGAATTTTCTTTACCTCTGGTACTGCAACATCATTCAACAGAATGCCAAATACCACAAAAAGTGTTTTGTTTGTTTTGTAAGACATTACAATAGTTCTGCCTAGGTGATTCATACAGGATACGTGCACATATTACCCATGACTGCTTTCACTTGAGTTTTTTCCAGTGAGCTAATTCTATTAAAACTTATAATCTCTGTGAGTACCTCACATATTCTCCAGCATAAATTTATAAAAGGTATCTCTCCCAAGTAATGAGATCAATTTCATAGCTTTCTTGGAGATAAGTAAAAAGGTATCACAGAGAATATCAAATATACGCCAACAGGAATAACTCAGCAGACCTGTTTTATTTGAAGAAAAGTTCACGCCCGGATACTCGAAATGTTATGATCAGTCCTCTCCAGGAGTCATTTTGTGATGAAGTGTTGTAATATACTTTTTGGTGAACCAATTTCTCCTATTGTGCCTTATCTGCTACCATTAAAGTTAGAGATTCCCCCCCCTCATCCTATCCTAGAGTCCCTTTCAACAGAAATGCCTACCAGGTCTGAACTTGTTACACTGTGTATTAGTGATGGTGGTCGGTAGAACATTTTTAAGTCAAGAAAATGTTGGATGTCTGATTCAAAACGCAGCCTGAATTAGATAACACTACATTGTGTTGTTTCCCATCTTCAGTCCTCTGAGAAGTTACTGCATTGACCTGGTGTCGCTGGTCTAAATCATTCCTTGTTAGATGTGTCAAAGGAAGAGCAGCAGAACCAGAGTCAGGGAAGCTCTGCTCCAATGAACTGAGGACACCGTTGGTAGGGAAACCGGCAGCTCTCTTTCTTGGGTAATGGATTTCTCCCCCGTACGTTGGATATTGGCAGGAACACATTGTTTTATGCTAATGAGGCTCTGATGCTCTGAGGCTCTGTGCCATTGACATATTAAATATATTCATCACATTTGAGCCACACTAGCTGCCAACGGCTCCAGAGACGGCAACATCATCTGGGCATTGGGTCAGTCCACCGCTTGTTCCTGACTGAAGGACCCCATCGCAAACTGACATTTTGTACAGATATTTGAATCCCACTGACTTTCAGCACCACAAACAGGTTGTCAGTTGACAGAGAGAACACTGACACTGACATGACTCATCAACTATTGGGTTGATTGTCCTGAAATTTGGTTACTGACTGTGAGGGAGTCGAAGAAGCATATGTATAGCATCAAACCTTTTATTTTGAACCACTACATGAAGACCTATGAACAGAAATGTGTGTCTCTCAGTGGACACATTTGCATTAACTTTGGCGACTTCTTAACTTTTCATCAAGCAACATCAGCAGTAAAAGTAAGCTGTACAATACAAAGTACTAATTAGCGAATGCTATCATGCTAACACACTAGATTTGCATGGTAAGCAAAAAGGCCCATTGCACCGGCTATTTTGGGGCTGTAGATGAAAGAGGAGGAGGAAAACTAGACTAACAAACAACAGAAATAGTAAGTCGTGTTGTACCCAGGTCAGGCAGATGATGATTAATGCCATGAACTGTGGTATTTGTAGTTCACCTGCATCCTGTGCTGCAACTTCAGCTCTGATTAGGCCTTTAATTGCCAGACACTGACTTTGTCATTGACATGGCCGACAGCAACAGAGGCCTATTAATGATTCTCCTCCTCGGATGTCCTGATCAGACCAAGCAGAGAGCTGACAACTGCTTCCCCTGCTTCCCCTGCTCCCCCCCTCTGCCCTCCACCCAACCATCCTCAGCCTCCTCAGCACTCTCACTCCTCTCTGCGGCCAACCGCGTGATTTAATTTGTTTGGTAATATCAGGATTGGCATGTTCAGCCCAGCTTCACTCCAAAGTGAAATTGGACAAGGGCATTGGAGCCTCACCATGTAAAACCGCCTCACCTTGACAGCTGCTTGAGTGGGCAGCGGATTGCTGTGGAGTGGAGGAGGAGGGAGGAGAGGATAAGGTGGAGGGATGAAGGATGTACCTGAGAGGAAGGCAGACACTAATTCCCTCCTCTCTTTTCCACTGGGGAATTTTTGTGTCAGGAAGGGAACCAGCTACCAAGACGGAAACTGTTTAAAGTGGAGACAAAGCACCAGGTGCTACCGGAGCTCAATCTGCTCCACAACAACATGCTGGAGCTCGTCCAATCTGTCCAATCAGCTTCCAAGGAGACTGGCAAGACAGCTCATCCCTTAGTGGTTGACGGATCTTGATGTAATTTGTCACATTTATTTTGTCAACTCAGATCTTCAAACTCCGTGTTTGAGCGTATCAATAAGCATTCTCATGTCTGTATTTTAAGCATTGAGCCGGTTATGGAGCCATGAGGCAATAAGTATGATTTCTGGAAGCAGGGGGTAGCAGCTCGCATAGCTCATTAAGTCTCTTGTATTCACTCATTGACATGAACTGTTGGCATTTTATGCTAATGGCTGAGCTCAACAACTTACTCCGAGCATGTTTCTGATGACATGGCAAAGTTGGACTGCCATGAGTAGCACGGACCTGCTGAGAGAAGGTGAGCCACTAAACCATCATCGCCAGAGTTTTTGCAAGCATTGTGGTGCAGTGCAGCAATTCTATTTCATTGAACATACGAGATATAACATGTTAATTATTCAGTGCGCTGGAGAGAGAGGAACCAGGCTAGCTGTTTCCCCCTGTGTCCAGGCTTTTATGTTAAGCTAAGCCGAGAGGCCTCCAGAGTCTAGCAACAGACTAGCAACTAGCACCCGATTGAAGTCCAAAGAAGCATAACAAGAGCATATTAACAGTGGAATTTGACAGCACTCAACTTGTAGTAGACTAATAATCACGTCTTAGACTGTATATAAAGATGAACAAAGCATCTCTACTATCCAGAAATGAAGCTAAAATATTGATACGCGTGTTTGAGCAATCGTGAGTCAGTTGCAGCTGTCAATCATCATTGTTTCATCCCGTCCTTACAGCTTCAAATAACTAATCAAAAAACAGAAAAAAGAATTTAAATTTATATTTTGATATATATTTTTAGTTTGGTCCAAGACCCATCCACTAACGTGGAGCTTGCAAGGTTCATGACCTACACTGCAGCCGGCCACCAGGTGACAATTGAGATGCTTTGGCTTCACTTTTAGGAAGCCATTGTGTCGTCCAGCTTTAGTTAAAGTCTATGAATCACACAGGGGTGAATGTAGAAGAAGGGGCTCACAAGAACAGCTGATTACGTTAGTACACAATGATGACATTTTTTGAGAACCCCTTTAAATTCTATGATCGGCTACTTCTTTACTGTTATGTATGTGTATGCACAGTAGGCACTTTGTTTATGATTGTATAATTCAAAGATTAGAATGAGGTTGTTTGGTTTCATATGTTTCTTGGGGCTGGGGGGGGGGGGGTTCTGTGAACTTTAATGTAAGGGCCCCAAAAGTCTCTTAAAACCTCTAAACACTGTTGAAACTTGTTCTGGAAACTATTGATCATCACCAAATTAAAAAGTAGATGAATCAGATTGAGTGGTGAAAAAAAACAACAACTAAATTGCTACTTCAGTTGAAGTCGCAGTTTAATACGCGTTTAATATATGTTTAATTTGTTTTAGGTTTTGAATGGCAGTTTAATTTTGGCCGATCTCAGCAGATTCTCTCAGATCCAGGACTTGTTCACAGTTGCCACACATCTGCATTGAGTGCTACCCACCACGTTGGGTTAGCATTATCATCCGGACAGCAATCCTCTTTGAGGTTTAGCAAAGTAGTGCAGAGGCTGAGAGCAGAAGCCGTGTATATGTTTGGAAAGACAGATTAACAACCCGGGCCGACAGACAAGACAACCGGTGAACCTTATTACATGTATATATGGAAAGTCCAGGTCCGTGTCTCTGCCTCTCCCACTGTAACTCAAACAGAAAAAGCTCCCTGACCAGAAACATGCTGAGCCAGCGAGGAGAGATGGTAATCAGATTAGTTTCCCCAAAACTTTCATGCAAGGCAGACAGCCATCATTTGTGACTGTGTCACTCTGTCAAAGCCCCTGTTGTTCCTGATAAGTCACGGCGGCTTGATGGACAGTGATGAAGAGCTGGAAAAGTACGAGACCCTGAGCGTTTGGCTGACTCTGCTGCTTCAAGAGCATTGGATCAGCCACAGAAAGAATTAAAGGTGATTGGATTCAATAATTTTGTGCTGCAATTGATCATTCTGGAGTTTTGGAAAGTTGAGGCTTTGATTCATATAAAGACACACACACACACACACACACACACACTCACAGACACACACACACGCTCACACACGTCACTTCAAACAAAGTCTAGATAGGTAGACAGGGAGACAAGCAGGGTGTTAGAGGGAGCAGAAAAGAGTGGGGATCTGAGGCCAGATTCATTTCCACCTCCAGTGGAGGGAGACCACCTATTTAGCCCGTCTGTGAGAGGCCAGGCCACAGGGACGATAGCAGATCACAGCCCATCAGCCGTTTGGAGCTCAGATCTAACTGATGGCGTTGAGGAGCGAGCTTATGAGTGCATTTCACGAAGGTACAACTTCAATTTCCATATCATTAGGAGTATCTGTGTTAGTGCACTTCGGAGCTGGTTTGCATAAAGCCACAGTGATACATAACAAATAACAACTGCCACAAATCCAGCGCCCGTGCTCATGTTGTTTGTAGGTTTGGTTCCAGAAATGTGTGATTTTCCAATCACTCAACTTGAGCTCATTCTAAGTGTCATATTACCACTATATAACCTTGTTCCACCTTTAGGGAAGTGTTGCTCGCACAGCTCCGAGTGATGTTCCTCTTGTTTCGTGAGTGAAAGAACGGAGGAGGAGCCCCAATCTCCTGTCTTCCCACCTCATTACCCACACCTGGCCGGGACTGCAGGGATCGCTAATTTAAGTCACTCGTTAGCGACGTCCTAATGCGTTCTGACAGCAACAAGAGCAGGGGATGGAGGGAAGGTGAAAGAGAGGGATCGGAGGAGAAGGAGCGTGAGGGAGGCGCAGAATTATCTTGACAGAGACAGAAAACAAACACTGAAACAGAAGGAGGGGAAGTGTCTGCGCGCCACGAGAACTATACTCTTATTTCTTGCTTTGATTTCCATAAAATAAGCATCACCCTAAATCATCCGAGCGCTCAGCTGGTGGCCCTTTGTATGCATAAACCATTAGATTCCGTTGCTAATGCACACAAACTAATGAACACAATATCGTTTTCAACTACTCTACTCCGCAGCACAACGGGAAATCCAATAAAAGCCGGCTTACCAAATAAATTCGTCTGTGTCTGTTAGCTCTGCCTCCAGTCGGTTGTGTGTTTTTGCGGCAGACGCAGCTGCACGGTAGCTGCAGACAACACAACACATCAGCACGCCGGGTAACGGATCAGAAGAAATGACCAGAGGGTCGGGCAAATTGACTTGCACAGAATGAAGCGTGGTGGAATTTACACCTTCAAACGCGCTCGGAAAAGATTTTCAGTGAAAGCTAAATCCCTCTGCCTGCCTGATATGTGAAAGGGATATATCCTCCATTATGTCACAAATGTACGCACCGATGTTCACTTCTCGCTCAAATCCCATTTCCCTGCTCTCAGTGAAACGTTTTACAAGATTTCCATTGTTGGGGCCAGTTATATCCCCGATTTAGAAATTGAAAGTCAATAAATGTCTCTTCTGCACACACAGCTCGTATAGAGACAATTGTGTTATTTATTGAGGGGGGGGGGATACTTCAACAATTATGGTAGAGAGAAGTTTATGTTTTGGAAAACGGGCTTAGAGACCTGAATCTAAAACTGTTATAATCACTATTTCGATCAAAACTTTAACTTTAACTTTGGTCTCTACTTCCTTTTGCTAGTAGAACAAGGAAGTAGAGACCAAAGGAATGCTGGACTCGTATCGTGGACGAAGCAAATCTCCTGAAGGCCCGTTATTTTTTATATATTATGCTATATATATTTTTTTCGAAATGTCTATCGCCTGTGATGTTACGAATCTGAAGGCTGGGTGTCTCAGTGAGAGCAAGCGCCGCCACGACCCAAAACAGGGAGACAACAGGCTGAATAAGAGAGAGGGGGTGCAGAGGCTGCGGATCAGCGGATTCATCTTGATAAATATGCGAAAAAAAATGTTCCAAACCCACTCATTAGTCTTGACCTGGTGTATAATTTTGGCTCAGCAGCCCTTCAAGGCAGTGCAGTGAGAAGCAGAGAGAGAGAGCGAGAGACGTGACAGGAGAAGAGCGGAGAGAAAGAACAGCTGGTGACAATACGCTTCATGCTGGCATTTGCAGATGAAAACAGACATCAGCCTTTAAAGGCTCTGAAACAAATAGTGTGAGAAGAAAATGTGGAAGTAATAGAAAAGTGAAATAATTATAGACCTGCAGTGAAAAATGTATGATTTTTTTTATTTCGTAGAAATTGGACCATGTGGGTGAAATTCTTTGTAAATGACAGTTTATCTTGCAGATACTGTAAGACATTATTATACAGGCACTATGTAACTTTAGCTGCTAGGGGTCTCATCCAAAGAAAAGTTTGATAATGTTTGAGAGGCAGTGTGGGATCATGGGAGTTCTTTCTTTCCCCCCTACTGTGAAAAGTACCTGACGCCACTCAGGCAGGAATTGTTAACATTTTTATCTTTAAGCTGTAAACAAGAGATGATTTTTGACTCAGCCAGGGACTACCTTTATTTACAGCACACACACACACCACACACACACACACACACACATATACATATAATCATGTTTTTGTGGTTTGATAGTCGCCCCATGGAAATAAGGGCTCTTGCCCAGCATGCATTTCAGCAGGTGAGATTTATAACTATGTGCAGTATAAATAACTACGCAATTAATATTTAATCTGGTCCTTACTGTACCCTCCCATGCCGGTATTGCAGCCTCACCGTTTACAAATATAACAGATCGCTACTCACACGGCGATGAATAATTCTCCCTCCGATTTGGAAGTAATACTGCGAAGGCCTGTCGCACGAAGATAGGACATTTAATTTGGTTTGCTGATGCATGCTGAGGGATATACAAACAGATAGTGGTGGGATCTTAGAACAGGCGAAGATGGATTTCCTGTTTGTGTAGCATACACACTGGTAATGAGGATGTTTAGCTGAAATGATGTTCAAATACAGCTACATATCGAGATGGGGAGAGCAAAAGGTAATGTGAAGAGATTTTTAAAATGTTCAAGTTTAGCTACCTGCAGAAGATGAGGTCGATTTATCAGCTGCTTGCGAAAAACCCCTCTACAAGAGACGGTCCAATCTAGCTCAACAACTGTAACCACGGACACATCTGTTAACCTGTAGCTGGTGAAGCAGCAGTTTATGTGGGGCAGTACTAGTGTGAATGAATTTTTTTTTCAAAAAGCAATAAAACAAGAGTGTAAGAGTGTAAATAATGTGTTAAACAGTTTCTTTTATAATAACATAAGTTGCAAAGGTTTGCATGTGTGGCTCGTAACCATGCTTAACTTCAATGGTCAAAGAGTATGTGATAAAATGACTATGATAGTTTGTGCCTTGGAATTTTTTAAAACCCTTGTTTTAATCTATCCACCTATTAGCCACACTGCTCATCCATCTGGGGTCACAGGGTGGCTGAAGCCTGCACAGGGTCTTCTTAGTCTATCACAGGGCCAACAGACTACTGGCAAATTAGAGTCGCCAATTAATCGAACCTGACTTTGGACCATGGGAAGCTGGGGGGGGGGCAGAGAAAATGCAAACTCCACACAGAAAGGCCCTGACCCGTCGTCAGATTCAATTCCAGAGCCATGTTGCTGTGAGGTGACAGTGCACCACCGTGCCCCACTTGTTCAGTCCTCTCCTGGCGTATTTCCCCGCTGACTGAAAGCTAAGACCTGGAGGCTAACAGAGTGGAATAATAAAAACTTCATTTCCATCCATCCATCTGTCCATCCAGTATCTACAACTGCTTATCCCATTGAAGGTCGCGGGGAGCGCTGGAGACAACAATAACTTTATTTGCGTCGCAGATTTCAAACAGTACTTTACATGCAAATGACAGAAGACCCCAAACAGTATAAATGTCAATAAAATCATTCACAGATAAAAGATAAAAAAAGCTTAGTTCAAGAGGCTGTGCTCCAGCAAGGGGGGTTACTGATAAATTCCAGTTTCATGTTTTTAGCTGTTTTAAATAAATTGCTGCTGAGTTGGCCTCTTTGCTATGTCTTGGTTAAAAAATCCCCTTTAGTTTGTGGTGGTATTAAAAAAGCAGTATCTCCAATTTTCTTACGGGCCATAATACCAACCCAGCGACAGATGACCTAAGGGCACATTGGGTGGGGGGGGGGGGGGGGCATGTCAAACCTTCTGCGATGTAAGCTGGTCCTAACCCATTAGGAGCGTGAGAGAAATAGCACTTTAAAACCAATTCTAAAAGAAATGGAACCAGTGCAGAGAAGATTGGAGTAATATGCTCTCTCTTCTTTGTTTCACTTAGGAACTTGACAGCAGCATTACATGTATTCTGAGTGCGATGTTCTACAGGTAGGATTGTAATAGTAAAGTCCAGTCAGCACACATCTCCAGTAATTATATCCCTATAGACATACTGTGGCAGCCATGGAGAGGTGGACAGTCAATGTTCCAGATCTGGTACCATCTCTGTGATCCAGACATAAAAACATATTTATGTTCCCAATTGTTGCTCTTAAGCCTCTCGCTGAATTTAATAGTGTCTTCTATAGGTGGGTGTTATGACTTCTTGGGATGGTGTCAGAATAATAGATGTGTGGGATTTCTTGGGAACAGCAGTGTCGTCTACAGTCAGAGGGAGTCTGAGATGCATAGGCTGATCCGGTAATTACCAATGGACTCTAGGGAGAGGGACATCAGTTGGCAGATTAATACTTGTTTGTTCCGACCTGGTATTAACTTCCATCCTAAGAGATCCGATCACAAGTGGACAACACCAAGTTTGTCCGTTTACACCTGGCATTAAAATGACACATTTGCATTCACTCAGTGGAAAGAATGTGGCCGCATGCATCCCAGACCACCTCAGAATGTGTTGATGGGATCTCTGGACTCATCGAGGATGCATTTGGCTGCATTCAGATCTGTGCTCAGCGCTGTCCACTTGTGATTGGATCGCTTAGGACGGATGTCAATAGCAGGTCTGAACAGGGTCAATGGAATTCATTGTGAATGCAGAGCTGTCCGTCTGACACCACTCCAGAGACAGGTAGACGTAAGGGGCAGTTTTCAGGTGACAGAAACAATCGGCAAGATACTCTTTGAGTGTTGTTAAGTATTGCATGTTTGGATCAACTGTAAAACACTGTTGTATTTTGCGTTGGCGGGGCTAGGGGCTCCTGCTCCCTCACTTGAGCCTGAATGATGATGAGGCTGGGAGAGGAACTCATTGACTGCCAGGTGACAGATAGCAAACAACTCCCCCAAGAAGACAGAATTGATGGATCCTGGAGCCTTGTAGGCGAGGACTGGAGGTTCAGTGAGCTGACAAGACTAATGAAGGCTTAATGCATTCCACACAGCAACGCCTGGAAGCGTATATTCAGTGTGGTGCACTAGTAGATTGGTACAGAAGATAGAACAGCTTTGGACGAGCGGACTGTTTGTACTTTGCTGTCATGTCAAATTAAACACACTGGTCCAGCTCACAAATACACTCTTCAGAAGCCGTTGACCTAAGTGACAGTTTGTGACCGATGTGCACCACAGGTCTCTTATTGATGCAAGAGAACTCCACCATGAATTAAACAGTGTCCTCAGCCACTCTGTCACTCTCCCCCCCCTCCTCCCATCCTCCATAGCTCACAATTCCAACTGAGCACGTTAAGTAATGTGAACACATCTTCATACAAGTTTTATATATATGTTGAATTAATATGCCCCCTAAATCTAGTCATTTACTTTATACAAGAAGTAGTTAAACCCAATCCTTCTTGCACAGTATTTTAAAGCAAGTGGCTGCCCAGTAGTGATGTTTGGATTCACTCCCCAAAAGTGAAACCAAAGCGTCTCCATCATCTCCCCTGGTGGCTGGCTGCAGTATAGGGCATAAATCCCACCTCCTCCATGTTAGTGACAGGGACATGGACCAAACTAAAAAGACAAATTTCTCGACAAATAAATTCTAAAGATGGTTTGTGTCATTTTAGGTGTGATGCACCGTTATTGGCGCAGTATGGAATACGTATCCGGGATATTTTGGCTTCATTTCTGTATAGTGGGAAGTGGAGATGTGTTGTCCATCTTTATTTACAGTCTATGATGTACCCTTGTTTAATTGTTGGGGGTTGGGTCCGCAGTGGGAGTTGGTGGGACGGCCCTAGAGGCAGGATGCTGGAAAATATTCCCCTCATTTACAAAATTCTAAATTTTAACTCAAATCTTTATAGTGAAGTTTCTTTTCTCCCTATTTAACTAATCAATTCTTCAGGTTCTTTCTTCAGACTTCAGAAATTTCCATTTTTCCCTTGTCCAGTGTTCAGTACCTGAGCGCCCTCCAGCTGCACTGACCTCTGTCACTGCTTCGAAGGCACTTTGCAGCTATTAGACTCATTTGTTTTCCGGGCTCCTGCAGTCGCACAGAGGAAGCGGTGACAAGGTTCTGCATTACAGTCTACCTTCACAGGAGGGTTGTAATTAGCACCCATTGAATCGTTGTGTCTTACCTACCACTGTGCAGCATGGCACAAACGCCTTGAAGGATAAACACAGTGTGCAAACGTGCGGCCGTGCATTTACAGTTACATTTTTAAATCGGAATAAACAGGAAATATGAGGAGGGTTGACATTTGATTTTATGGAAGGATATTACAGTGTGAGTAGGATCACTTAACCTTTTCATTTAACCTCTCAATGTGTTTTTTTCCCCATCCAGTCCAGCTGAGGTGCAATTTAAAAAGGGGTCGCCCCTTGATCTTACAGCTCCTGTAATAGTGTCGGTATCTCAGCAGGAGCACTTGCATCACAGCCTGGAAAGAAATGGGCTGATACGTGTTTGTGAATGTGCATATGTGCACGTGTGTGAGCGCTTGTACCTTCCAGTAGGGCGGGTCAATGTCACCGGAACACTGGGAATAGCCTTGTTATCTACCTGCCGTTGCTGTTTCACTTGACACAAGGGACGGTTGTCAAATGAATCAAAGTTTAAGGGCCTCCGCCACAACAAATAACCCCATTACCTTCGTGGGCGGATTGAGAGATGACTCCCATTGACTCTTCCCTATTAATAATTAAAAGCACCAATGCTGGTGTCACTTTTCATAAATCTAATTTAACAGTATGGGGATGGAGGGTTTTTGTGTAAGCATCGCCGCGCATGTTCATGCTTGTGTATAACTTCCGACGTGACCTTGGTTTCCAGGGTTGTTCAGCATCTTTAGCAGAATTCATTTTTGGAGCTGTTGACGACTGATGGGGGAAATGAGGATTCCTGGATTCTTTCACTGAGTGTATAAAAAAAAAGAACTAATAATTATTAAATGGCCAAAATGTCATTTGTTTGATTGTTTTTAATCTTAATGTTGCATAGCGCTGAGAACTGTGAGTGTTGTTAACCTGCGAAATGAAAACTAATAGAATAAAGGAAGAAACTGTTGATATTTATTGAAACCAATTTGCTGCCCACTCCACAAATAATTAAGTAAATGAATGTGTTGCTGCCTTTGTCTGTGTGTGTGTGTGTGTGTGTGTGTGTGTGTGTGTGTGTGTGAGTGAGCCATACAAATCCCTCCTCAAGGTACTCGGCATTATCACGGAGGACAGAGAGGTAATGTCCTGTCACGGTGACACCTGTGTGTCTTTGAGGCTCCCGACACGTGTGTGACTTTGTGTACGTCTGCGCTCGTATCCATACTTTCATGTGCATGTGAGCGTGCATGTGTGTGTGTGTGCATGCAATCACAAGTCAAGCCTCTGCGCAGGAGCCCATGGGACCCCGGTGATAAATTGTTGACAACCTGCAGTAATTGCTGATCAGTGCCCTGATAGCTTCCGCCACCAAGTCTGAGGAGGAGAGATAAAGCAGCAGATAGTTTTCAATCTACCACTTCGTCAAATATAACAAAGAGATTGTCGCGTTTGATCATCGCAGAAATCTGCTATAACAAATTAATATTGCTGTCTTGTTCTTTTTTTTTTTTTTTTTCTTTTCAAGAGTCTTGTTCAAGAGGGCGGGGAGCAAAAAAAAAAGAAATCGAACACTTTCCTCAGCTGTGACTTTTAACTTTGCTTTCCAATTTCTCTCCCTCTGTGAGTCACAGTCCTTTGACAGAGTTATAATGGCGGCGAGATGAAAATAGATGAAAATAATGAATTCACTGTGCACGTTCTCACACAAGG
The DNA here is from genome assembly GCF_009819705.1 of Hippoglossus hippoglossus. Taxonomy (NCBI): domain Eukaryota; kingdom Metazoa; phylum Chordata; class Actinopteri; order Pleuronectiformes; family Pleuronectidae; genus Hippoglossus; species Hippoglossus hippoglossus. Next base: position 12,886,753 of record NC_047169.1, read on the forward strand.
CTCCGCAGCTACAGTGCGCCTGATGACATTTAGATAGTATTTGTGTTTCTCTGTGGGTGAACCGTGTCAAAGAGCAAATCTTCTCTTTTCATCTCGCTGAATCTCTAATTACAGTGCAGTGAATCATGTTATTTCCTGCTATTGATATCTTCTCACTGACTCATTCGCAGGCTCATTCAGTTGCAGGAGAAGATTGTGAGGAAAACTGTGTATAACCGATGCTTCTCGGAGCATCTGTTTGTGTAATCGTGTTTTTTTTTTAGGATTTTTTTACTATTTCTGCTGGGACGAGAAAACACTTTGGATAATGATGCAGTTATAATGTAGTTTAGAGATGGATGGATTAATTGTGATCATTTCTTATTGTGCATTCACTCTCCTCCTAATGTGTTACCATGTTGATAAGGGAAAGTGGAGGATGCTCTAATTTCCTCCGTGTGGTCCGCAGCTACAGGTTCTCAACATATCATGCATTTACTGCTGCTTTTTCATTTTCCTCCATAACTTGATTTTAACACGCGGGCATCAACCCCCTGTGTTGCACCAGCCCGCCCTAAGCATCTTATTGACTCTGGCATGCAGGTGTAATCTCAGACTCAAGTGGAGGATTTGAAAAGGCTGTAATTAACCTATCATCCTTTTTGGAGGCTTTCCAGGTGGAAACTGTTTATTTGCAGGAGGGATTACGTCAGCGGCAGCAACAGAAGGAATTCAGGATCTGTGTGAAGCTGATGCTGTGGACATTTTACAATACATTTTTAAAATCTAAACTTTTTCTTGAAGAAAAAACTCTAATATAGAAATTACAACCTCACAGGCAGATAAAATGAAAATAAGAAACTGGAACACAAGCAGAAAAACAATGAAGTAGATCAGATCATATAAATGTCTTTGGAGGAAAAGGTTTCTGCTTTGTTGTCAGTTTCCCAGTAAAATATGACAGTGTGAAGCAGCTAAGTTGAATTTGGCCAGCATTACTATGGTTATAGAGGTGTCAAAGTGAAAAAGGCCTATTTGATAAAAAGTATAAACAGTCAATGTGTTAAATCGGCATCCATTGTTTTTTGCGAGTTTGGGCAATTGCAATAATCTGTAAACCCATATTAAAGACAGTACTCTGTGTCTTAATATGTCATTCACATGTAGTACCATGTCTACACAGTCATTTTGTCCAGTGTCAAACACGGTCTTTGTGCACTCATGGGAAATCACCAACCTGCTGCCAGTTTCACAAGTTTGAAAATATGGTTGGTCCCTCCCCTTCCGACATCTCCCAAAGGTGAAGCCAAATCATAATGATCGCCCCCTAGTGGCTGGCTGCAGTAAAGGTCATAAAACCTCTAACTCTTCCATGTTAGTGGATGGGACATGGACCAAACAAAAAAGTCAAAGTACACGTTTAATGTTTAGTATGGTTTCTGTCATTCTGTGTAGTTCTTATCATACTGATGTTTGTTAAAGTGTATTAAAAAATATATATAGACAGCTGAGAGTGACTCATGATTGGTCAAACATGTGTATCGGCGAAACCTCGATACTCCATCCCCCAATCACTACCAACGCTGGCTCCAAATACTCAAGATGGCAGTGTTTGTGTGTGGGATATTTTGGCTTGATCTCTGGATATCATCACTGATGAAAATGGTGATTGTTAAAGGAATTGTGGTTTTTTTTCCAAACAGAATCACATTCCGACAACGAGACACAGCGCCATATTTGAGGATACATATTCACAGCAGTGCTACCATTTAAAAACAACGAACAGAGCATTTGATGTAGATAAAGTTAATTTTTTAAATCAAATTCTGCATCTGCCTCTCCCAAATTGTGTGCTTTTCAGTTCAGTGCTATTTCCATCATCCGTCTGTTTTTTTTATCATTTAACTTAATGGAGTCACTCACCTCATGGAAGCCAACTATTTTTGGCCAACAAGTCTGTTGACTGCCATCATGCTGGCTGAGTTTCTCTGTTCACTGAGCTCTGGAAATGAACGGGCCTCTGGTGACTTGTTGATCACGTTGCTCACAGTGGGAACATATGGTGGCATCTTAGAAAACAGAGGGAAACATGTTGCGTCAACATAATCGGATTCGCAAAGGTCACTGTGTTTTGCCTTTTGTTTCCCCCCCCCCGCATTTGTTTTGCAATTACACAGATATCACAGTGATGAATTAAGTGACACAGAAATTGGACAGAATGGAAATGTTATTTATTTTCCTTGCAATTACAGCTAATTCAGATATTATGTTCTGTGTGAAATCACTCTGTCTCTTTCTGCTGGCGGGTTGTTGATCCTTTATGTTGCTTTTGTGTCAATTCTTCACTCAATTCAGTTGCTGTGTGGGGATGAGGAGCTCACCATCAAATCTATGACTCATTGTATAATACCTGGTCATGTATTTATTAACTGGCTGTCCCATCACTGCAGTCTGGATGAAGTTTGACCAGGAACTGTGCTGAACAGATTTTCACCTCTATGGCGTTTTTAGATTCCCGGGCCGTTCATGGATCCGGACCAAGATGAACTCGCAGCCCACCAACTGCTCGAACCCAAAATTAAGCAAAATGAAACAAAAAGGTCAAAGATGATTAGTTTAACCAAACCAAACTACATCCACAGCTCCTTGCCGTTGTGCGCTGACTGCATTTTAGGCGTTCAGTTTGTTATGTAACCTTCTTCACGTTGCAGAGCTCTGCTTCTTAAGGCAACAGAAGGTTAATGTTGTACGCGGCCTCCACTTGACACCACGAACACCCCTCCGCACTCCGTCCACTTCCTGCCCCGCTGCTTCGCTGCCAAACTGTTTGTGAAACCCCCGCTGCCGATGCAGGAGAGATGCTAGACTCTATAACAAAGCTCTCAAAGGCCCCTCTCAGGTGAATATCACGTCCAAGAGTGCCAAGTCAATACATAAGTCCTCGCAGAGAACACTCCTCTGGTGTTGGGCGGAAAACACACTCGAGAAGAAGAAGAGAGGATGTCTTTTTGCCGTGTGAGGTTTGTGTTTTATGTTTGACACAGCTGTTCCTTTCCCTTGCACGTACGAGGGTCCGCACACACACACTTTAGTGTTGTTTGAATGTGATGAGTGTTTCCTCTTCCTCAGTCAACATCTGCAGTCTAAGCCACACAAACATCAAGGATCTTTATTATTATCTGTCCTGGGGTTATTGTGTGCGGTATATCTGAGCTGTTGTGATATTGCATCAATGAATCATGGAGGCAGTGGTGTAATCTAACAAAGTACACTTTTTGAATTACTGTACTGCATTTGTTGTGTATCTGCACTTCACTAACGCAGATTTATTTTATGGTACTTGTCACATTTATTGGGGCCTTTCTCTGTGAGTTTGTATGTTCTCCTCAGCCCTGTGCGTTTCCTCCATATACTCTTGGGTTCAATGAATCAAATTTTACCGTAGCTGTAAATGTGAACGAGGATGGTTGACTCTGTCTGTTGGTAGGGTGAACCCCGCCTCTCGCTCAATCTGGCTTCAGCTTCTCAAATGAGCAGAATTACTGGTTGTCATTGCCATAATTCACTGTAAACTCTTGACATATGAGTAAGTCACCCTGGTCAATGGGAAATTTTAGTTTAGACTCTTCTATGACATTTTTATTAATCAGTACTAAATTGGACTAGAATCTGTAGTATCATTTCTTTCCCTTCTCATCGGCATAATGAAGTGCACACCACAGAGTTAAAATGTTGTTGTTTAAAGCTGTTTTTGATTTGATATATTTCCGTTAATTATTTCCGTCATTTTCATTTATTTAGTTTTAATCAGTATGAATTAACATATGTCCACAGGCAAGAAATGTTTTTTAAAATAAACATAAACCGTTTCATTTGGGTCCTACAGACAGTTTCTGATTCCTCTCACTTGCTATAATTAGTTGCATTTGCTTGATTGCAAAGATGTATTGATTTTCTATCTCAGTTAGTGTTTACAAGGTGCATAAAGTGGAAATACCTGATAAGTATAATAAACTCAGTGGATGAGTTGAACCCTAACCTATCCTCAGTGTGTATGCTTGAGGGATTAATGGTGATTATCATGCACGACTACAAATAGAGGAAGAGGTTTTGTTGTACTTTAGACACTAAGGGCATTTTAGTGTTTGGTCTGGACCTTTGGACTTTTCAGTTTATTCTGAACCAAAGTAACAGGTGTGAAAGGTGTCTTATGGACCACGGTCCGGAACTACAGTCAAAGTTTAGTCCAACCAAGAGAGGTGGTCCTGGTTCGGATCCAAATGAACCCTGATTTGGATTGTTTGCAGTGTGAAAATACGTTTTTGGATAGTTTGGATTTTCAGACCAATTGCAGGAAGTTGAGACAGCACTGGTCCGGACTTTCAGGTGTTAAAATGACCCAATTTTACAAGGAATGGCTCAGGTGTCAGGCAGACCATTGGATTTTAGTGCTTATGTTTCCTTGGTCTTTCTTGTGCTACAGCATCTGCAAACCGGGCTGTAATACAGCCCCTTATTATGATGGTTTAATCAGCCTAACAAAGCAGAGTGAGTCCGTCGCTCCGACAGGCTCCTAATGAACCAACAAGTGTTCGTCCCGAAAGGAAACCTCATACTGTGTGTGTGAGCTGTCTCTTCTTTTTACCTTGTTCTGTTTTTCTTACTTGCAGAATGTTGCAAAAAGCTGATCATTAAATGACAAAGCCGGAGCTGATAGAAATCAATCAGAAACGTCTTAATGATTCTTGGCTAGCAACAGTATGAGGGATTGTACAGACCAGGGAGAGGAGAGGAATAATGAAGACACCGACTTGATTCACTCTAATAACTGCAGATGTCACAGAGAGTGTCCTTTCGCTTAAAAGGGGCGGCTATTTAAATAAATCTCATTATTATCAATATGCTGAGGCAGTTTTTTACATCACAGAGGAAAAAAGATGTAAAGGGAAAGAGTGAATGACAAAGAGGAGAAGGATGAGGAGAGTGAGCGAGATGTAAAAAAAAGTGTCAGCGACGGGCAACAAAGAAGGAGGGGTGGGGGTGGGGGGGCGGCGGGGAGATATGATAATAGATTCAGGACAGAGCCAAACCAATTTCCATTCTTAACCTCATCCAGACCAGCTGATGATTAAGAACACAGCTGGGGTCACCTTGCTCCTGCTCTGCTTCCTCCATCTCAAATTAGAAGCACTTATGGATTCATGACATGCATACAGTGGATAGAGTCTCTCTGAATGGCTACTCAGAGTTAATAAGTCAAAATAGCATATGTATGAGAGTGTGTTAGAGAAGCAGAAGGATCGAGGCTGATCTTTGGACTGAGGATCGAGTCGACAGCAATAATCAGGGGGTGGGTTGTGTTGAAGTGGTGTCGAGCTTCACCCACATGTGACCTTAGAGCTCAAGGTTATTTTTGGAACTTAGCATTATTTATTTTTAAAGAGGCACTCTAGTTGTGCGGTATCACATCTCCACACTGTTCAAAGACAGAATTTTAAAGGAATAGTTGGATTTTCTGGGTAAATGCACGCATCCGCATCTCTTCCCAGAGTTTGATGCAAAGCTTGTGCTCAACACAAAGATTGAAAACAGATGGAAACAGTTGATGATCTGTCCAATGGGAAAAAAACAACTTGATACCAGCACAGATTAAGTTGACAAATTAATGAATTATCACATCGTCTTTGTTGAATCTGCAAAAACTAAAGCTGCCTTCTGTTTCCGTGCCAAGCAAAGCTAAGCTAAGCTAAGCAAAGCTAAACAGCTATGCTAAGCTAGCTTCATATTTACAACACAACATGAGAGCGGTGTCAATCATCTCATCTAACTCTTGTCAAGAAAGTTAACAAGCATTTTTTTTGCAAAATGTCACGCTCATACCATGAAAATACAATTTCAAACATATCCTGACCTTTAGCTCATAGTTCAAGTCAAGATCCAAAAGGTCTTTTCGTCCTACATTTCCCATATTGCAATTTAATAGCACCTTCATTATTTTATATTTTTTTCTCAAAATAGGTGTAGGTTATCATAATGATGTTTAAAGTGATAAAAAGTTTGGTTTTAAGTAGTCATTTGATGCTATAATTGATGATTGACAGCTGATGCTGACTCATGACTGGCCGGCGGAACCTCAATACAGCGGCTCCACCCTATGGTCTTTACTGGGCAGACTCTTACAAGGCACAAGATGGCAGCGTTTGTACCCGGGTTTCTTTGGCTTCATTCCTTGATAGTGGGAGGAAGTGGAGAAGACACGTCATCCAGCTTGATATACAGTCTGTGATGCAAACATTCAAGTTTTCCCTCAACGAGACCACTTCTGCTGCTCTGAAAACTTCAGGCAGCCCTGGCAGCTTTCAAACTCCTTCTGCAGCTCCATTCCTTTCATCACTCCAGGACCTTGTTAGAACAGCGCAGCGGCAGGATTGTGTTTTCCAGGACACCGGCATTCAAAGATTATCTGCTATTCAGTGAAATCCCACACGGCCCTGATCTGAGGACGCACTGTGTTGCTACAACCAACAGATCCATCCCTTTCTTTCTTCTCATCCCTCTGCCGACATCTTTTTCCCTCCGGGCTCATTTATCCCATTGGACTGCGGCTTAGTTTAATTGACTCCAAGTGCAAAGTAGCTGAAATTATTCACAGATTTCTTGTATTGTACCGGGAGAATGGCATGGATTGGAAAAAGTGGTTGCTATTTTTTTTCTTCTATTCAGATGATTGCTGTAGTTTTCATTACAGGAGGTTTCACCCCCTGATGTGAGCTCTCTGTGCCCCAGTGCAATCCTTAAGGAATATTTCAAATACAGTCAGCGTATTCAACTTATATCCCCTGAGCAATAGCCTACTGTCCTGTAAGATTCTCATATAACATGATATATGTTCACTTTTCATTACTGTAATATTATTATTGTAAAGGGACTATATTTATACAGCATTCTTCTGGGCTTATCGACCACTTAAAGGGCGTAACACTACGCGCCACATTCACTCATCACTACCGTATACTGTGCTTTTCCCATCACACACCATTCACACACTGGCACAGCCGGCTTTGGGTTTCAGTATCTTTCCCAAGGACGCGTGAGCACGCCGACCGGAGCTGGGGATCGAACCACCACTCTACCTCGTGAACCACACACCCACAATTACTGTAAAGCCAATGGGGAGTTAGAACACACCCGGATGATGAACGTGCATGTTTAGGAAAAGTAAAAGCACATCCAGTTAGGAGGAAAATACAATTTGCAGCAGTGGGGCCTACTGGCAGCTCACTAATTGCTGCCAGGATTCGTGCCGACCTTGTTAACACACACACACACACACACACACACACACACACAAACACACACACACACACAGAGCTAAACTCTCAGTCAGTACAGTGATCCCTGTTAGAGATATACTTACATGTGACTTAATGTGTTTTCCATTATGCAGCGGTGAATAGGGGGCACGATCTAATGAGTTTGGATAGCAAGAACAACCCGACTACAAGTGAAGACCTGGCCTCAGGGCGGAAAATAAAATGTGAGCAGCTCAGAGAGCGATAAAGAGGCTGAGGTGGCGTTTTGAATAAGTTACAGTTTGAGTTTTTCCTTTGGTGACTGTAACAAAGGCATCCATGTATCCCGGAGCTCCATGCACACACACACACACACAAACCCACTATTTTGCGTGTTATTTTGCTGCACCTTAAGGGCACACATTACACAATCTCCATCTGGAAAAAAACACACATTACATCCTTTTCTCCAGCATCCAATTTCCGTGCGGTGGCTGTGCAGGCTAACAGGTTAATAGGTTCAGTGGTAACCCTATGATAAATTGGTTGCTCTGTAGTGGTTTAAGGAATAATCAAAGCGACTGATTGCGGCCCACTCACCTGTCCTGATCCCCGGGGTCGCACCATCAAACTGGCCGGCTCACAGCGCTGCCAGCAGATGGTTAATTGAACAGACCGCAGCCTTCTGAGGGAAGAAAGAGGAGAGAGAAAAAAGCGTGATTGAGGAACAAAATACGATGGGACCGGGAGGAGGAGTGTAAGAATATACTGCCGATTTTTATGGGAAGGTGAACTGCACATTCTGAGAAACTGTAAATATGGCACCAAACTGAGAGCTGAGACATCAGTTATTTTCCACAGCTACAACCCGCGTCATGTTGTGAACCTTTGACTTAAATACCTTTCTGATATCAGATTAACACTGCGTTAGAGCCATTAAACATTCATATTTAACAGACATAGTAAGATACTGTGTAAATGTGATCTCATTTTGGATAACATGGAACTCAATCTCAGCACATTGCTGTCAGTGAGATGCTTCCTGAGAGACGTTTGAATTTCTCAACTGCGTGATCTCCAGCTCCGCCGTTAATTCTAATGGGTGGATGTTTCTTGTTGAAATGCACCTTGGGAGTTGTAGTGAACTTTGAGCCTTTGGACTGACGAGGTCATACAACATTGTCAATGTGAAAAATAATAGTAATGATTATTACTTAGTAAATGAACTTGATTTATACAGCGCCCCTCTAGTTTTATTGACCAATCAAAGTGCTTTACGGAACCTGTCACAGTCACCCGTTCACACATCGTCAGCACAGCCGTCAGGGGCAGTTTCTTCAGTATCTTGCCGAAAGAACACTTTGGAATATAGACTGGAGGGATCAAACCACCGACATTGGGGTTAGTGGAAGTTGCTGTATTTGCCCAATATAAAACAAGGGCCTACTGGTTAGCTTAGCATAGAGACTGGAAACAGCTACTCTGCCTCTGTCCAAAAGTAACAGAATCTGCCTTCCTGCACCTCCAGAGCTCATCACTTAACACCTTCTACTACTTTTGTTATATCATACAAAAATCCAAGGTTGGAGGTGTTACACGATTTCATGTACATTACAGAATATTCTCTCCCAGACAGATACTTAATATATGTAGTAGAATATCCAAACAGTGAGGGGGATTTGGAGAGAGGAACAGGGAACAATGTTGAGACCGTAAAGGCTGAGAGGTGTCGCTAACAAGATGTGAATAGGTTCAGGGATGGACGGCTTTGAAATGAGAGGCACACAGTGAAATGAAAAATACTTTTGAATAGTGTGTGTATAATGGTGATTGAGTCAGCAAGGCCTGTGACCTTATGAAACATACCAGCAGTTTGGATAACCACCACTTTCCTTTCACCCAACATGACCACTGGACAAATTTATAGAGACAGCACGCGGAGGAAGAAGCTTTGCTGCACATTATCCCAGCGAGAAATTCATCTGCTATTACCTCTTGCTGCAATAAACCCCTGACTAAGCATTTTTTTTGACCTGACAAAACCCCCCACCGAAAAAGATAATAATGCACCACATGCAATTTTCCCCCGGAGAGATCCATTCCGGCTCTAGCTTTGGCCAGTTTCCCCTCGCTCGGGTCGTCGCAGTGGCACTAAGCTTTTCACCTTGAATGTCCAGTCACATCTGCAGTGAACTGGATGTTATTAATAACTTTGGTTTTTACACCTTGATAGAGTTGATTTGCAGAGATTCACGTGTGTATTTATTCTGTTTGCTGTTTTTCGGTTTTACCATTTGATGGGCGATGGCAGGATGTGTGAAAGCATTTGCCAAAATAAAGCCGTCAATAATAGATTTTTTCCTCTCATACCCATTTTCCTGTCACTCTATGTGATTGTGTGTGATTCACTCTCGGGCTGACGCAGGCAGACAACTATTGAGACGAGCAGGCGGGAAGACAGACAGGTGTGCATGTCATTTTAGTCAAATAGTCAGAAAGACGAGATGTTTGACAGACAGGTAGTCACACAGGTCAGCCTTAATTCAGAAATTCAAATCGTCCCAGAAAGAAAGGGCGTACATTTGGGAAATTCGATATTGATGCAGTCAGTTAGGCACAATCAGGTGGTCGGTCGGTTCAGCAGTCGGGCAGACAGTGCGGTAGATATTTATGCCAGTCGGAGAGACAGACAGGCAGGGCAGTTAGATCGGTGGGTAGTGCTGCTGTGTGGGGAATACAAATATCGCTCAGTCAGTGCCGTTACAGCCTCTCGAACACAGACAGAATGGCAGATTAGCCACTCTCCACTGACCAGAATCTCTGGTTGAGCCAAACGGAGCCACAGAAAAAGAACGGATCATTTAACAATAGCTCCCTCTTCCTGGGTGGGGGGGTGTCAGGGTTGCAGATATGAACACTTGGGGTTTGCGCATGGAGGGTTTGACTTAGTTAGTGAAAACTGTGACAACCTTGAGCGCTATGAGGTGTGTTTTATAATTTACGTGATCACCATGCAAACCCGGGGACCCAGTGTTTGGTTAAATTGACTGGAATGGTGCAGTTTCAGCCTCATTAGTCAATCGCTGCCCATTAATTCTGTTAGAATAGGTGTTGTGATGCAGAGTTTCCATGACCCTCTCTTCAGAAACATTAACGCACACATCCTCATAATAGATCACCTCTGTAACTTTGGCGCAGTAGGCACAGAAGGAAATTTAAGCAGTGTACAACAGGCAGGTTATCTACCTCAAACTTCCTTATTAATAATACAACACTGCTTTGTGGTTCATTGAGGCTACAAGGATGGAAACATTGATATTTCTTCTGCGATGGAATATGTATCTGTTGGTTTTTGGATTCCTTGTTGAACAGTGTCAAACATACAAATATAAAGATGAACAACATTATTATTCCCTAAAAAGGTAAGCGAAAGCCTCTCTATCACCACCTGGTGGCTGGCTGCAGTACAGGTCATAAATCTTGCCTCCTCCAGGTTTGTCGACGGCACATGAACAAAAAGCAACTGGAAAGTCAAAGCACACATCAAATGCATTTTTCTTCAAGATTTTTTCTTTCATTTTAGGTAGTTCATATCACGCTGAGGTATTTTCAATTGCCAATTTTCCTGGTAAGTTTGGTGCTGTAAAAACATGATTGACAGCTGAGACTGAATCCCAACCGGTTGAGCTGACGGGACCTCATTACTGCGGCTCCATCCTGCCATCCCAACGGCACAGGCTCCAAATGTGCACGACGGCAGAGTTCAAATCTGGGTTACTCTGACTTCATTTTTGGATAGTGTGAGGAAGTGGAGAGGTGTCATCCAGTTTTATGTACAGTCTGTGGTTCTATTACTAACAAATAGATCTAGTTAAATGAAATAGTACGACTAAGGAGACGTTTGACTGGTGGAGCGTGGTCTTGCTCCAACTTAATAAGCTTTTAATAATTCACATTATGCCTTGACAAAAATAAATACATATATTACAGAAAAATCATAATTAAACCATAATTACCTTGGCGGTATGAACCCCAAGTTGTCTCCCTCATTCTACTTTATTCTTTTTCCTACTACGTCCCGCTTTGAATCTGCATAACATGGACACCTGAGTATATTGTAGAAACCTCTTTTGGCTCCTCTGAATTCACCTCACATACCTCCTTCTGCCAGGTTGTTTGTTAGCTATTTTGCCTGCTCACAGCCACTAAATGATAGAGAGAGATTTATTCCAACTCCTGCTCAGGTCAAAAGCCTTGTTTTGCTTACGGCTGCAGCTTAATACCGCCCATAACAAGGGCTGACAGAGAATTAATATAAATTAGAATGGCTCAAAGAGCGCCTGCAAACTTGTCTTCATTAATAGGTAAGTGACAATATCATTTCTGTGGGGGTACTCTTGCCAAGAGGCTCATACAAAAAGCTCCGTACGGGCTGCCATCCTATGAGGTATTTCATTGTTTTTGAGTATAATTAGCTTTTGATAAAGCTTTATAAAGGGCTGTAGACATAGGCAGGAAACAGGATGGCTGGAATAAAACTGCTTTAACAGGGTATTAGCCTCTGGGCCCTGTCCTGTTACTGTAGGGTCTGGGCTCTTCACGTTGTGTATTAGGTTGTATTAATTTGGAGAGTGGTATCTCTTGCAGTAAAGAGGGGGGGGGCTCTCTTTGATGTGCTCTCCTCTGAGGCTTCCATTGAACCATTTTTCCATGTAGGTTGCTCCGCTCCGTATTGATTAGACCTCATAAATTGTGAAAGAATATAGGGGCGATGGAGAGGTCTAAAAGCCGCCCTAAATAGGTTAATGCTGGGCAATGAGAGCCAGCAGGGAGGAGATGAGCGGTGAGAGTCTCATCTCAGAGCGGCTCATTTGAAGGCACTATTGAGACCAAGTATAATCCCCTGATGAAATTAACTAAACGTGCAAGGAGCTCATTTATCCATGTCTGCCTTTGTCTCATACAAATACGTATATTGTGTGTGCTGAGAGCATGCAGCTGCTTACAGTCTGCCAATATGGATTCATTCGTTTTATCGTCAGTGTGAAAAGCTTAACAACCTCCATTTAGTGATGTGTCCAAAACCCCTTATTCACTCACTCACCACATGTAACAGACACACAAAGGATTGCCGTGCAGTGGTTTTAGATTTTTGGACATTATTCATACCTCAAATAGTATTACATTTAAATGTCTTTGTAGTGTTAGTACAAAGAAGAGAACACCTAATGGAAACTACTATTTTGTTCAATTGTCTGAATTGCTTGAAGGTTATATTTAGTTATAATCTAATAAAGCCTGATATGTTATAAATAAAAAAATTTCAGTAAAGTAATTTGGCTTACCTTTTGGGGAGCAGGATTTTTTACTGACTTCCTCTTGATATGTTCCTTTTTTTGCAAATTTACAAATAAACTATGTCTCAGCAGCAAAGAAACCTTCAGTGTATTTAATCTGAAGAAGCACAAGCACCATTTCTTTGAATTAATTCATTCCAGGAGAAATACGATTACAATTTGTATAGCAGAGATTAAATGTCAAAAACCTGTCCCTCAGTGTTATAACATCATATCTCTATGTCTGTTGTAAGAAGTGCTTTCAAGTTTTTAACATTGTTCAATCCAGATAATGTGAAATTTCAGTTGCATTCTCCTGATATATGTAATATCTTTGGCGGCAGAGTATATGGTACATTCTGTATATGCAGTACTACTAACGAAAAAGCCTGAACATCAGATGTTAGTCATGTACCTCTTTTCAGCATCACAGTATCTGTATGCAAAGTATTAAGTAGATTACATCCTTGAATAGATACGTACATCGAGTCATTCACAGCAGTCAGATAGAAGCTGCATTCAAGAGCTGAGGTGTGAATGAATCCCCCCCCCCCCCCCCCCACACGCACACCAACACACAGTCAGTCATGTGCACTACTCTCTATCTTTCTCTTGTTTATATTGTATCTGTCAAAACCGAATATATATTTACAGCCATGTGTTCTGATTGCACAGATAGTGACATATTTAGATTAAAACCCCCTCTCTCCATTTTCCTTCATCGCAGCCGTCTGCTGGCTGTCGCGGCTCCGATAGCGTGGAGAGAACAGCCAGATGAATGTCTGTATTACTCAGTTTGTGTTGTACAGTGTACAGTAAACTCTACGTGCTGCTTTGCGGTGAATGTCCCACACCTGTGTGCTCGTGTGTGTGTTTGCGTCGTCCTCCTTCCGCGTTGTGTGGAAATAAGGTGCGAGTAGTAATGGCATAGCTGGGAGCCACAGTCATCTGTCTTTGTTCAACGCTGATGTCCTGTTATATATCAGAGGCAAAGATGAATGCAGTTAATAGACTGTGACACAGCCATTAACTACAGCTGTTACAGAAGTGTAATGGAATCAAACAGCCATTTTTTTCCCTCAGCACAGGTAAATGTTTAAAGACCAGCCGCAGCTGAGGGAAACTGCCTCTTCCTCTCTCACTCTCCTTGTTATGTTTCGCTTTTTTCCTCGCTCAGCCCTTGCCTTTTATCTTTTGCATACATGCACCTTTTTTTTTTGTCCCCCCCCCACCTGCCCCACCCCTCCTCCGTTGCTATCCACCCGCAGCTTTTGCAGTGGACCCTGAACCTCCATCAGTCTCTCCACAAACATCAAAGCCCGCAGATAAAAGTGTCCAATTGTCCATTTTCCTAGTGATACTCACCCGCGCCAGACAGATCCTCTGATGTCTGCTTTTATCCACGGTGTCCTGGGGATAGAATGTGACATTGCTCCCTTCACACCCCCCCTGTTACCCCCTTTTTGTAACTCCTTGTATATTCCTGTATGAAATTACTGTATCGATTGGACGTTTATGGTCGAGCTCTTGAGTTTCAGGAGATAATGGAAGTCGTGTTATGCACCAACCTGGACAGAAAATCATTGGGAAATGGAGAACAGTCATATCTGAACAATGTGGGGAAGATTCTCTGTGAGATCATATGGCAAAGTTTTCAGTAAGTGCATGGAAAATGTTCGTCATTGATGCTGAAATGCTACTTGCATGTGATTTGGCTTCATTTTGCCTTTGTGAATCACTGTGGTCTATTTGTGTACGGCCTTGTACTTGGCTAACCATTTAACCATTTTGCACATGAACACAGGAATTGTTTGACTGTAAAACACTGGATTGAGAAAACAAGCCTTTTGACATCTTTATCTGAAGCCTGTCCCTGTTCTTTGCCCAGAGCTCACAGTATACCAGTGTAACCCATTGGTTATCTAGAGTGTGGTGGCCGCCATATTCTTATTCATCCCGCCACAGTTTCATAATGAACCAAACATTTATTTTTTTCTCATAATAACAAAGGAGAATTTGCTGTTTTGCTCCGTTGGTGCAGTTTTTAGCTGTGGACAGCACTATTGGCCACATGCTCGTGCTATCGTCCGCAAAGTTTTAACCATCCACGTAGATAGTCAGACCTCATAGTTTCAGTAGCAGAGTGCACACCTACATTTGGCATGCATCTTTCATGCAAGAACTTGTCTTTCACTCTCTATACCTGTCACTTGGACTCAGTTGTGCGTGCCGTCGATTGAATGAATTCTGTTGGAAAAGCTGGTGCACTGTTGTTACGATGTAGAGATTTTACTTCTACTTTAAACACAGATGATGGAATCTTTGAAAATATATATTTTGCTCCTTTTTTTTAAAACTATGACAAAAATAAATCCCCAGATGTATTATTTAATCATTCGTCATCTTAATCTGTGTCACAACCTGCAATTTTTCTTTTCTTTCCAAGCTTCTGCACCTCTAGATACACACCAGAGGAACATGCTTTGCATCCACAGATAGATTGTGGGGCTCAGGTGCTGCTGCTCTCTTCTCTTTGTCTGCCTTCACATCCTGTTAGCGCTTGACTGATCCTACAGCACAGTTATCACACATGAAGTGATATCCTTGATATGTATGTATAATACACCATCTCTGACAACGTAGTGTCTTGATCACAATATCTTTTGTTTGCACACTGATCGCCACAAGCTTTTCGATGATTTGCACATAGGGATTTACACATGTGCCAACATAAAGTGTCTTTCCATGGTCGTCCGTACGAGGGGCTGAAGAATCACAGAATTATCATAAGCTCATGTGATTTTTCGAATGTATAATGCATCTAATTAAGAAACCCTCACATTTACCTTTGCGGACATCCTTCAGGTTTTCATCGCTGACACGTGTCATTAGTGCCGTGCTGGAGAAGAAAAGCCTTTTCTTTCCAAATGAGCAGACACAGCACCTCGCCGAGAGATGAAATGTGCGACAGGTTGCTTAATTTACTGTGTCTAATGAAATGTCAGATTTGGTTTGTGCTCCCATGCAAAATGAAGTGATACCCGCGCCGGGCCAAAATGTAGTTCAAGTATCTGTGAAGTGTTTGTATTCCAAACCATTATTTCCTACTGTGTTTGCATCTCTGACCCCGGTGTCCTGCCAAAACGCTTGACCTGTTACTTATCTTCCCACAAACCCCCACCACACCAATCGATTCTGAACAAAACACGGTCAACAGCTTATGGCCTAACCCCCCCCCCCCCCCCCCCCCCAGTGTGACTGTGCACTTCAATACAGAACAAAATCAATCCGGACGCATGTCTTACTAAACATTTTGACCGCTGACCACTGCCTCTGCTCTTGTCACCTCACGGATAGACTGAGAGATATTTTAAAGTTGGAATGCTTTGATGTCGGGGGGTGTGGTGGTAAGCACTGTTGCCTCACAGGAACAGGTTGCCGGTTCGAATCCTGTTTGGGCCGGGGTCTTTCTGTGTGGAGTTTGCATGTTCTTTCCTTGACTTTGGGTTTTCAAATTGCCCGAAGGTGTGAATGTGAGAGTGATTGGTTGCTTGTCTCTGTATGTTGGCGTCCTGTCCCCAACAGTACCCCAAATCTGGCCCAATGTCAGCAGGGATTAGCTCCGGCTCCCCCGTGACCCTCAAAAGGATAAGTGGAATAGATGATGGATGGATGGATGGATGGATGCTGTTGATATGCCATGTAGGCCGTCGCCCTTGGAAACAACATAAAAAATACCCTCAGGTTGATACTCTGTGTAGCTCATTACATTATGAGAGGAAAAGTGCTGATGAGATCAGATTTGTGTGACTTTTTCCGGCACCAGGGGCCTTGAAGGGCGGAGTTGGATGTCAGTGGTTTGTGAAGCAGTTGATGAGATTTTTTTTTTTTTCAGAAATCAACTTGCACAAGGGGAAAACATTATCTGAAATGTTATGTACGAAAAAACGCTTCAAACTAAATCACTCTCCACGACCACAGACCTGTTGGAAAAAAGATTTTTCAGAAGGGCCACCTCCGCATTGGAACAGGGACATGTTTCAGAAATGATTATGGGTGAGTGAAGCTCCATCCTGTCCAGCTGAGAACAATCACGCGTCGATATATGAATTGTGTCTGCTTGCTGTTTACCAGTGCTGTGTATCTGCTTCCTGATTAATCAGACTCGCCTGCTTCCGGCCCCGTCTGGGACTGGACAAACCGAGCAGCGCCTCATTACCTGGTCTGATTAGACCCGGATGGCTGCATATGGCCACCGCTGGGCTCTGCACCTGCTTCTTTTGCCAGGTAACCACCGCATCCTAACTTTGTGCCGCTCCTTCATTTAGCTGGTTAGGTGACTGCTTTGTCCTTCATTACTGTTCCTCTTTTCGTACAACCTTTCAATCGTCCTCATTTCACTTTCCTGGAATATATGCAGTAAACGCAAACACGCGCATGACGGCTCTTAACATCTCAGCAGGCAAAGTGGCTCCACCATTGGCTAGGAAGTAAATCAAACTCAACTTGTCCTTCCACCTACTGTCCCCCTCATCAGCGCTACGAGTCATTGCCCTCCGGAGCCCATTCCACCATTCAGGCCATTTATGTGGCTGCCTGCTCGGGATTTAGTAGACTGGGAAATGATGTCATCCATAGTGGCCGCACATGTACACTCAAGGCCTTTCGCGTCGAAAAGTCCTGTTAGTCAGACAGGTGGAGAATTACAGGCCTGAAGATTCTGGAAGCAGTCGCTCGCACGAGGAGACAGCGACAGTCCCGAACTCACAGGTGGAGACACATTAAGATGAAAAAAAAATACCACATTTAAAGTCAGAGTTTGCTTGTTCACTTTTTATCCACTGAGCTGTCAATATTCACACCAGGTGTTGTATTTCCATATATATATAGATACATATATACATACATTCATTCTTCAGGGTGAGTGTTTTTTTATTTGATCAGAAAATAAATATGAAGTCTGAGGCACCACTGTAGTCGAGGAAAGTGCCAACTCTGAACAAACTATTTTTTTGCGAAAAATAAAACAAACCAATATGGCAAAAAGATGGTTGGTAGCAGAGAAAAACAAACAACATCCTGTTTTAAAATACAGGTGTAGGCAGAGGGGCTTTGACATGCATATACACAGTGCATATACTGTAACTGTCTCCTAATCCCGTTCGTGTGTGTAGAACGCATATCTCGGGAACCGTGGATCTTATCAGCTTCCCACTTGGCATGTGTATTAAAGGGTCAAAGGAAGTGTTGAAATTTTGTGCAATTTGGACACACGATGCGTTCAATATTAAATCTGAACAGCGCACGATCAATAATACCAGAGTTTCCATTGTGTACAATATTTTTACAATTTATTGTGGGGGGTGGGGGGGGGGAGATGTAGGAGACACATTATGACAGTATTGTTTATTTAGAAGCAATTTCCTGTTCACACATTGTAATTGTTTCTAAGATATGGCTTGTGTTTGACGAAGCCTCATTTCCCATCTGGCAACGCCGACAACAACTGATTCTCCAGTTCGGGGGTTCTGTTGAGTTGAGTTTCACTGAACTTCTAATTAACAGGTGAGCAGGACTTGTGTGCAGCAGCGGTGGCGCAGCTGCAGGGTTCTGAGGCCTGAGTCCTGCAGCAGGTCTTTATTTGCCGTGGCCCTATTACGGCATGTCACTTTTCCAGTTTCAGAAAGAACCAAATGTTGGTTGCAGACTGCAGGCAAAACAAACAGGACATTCCAAACAGGCAGCTTTAGTTTACGACGGCCACCGCACTAGTTTATTACCTCATTAAAAAAAAAAAGTCTCCTGATAACTTTTGAACTTACACAAACAAACAGTACAATAAAAGGTATGAGACACACACACACACACACACACACACACACACACACACACACACACACACACACACACACACACACACACACACAGAGGAGTGAGGCAGGGGGCAGGCTCACCTTGCCATGTACTCTGTGAATGAGATGTAAATGTGCTGCTCACCTTGGCACCGCAGGATCCCGCTGCGATCAAAGTGTATTTCAGAAACATGACTGCTCTTGTTCACTGTGAAAATCTGCTCAGGGTAATATCACCACACGCAGAGACACAGGCTTTTTAATGACATTGTTTGCGTTTCCCTGTGTGTGTGGGTGCGCTCGCAGACGCACACACACCTGCATATGAATGCGTTTGTGAGTTTTCTTTTTGTGTGGCTGCATTCTAGCGCTGTGTGTTTTGGTGCTTTCCCTGTGCGTTTGACTCAGTGTTTGTGTGTGTGTGTGTGTGTGTGTGTGTGTGTGTGTGTGTGTGTGTGTGTGCATATGTGAGCAGGCGAACGTGTGACTCCAGGCTGCCAATGGTATCTCAAAGAGGCAGGTGGATCTCTTAGAAACGTCTTTTTTTTGCAGCGGCAGCTTCGGTGCTCGGAGGCTCAGCCACCTGCTGTTTACATTACAAGCCTGCGGACCATAAAGCATAGCATGCAGGTCTTTGTGTCAGCATATTGAACAATGTTTCAGCCTCCTCCGAATGCAGCGTTTTGCCCCCTTTGACACATTTTGTCGCTCACCTTTGCAAATTCATTTCGGTGTGAAAGGTTGAGCGAAATGTATCTGGGCGGCGAAAAAAGGATATTAGCCACTTCCTAAATGGTTTATGACACCTGCACACAACAACAGCGCATGAAGCCCATGACTTAGCAGGAACCCAGAGAGAGAGAGAGAGAGAGAAAGAGGTTGTTGCCACAAAACTCTGCGGCGTCTCGAAGATAGTCAAACAATTTTCAAGACCAGCAACTTTCAAGTCTATAAAAATTGATCTGTTTGTCATGAGAGCAGAGCCATTTGGGATTCGTCAAGCGTGAAATCTTCGTGAAATGGCTGCATCAATCAGAAAAACAGAGACAGATTGAAAGATGATAGAGGGAGAAAGAGAGAGATTAGAGCGAAGGGGAGAGTGGAGGAACCACAGAAAGACAATATCGCTTAATTTAGTCATCGTCTCAGCTTTCCGAAATCCTTTCAAGTCGAGAGTGCTGTTCTCCAGCCGTCTTTTCTCGCCGAGCCGAGAGCCGCGGAATATCACCGCGCTGTCACAGCAGATATGAAAAGCAATCGGCTCTTGTTACATGAACACGCGTGTGATAGCTTGTATCTTCTTTACATTCCTAATAACGCCGGGCTGCTGTCGGATGAGTGCTTTGTATTCTGTGGCATCGGTGCGCGGGCGTCTGTGCAAATACAATGAAAGTTCAGCATCCAAAAGGCGGATTCTTCTCTGTTGTTGCCGAGCTCAGATGCGGACGAGAACAAAAGCAGCTCGACAAGCCACCGCTCGTGTTTGCGAAGCCGCCAGGAGACATTATTCACCAACAAAGTCGAAATGTTCCCTCTGATTGTGAGAGATTCTGAGCTCAGACGGGGAACAAAGCTCCAGTCACGGGCATCACTTGTATAAGACTCTGTAGACTATAAGTTCTGTAGAATGATAATAAGAAACCCAATTGCTTGTTTGCAGTTTACAAAAAAGCAGCTGATTTACCACCTGAAATTTGCAGAGTCATTTTTTAAACGATGGCTCTTCAGTTTCATGCCGACATGGACAAAAGCAGATTTCTCATTCTCATTCCAACGGTGGGGCGTCAACACATCGGCTTCCAGTTCATCTCCAACGAAGAAAGCAATCAAATGATCTTGATCATATCATTCAGGCTTTGCCTTCGTGGTTGATTGGAGCATTTTATGTCAACAAAAGTGAAGAAGCAGCGGGATAAACCTGCATGAGTCACTGTACACCTGCTCGCTTATGTGATAATGCAGAGTAAACCTGGGGTCAGGCATCATGATCTACACACGCATTCACACACACACACACACACACACACACACACACACACACACACACACACACACACACACACACACACACACACACACACACACACACACACACACACACAAACACACCGTGGTGCTTTTTGGAAACATTTTAAATGATTTGATTTCAAATGGTTGGCTGGTCTAGATATGGTGTCAGATGGTTTACATAGCGTGTGTACATGCAGGTTGATCTGCTCCATAGTGTTATGGTTGTATTGCATTGAAAGGGCTCGACCATGTAAGCTTTTTGTCATTTTAGGTAGTTCTCATCACATTATTCACTCATGTATGTTCCAGTGTTCATGTTTCTGATAAGTTTCGTTTTGGTTACACTAGATGTGATAAAAACAGAGTGAAATGTCATGATTGACAGCTGAGACTGAATTGACGTTGGTCAAGTGCGGGACCTGGCTGCCGCGGATCCATCCCCCAGTCGCCGCTACTGCGCAGATTCTGGCTCCAAAAATGGCAGCGTTCTTGTCCAGGAAATGTTGGCTTGATTTCTGTATGGTGGGAGCTCGCCTGCTTTCCACCCACCAGAGACGAGCGGAGCGACGCCAAGTGTTCCGCCTTGTCTGACCAGTTTTGACTTATTTTGGAAAAAGTGACCGCCCTAAAAAAAACTGGCCCCTACTGGTCAACTGCTTATGTGGCTGTTGATGCAGAAATTGATCAAATATGTGTTCAAATCTAAGAGGCTCAGTTACAGGGTCAGTTGCAGTGTATGGAACATGTGCAGCTCAGACAAAAAAAAAAAAAAAAAGCATCTCTCTCTCAGGTGAATCCCCATCACTGTCGCCATGTCACTCAAAATGTCGCCATTAAGTTTGATTGTGGGGGAGAAGAGTGGCAGATAAAAACACTTAAAGTTCCCGGTGCTTTTGGTCAGTGCTGCTTCCCCGACATAACGTGAGCCGAAATAGAGCGTGACCCTGACACACACACACACACACACACACACACACACACACACACACACACACACACACACACACACACACTCCAGTCCAGACACACACCTTCAGCACCTGCAGCTCTGCTCCGTTTCCTCCATTTGTCACCAGCCTGGGTGAACAGAGAGAGTGTGTGTGAGAGAGAGAGAGAGAGAGAGAGAGCACCTGAAAATGAGCGTGGTGGTAGAGATATAATTGCTTTCTTGTCTTTTTCGGTTCTCTCCCAAAAGGAGGAGGCATAGCTGTGAGTGACTGAGGTTATCTCCACCTCACTATCTGCTGAAGAAGCACATTAATGAATAGTGCATTAAAAGTTTGAGACTGTGCCGCACAAAAACACACCCACACCCACACCCACACACAACCCTGTAACTACTGTAATTTAAAGACCACAATAGTCACCATGCAATCTTGAAAATGAAAAACAAAGGGCTGCGGGCATTGTGCACATCATTTCTATTTATTCAAACAAAGCCAATAGAAAGTAACATTCAACCATCTGTGGATAGAGCCTAATTGATCCATCCGCTGTCACACGCGCTCCTCTAAAAACAGCACCCACGCCTTATAAGCAAATATACACACAGTTTAGCGCAAAGATTACAAACAACGAACAAAGGCTCGAGCAAACAATGCAAACCAAACAGAGCGGCAATAACTACTGAGACACAAATAAAAAAAGACATGACAAACAATCTGAAAACCATACATATTATATAGTGATGTGGCACCTTGTGTCGGCACCTTGATCCGGCGGTGGGAACGGGTTGGACGGCTCTCTGAACTAAAAAACCCAACAACTGTAGCGTGAGTGCTTGCCTAATTAGCCTTGTACGATAGGTTGCCCGACCATTACGTGGCTAATTGCCATCCTATCAGACCAAATAAAACGCGCTATCACATTCCGGAGTCTGCATCATTGCGCTGGATGATATAATTTCCTTGTGAATCATCTGGATAACGAAATCAGGAGAGTGTCGGACGGGGAGGGGCCGACTAAGTGTGTGTGTGTGTGTGTGTGTGTGTGTGTGTGTGTGTGTGTGTGTGTGTGTGTGTGTGTGTGTGTGTGTGTGTGTGTGTGTGTGTGTGTGTGTGTGTATGTGCATGTGTAAAATGAAATGCAGCAGGAATCCACGGCTATAATTCAAACCTTTGAGCTGGCTGGACAAAGCAGCTCTAACAACAGCTCGCAAGATGTGTTCGTCCGTCTTAATCAAGGAGGAGGTCCAACTTCAAGAGGGTTCAAGTTTCTGATTGTGTGCATGTGTGCGTGGGTGCGTGTGTGTGTGTGTGTGTTTGTGTACAACCTCACCAGAAGACCTCGCTCTCCCTTCCAACCTCCCTGTGGAGCGCAGTGTGTGGGTCTGTGGCTCATCTGAAAATAGATCTGTGCTACACAATCCCTGGCACAACAAACTGACTTTATTGCCAGTGAAGCCAGTAGTGCTCAACTAGAGGAACTGAAATCTCCCGCTCATTTACCCTCATGCAGATACCATCCAAACTAACCTGCTCTGGAATCGGTTTACGTTGTCAAGAAGAAAAAAAACTTTACACCCCCGCGCCCTGCAGTCATTTACTCCCGTATTCGCTACTTTCAGGGCCCCCGCCGCCGTGTACTCGAGCTCCTGATGAAATTGAAGCAAAAGACGACCATGAGTAGATTTTCACATCGGCCGGCCCATGTGAAGTAGAAGAGACTGTCATTATGCTGTTCAGTGGAGCAGCAATATCTCTAGCTGCTTGGGGACATTGGGTGCCTGAGCGTGGCTGGCCTGCCCTCCTGCCTGTCTGCCTGCCCGCCTCTAACTCACTGCCTGCACGTCTACCTGCCTGCACGTCTACCTGCCTGCCCTCCTGCCTGTCTGCCTGCCCGCCTCTAACTCACTGCCTGCACGTCTAACTGCCTGCACGTCTACCTGCCTGCACGTCTAACTGCCTGCACGTCTACCTGCCTGCACGTCTACCTGCCTGCACGTCTAACTGCCTGCACGTCTACCTGCCTGCACGTCTACCTGCCTGCACGTCTACCTGCCCGCACGGCTGTCTGTCTGCACGGTTGCATGTGTGTCTCTGTGCTTGTCAGGTTTTCCACTGTAGTTTGGTTGTGGGTTCCCCTGTGTGCGTGCATGTGTGTGTGTGTGTGTCTGCACCCCAGGGACCGGGCTCTCGGGCTCAGAGACAGCGTGGCAGATAATGGGAGCTTCTCTGGAAGATAACTAGACCTCGTTCCGTTTCCATCAGCCATCAGCTTCTCCCTCTTTACCCAGTTTCACCTTGTTTCAAACCCCGGCTGGGAAGAAATTAAAGCCACCCTTCTTTGTCTGTCCCTGTCACCTTCTTTACTTTTCTTTTGCTCGCTCTCCATCTTTTCCCCCATCTTCTACCTTCTACTCTCCATTTCCAGGTGCTGTATAAAGAATGGTTAATGTTTCAGGAAGAGGGAAATTGGACATCGGCCACTCATCCTTGTCGTTCTTGTCATTTCTTCCTCATGATTCTTTCCTCTTTCCCCTATCACACCATCCCTCCTCTTTATATAAGACCTTGACAGCTGTCCTCACTGAGAGAACAGCAGCTCAGATGGGGACAAACACACATTCTGCCCAGTCCCATGATGCATTTTGCAGGTCTACTGCACTGGAGACCAGGGGAAATATCATCCTGTTGGAGTTTATTTTCAGGCTCTTTTGTTGATTTGCTGCGTCTATATCTCCTATGGAAGATTCAGTAAATATATGTACATTTAAAATTCAAATTCTGACATTGCATTCATGCATTAAAGCAAATTATTAGATGCTATAATCAATATTTTTTGATATCAACAAAGGAGCATGTGACCAACGCTACAGTACATTAATTTATACATTTAGTATATGTGGGATGTCAATACAAATCAAATAGTTTAACATCAGATAAACCAACAAATCCCCAACAATCAAAAAATAGCACATTACTGTTCACTTAGAAGCACAGGCCATGGCTCCTGTAATGGGATTATGTAACGGCCCTCATCCCACCCAGACCTGTCAATTTCCCTCACTGTACATTAGAAAACACTTAGTGAAATGTGGATTAACTAATGACACTAAAATGATGGAAAATCTGCACCAGCCGCCTTCGCAAAGTCAATTGTTTATCCACCAGGGCTGAGATTACGTTTAAACGGATAAAGTGGTTTAAATTCAGCTAATGGAGGTACTTTTAGTGAAATTAAAAAGAGCCCTTATTGGACTTTAACTCACAGTGAGTTTTTTTAATGTATTTCTTACCTCCCTCTATCCCCAGTGCTAATCCAGGCCCAGTGGTCCTCATCCTGACAGCCAATGAAATCAAGCCTGGCACACACAGCCCAACATTATTAGCAAATGCACAAGAAACTCTTGCCTTTGCCTGCTGGGTCTGTCACTCCCTCCATCTTAACTCCCACTCAACACACCAGGGCTACAATTCCCTCTGACAGGTTTCCTGCCCCAGCGTCTCTCTCTCTCTCTGTGTGTGTGTGTGTGTGTGTGTGTGTGTGTGTGTGTGTGTGTGTGTGTGTGAGCTCTCTTCCTAATTGCAGCTATTAGGCCTCCCGAGACTGTCTTTGAGTATAGCATGGTTAATGAGGAGAGCACAGTGAGCTAAATGAGACATTGTGTATCTCATGTTGGAACAATGATTGAGTGACGTTGGATGTGCAGTCGAGGGTCACTTGGAGCAGTTATGCTCCTCGTGACCCTCGCTCCAACAGCGCTGAAGATAATAATAATTAGGGTTATTATTGCTTTTTTTGAGCGCTGATTAGATCTTTGTCCTACATTGCTCATAGTTTACAATGATACTGTTGTTGATACTGTTAGATTCATGAGAATCAGACTCAATTCAGTTGTCAGTCCTTTTTCAGGCACTAAAATAATAAAGTGATAAAATAGTTGAGCTTTGTTTTAGCTTCTTTCATTACGGTTTAAAAGAGTTGCTAAGCCTATGGATCCCGATCCATCCTGAATGACTTTAAGTGGAGACCTGCAGTAATAATATGAGGTTCACTGTATGACAACCATATAATTGAATTCATAATATATGCCGAAGTGGGCTCTATCGTAGCGAGCCTGAGCTATTTCAAGTCAAAACCTACAGCTGTGTTTCAACTAAGACTGTAAATAAAAATGGACGACATAAGCCCCCAAAAGTGGAGCCAAATCACTTCGATTGTCCCCTGGTGGTGATAAACCCTGCCTCCTCTATGTTAGTGGATTGGACATAGTAAAAAGTCAACTTACACATCAAATAATTTTTTTCACCGACATATTTCAAGTGCTTATTTTTTGATAAGTTTCAATTCCTTATTGATGCTATAAAAACAAGGTGAAACGTTACGATTGACATAATCGTGGAATCTTGATTTCGCAGGTTCCACACCACAATCAAAACTCAGCGGACTCTGGCTCTAATGGTGGCAAATGTATCTGGGTTGTTTGGGCCTTATTTTTTTAGAATAGAAGAAGGAGGAGAAGACATGTCATCCATCTTTATACACAGTGTGTGAAACTAAGTAAATTGTCTATCATACTCCATAATGTACACACATTGGACTATGCAATAGGTAATGGCAGCAAACAAAAGGCTGACACCAGATGGTTAACTGCCTTTACCTTCCTGGATATGAAGTGACGTTATCTGTTGTGCTTTCTCTACCTATCAAAATTTAAATGGAGCCAGTAACGCATTTTTTTTGTGTGTGCAATTTATCACTTTACAGACTAATACAAAAGATAAAACAAACTTCATGGATATTCTCCTTTCTTACCCAAAACAATTTTGGATGGACACATTTGTTCTTACCAGACATTTTTCACGGCAAGAAAACTCACTTGTTTATGTCTTTGCCTTCCTATTCAATATATTTGTATACGATTGAGGACAGATAGTATAAACGTTGTTGTCTCACTGTCACCGTACCTCCCACACTCTGTCAGCGCAATGTGCAAGACGGGAGAAATATGAATGATTGTTATTTGAAGGAGGCAGATGTGTCTTTTCATGTGAAAGTCACCAGGGCTTTTATGAACTAAGTGAACGATGGCAGTTTATACATAATATACAAGAATCACATTGTGCCTGAGGAAATGTCACTAAAATATTTAAAGTGACTTTCATGTAATTTATGTATATCTATGCAAATTGTGGGAAGGTATAGAAATGCTTAAACATAATTTTTTGGCAAAGTCTGACAAATTACTCTCAGGGGACCAATTTGCAATCAGCACTTTTAAGACTACTGTGGATGCTCTCAATGATGGTTTCAGTTATGATGATTGCCACATAGTGAGACATGCTAGAGCCATTCATCCCTGTCTCTTTTGTCAGTCATAATGAAATGATACTCTTCATTGTGACCACGGAGATTGAAAAACATCAAAGATCTGTTCTTTGTTCATTCTCAACTCCAGATGATTATATTCATCCCTTCCTTCCCGGTCTCCTCCTTTTCCCTCTTGGCAGTTCCTCTCTGCTCTGTTTCCCTTTCAGGCTTAAATCTCTGCTGCCACCGCTCTCAGCTTGCTGATGATGCCAGTTTTCTCTCTGAAACTCATCTCCATTTGGGATTTCTTGTACAAATCCCCCACACCCCCAATCAAAGACCTCCTTCTGTATTTCTTTTCAAGACCAAATCAATAACTGGACACGGCAGGAGGCGAAGAACTGACCACCGGCTGCTGCAGGCAAAACTATTTGTATCTCTTAATTCGCTGAAGAGGTCAGCAGCCTCCAGGCTTGATTTATCCTCCTCTGGACAAACAAACCGATCGGTTTAAAGGCTAGCTTGACAGACAGCGCTGCTGTTGATCAAAAGGCCTCATTAACATTTCAATCTGCCACTGTCCAGATAAGACAACAACAACATTTTGAGATGGGCACCATCTGTCAGATGTGCTGGGTGGCCAATAATGACGGTAATATTTCAAGTATGTTATCACAATCTCCATGCGCCTATCTTTCAAATAACAGATGCCACAGGTTTAATGTGACTACACTCCATTCTAATGAAAACAAACTGTTTACCATAGATTTGTTTTTTTACTGAGTTTTTATGTTTTCTTTTTGTTTTCTGTTTTGATGGATTTTAGAAATATAAATCCATTTATCAATGGATGTCATCTCTCTGGACTCCCAGTCTGAGGATCAATAATTCACATTTAATTTACAACATCCCGAGAAAATAAAGCCTCAAAGTTTAATTCAAGTTTTACTTAAAGCCAGTGAAAAATGAATGATTTGATCATCCACGTATGAAATTCTATGTACTCAGGTTAAACGTTTTGAATGGTCATTCACACAAGACATCACATCTGTTTCAGGGGCAGACAAAGAAGTCGTGTTCATGTACATTATCCCTCCAGCTTGTTGTAGAAACTTGGCAGTGAGATTAAATAAGTTATGGAGTCGCTTTCCTTTTTCAACACCAGATCACGCCCTCGTAATTATGGGGACAGGGAAGAGGCTCGTCGTGAATAGCAACCAGAGAGGAAAGAGAGGAAAGAGAGGTCACAAGCAGGTGTCAGACACAGGCAATATGAGTCAAAGCTGAAAGATAAAGGAGAATGAGGAAAAAAAAGACAATGACATTTAAAGAAATAGACCCAAATAATTCTAAGTGGACAACCCAGGGCTGTGAGTAATTTACTGTAGATATGATTATAGCCACATGTTAAGCAGTGGAATTATAATTGATGTTTGGTCAAGACAAAGGTTTATTGTGTGTGTGTGTGTTTAGCACAATGACTGAACACGTACTGTTTGTTAACTGTTTACTAATTATAACACGATAGATTGAACTGCTTGCCTCTTTACGAGGTGTCTGATGTCAGATGGTCATAATTATGATTCTACTTGTGGCTGGTTTTTCAGGTTTGGTTCAGTCGGACTTGAGTGAAACTGAGTCTTTGTAAGATGCACTTTGAAACCTTCACAGTTGTAGGTTGTAGGAAATAAAGATGCAAACTCCTTAACCCAAGACGTACATAAAGAAAGTTGTTGTACTTGTGTTGTTGCTTTGCAGCTCATTGACTTTGTGTCATCAACTGGTTCCACATAAAGCGGTTGAACAAATATGCTTAGTTTAGTTTGTTTACTTTGAATGTCTGTGAAACCTCTCGGCAAATACCTGAAGGGGTTTTCCGGACTCGCCAGAACCTTCAGATGTTAAAGCCGTTTTTTCTTGCAAAATGAAACGTGCCAGCAGGGCCCCCCACAAATTGTTAAACGTCAAAATTAAGTAATTTTAAAGGACTTTCTAAGCCCCTCAAATTCAAGGACCCGAGGTAAACTAGCCCACTTTTACAACACTAAGAATTTCAATAATGAGAACTAGCAGGCTTTACAGAAGCTCACAGACAACAAACACAACAAGGCTTGGACGTGTGAACACTTCTCAGCTGTGCTGGTTTCTTGCCTCCTGTTACACTGCACAGCAATGTATTGTGTAAGTTAAGCAATAGAGACAGAGATCTATGACAAGTTGAAGAGCTGAGAGACGGCGGTATAGGCACATGTAGACAAATGTGTGATATATAGACACAAAAACCAATTTGCTAATACTGAGTAAAAATATTAAGAGAAGATTCCATTTTGTATTTTTGCATAACAC
This sequence comes from Hippoglossus hippoglossus, assembly GCF_009819705.1. NCBI lineage: Eukaryota > Metazoa > Chordata > Actinopteri > Pleuronectiformes > Pleuronectidae > Hippoglossus > Hippoglossus hippoglossus. The sequence continues at coordinate 12,915,820 of NC_047169.1, forward strand.
ATCAATTCAATCACTTTCAATGTCTATTTATGTCTATTTTCAAAAAACCAAGGCCTTGATATTTTTCTTTATTCATACAAAATAGCTGATTGGATGGTGTTTTTTTTTTTAAATATGTTTTATTTTAACACAGTCCAGAGAGAAAAACTGGAAATGTCCTGTTCTGTCCTTCCATGCCTTTAAATATTAGTTATTCAAAACAAACTTGACAATTTTACTTCATCCAGTTCCAGCAGCAGCTCCACAGCAGCAGCAATGTTTCTCTTACAAATGTCTCCCTCTGAATAAGATTTTCAGCTTGTTAATTAAAACTTGCCCACATGACATTGTCTCCATCAGACTGTGGTTTTGTGAAAGCTGCTTGTTGGGCACTCCATCATCTCTAAAGAGTTTTAACTTCATCCAACAACATCTGTCCTTGCAATTCTAGTTTAGTTTCTTTGGATTTGGAATGATGCTCCGATATTAGCCCCCTTCCTCACTGAGAGTGTTTCCCTTCAAACTACGCACACTGGCTTGTCTATTTGACGAAAAATGTCAATTTCTTTTGGAAACCATGACGATCCGTATCTACTTTTCTTTACAGCGGTGACAGCTAAGTGCATGTGTTCCCCCCCGAGGGACACGTTGGTCTACTGGGGAATCAAGACACTGGCTGCAAAGCTGTGGTGTAAGATGTTGTCCTGGCATCAATTTGCTCTACTTAAAAGGAGCAACAAGTAGGACTTCTTGCCTCATAGAACAAAATGTCCTGATGGAGGTCGATAAGGGTTGTTGATCAATACCTGTGACCGCTCAAACCACAAAGGCCAAAAAAGCAAAGCAGAGCAACGTGTGTGCATTTCTGTTGTAGTTCTGCTTTAGAACCTCGGTCTTCCACAAAGCCTCTCTCAACCCTGCAGGTGACAGATAAAGTCTAACCCAGGAAGAGGTTCAATTTCTAACAGTGCGTGGAACAGGCTGATAAATATACATCTGTGGGAGACTAGAGAAATATATCTAACAATAACGGGTGTTAATGGGACACCGCACCCATTATGAGCCCTCAGACCCGTTTTGGCATCAATTCTACAATTATACTGAGTGATTAAGTGATTCCAAGGGGGGTTTTAAAAAACAAGATTTTAGTCTGTTGACAGTTTTGATGACGGACCAAAATCGCTTGGTTTATGTTTGCCAACTTTTTATGCTTTCTTTTTTGTCCTTGTCCTCCATTGTAAGCCTGTTAGCACATCCAGCACTATGCAGAATAGTGTGTTTGTGTGTGTGTGTGTGTGTGTGTGTGTGTGTGTGTTTACTTTGGGGTGAGCAGAGTTCAGAAGCTACTCTGTGTTCTTAGAACTTAAAAGTGATTGGATGCATCAACTAAATCAGCTCCGGTCCGTCCCCATTTCCCTAATCAATCCCACTTTGGATCCTGCAGCAGCCCTTCAGATATTTCCTCTGGCTCGGGATCAATAATAGAATTGAATGATTGAAGACTGCTAATCCAATTGACCCCACCCACCTCCCTCCCCCAGTTTGACTGAGATCTATGCTGAGGTCCTGACTTGTTTTCTTCCGTGCTCACCTTAATTTAAAGTGGGCTAAATGACAGATAGACACAGAGGTCGTTAGGTTGATTGTGATCACTGGCCACAGAGTCCATCTAGTCTTGGTTGGAATTCGTCATTGTGCTCGGGCTCTGCTTTTCAGCGGTAGTCGAGAGGCAGCATCCATTTAGGTGAGTGCTTTTAAAAATCAGGGGGATTTCCACCTTTTTGCTTTGCGGCTATTGTTGTGTGCAACCATCCAAACAGTCTTCCTGGGCCACTTACGACCGCTGACCATCGTTATGCTACCCACTCACCAAAGCCTTGTTGCCTCATCTGAACCTCTGTTAACCGCTAAAAGGAGAGTTAATATTCATTCTCTGCCTTTTAGCGTTGCATCTTGTCTGCGAAGGACCTTCAGTTGAAGGAAATGAGATGCGGCAGGAGGCCTGGGAGAAAGCCTTTTACCGGTTTAAGATCAGCCACAGGTATTAAGCTGCTCTTGGGGCCCAACAAAGCTCCTGCAAAAAAGCCCCCGGTAAAGCAAGTGGGAGCTCCGGGACTCAGATAGAGCAAAAAGCACTGAGATACACTGAGGCCTGGTAATCTGTGAGAGAACAGAACCCTGAGCTTTAATTTTTGCTTCGTGTTCAGGGGAAAATTAGCTTTGCCATGTGTTATGAGTTGAAGACGCACTAAAAGATCAGGAAATGCTGATAGTGAATTAGCTTCATCTGGCTCCAGTCTTGGCCGGCACCGCTCAGTCCCTCCCTCTTATGTTTCGGTATCTCAAACCACTGGCAGGTGCCAGGAAACCGAATCCCTGCCTATCCCTGCTCTGGCGTTTCAAGCACGTCATCCGTCTTATGCAATCACAACCGGTACCTGCCTTTGTTCGCAGCGAACCACCAATTATTAGAACAGAGCTTTTGTCTTTACGCACAGAGACACAAGGTCCTTTGTTTGCTGAGATTGAGAGGTGAAAAGAACGAATGAGACACGGGAGGAAAGTTAGAGAGGCAGTAACTGAATACAGTGAATGTTCATACAGCCTTTTTTACATTTTACTATTACGTAAAAATCCTTTTTATTCTTTAAACTGTATTGAAGGATTACATTGTTCTCTATGGGGTCAGACAGTCTGTATATGGAAATTTCATGTGACAGATGACCTGTCCTGTGCTTTGTAGCGTTAAGCGGAGGAAGCCAAAGGTATGTTGCAACGTGTTGATGTATTAAGGGTAACAGCTCAATATCCACAACATGAGCACATGGGGCTTTAGTCGCTGCAGTCTTAAGGGAAATAAGACAGGAACAGTTTTGTGTAAAGCTAAATCAATATGTCCTTTGAATGGCAAAAACACAGACAGCAGAGGTCGTGCACGCTCTGTCCATTTGATAGTATTAACAGTAACAGAACCTCTATATATGTTTTATGAGGCTTTATTGCAGCAGACATCACGCAGCAAAATCCTGAAAGCTGAGGTATAAAATCCCAAGAACAATAAAATTATGGATGCACTAAGTGCAGACATCGAGGCATGCAGGTTTCATGGCTCATATCACCCAGCATTAGGGAGCTACACTGGAACGTGTCCCATACTCTCAATGTTTTCAATTTTTAATACACCTTCCGTCCCTAATGCATTGGCATGGTGGGAACTATTTCTGTAAAAGAAAAAGAAAAATCGGTTTGCTCTCCAAGGTTGGGAAATGGATGAGCATGCGACTTTATCGTTATTTTGCCTGACATTCGATAGGGAAAGTGGAGGAGAACCAGCCGCCCTCCTTTCTCTCGCTCCCCCGTTCAATAAAGCTCCCTTTGAGGGGAAGAAAACAGCAGACGCACTTTTTCTTTTCACCCTGAGGGGAAAGTACCTCACATTGAGGCTATCACTGAAAGGTCACGCTGCACCTAATCTCATGGAAACTCTGCTCAGGATATACACTCCCCGTCTCGTACTGGGCTCCGTGCAGCTATCATCTCTCATACAATAACATTTGTGCGATCCCGGTGGGGGATACAAGCTCCAGAGGTGCAGAGAATGTCAGGACAACGCTTTGACCTTTTGATCATCGTGACTATAGATGGGCATCTAACACTCTGTTGATTTAAGACATGCAATTTGTGTTCTTTCACATTTACACTGCCCTTTTGCAATGTGTCGTTCTTTAACATATCCAATTCAAGCTTTAAATATATTTTCGTTTATTTCACACCTAGCTCTGATAGACCACAGCAATGGTTTGTTTAATTATGCAGGTTGTCAGTTCAGCACTTTATTGCTTTTTAAGGGATTCCCTGAAACTGTGTACAGACATATATGGTCACATACACTAATGACTTTGATGATTCTCTGACTTTTCTTCTAGTGCCACCATGAACCTATAGTTTTGAATGAAATATCTAATTACCTATCAGACTGGCATGAAATTTGCTTTCATGTCCCCCTCGGGATAAATTGTAATAACACTGATCATTAGGTCAAAATTTGGAATCGTCCAAAACTTTGGCCTCAACTTTGCTTTGTGTTTAGTGCTAATTAGCAAATAATAGCAAGTCCAGACTTCTGGGGACGAGTGGACGATGTGCAATTGGAACAGCAGCGTTCTTGTTGAGCTCATATTTCTCTTCAGCCCAGCTGTACCTGAGAGTACTGTCACAAAATAATCTTAACTCAGAGATCCACAGACAAACCTGTTCAGGGAAAACTGAAAGTGAGTGTGGTAAAAAGATATACCTGATATCCCATCTGCAGTGTATATTAAAAATCCAATTCAATTTATTGTAGGGAACCCCTGGCTTTATTCATTTTTCATTTATATGTATTTCTTCACATTTATTGAAATATTGGTTTATGTCTCTACGTTAGAAACCCACACAGGATGTGCTGTTTTTATTATTTATCATAATGCTACAGACAGCAGACTCAAAGAGTTTGTTTTTAGACTCACCTTCCAGGGCGACCTCACATATTGACCAGCCGGTTATCTCAGGAGCTGGGCAGTGAGCGGCTGAGAAACACCGGCGGTCTCACCTACACAAAGGGCCACACAGACGTCATTTGGATAAACGCATCATATATTTGAAAATCTAAACTGTTGCATTACAGTTTAAAAGTTGTTACAGCTTTGACCCTGAATCAATCTCTGCCATTAAAGCTGGTAGACCTGCTCAGCAACGCAACACAAAGCTGCTGGCAGGCAGGCTGGTGAAAAATGTCAATGTCTTCTTAGGCCAAGATAACAGAAAAGACAATAACAGCAACATAAGTAGAACGTTTTAGACTGTATATATAGATGGACAACATGACTGTTCCTTAAAAGGGAAGGCCAATTATCTGGATCACCCCCTACTGGCTGGCTGCAGTACTACTCTGCAGACTCTGGCTCCAAATTATGTCAAAGGCACAAGATAGCGGCAAATAGTTATTATGATGTGTTTTCTGACCACGTTGGAAAATGGGATTACACCTGATTCCGAAAGCCACATTTGAAAGTGGGGGTTAAAAACCAGCCTTCTTAGTGCGATGGGAGATCTGGTATCATTAAATATATTATATGTGGTGTAACTATGCAGATTTTCAGGTATAGTCTTTCCTGGAAGACGTTCGTGACATTGCTCTCGGTGCTTCACATGAACAGTGACACAAAGATCTGCTTGACGTGTGAATTAATGTTTCCTGCAACAAGAGACTATTGTGTGCAAGCCAGCCAGTGCTCAGATAAAAATGTTGGCAGTACAACAGATCCCTGAATGAATGGTTTATTGTTCATCATTGATCACACACACATAAGTATGGATCACAAAAGTGGCTAGAATATAATTTTTTTGCTACGTGTTTTTGTCCGGCTTTATGGCCCAATAGCACAACAGCTCTATGAAACAATGTCCTGAAAACACACTTCATCCATCAAACACCCCCCGACTGTACTTTTGTGGCTTTGTGGTTCCACGCTGTGTGTGAGGGCAAAACCAGACTTGTTACCTCCTGCAGAAAAAAAAAAGACAAGTGCCTCTCTCACTGTGTCACCATGACTGGTTATCCTCCCACACAGTCATACACATGTGAGTGGACGCGCACGCACACACACACTGAACCCAGGGCAGCGTTGCCAAGTATTGAGAACACGTGCTCTTATAAAACCTTGTGTTTATGCAGACATTTGTGTGTTTCTGTCTGACAGTGATGGGACTTTGTGGCACAGAAGAGATAAGTGAAAGGAACAGAATGGCACAGAGGAGAGGAGAGGAATAGAAAGAGAGGGGGGGAGGGGGGGAGAGAAAGAGATAGGGGAAGAGGAAGAGAAGAGAACAGTAAGCAGGGATGAAGAGTAGAGGAAGAAAGAAAGGAAAGGAGAGACAGGTGTGTGTGGGAGGAGCTCTGGGGGAGCTGCAGAGAACCACTGTTACAGGCAAGTGTGTGTGTGTGTGTGTGTGTGTGTGTGTGTGTCTGTGTGATGGAGACACAAAGAGACAATATGTGCAAGTTGTGTGTGTGTGTGTGTGTGTGTGTGTGTGTGTGTGTGTGTGTGTGATGGAGACACAAAGAGACAATATGTGCAAGTTGTATGTGTGTGTGTGTGTGTGTGTGTGTGTGTGTGTGTGTGTGTGTGTGTGTGTGTGTGTGTGTGTGTGTGTGTGCGTGCGTGCGTGCGTGCGTGCCTGCGTGCGTGCGTGTGTGTGTTGTCCACTGTGAGTAAAGATCCCAGTTGGAATAGATTCATACATCATTCTCATAACGTTGTTGGCCTGGAGTCAAATCTTTGAAATATCTCTCATTAGGACTTAACTTCAGGATCTGTCTCCATTTAGCTTTGTTTTAGCATGACTGTCAAAACTATGGAGAATTACTGCAGCGTGCCGCCCTCCGTCCCAGTACTCCCTCACTGCATTTAGCAATCCAAACATGTCTGTGTCGGGCAGGCGGCTCGATTAATAGTGAGATTCCTGTGTTTCCAAGCCATCGGGATCTTTATTGCCTTTTCAGCTCCCAACGCGAGGCTTTTCTCTTGCAGCACCCTCTTCCTTGTGAAGGCGGTCTTAACTAAACCCATAAAATGTTCTAATATAAATGTTGATTCTGTGAGATGGTATCGGTAAGAAGAGGTCGCTTAAAAGCGTACAGGGAGCAAGAATTTGTTTAGCAAAAGGAGCGTGTCACAAGATAACACTGCATTTTAAAAAAAATAACTCAAATTGTGGTTTCAGCTATTAATTCAAATAGTCACATGAAATTGAATATGTGGACGTGGAATAACATTCAGAAAGAGAGGTACAGGCAGAGTGAGGGTAAGGCAGTTTAGCAGGGAATACAAAGTACTGTATAGAAATGAGAAAAAGTAGTCAAGTAGTCAAGTTGGTGAAACTTTAAATTAGATGTTTAATTAAATTGAGAAAAAAAATCTGCTTGAGTAAATAGGAAAATCCTAACTTAAAATGTATTTATGTTAAATGATATTAAAAGTCTATCAAAGTAGGTATGGTGACATTTACTGTCATTAAAGGGATAATTTGCAACAAATCTTCATTAAAATTTCTGAAAACAATGAGACCTATGTTACATATTTTGTTGACCTGTGTACTTACTTTATCCAAAATGTTTCCAAGTATTTTCAAGATAACGGGACATTTTATTTTGGTGGCCTTTTAATTGCGTTATAAGAGCTTTACCCCTGGATCTGCCCGTCACTGCTATAACTATGATGAATGAAATACACACTGCTAGCTTCCACTGTTTGTATCGGTCACAATGGATCACGATTATTCTTAGGCGTTTGCTGCTTAATGTCACAATAGGTAGATTTTCATCAGCAAAGGTGGTGAAGGCAACAACTTCCACGATTCTCCACAACTTCATCAAACACGGTCTTTTGCTATTGTTTTGATTAAAAGACCCCTAGTGGCAGAAGTTACATATTGTACGTTTAAGGCAGTTTAGTGTTCTTGAAAACTGATTGCTTAAAATCTGGCTACAGCTGATGATTTTTTTTTATTTCTTATTGATTGTTTATTATAAAAACATACAAATTGCTTATTAGGTATTCAGTTAATATAATGTAAACTAAAAAAACAGGAAATCTTTACAGCTCAGGAACCAAAACCATTGCCTTTCTGTTTAAACTATTTATTAATTAACAAAATCATCTCTTTAGTTTCTGTTGAATAATAAGTTGCTTGATCCTCAAATTGTTTTAGAACCAACTTAAAGTGTAATTATTTTCACATATACTAAACTAAGTACTTAGTTTGTGCTTTACTTTTGCTTTTTGGCAGAAGTTGCTAAATATGAAGTTATAGCCAGCAGTTGGCCAAAGTAGCCTGAGATAAAAACTGTAAATGGGTAAACAGCGAAGCCTCTCTCTTTAAAAAAGAACCCAGCTACTAGTGCCATTGAAGCTCATTAAAAAACACGTTATGTGGTGCTCAACAAAAATGAAATCTTTAACATTTTCCAGCTCATAACCACGTGTAAAACCTCAATTTACTGTTTATTTATTTTTTCTTCTAATGAGCTGCATCTTGTTCATTGATGAGCTTTAAATGTGGGACACTTTGAGGGGGCGGCAGAGTGAGGGAAACTGAGTTCAACACTAACTTTAGTTTCATATTTAGTCTTGGGACCTGACAGTGGTACAGAACAACATCTAACTCTCACCAAGAAAACCAACTGGTGTTTACCCCGCCAAAATAAACCAACAGTTGTATTATTGCTTTAAAATGCTCTGGTCCCTCATGAGGGTTCATAGCTTTCGGAGGTGAACCCACAGGTCAAAGAGCATCTCAGGCAATCAGAGTGAAAGTGCACAGACAAACTAACCACGGATGATTGCTCTCGGACGGCGAGTGGGGAGGGTCGCTACTCTATCCGTGGCCGAGCAGCGAGCGCCGTGCTGGGGAGGCCTGCAGGTCAACAGAGTCACACTCCAAAATAAACACACGCTCGGACTGAATGATCCAAACAGAAACACTCATCCATCCGAGCCAGCCTTCATTAAAGTGGTCCGGCCAGGCTCTAATTATAGGATTACAGGGCAGCCAGCGGGACAAACACAGCAAGGGCCTATGGTTGGATGCATCAGCCCCAAAACACACTGATCACTGTACCTAGTGACCCAGGTGTCCGCCCACAAGCACACGCACACTCCAGCACTAACCCCAAACACTCATTTACACAGCGCTCGTCTTTCTCTCCCGCTCCACAGGACACTGTACACACTTCTCACTGTTTGAGCTAAAACACTAACACACACACACACACAAGCCAAACAAGCACATCCTGGATAAGTATAGTGCAGACGGAGCACCTCCCAAATAGACTTAAAAATAACCCCAAGGTGGAGAAGCAGGGAGAGTCAGCTCCACGGTGTGATAGTAGAAGGAGGCATACGGGGTCAGGAGAAGTTTTCTCAATAACATCTTATTAGAGCCACAGACAGTCTGGGCTTTTAAGATGTTTTAAGAGATGACCCTGGGGACTCTGTATCTCCACTTAGTAGAGTGCTGATTCAAGGAGGAACATGTGTCCTCTCTTTCCTTTCCTTCCCTGTAGATATTCTGTTGCCAGTTTAAGCGCACACAACCTCCTTCTCGTTCGGTTAATTCTTTATGGTCATTCAGTCATTTCGTTCCCTTTGGGGTTAGATAAGTAGATAAGTAATGGTTTGGTCTGCAGGACTGGAAAGCCAACTCTGAGCAACTGTTTTCCACCATTTGACTGTTTGTGTATTGTTTTCAGCTACGCTAGCAGCACGGCTCCAGGGATCGCAGTTGGCTTTGGTCAGTCCACGGTCCACCAATTTGGTCCAGACTGAAAAATCTCAAAAACTATCCAATGGATTGCCGTGTTTTTATTTTCTTGGGACATTTGTGGTTCCCAGAAAATGAATCACACAGACTTTGTTGATACCCTTTTCTTTTACCCTGATGCCACCAACAATGTTTTTTCCCTGCTTGACAGATTGGCGCAAACATTTTCATTAAGATAATCATGGTTCCAAGATGCTGAACCATATATTATAGCCATACCTGGATTTTTCCTAATTTGTGACTTTTTTTGTGGAATGTCTCAACAACTATTGAACGGAGTTCTATATTTCCATGGAATTTGATACAGATATCCATGGTCCCCAGAGGATAAACCCTGATGACTTTGGTGGCACCATGAGTTGATGGCTCCGCTAGAAACGTCTGAATCGATTGCTATTAAATTTGATAAAAATGTTCTCATCCCGCTGAAGATGAATTCTCATAAATCCCTTAACTTTTCATCTGGTGCCATCTTTGATGTAATTTTGATATTCACTGGCAACCTGTCGTGGGTGAACCCCGCCTCTCGCCCAATGTCAGCTGGGATTGGTTACCTGTGACCTCCCAAAAGGATAAGCAGTATAGAAAAGGGATGGATTAACTTTGGTTTTCATAAAATCATCAAACTAGCATAAAATATGGATGATGGATATTTTTAATAATCAACCCACTGTGATTTTTCCTAATGAGAAAAAAAAACCAGCCCATTTAATTCACAGTTTGTCACATTTTGTAGATAAACTAATAATAACTTAGAACCACTAATCTGTTAAGAGATGAAAAGATGTTTTTTTAAGCCTCCAGGCATTATCACACAAAACAATGAACTCTGTGTGAATATTGCGTTTTATCTAAATGAGATGGCAATTATTTTTATAAACAACTTCCATCCCTCTGCAAGTGGAAACAAAGTGCAGATCACAAAGAAAACATGCATCTCTCTCACGCACCCCGAAAATGCAATCAAATAGAATGTCAGCGTTGCTTTGTGCCGGCACCCTCAAGTGATAATTGTGCAAACAAAAATCGCATCATTCATTCAAACATTATAGGAAAATAGATGAGAAGGGACGAACAAAGGGGGATGACAAAAGAATGCAAACAGTATTAAGAACAACAAAAGCAGAACAGCTTTGGGTGCGAGCGATTCAGTGGGAAGTCTGGGGATTCGAAAATGCCACTTGGTCTCCCGCAACTGTGGAATATTTTTACACAAGTGATTTTCACGGCAGTATAAATATGTTGGGCTCCCTGAACTGAGCAACCGTCGATGGGTGGCGAGGAGGGGCTGAAAGAGGAGGAGGAGGAGGAGGGTCAAGGAGATGGAGGAGCAGTGAGTGCGGCGTGAGGCTTATTGGGGCCAACAGAGGGCATTGTTATCTGTAATATCCATTCAAATGTGCCGTATCAGATGCAGCGAGTGTGGCGCTGCTCAGGGATGGAAATTAGTCTTGTTCCCCACTCGGCCCTGGTCACGCCAAGGGCAAATTCAGACAAACGAATTTACTCAGACAATACATATGGAGCGCTGACAATACAGAGGGATGTATGAACTGCGGAGAGAGCGGGGGGATGTGAAGCAGAGAGGTCCACGCCTCAGTTCAACTTCCGACCTGCTCTAGCTCTTTCCTTTTTCTTGAAATGCTAAACAACTGTCAGCATTTTATTTCTGTGCAGCTTCAGGGTGACTTTCACATTTTAACATGGTACATTTCTAAAGCCGTTTAGGCTTTGCCCACTGCTGCCATGGTTACAACTGATGCTAAAATCATAGCTGAATCTCACATGATAATGATTGTTGATCTGTGTATTGTTATTGTCGTATATTTTCCTCCTACTTCTAATGGAGCTTGATGCAGTCCTACTTGAGACTGGAAGTTAGAGAGAAGTTGCTGTCAGACGTGAACTCCAGATATTCTCCTGAAATGATCAAGAGGGGCTGTCTGCACGCAAACGTCTGAGTCAGTTGTTTTGGACATTCTCTGTATTTTCTGATAATTATCAGACGTCACCCCTTCCCGAACGCTGAGATTTTTCTGCTGTTGTAAACGCGCCTCACCAAAACACTCTCCTTTTGCATTCTTCGTATGTGAAGCTCAAAGTTCAATGACCTTTTCAAAAGAGTTCACAAGCTTGCACTGAGCTGTCATATCTTCTTGATTCTTCGAAAAGTGAAAAAGCTCAGCCGGTAAAAAAAAAGCAAGCAAACCTGTTTGGCCTTTCCTGGTATTAAAAAATGATAGGTACAAGAAGAGATAATGGTGTTTTGTTGTAGAAACATAAGGGAATGACTGTCCGACACTTATTCTCATCACAGAGTAGAGTGTGCTATGATGTAAAATATCATGTAACAAAACTGAAATTTGTCTTTTGTTGTTTTCATTCCAACTCAAATCACATGTGGCTCTGAGACTTTGAACAGTTGCCGACCTCACCTGTCACAGTGTGAGTGCAGATAGGAACACGGATATGGTGCTATCTTGCTATCGCCCTGTGATATCTCACCGGGAGACACAGTGAAGTGTAGAGGACATAAATCTTATGTATTTATGACCTGTGCTGTAGTCAGCTATCTGTTATGGTGCCCCCCCCCCCCCCCCCCCCCCCCCTCCATCTTCTGATCTTGTCTGTGCAAGGTGCTTTGAACGCTGTTGTCAGGTGGGATATCGGCGGATGGTGTTTCTCAATCAGTCGGTTATGTCACTCTTTTGAAAAAAAAAAAAAACATGGTCATGGAGGATATGCATGCTGCAGACAAAGGGCGAAATTTGACACAGGAAATCCCTGAGACGGATCCTTTTTGTCTGTGGCCCCTTTTGTTTTCTCATGCTGTGCGTTGTCATGATGGCCCTTGTTTTTCCTGCCCAGTAACAGAATGAGATTATTAATTTGGAGTCGCAAATTGTCATCTCACAACAGTCCGCTTCTATTAGTACATCTGAAATGCTGATGTCATTTGACAGCATGAGAGAGAGAGAGAGAGAGAGAGAGAGAAAGACAATGAGAAAGAGAAAGACAATGAGGGAGAGAGAGAGAGAGAGAGAGAGAGAGAGAGAGAGAGAGAGAGAAACAATCGAGCAGCCCGAGAAATTCCTCCTGAAAGGCTCAGCTACAATTGCACAAGACAGGCCTTGTGAGGAGCCATTGACCCATCGACTGCTGTGATCCATGTCTGACTGACATCAATACACATTCATCTCTGCTTGTTTCACCTCAGGCTAGTAGGCCACAGGGTACGGTGGCTGGCATGAGATCTGGACAGGCAACAAGCATCACTTTGTCTTCCACACTCGCACTATCACTGACATCTAACACCAGAGGAGGCAACCCCATGGACATTTTGCTTTGTTGGGAATTAGTCACTGTTAAAAGGCCCCCGAAATGTCAATGGTCAGTGTATCTTCTGTGGGTAAACCCTCCATTACGCAGTGATTCAGAGGGGAAAAGGTTGTGGGTGGGGCGGGTACTTCCTCCAGTAGAAATACAACAATCCTTTCTTGTATGTGTGACACACAAAAGACCAAGTTTGACACCTGATGCTTCTTTCTGGAATGAGCCGCTCACTTCCCGCTCACTGTACCGACACACACTTGTTAGAGCCTGAGATTAGCCAAGATCTCCACATTCTCAACTGATGTTTTGTTCCAGTTGGTTAATCTGCCGGTGAAAAAGGTTTATTTTACAGATACGGTATTAACTCTTGAATGTTGAATGAGCATCTTTAAATGTCGAAATAAACTTGTTTGTCTCAGTTCGTGATGCGATGTGATGCTCTGCTCGTATTTACATTTATAGGACAGGCTGGGCTGTTCCTGCTGCCCTCTCTCTCTCCCCCCTCTCCTCCGCCACAAGCGCAATGCATGATGGTAGATACTGCTCGGTTAGTGACCATCGATTGTGCACTATTTTTTCATGATGCATTACGGGAAACAATGAGTGCACTATATAGGGTATAATGTATATATGTGTCTCAATGTGACAGCACCTAAACTAACTAACCTTAATATTTAATACATGATTACCAGTCATGATAAACAGAGCACTGACCCACTTGACATGTGAATTAAGAAGTGTGGTTTCCCAAGCACTGGCAATACAACAAGAAAACCAAAGCAAAGTAAAAAAAAGAAAGTTATTGAAAAAATAGAATTTGAATCAAACTGGAAGGCATACGCATGCTGGTTGCAAGAAGAACATTTGAGGGACAGAATCCACAAACTAGAAGCTGATCTGGACGACCACAACCACAGCCAGCACCATCATCATCATCTGCCCAAAAGGCGCAGCCAGATTCACCTCAGCTCCACCCGAAGCTTAGCAGCATGAAAGGAGAGGCATGAGGGATCAAGCAGGAAAGCAGACCCCCACTGTTCGTCTCCTCTGATGCTACAGCAGCAAGACCACCAGGAACATGGCACCATCTTCAGGCAGGATACAGCTGTACTCGCCCTAGCTGCTGAACATCTTGAATATATCCTTATCAGTGGAGAATTCCAAACATTGCTCTCAACTCTGATAACAACACCCTCACACAAGAAGCTAAGCACAAATTGAACAAATTGGTTTAAAATTTGTGAAGAACCAGGGCTGATATGAATAAAAGCTTTTCCTACTGTGTTGATAAAATTGAGAGCAATGGTAAAAAAAAAAACACAAGTGGTTTTAAACCCTCTCATACTGCACTTGTCAGAAAGCTCGACATCAGGAAAGACAACATCCCACAGTAACTTAGTGTGAAGATGAAATTGTGTTGTTGAAACCCTGTCCTCTTCTACCGCAGCTTTCGGCAAGGCTGTCTTAACCGGAGAGCTGTAGAGAAGAGGATTCACACTTTGGAACCAAGTGACTTTATTGTGGTAAGGGACCCTAGGAGGAAGAACTGAAGAGCATGCAGGTGGGAAGGATCATTTCAGATACTGTTAACCATAGAAACGGCAGTGTAGCAACTATGTGGATTCATGCCAACAATCACAATGGGTTCCCAAACCATTAAACGTCATCTCACCAGAGAGGCACCAATGACTAAGCGTTCAACACACAATTAGAGACACTGAACTTCCACCTGCTCGGAACTTGGCGTGTGGGGGAGGGGTAGAGAGACCGCCCTAGGTGCTTGAGGGCGGGAGAGAGGTGACCTCATTGTGAGAATGGCAGAAGACGATTTGAGGAGACATCCACGGCACCCCCTCAGACACCAGGTAGCACACGGAGAGAAACCTGCTCTGCTCCTGCTTGCTGTCATCATTATCCTAACTCTTCTATTGTATATGAGACATATCTTGCAACACCCTAAACATCAGCAACACCCCTGGGGCCAAAACCAGAACAACAAGAGAACTATTTTATGCTCAGCCTGAAGCCCTGACCTAAAGACGACACCCAGCTGTGCTGTCAGTGGTGAGGAAAGAGACCAGTGTGAGCTGTTGTGTTTGTACACAGCTCCCCCGTGGAGTTGGCACCGCGCTGCCCCGCGAGGTCAAGCCCACTGACTGTCTCGGGAGAATTGAGGGGCCCGTCATGACAGCAAATCTCACAAGGCAAACTGGCACTGTTTATTTCACCATGCACATATATAAACGAGAAACCTGACCGCCCCATGAGCAATGGTTTTCCCGCCCCAAGAAGGAATCTGCCACATCATCTACAAACTGCACACTCCGGAAATTCCAGATGACATGACTGGTTAACCTGCTTTCTCCCGCCTAATGATCTGCTGCACAAAGACAAAAGCAAGGAGTCTCCAACTTCCAAGGGACGGGGTGTGTGGAGCCTGTTGACAGCATGTGGGTGGAAATTGGCCAGTCTGTGCAACAGCCAGAGAAAAACACCTGCCCACCAGAGGAATGGTCCCCACTGTGGTGTGAGGAAATCAACGTTTGAGTTGATTATTTTTGTTTAACTGTAATCAGGTGAAATTGTGATGGTTTTTCATTAAAACAATACTTCTAATGTTAGTGATAATAATAATGCGTGATGATGATATATTATTTTCCTGAGTATGCTAGCTTTTGATAAGTTTTACCTACGTTTTAATTACGCTACTACGTAGTAAAGGAGTATAATATATAGTAATGAAAGGTTTTTATGAGCATTGAATGTGTACTGGGGATTTCTAGATCCTATGTATCCGGCTGTATCACAGGGACCAGACTTTCCACTACTTTATGCAGATATCAAGTTCCTATAAAACATCAGTCAATGTCCAAAGATAGGACAAGATGACCTGTAAGACACGTCTCACTGTGAAGAGGGCATGCAACTCAGCATTTGGTACCATGTGATCCAAACCAGCAGGTATAAAACACCTGATATGTCCTGTTCCTTGTGCTCATTTGTGCATCTCGACCGGCGTTGACTGGAAACTGCCCCCACTGTAATCACAGACAGGATGACAATCACTCATGCATGTCCCATATGCTATGAAACATAAGAAGTTTATTCCCTGTATCTGCTGCCTATTAACATCCACTAAGAAGCGTGGCTGCAGGCATGATGCTGTGCCAATTAGCAGTCAAAAAGAAGCCTCCCTCCCCTGGCTGCATGTTGGAGATGGCTGTGTTTGGCTTTCATGGTAATCTGTGTGCTTGCATGAGCTCCATATAGGTTAGAGGTCAGCTGGAGAGCAGCATGAAAGGTCAGCTTATTTCCCTGCTACACGAAGAGCTCAGTGCTGAAAGGCGCTTTGTGGTTTTCATTTCATGCAGCCCTTTAAACATTATTGAAGATGTAATTGCTGCTGAGTGGCAGCGGCGCAGGATGGAACTGGATCCTCAGACTGATGAGCGCTCTAATAGGCCTGTCTAATGTATCATCGATGGATCGACTGTCGTCCCGGAGGAGACGTTTCAGAGGGATTCCAGCAGATGAAGGAAAGAAAAAAACCCACCACACGGCGTTGATGCTGCGTGTGAGCCAGACTGAAAAATGTTGGCCGGTGAAAAGACGCCCTCTTCTTGCGCGGCCGGGATGTGCAGGGGAGGATTTCAGTCCGAGATGAGCACAGACGAGCGGTTATGCGCTTCACATGGTCGCAGTGTCTCTCTCTCTCCCTCTCCCCCCCTCAGCCAATGTGCGCACGGTGACGCTGCGCAAAGGCAGGATCTAGTCCCGACTGCGCCGTCGTATTTAACACACCCACCCAGATCCACACATGCTACAAGAGGTGCTGTTCTCTCACACCGCTGCACTCCTGGAGGCTGCCTGGCCCCGCGGGGAGGATTCCTGTCTCCTGTTACCCGATGTGCGCTTTCTCATCCCGCTGGCTCGCGTCGGGTGATTAGCTGCGGCCAGATGTGACAGAATTACGCATCCCGCCGAGGATCGCCGAGGTGGATGAGAGCGCACACGTCGGCTACTTTGCGGGGACTTTCCCTAAAAAACAGTTTATTGCGAAGAGCTGCACTCCCCGTACAATTCTATCCCACGTCCCAGCTGGTGCGCTGCTGCTGCCGCCGCGCTCCCCCTCTCGGGATCGGGGCTGGACGGTGAGACCTCTGCGCGCAGTCGGACCTCCCGGACACACGCGTTTAATGGATCCATTTCCTCAGCTGGTTTCGGACCGTACTCACTTGTTCTGCACAATATCCGGTGGTCGACGGGAGCGGCTGTTTGAGAAGAATGTGGTTTGCGCCAATCCAGCGCTGGTGTGAACCCACTCGACCTGCTCTACCTGGACACTCGCGGGTGGTTTTTGCGCTCCTGAACCAGCGCCCGGACACGCGCGCGCACTGAGCACAACTCGGATGTTGAAGATCCAAAGGCTGAACACTGAATCCTCCACTCAAGACGGCAAGTGAAGATGGCTCCTACGTGTTTAATGTATATTTCATTAGATTGGCGTCCAGTCTAATCAACATCATCAGCGATGTAGTCAGCCTGTTCATCTGCGTGCTGATCATTTGCAGTAAGTACTCACATCTGCTCAAACGGGAGACCATGAAGATGATCCTCCTGCGCAAATTCCGGGTTCTGATCCTCATGGTGTTCCTCATCGCATGCTCCATGCACATAATGATAGACTTGCTACCAAAGCTGGAGAGGCACGGCAACAGCGGCTGCTCCTGCTCCCACACGCCGAGCGAGGAGCCCCAGAGCTGGGGGAAGCAGCAGGGCTGGCCCAACAAGCACACCCTGCGGATCCTCCAGGACTTCAGCAACGAGCCCAGCTCCAACGTGTCCTCCCACTCCCTGGAGAAGATCCCGGTCACGGGCGACAAAACGCAGGCTCTCCGGCGGCTGGAGCTCCACGGGCTGCGCGGTGACAGGAAGAGACAGTTCATCCAGGACGCGGCCAAGAACATGCCGGTGAAGGGTTCAAGGTTGCTGGCTCTCTATGAGCACCCCTTATATAAAAGAGCCCTGCCGCCTCTGACAGACGAGGACACGCTGTTCAACGTCAACACGGACATCAGATTTGACCCCAAAGCAGCAGAGGATCAGGCATGGTAAAAAACCTGAAGCATTTCCCAGCCAGCCTCTCACCCACGATTAAACATTTTATAATTTGTCTAAAAAGCCAAACATCACATGAGAGGGCTTACAGCTCTGCCCAATCACATTAGTCTGTGTTTATGTGCTGACAACACCTGTCACTCTTTACACAAAAACCTGAAAATCCTCTCTTTCTTTTTCTCCCCCCCCCCCCCCCCCCCCCCCCCCCATTCTTTCTTATCTCACTCCTCCTCTTCTCATCCAGGAATACTGAAGGCAACGTAGATGAGTTTAGCCCCACAGGGGAGCTGACAGCAGAGTCCTACCCTAACTGGCTCCGCTTCCACATTGGGATTAATCGATACGAGCTGTACTCCAGACACAACCCGGTCATCGATGCCCTCCTGAAGGACCTGGTCACCCAGAGGATCACCAGTGTGGGTGAGTCATGAGCAAAAGAACAAAACAACAGATGGGGTGACTCAATGGCGGCAGCAGCAGCAGCCGCCAACAGGAGAGTTTGGGTGCACAGATGGAGGGTCAAACTTACACACGTCTTTTGGTCACACTCAAATCAAACCTAACCTTAAGGTGTGTTGAGCTTTAAAGATGATCGTAGATACTTTGCAATGACACTCGGACAGATCACTTGCCTGCAGACGCACACAGACATTAGTTTTGCTCACGGATTGAACCTGGGCCATATTGGCTGTACAGTCATTAGGGGACAGAAGAGAGGTCAAAGTACGAGAAAGGACGTCAACAAAGTTGCCAGATTTGACTTGATGCCAAGTTGCCCAATCGGATCTCAGAGTAGAACAATCTTAAATATTTCTATAGAAAAAAAGACTTTCAACTTCATGTTTTTAAACATCTCAAGTGGGTCACAAATATCTGTTTTTAGACTTCAATAAACAGACTTTATTAGGTTTGTTCGGTGGTGCTAAAAAAGGCATTTAGTCCTTCACACCCTCCATGTTACAGCGTGAGGCTGAATAGAAGTAACCAAAACCACGGTTACAGGAATAAAATAGTGTCTTAAATGTAAAATGGTCATCATTTGCGAGAGCAGGCATGAGACTTTTAAAAGGTTTCTGTTACACAGCAACGATTTAGTAATCGAATGACTATGTAAAAAGGAATTGAAGCTATTTAACTAAGTGCCCTGTTAGCCTCAGTGGTAATACCTGGAGAGGAGAAGGAGCCTGCTCATTCGAATAAGACGCAGCCCAGGTCGGTGGAAAACAGTCCAATTTGGCAGCACTGAGCGTCAGTTTAAGAGTAAGCCAAAGAGGAATATTTGCACGTAACATGCAGGAACACAGTCTACGAGTCCAGAGGGACAGGAAAGCCTGCTCAGTGATGGACAAGTGTGTTCCTCTCCGCCACAGACACAGATGATATAAACACTCGCCTAACCACAACACGCAAGAATGCACGAAGATGGAAGTCAGCTGCAGGCTATCGTACGACAGCGCTGACTCTGATCAGCCTGCACACTCCTGCCGAACGAGTCTGCAGGAATAAGAGGTGCCGCTGCAGAATGCATCAAGCTGTAGATAACACCTTGTTCTCAATGCAAATCACACAGCTACTGTACATTGGGGTTTGATTCATATCAAATTCGGGGACTTTTATTTGAATTGACAAGCGCACAGCAAATCTAGCTTTCGACAGAAAACGCCACAAAGCCTTTGCTGCAAGTGCAGGTGGATACCTGACGACGGCAATAATCCACCCTGGGGCGTTTATATGGAATCTATTTCTGCTTTTTTTTCTCTCTCTGGGGAGATTGTCTTCCTTTTTGGCTCCGTCCAGCTCCCACATTCCAAGAGTGCTTGTCGACTCAAGGTCTCGCATCTGGCACTCTCTGTAAAAAGTGATTGCAGATTTCAGATTTATCTGCCAATGACAAAACTGTTACTGGCCCGTAGCAAAGATTAAATACTTATCGGGGGGAGCAGGATTAACTGTTTGTAGAACTACCTGTGCTGCCTTGGTCACTTCGACAAAGACTTTCTCCCTTTCTTTTTCTGTCCTTTCTGCTCAAGAACTTCTCTGTTTTTCCCAGATTTGCTCCCTCGTCTGTCGGCCTCGGTGGGTAGAGGAAGCAGCTCTGCAGCGTCTCTAGCCAGCTAAATACATGGTGGCTCAGTAATTACAGAGCCTTAACACAGGCCTGGGGCAGAATACCAATAGAAGCCAACAGCAGTCAGTTATTATCTAAACTTAAGGATAGGACTGCTTGGATGTATTTTGTACTAAAACCTCTTTTGACCAATGTTCATCAATGGAGACATAGTGTGCAGCAGCCGCGGCAGCAGATATGATAGGCACGTAAGATTTGAACAAATGTTTTGCTTACTGTGAGTGGAGGTTAAAATGATACATTAATTTTCATGATCTTTGAACTGCCGCTCCACATGCATGAGTTCCTATCGAGTAAATTTAAATGACCCTTTTATTTGAAACGTCTCTAAACCTCCCCGTGAACACAGTCCCCAGCAGGTGAGGGCAGGCGGACATTGATCCTTTCCTCTTGTAATTTTTTTCTCTGTAAACATTTGGCTTGTCCCCGTGATTCCCATATGTAGAAAATAAATGAGAGAATTGATCGAGAGGGTCGTTCTTTGGCAAAAGGCCACCGAAACGCCGTTTCCAATCGATCAGTTGAAGAAATAACAGGCGCAGATTGTTTTAGCTCTGTGTAGTCCTCGCCCCGGCACTGAGCCCATGCAGTCCCGCGAGTGCCTTTAGACGGCATTAGTATGTTCAAAAAGGGACGCAACATGAAGGACAGAGGGATGATTAGAAACACAAAAAGACAGAGAGCGAGAGAGAGCGAGAGAGAGTGAGACATCGGCGCCCCAGAGAATTCACACAGAGAGAGTAAACAGCGGAGGAACAGAGAGCGACGGTCGAGCACTCGCTGTCCTTCACCCTCTCTGTTTCCCTTCCCATCAAACAAACACTGTGACATCAGTACTCGGTCTTTTCAGACTGCAAGCACACACAAATACAGACATATGGACAAACACGCATCTATGCACACACACACACAAGCTCACATTCACAACAGTGCGCTTCATTTAACCGGGCAAAGGGAAATCGATTGTCTAGGCATCAGGTGTGCCTTGACATGTCAGTGTCAGTCAATATTTCATTCAACGAAACTATGGAAGCCTGCGAGCAGATTAGTGTTAGCCGGCTCACGGTGTTTGTTTTGCTTTGATTCCAGCTTAAGTGGGTATTTTCTAGAAATAGATGGAGCCACACTAATAATGAATCATTAAGTTGTTATGAAAGGAATCAATGGGGGGTCGCTGCATACCCTGCGTGCGCATTGTTTATACTATGAACACACATTCTATATTTGCCCTGCCACACTTTCATAATGATACTTTTTTTTTAACACTAACCTTGCATTTTGAGCCGTTGATTCATTTCAGAGCTGCTGTACATTGGTCTTTGTTGCTCACTCGCTCTCACACACAAACATATTGACATTACAGTCAGACTGACCAGTAGCAGCACTGGGAGAAATCGCGCCCCCGCATCGGTGGCCCATCTCGGCTTGCTGGTTAGAATCAACACACAACTTCAGAACACATTCACATTGGGTTTAGAGAATTTGTGAAGGTTACATTTTTATTGTTTTCTGATATTGTATAGCTATTCATTTCCGTGTAATTTCTGTGTATCTTGTTAATTTGTTTTAGAGTGAAGTTGCGTTAGATTTTTTGTGTTGGACAGAGCTACAGTTCCAGATTAACTGAACTCCAAACCTGAGCGGGCAAACAAATCACTGGTAGAAAAAAGGGACGGCAGCTGCTTGTTTTATTTATTAGTTTATTGATATAATTCAGGAAGTGTTTTTTAATTACTGAGATAAAATGTCGTATGATTGTTATGAATGTCAAAGGTCAGATTGGCTAACCAGCTACTAGGTAATACCTAGCGTCCAAACCTTTGTGAAACTAAAACTCATCTCCAGTGGAACCATTTTTATCAGTCACTGTTAGTTTACGAGCTATGTGAAGTTTTGCACTAACAGTAAATGCATTGTATATATTGTTAATAACAGTCTTATCTGTTTGACTCCGACAGCGATGAAGTCTGGAGGCACTCAGCTGAAGCTCATCATGACCTTCCAGAACTACGGCCAGGCTCTGTTCAAACCTATGAAGTAAGTTATTTTGCTCTTCAGCAAAAAATGCATTTTATGCTTCACATGTGTTAAGTGATAGTTTCCTCGAGCAGCGTTTTCCTCGGGTTAAACTGCCCTCACTTCTCGCCTGCTCCACCAGGCAGGGTGCCTGTGTCGGGTTCGCCCTCTTTAAACAAAAGGCAATCTCTTTTGCATCGCGTTAAACCTTGTGTGCCATTTCAGCATAAAACTCCAACCATGCAGCCTTCGACTGACTTCCTTTCTCGCATCCCACCAACTACTCATTCTCCACACAACATCAATCTCATTTCCTCATTCTCCTCTCTGGCTATATCAAATTGCTTTCATTTCAGCACAATCATGATATCAGACTGACGGCCTGACACCGTTCTGCTGTGTCAGAGCCAAACGTTAAACAGGCATTTCACCTCGCGGTGCTTTCAGGTGACACATCACATCCTTCAGTCGCCCCGTTGGAGGTCGCCGGCCCTCGGGCTCCGGCGACTTTCCTTTTATGACTGATTCATCTGATCAATTTTCAGTGTTTTGAGGTTAAAACTTCTTGTCAGCTAAATGTCACAGCCTTGTAGTCAGCACCTGATTTGGCTGATCCTACAGCCTGTGATGCTCTTAACACAAATCACAATGAGTTTGTGGTTCTGAATTGAACTTTCATTGGATGGATTACCTCCAAATGTTGTTGCTACAGGCATCTAGCTCTTTATAATTGTGATATAAGAACATCCAACCAGTGAACTAAAGCATATCATGAATGTCTCACATAAAGAGGTGAAGAGCGGTGAAAACAACACGTTCCTGTTCTACCTAAGCCTACCCCTGCGCACCTTGTAATACATATTGGCTTAACTGGTAGAGGAGATAAGTCTCCCCAGTGGTAAAAAATACCCCGGTAGATACTGTGAAATATTTGATTAATTCACTTGTTCTTTATCCACGCTGTCATATTTAGAAGATAAGACATCCCAAGAGGAGTGCTCTTTGCTTCTAATCCCTTCTCGATTGGTGGATTTAAATGTCACCCGTCCTTTGTTATGGTGATTGTAATTTAATTGTGGGTTAATGGTTTTCTACACAGGCTGTTGTCTGGCCCCTGCATGTAGGCATGGAGAGCGGGGTTAAGCCTGTGGATGATAGGTAGTGAGGTTTTCAGTGGGAGGAAAGGCTATTTAGAGACTGGTGTAATTACCGCTTCAATCGTACCACACTAAGTCAGGCCAGACGCAACAAGCCTGAAATCATGCTGACAGGCCGAGGAAGAGGAGAGATGAGAACGAGGCGAGAGGAGGGTTAAAGATTGGAAAGAGGGGAGGTCTGCAGTGCGAGGGAGGAGGGAGGAGAGGTGAGAGGCCAAGGACCGGAGGAGATGGCGAGGGGGAAGGAAGAGAGACAGACGAGGAGACTCAGGCGGAGAGTGTTGTCAATACACGCACAGAGTCAAAATCCACAGATTATCTCGGTGCACTGCCTCGAATTTGAACCCAGACGGAAATGCGAAATGACATTTTCTGAGAAAAGCATGGGGTGATGGGTTTGGATGTAAATCTGTTGCTTGACAGTTGTGGTTGTCAGAGCCGCCGTGATGTTTGATAATCCCAAAAAACAGCAAGAGCGAGTGGGGGGGCTTTCTCATTCCCTGTTGCTTGAATGCACTTGACTTTAACAAAGTAGGGCAACCCATGCTGGCGTGTGTGTGTGTGTGTGTGTGTGTGTGTGTGTGTGTGTGTGTGTGTGTGTGTGTGTGTGTGTGTGTGTGTGTGTGTGTGTGTGTGTGTGTGTGTGTGTGTGTGTGTGTGTGTGTGTGTGTGTGTGTGTGTGTGTGTGTGTGTGTGTTCATTTGGACTCTAATCAAGGTCTTGACAGATTTGCACATTCATTGTCATTCCAGCTATATACATCATTGCAGAGATCACACACACCTGTACGCATGCACCCACGCACGCACACACACACACACACGCACCCACACACACACACACGCACACACGCACACACGCACACACACACACACACACACACACACACGCACACACACACACACACGCACACACACGCACACACACTTAACACCCAACATCATCCCCTCGTTGCCAAATCTGCTGGTGTGTTTCTGCATGGTGCATCAAAGAGACAGAGGCTGAGAGATCAAAGACTTCTCCGGCTGTGCTCTTCTGCTCGGCTCCTCTCAACTCTAATGCAAATGTGTGCCAGGCAATCAGGCAGCGAGGGGGAGGCAGGCAGGGAGGCATGCATGCGGTGTCTGGCTAACCATCGACCCTCCAACCTTCCATATCTGTGGAAACCTGGACTCTCGCTCCTCCGCTCTACCTGGTTATCGGCCCCGCTGTCTCTTTCACGTTCTTAGTACTCTCCATCATTCAACCTCGCTCTCTGCAACTCTGTCTGTTTGTTTTTCTCTCGCGCAAGGTCTTTACTGAACAGCACAGATGAAGAAATCCATTAACAGGCTTGCCCTATCGATTCTTCAGGTATTCTCTCTTCTTTCTTTTGCTCTACCTCTCAGAGAGAGAGAGAAGAAGAGAGAGTGATACTCAGATACTACAGTCAGTGATGTTGTTTAGTGATGGCGTGGTTCCTCTTTATGTGTCTGCAAAGCCTCACACACCTTAGCATGATGTATAGGAGATTTAATCAGCTTCTGCTCTATTGAGACACCACAAAATGGCTCACAATACCTGTCCACTATGATGTAACATAGATGAATCAGCCCATTGAACTGCTGTCTGCGGTTCACTTTTCCAGACATGGAATAAACACAGTCTTAACAGGTCTAATCTAACTCAAGGCCTGTTGGGCAACGTTTCTGAAGACTACAGTCCATGTGAGATCAGAGAGACTTACTGGGATGGGCCCAAAAATCCCAGTTGAGTCCCAGCCCTGTGTTGCATAAGCAGACAGTTGAAAAACATTATATCCTGAATAATACCCAGTTTGATGACTAAGCACAATTATCATCTTCGTCATCCTCTGCATCCTGTTATGCTTATGGCCGGGACTGAATTGCAGCATTTCCATAATTTATTCTTTTATTCCCATTAACAAACGCTTTGCACTGTCAAGTTTGGGCCATTTTCTAAACATGTGTGTGCGTTAAAAACATGGTCTTCAAATATACGCCTGTGGAAGTCAAGGTACAGGGGCTCAGCTTGTGAAGATGCGGCTTTTTCTTCTGAATCAGCGTGTAATGAAATGACCATGTCATCTGCGTGCATTTGGATATGAACAGGCAGAAGATAGATTATCTCTTTAAACACTGAACTAGAATTACTGCCTCATGATTATTTATATGTATGTCTCCACCAATCAGTGAAGTCACAGTTTAAATCCATGTCTGTCCAAACTCATGTTATATCTGTAGTGAAGCCATAAAAGGAAGGAAAGTTCCTAAGTCACAGCCAAATGTGATTTATGGGGTCACAGGGACCTTGACCTTGGACCACCAAAATCGAATCAGTTCTGTCAGGCCAAGAGAATGTTTGTGTCAAACATTAAGATATTACCTTAACTTAAAAGCGTGATGCTTCCGGCCACAGCTCTCGCCGACTCGGAGGCATAAAACAGGAATAAGTAGTCAAGAAATACTCTTGTTGTTCTTGTAAATGTTGTTCAGTGTGAGTCGAGTAGTGCCCCTAGTTGTCCCTGTCTGGTTATGTATGAGATAGAGATAAGGCAGAATCCAGTGTTGCCTGAAAGGTGAAACTCTAAAGCCTTGTGTGCTGCTAATGAAGCTTAACACTACTGCCAGTGCACAATGTTTGATCTTGGATTGATCGTGCTGAAAGTCCCCCTCAGTTTTAACTCACATTGGCTAACTGGATGCTATGTAGCAAAAAAGAGTCACAACTGTGGCCATCACCAATTAAAAAAGAAGCACTACAAGGTGGAGTGGTAGCCCATAGCAGCGCTCTGTAGCCCTGAAGAAAGAAAGTGTTCCCTTTGAAAAGGTACAGTCCCTCTGGGAGGACCACTCCAGCAACAAGACATTTTGTACCTTCAAAAGCTTACCCTCAAGTTCAAATAATACCACATATATATATATATAGTGCACCTATTGCTGTCAGAAATGTCCATGTTCCTTTTAGTGCAAATAAAGAGGTGCACATATAAAAACTTAAGGACAACTAGGGACCTTTGTTACAATCACCTGCAGATATAGAGCCGCTGTACGGTATGTTTGAGTCCCAGCTGTAGTATTGTACTTGCTGAGCACTTTGAACCTGAGTGTCTTGGTTGTGAAAACAATCTTTTACTTTTTCCGTCCGTCTTTGTCTCTTCCTGCCGTTATGGCTTTGTGCCGCTCTGAGCTGGAGAAGCATGATTGTAACATTTGCAGTGAAATTAGTCTCCGAGCACACAAAGCCCATTAGCTGACGAGCGCGGATGATCGACGAAGGGAAGGCGCGATGATTGATATAATGATGGTCTTCCGTTTCTTCTTGCTTCTGCTTAATTGTATCGCTTGTCAATCAGACGACTCTTGGTTCAGTCACATGGGAGCGTTTCACAAATTAGATATCTGCTCTTTCCGCTGCCCCTCCCCTCCGAGCGATCCATATCGGTGCCGCGTCGGGTCCCTGAGTAATTTTTGATTGACACATCGGGGAGACAAGAGACGGGAGGCACATAATGTCACATCGTTTGTGTCAATAACATATTGACGGGAGCGCAAATAACAGCCTGGAGAAAATGTCTGTATTAAATGTGAAATATGAGTGGGAAATTGGCTGCATATAAGTGTTGATGCCGTTTCATTAAGCGGCTTCAGCTGTGGGAGGTGAAAGAATAAGATTGAGGGAGCTTTGTGTGAAGCCAGGGTGGGCATGTCTTAACAAAAAGCCTTATTATCCTTGTCTAAATTTGCCTTTGAACGAGGCAAACAATAAACACTGGGAGACTGATGAGAAAAGGACAATCCAGCCCTTGTTCCTGTATGTTGCCAGGCAAAATGGACGTCAAAAATACTAACCTCTCTGTGGACGGGGCCTCTGTTTTCCCCGTCATTCTTTATATATATATTTTGCTGGGTTGGTATGTCGGTTGTCAGCTTGTCTGCATTCTGTGCTTGTTTACTGTGTGATGTTGTATTCACAAGGTCTTCTGTGCCTGTGCTGCGACTTTGAGTCAGAAAATAAAGGGATGAACCGCCTCAGGACAAGTCATTCAGAGCGCAGATGATGAGTGTGTCTCTGTTTGGAAAATACAGGACATTCACAACAGCACAGTGGCAGAGCTGAGGGCCACGGCACCACGTTAACCCTCACGCTGCCGGCCCACGTACCTGGAAATAATGCAACACACACATCAGCGGCCGCAGTGAACCGTGGCATAAAGCCTTATAACACTATCACGTGGACATGTGCAGTTCGTATAGTAATTACAATCTATACTGTACACGCTTGCGGCATTAAAGTAGGTAGCACATCAGTGAAATCCACAGTCAATGCATTTGCATGGATTACATGCTTTTAATTCAAGGAAAGTTTACATCTAATATAAGCTGTTTTTATGCGTGCTCACATTACACCCCTATGTGCACAAATTAACGTAATATTCAGAATGTATTGAAAAAGAACTGGGACACGTCAACTCTCGGCAATCCTCCAACTATCACAGTCCAGTTTCTCTTAATCAAAAGGCGTGTTTACGTTGACTGCATAATACAACGCAGCGTGCACGTGCTCCGCTTCTCAAACCCAGGAACTGTGAATAATAGCCGAATATTATAATCGCTTGTAAAAAGCATTTACTGACCTCAGGAAACGTCTCTGTTCGGTTCTTTTCTGCACCACCACCTGGCTCCTGCTCGCTGGAAGAACCAGTTGAATAATTAATCTAAAATTACAGCCACTGTGAGACGTGTGATTTAGCAGCGTAGCTCTCTGCTTAATGTTCTGGCTGTTTCCCCTGCGCTATAATTGTTTCACCGGGGTATTATTGTCTGCCCTACAGTTTGTGCCGACGCAGAAATTAAAGTGTTTACGGCATATTTGTGTTCAAGTGCTCAGTTTAAAAGAACTGCTCACACAAGCGCATGAGTGCAAGCGGGTACATGCACACACACACACATCAGTCATCACATGTAGTAAAGATGAGATTTGCAATAGCTGAACATATATTTCCGTGTGCAGCAGAGTGAAACATATAATCAAATGGAGCCCTCAGGCCTGGTAATCTGACCCCCTTACTGTCTTCTCTGCAGAGACTGTGACACACTGCTGGTGCACCAGGGATCATGTAGAGCACATCTGCACTGTTTTCACCCAATACAGCGTGTGCTGGCCTGGCTGTTCCCAGCATGTACAGAGAGAAATGAAGATTTTAAAAAAAAGTGGTGAAATCCACCCACATGCTACCGAACCTCCATCATATAATACTATCAGCACTTTTGACTGAGGCTGGATACCAAGCTAAGAACACCTCTATTCATCGCGGATAAATAGGTGAAAAGAAGAGAGGTGTGCACTTGCAGAGCACTGTTGCTAGGGGATGCTGAAATGACAGCCGTGTCAGGGAAACCTTGGAGAAGTAGACAGATTTAAATTGGGCTGGACTCACATTATGGAACATTGTTAACCCTGCACATTTTGATTCTCTCGAGATGGTCTATATTGTAAAAGGTTGTCTGCTACCAAAAAGGTCAGGGCCCTGAACGTGGACTTATACAGTTCCTATGAAAAGCGTTTGCATTTGCATTGCACTGCTAGTTCACAGCAATGGTT
Organism: Hippoglossus hippoglossus; assembly: GCF_009819705.1. Classification (NCBI taxonomy): domain Eukaryota; kingdom Metazoa; phylum Chordata; class Actinopteri; order Pleuronectiformes; family Pleuronectidae; genus Hippoglossus; species Hippoglossus hippoglossus. The sequence goes on from NC_047169.1 coordinate 12,944,518, forward strand.
ATTGTATTTCCATAAACAGATTATGCATGTGAATACGCAGACTCAGGAGGCGGGGGACAAGGGCTTCCTGGTTTGCGTTTCTAGTTCGACCAATCACGTCTGAGCAAGCTTTGGTTGCCTGCACGTAAACAGTCCATGTGGAGAGCACGGTGGAAACACATTGACCGAAATGCATCAGCTTTTCAGTTGAACTGCGTTCATATGCAGATAGCTGTGAATAGAAATTAGCCAAAAATGTTGTCTGGACCTAAAACTCCTATAAAAAGTATGACTGTTTCTTGTGCGGCAAACTCAAGTCTTTTCCCAGATAATCCACTAAGCCCCAAAATATTGGCCATTGCCCCCAGAGGCTAATTCAGATGATTGCTGATGGGCTCTTACATCGCTACATAACAAAACTCTTATAGATGAAAAACATAATTCTCTCAATCCATGGTTTTACAGGACAAAAATATCTCCCGTTAGCTTCCTGTATTTTTCTTACTGCAGATGGACTATTTAGTAATTGAAAATAAAGGCTAAACTGACTCACCCTGATTATAATCTCTTAATATGGGGTCTGAAGTTGTCGTGGTAATGGACAGCAAGCGGTGCAGACCTATGGCGCACTATGCTATAGGAAAAACATGCTATGAGCACTTAGTGACAGAAGCTTATGCAACTAATCTATGGTCCAGTGGGAATAGAAAAGAAAACAAAGCTCCACATAAGGAAGGAGCTCACTGTAATAATCTGTTAATGTATTGTTGGCGTTCTGCCATCCCCAGTAATCAGCCATCATGATTTATGTAGAATGTAGATATTAGTAAGCCAGTGATGTTTTCCCCAGGAATGTATTCTAACGCTCGGTGCCATTTTTAATCAGTGTAGTTGATTAGCATAATCATTAAGTTTGACATGTCTGTAAGATGCCGGCATCGACTTCTCTCCTTTCTATTTCCTTGAGACTTTTTTCTGCTTTTGAAAAAAAACCCCCTCCACATCAGCATCCATTCATCTCAGGACTTCCCAGCGCTGCACTGCTGTCGCTGCAAGTGAGATCTCAGCGTGCATGTGTGTGCGAGTGTGCGAGCAACCTCTCACGACTTTCGACACGCGGCACTCCAAACTGTCACGGCATTCATACTGCAGTTGCCTAGGAGACAGAAAGTGGTGATATTTTTTGTTTTTGCATGCTGATCTATGTGTATTTGTGTGTGTGAGTGTGTGTGTGTGAGTGTGTACGTGTGTTTGTGCTCATGTGCCCGTGCATATGATACTGCTCGCTCGGGCCTTTCCAGGAGCAGAAATGTCTTGACGATACTATCAGTCAACTGCCCCCTTCAGGTAAATGTTATCAGCTCTAATGTTGTGTTGGAGGAACGATAACACAGTGTTGCAGCCAGCAGAAATGACAGAGCCAGAATCCAATCTGCATATCAAAGCCTCGGCTAAATTCCTCTGCCATCTGTGTGTGTGTGTGTGTGTGTGTGTGCACGCTTGTGTGTATGCGCCCGAGCGAATGCCAGAGCTTCACACACACTTGCACACACATGCGTGCAATTCAGATGCGTGCAGTCTCACAGGCAAGTCGTTCCCGGGTCGTCATAGATAGACTCCTTCATTGTTTCTCAGAAATAATAAAAAAAAGAAGCTTAATTACTCGCCCGTCAACATTTCAGAAAAACCTGATCCAGCTCTGTGTTTCTTTGGGAACGTGGGCTTTGATACCATCTGTCATCTTGTCTCTTTGCCTCGGAGGAGCCGTCAGTCAAAGGCACGCTCTAGTCTCTGCCTGGACACAGTGCACCTCGACAGATGATGTGACAATCACCGCAGACATTGAATCATCGGGGCTGCCGTCCTCATTGAAGAGAGACGAGGCGCGGAGGGTGTTTCATAACTGGAAATGAGCCTTTTATGTCTTCTCAGCGTCAATGAACAAAGGGAGAGCGGGACGGTGTCACGTGTCCCCGTGTTTATTATCACCCACTCCAGTTAAGTGGAATCACCAGCTGCTTTACATGCAAAATATCCACGAGGCCAAAAATGAGCATTACGGGAAATATATGAAGCTTTTCACACATTTCGCTGCGTGATCACACCGCGCGCCGTCTTTTTTTTGGCAGCTTCATTACATTCTTACTTGTCGGTCATTCACTCTCACGATGCATAACACAAACAAACCAGGTCTTGTAAACAAAACTCACACTGACTCACAATGCTCCGGTTTGCTGGACGGCGTTTTGGAAACCTGTCATCTTACGAGGTTAGACATTTTTGGCAGCAGGGCGAATCTAAATAAATCCAACCGCAGCCCCTTTAACATTTGGCCAAAAAGCATGGACCCATTTACTTGCTGAGCTGTTTATACCAGTTTAGGAGCATGTGAAGAAATAACAGAGCCCCGACGGCTGTTTGTTTTGCTCAGCTGCCGGCTATCAGATGTCAACATCCGTCTTCGTGTACCATTCAAACCTCGCGTTTTCTGGGTTGCTCCCTGCAGCTGGCCTACATTTTCACTTTTCACTTCTTAAAAACAGCCCAGCACTTCTCTTGGAAGAAACATTTTCACTGGTCTATGTCTGGTTATTTGAGTCTTAAAGTTCAGGCCAAAAATATTGCTCCAAACAGGTTCGGGGTGAAGGTCCCACTATTTTCAATAATCCGGAGCTGTTTTCAGACATGAACTCAACAGAAAATATACAGAGATTTGAGTCCAAACACATATGAACAACGCAGCAGGAGATGGGTCAGGGTCAGACACGGGGACAGGGACATTTCCAGTACTTTCAGGACGCCAGGGTAGATCATGTATTTGTTGTTGTTGTAGGTTTTTCTCTTTTACTGAAGATTGACACCAACATCAGCCTTTATCGTCAAAACTTGTCAAGTCTTGTTGTCTTTCTAAGTTGACATCCTTGCCAGCCTCTTCTACTGGTATGGCACCGCTTTTTCATCTTGAAATATTTGTTATTCCTCCAGTTTTGCGTCCGTCGTTTGTTTGAAACTTCATCAACACGCTGCTTTATTCTCTCATGGGCTCTCGCTAACATTTTCCTGACATTTTGCTCAGGGGCCTGTGTGAAAAGCTCCGGAAAATTTGCATTCTCATATGCAGTCGCTCTAGAAAATTTCAGGAAAATGTCCAGAGTTCAGTGGGACAATGTGATTTGATTTAGCAGTGAAGCAGGAGTGCACTGCATGGTGCAAACATATACCTTCAAGAAGTCAGTGCTTTTTCAAGTAAGAGCGAAGTCCTGGGGAAACAGCTGTGCTCTGTGGTTCATGTAAAAGACACTGAATTTGTTTCGCTGCCACAAAGAGACGCCGCTTTAGTTTTACTGAAGTATCAAGTGCTTTTATAGTTCGGTGGCACTTCGGGTCTGGTCTGCAGAGCTGAAGTTTCCTCCCGTGATCCTCCTCCTTTCTTTCTGTCTTTACCTTCACTCGCCATTAAAGCTCCCGCTCTCTTCTCAACTGTCCCCACGGCAGAAAGTGATCCCTTTTATAAGCTGCAGTTAGTGTCAGGGAAAACACCTTGGGGGGATCATTAGACTGTAATGAAGCAGGAGGTAAAACACCATGTTCACCCGTCGCTCTCCAACATTCCTGATTGTCAGGTTTAATTATAGCACTGCGAGGTCTTTGGGCGTTTCTTTACTGCATTTATCTCATTTCTTCAACTCACCCTCCACCTCTCCCTTTCCAACAGACGGACACTTGGTCTAATTAGGCTCCCTCTTCCCCCCCAAAGAGTCGGCCCGCTCAGGGAGGCATTCCGGAACGTGGCATTATGAGGGCATGTTGTGATATGTAATTAGCAAACAGCAGAGAGGCGACTGGGGTTACGGAGGGAAAGAGGTTGTGTGAACCACAGCTGTCAGCACTCTGGTTATGGTATAGATGCGGATTAAACAGCATCTGTTCCACACTGGACGAATGCTTCATGAGCTTGATTAAAGTAGAAAGCTCTGCTCTTACAATTCAATGTCCCCCCCCCCCCCCCCCCCCGAGCCTGACCAGTGACGTCCTCCTCGCTGGAAAAAGAGGATGTTGGATAGTCAAAACAACTGAGGCAACCAACCTCAGATGGGGAGATTAAAAAGCCACCCATAACGGCCAAGTCTCAACATGAACTGCTGCCTCACATGAGTGGAAAAAGGTTGGGATGTGCTGCACCAGAGTGAGGCTCTGCACTCAAACAGCACCGGTTGTCTTAGAAATTCACATAATTTTTAAACGATGACAGCATGTAATTTGTTTCACTGGGGTTGTGCTGCTTAAGTGGCACAATAATATACTCAGACTGCGTTGGCTATTTCTTATTGCAGCATTTTAATGTGCTCTATTGGCACGGAATGCAAATGTACTCACTGCTGAAACAAAAACATTAAGTAACAGATTATAATTGACTTAAAGAGCAACTGTTATGCGGTGTGACAGAAATGACATCAAACACAGCGATGCTGTGTTTTATTCTCACTGTAACAAAATAGATTACTCAAGAGTGTAAAATAAACATATTCTTTCATTGTGAATCACTTATTTTTTTGACATTGTCGCAATTAAGATATTTTTCATGTGTGCAAACACTTATTAAAGTTGTTTCCACTGATGTTTGGCCACTGGGGGGCAGCACGACAATCTGTAAACTGCAGGCTGTGTATAAAGATGGACGACATGACAGCTCCCCAAAAGTGAAGCCTGAAGCTTCTCGAGCACCCCCTGCTGGCAGACCGCAGTATAGGTCCCACCTCATCCATGTTAGTGGATGGGACGTGGGCCGTGCTAAAAAGTATGCGTCAAATCTCTGTACTACTTTTAAGTTTGGTTTACTTGCAACTGGTCGAGCGCATGTATCGTTGGGACCACGCTACCACAGCTCCATCACCTGATCGCTACTGCAGAGACTCTGGCTCCAAATGAGAAAGTTAGCAGCGTCTTTTTTTGGTCCCCATACCAACACATGAGACAAATATGTTAGATAATAATTATGGGTTTGTAACAGCAAGCGAGACCTTTCTAATCATTATTTATGAAATTATTAGTAAAATATCTAAATAGATTAGTGCAGCTTTGAATGTTGCGCAATTAATCATCTAGGACAATACAGTATAATATAGATTTCCTCATTATTTTTACAAAGATATTGTCACATAAACTTGCAAAACACTCAACATCAACATCAGAGCCAGTTGCAGCTTTAAAAAAAAACGTACAAAGTGACACCAATATTATTTGAATGCTTTTTGTGTGTGTGTTTTGGCCGTCATATAGCATCTCCCCAGCCCCACAGATTATTAATGTCAGTGGAGTGTGGATAAAGAAAGGATAAAGAAACGACCATACGGTTGGGCTCACCAAGGGATTATGATTTGTTGTTGTTTGCACAAAAAAAAAAAAAAGAGAGAGGGAGGAGAAGTGACTTCAGCATTGTTGGGCCCAGCAAGGAGAAAGCAGCTTGGCAAAATGGCACGGATTAGTGTGCTGGGAGAGCGCACTTCCCTCCCAACTGCGATGCTGTCCCTGTGTGTTCAGTTAAGTCAGCATGGGGTGGGTGGGGGAGCAGGGGAGGGAGGAGAGCGGGGAGCATTTGGGCTGTTTGTCCAGCGCTTATTCAAATATGAGCTTTGGAGTCTCAGTTCTTGTCCAAGCACGAGCTATCTCCAGAGCGGGGGGGCGTGGCTGCCTCGTCATTCAGGGTAATGATCCGCTGAAGTCGTAGCCCCGAGTGCGGTACACCTTTATTTCCCCACGTCCTCCCCCTAATTCCACGCTCATGAACAGCTCAAGCACGCGGCGCGCTTAAACATGCAGCACGCACCACCCTGAATATAAGAGTGCACCTCATAATTTATCAGACAGACTGAAGAGGGGCTTTCACATCTGTCGTACCATTTAAGGAGACATTAAAAGCAGTTTGTCTGAGCTCTCGGCCAATATACCCCCCCCCACCCCTTCATTCTGCAGAGCAGAAATGGAGGAGCTGCAGTTAAGTGCAACAGACTTCTGAATAAAAACACATATTAAATATTACACAGATCTTGTGTTGGGGGGGTGGGGGGGTACAGGGTTAGTTACTGCCGCTCGCTGCATTCAAACAGTTTTTTTTCGCACAGCAGAAGAGACACTGGAATGTTACAGTTGGATTTGCTGCTTCGTTCTCTTGATGGAAAACAGCAACTTGTCGATGGCCGGGTCGCCGCTGCACTTTTCTCCCTCTTTACTTGCAGTTTCTTGGCAAAGACATTTTACTGCATGTCACTGATGCTGACAGCCATCAATATACAAAGGACAAAAAACGTCCTTTGTATACTGCCCTCGCAGGATTGTAATTAACATTCAATCCAAATGAAATTACCAACCCCAGTTTATAGGACTTGGCAATACAGCGAAGTCAATAATAATCGCAACATAATTTTGATCAATATCAATTTTAAAAATGGCCCAATAATGCGATATAAAGCTCATGCATTGTGTGAGCACAGGGAGGAGGTATAACACATAATTGACTTGTACAATGTTTTGCTGTTTTTTGTCATTCTCAGCTCTTAAAGAAGAGTTTAAAACCAGAACCGTCACTGGCAAGAATCGGTCTTTAAACTTAAATGAATGATTCATGTGACATTCACGTGAAATCTTTGCTATAATTTTTCACCCAGCCCTACTTGAAACACTACTGACATGCCCGTGTGTACACTGCAACAGGCATTTGATCAGTGTGATTACTCCTCCTGACCTTGCTGATAGTGAATAGATCCCTCACTAATAGAATTTCCATGTTCACAGGCTAATTAGCGCTTTCATATCTTTGGTAGGATAAATCTGCGAGTATGAGCCCATATAAAGTATCCCACATCAGTTCCTTTTATCAGCACCTTTTATCTCTCCTTTCTTCTCCCCCCTCATTCTTCATCTTCCTCCCTTCTGTTTTATTTCCCCGCTCACCTCTCTTGTAACCCTCCGTTGGCCATTTCCTGTTTCCCTCTGTCCCTTTTCTCTACCCTCCGTCACTCCTTTTCACCATCACCCCGTCTTACCCCCAGCCACACATCTCAATCCCTTGGTCTTGTGAGAATAGAAAGCGAGAGGAGAGCGCAGCACTCACTCGCTCCTTACAAGACCCTCATCTTCTCATTTTCTCCGGATATGATATGAGGAATTCAGCCGAGAGATGCAGGCTCGCTGTGCAACACACTGTCCCTCCCCTCCTCTCCTCTCCTCTTCTCTCCTCTCCTCTCCTGTGAGTTTCTTTCTTCCCTCACATCCCTGGAAAATCTGAATCTGACATTTATTGTTCCTCTTCTCGCAAAACTTGTTTTTCCCTGCTCATAAAGCCTCCCAGACAGGCCACATAAAAGCTTAACAAGGTCCGTTTTGTATTGTACTTTCCAGCGGCGTCCATCCATTTGGCCTCCACCTATATTTGTGAGGTTATAATGGTGGTGCAATAAAAAAAGAGGATGGCTCCTCTGAGGTTGGAGGGGAAAGATACACCCTTTACCTTCATTTACTGCTCTTATGTAACAGAAGTGACTCATGCTGTTACTGATATCTGATCACGTGTGCTGGTGAATGTTTTGCTTTTAAATTTTTCCTGGCCACCTCAATGTTTGTTCCTCTTTCCCTCCTTCTGCCTCTATCCACCCGTCGGCCTCTTTTTCACTGTGTTTCCAGTGTGGAGCTTTACCTCACTCCCGCTGCACCCTTGCCATGCTAGTCCCATGGCTACAGGGTTTCCATGTGTGTATTTATAGTGTATTTATAGGTGCACGGCCTTATTTTCTATCTGCTTATCAACAGCCACCATGTACCCCACCCACCAATTTACCAGACACTGCCCTGGGATTTCAGGACGCCACAGGCCGTGGCTGCAGTCGCTCACAGCTCACCAGACCTTGATGTTTGTCCTCCCCTGTCTCTCATCTGCTGCTTTTTATAAAAGTGTCCTGAAATCACTTGATTCCTGTTTTTTTGGTCTTTTCACCACACGTTTTTTTAAAAATAATTTTCTCTGTCTTTTACCCTCTCTCTCCGCTAACCCACTTGTTTGACTCTCATCAGTCAGTCGTCTCACATAAGCAGTTTTTAGACATGAACTCCTTTGCCTTCCACATGTTTGTCAAAAACTCTTGAATCTCTGTGTCTCTCCAATTTGATATCTTCAGCAGCATCTATGTGTGGGACACCTCCTTTTCATTCAGAGATATTTGTATTCTCTGTCTTTTTACATTCGTTTTACATCAGTCACGTGTACGAAATGTAATTTACACGCCCCCCTCACGCACAGGGAATTCTCCAGATATTATCCTGCTGTATTCTCACATGGGCAGGTAAACTCCAGAGAAAGTCCAGAGCAACTGACTCGGACATTTGCGTTCTCACATACAGATCCCTCTGTTCAGTGCGTGTGTGAAAGCAGCTGTAGAGCGAGTGCTCATCCGCTGCCACTCAGTGGTTTCCTCCAGCAGCACCAGTAGAAAAACCTGCTGTAACACTCCTCGCCTTTGCTCTTTGTCACGTGTGTATTACTTTAGCTGTGAGCTGTGAACTGTAATCCGTGGAGATTTGAGTGTCATGAATCATCCACGCTGGCCGGTCACTCACCACGTTGCCAAATCACATCCGGGCCCATTTTACGTCTGTGTTCCTTCATTTGCAACAACGTGTGAGTCTAGACTGAAGTCACACAGAAGCGCACAAGTTGGGTCCTGTTCCAGTGGCATGCAACTGCCTTCTAAGCCAGGCGGCAAACAGCGTAATTACACTAATTGTCTCAGCAATAAATTTCAATCCAGACATGAAAGAATTTGGGGGGGGGTTACATTGCTAATTGCTCTCATAGTTTCGCAGCCCATGTTCAGAGACAAGACACAGGCTTAATGTGCAGTGGTGAAGGGTAATTTTAAGTTAGAGTCGATTAAAGTAGCTCTCAAGTTGAGGCCCAGTTAAATGAAATTGCGCACAGCAGCCACAGGATTGAAAAAAAAGGCACCTTGGTTGTTTTGTAGTGAGCCGGGTGACGCAGAGACAGAGACAGACAGAGAGCGACAGGGTGGGCAGACGGATGAGGCGCTGCCTGGCAGAATGGGACACTTCCACTGGATTTAATGGGGTGTTATACGCATGTATGAATGGTTTATCTTCTCACGTCTAATTCAGCGCCGCTCCGTTCTCATTGTCAGTCGTTGTGAATGAGGCGAGGCACTACAGGTGAATATGAGGGGGGAACAAGCGCTTTCGTCCTAATGACATTTTATAAGTTCAACATCCCCACTTGTTTGACATATTATACTTCCTCTAATCAGGTTAGTGAATATATCATAAAAAATGCACGACTTTGTATTTGTGGATGTTTTATTTTAGCAACAATACAACAGTTTCTGTAAGAATAGGAATTGTTCATTTGGGAAATATAATCACCAGGTCTCTAGACACGAATATCTATATCAGAACCGCGCAGACAGACAGGATATGTCGGGAGAGACAGGAGGGGAAGTACATGAGTCGAGCCACATGGGCATTTACGCCTACGCTCGTGCGCCCAACACCCAGGCCACCCAACTCTTCCCCGACTCTGTCATAAATCTCAAGATACAGCCACAATACAATTAGCTTAGCTGAGCATAAAGATGCTTAGGGCCTGGTTCGGTTTAGAGGTAAGACAAAACAAAATATCTCTGAGGATTAGAGGCAATACAAGATGTTTTTGATGGCTGATTTTGTTTAGTTTTTCTTGATACAGAGCAGATAATATTATATATTAATGAATTTCCACCACACTGGATGGGGGATGGGGACTGAACCTACAGCATAGGAAGACCTCTAGACTATAGGTAAAGATGGACGACATGATGGCTCGTCAAACGTAAAGCGAAAGCATCTTGATCGCCATCTAGTGGCTGGTTGCAGTAAAGGTCATAAATTCCACCTCCTCCATGTTAGAAAATGGGACAAGGGCCAAACCCCAAACTTGAAAAGTTGAAAAAAAAGAAATCTCGATAATTTTTGTTTTGTCATTTGTTAGTTCTTAACACACTGATGTTTGTTCAAGTGTTTATTTTTGCGGGTAAGTTTGGTTTTAGTTAGTAATTTGATGCGATAAAATCGAGGGGGAAACATCATGATTGACAGCTGAGACTGACTCACGATTGGCCGAGCATGTGTATCTGCAGGCACTCGCTACCGTAGCTTCATTCTCAAAAGCTACTGCACATTCTCCAAATGTGCTAGATGGCAGCATTCATATCAGATCAATAAATTGTTGAGTTCATAGGACCACTTCCTTTTTTATTTCATATTTCTACTATAAGAACTAGACAATCATGTGCAGGATGGTTCGGCCTTGGTGTATGTGCGTTATAGAGTTTTACCTGTGGTGCTGTACATTTACCAGCCATCCGTGATAGAAACGTGTCGAGAGAAGATTTAATTATTTAGCAGCCGCACATTACAACCTCTGTGGTTCTTAACTCAGGCTCCCACATTAAAAACCAGTCAGCCATGATCTGAGATGGCCCGATCTGCTGCATTAATCATTTCCAACTCCAGCTTATGCTGATTCAAAGATAGCAACTTTTTTGTCTCCAAATTATCTCTCTTTACAAATCAGTACTCTCACCCTCACCAGCATCTTTGTGATTTTTTTTTTTAACTCTCTTTCAAGTCCAAAGCCACAGGAAATGAGGAAAATCCATTAGCTTGGTGGTTTTAGCCCCCTCCACTCTGTACTTTAGCTTGGTCCTGCCCCGTGGGCCTGCATGACAAGGGCAGAGGAAATGGCCGGGCATTAATGGCAGCTTTGATTACTCTCCTGTCACTAATGTAGCCAACATGAAACACAAGAAGAGGAGAGGGATGACTTCAGCCTCAATCAGAGGCAATCTGATGGCATCTACATGCAGCCAGGCCATACTTACTGTGCCATTTGGAGCACACACACACACACACACAAAGGCTCCGGGGAGTTACAATATTCAGTCACTGCATACCTCCAAGCACACAACTCTCATCCGTATGTCTGGATAATGATTAGTTGCTGGGGAGATTACACAATCTTTGCTCTCATCTCTGTCCTTGATCTGCCGTCTAAGTCAGAGGGCTCGCTGTGCTGCTGTTGGCTGGAGGTTGTTAGTGTTGTCGGCTGCTGGGAGCAGGAGAGATGTATAGTGTGAAACTCCATATGGACGTAAAGCCACACGTAGGTGTGACAGCCAGTGGTACAACTTGCTTTAAAAGCTGGAGAAACTGGAGGTGGAGTAAAATGAATGCTCACATTGTGTTGAGTCTGGACAGCAGTTTGTTTTTGTGAAAGTGTGTGCCCAGTTTTGAATGAGTTTCCATGGTGCACCTTTGTGCATATGAATTAAATGGACGAGACAAGACATGTTTCTGCCGAATTCATGTGTCTGCTGTCTCCATAATAAAATCTTTGACTGTGCCTTAAGAGAGAGGATGGTAAAAAGTAAAAAGTGAGTTTTCTAAGGCCAGCTCATAAGGCTATGTGAACCAAACTAGCAACTTTACAAATTTCACAATTTTAATTTGGACTGGACAAAACAGGATACTGTTTGTTACCATGAGCTCTAGAATATCGCAGTGGACATTTTTCACAATTTTCCTACATTTAATGTGTTGTTCACAAGGAAATTGGTGAAAATGTGAAGGTAAGTCCTGGCTCTGCCCCTTTGTCCAAATCAGTGCAACATTTAATGGATTCCTTCTTGGCACACGTCCCATCCTTACACTAAAAACACTTTTTGCGTAATCCTGCTGTCAAACAAATAAACCAACCAATATACCAACAAATGAACGGGGCAAAAACATAACCTCCTTGACTCAGATAATTGTTCACAATTACCATGTCACGCACTAATGTAAACTATTAACATTTTTAAAATTTCTTTGATTATTGTTATTTCTCAGTTTCGGTTCGGGATGTAATTTATCAGCTCGACAGCTGTGGTGCAGCAGCTCTGCCCACCGATGCTAATCTCAGCCAATGAGATTAGCTCTGCCTTTATCAAGGCTCTGGCTCCTTGAAACGTTTGGATAATTACATTTCCAATTTGCCATATGCACGTCCCCAAGCACAGTGGTTTGTCATAAAAACCCTGATCATGTGCCGAACTGTTATCCTCCCAGTTCAGAGCAGGAGTCTGCGCTCAGTGGAGTTGTCTGTGAACTTGAGTCATAAAAGAGCAGCGTGGTAGTCTACGGTGTGATACTATTAAATTCAAACTAAATTTAAATTCAAATGGCTTTGCTCCGTCCATTTTGTAGATAAAATATGATGATGTCTGATGTGGAAAAATACCTGTCGTATCAGTCACACATAATGGCTTCAGTATGGAAGAACACACTGTCCTCTCCCTAATGGAGATGCTGGGATTTGCCTTCTTTGCCCACACATGCGGGAAATCCTCCCAGCACGCGGGGTTGATGAATGGAAAGTCAAGAGCAAAACACAAAGCTGTCTTCTAAACAGCAGCAAGCTCGCACTTTGCAGGGAGGAAACTGGACTCAGCACACCTGCTGCGACCAGACTCCTTCCTGTTGAGTGTAATCGCTTAACCAGCCGTCATTTTGTGAGGAAGTGTGTTTGTGAATTCTTATTTTACACTCAAATGATACGATAACATACGAGCAATTGCTTTGCACGTAGGGCCATATTTTAATTTGACTGCTTGGAATTGAAGCACATTTAGGAAAGGAATGTTCCTCAAGCAATAAACGCTCTGTAAATGCATTTTAAATCATTTTAATAACTTAATGACTGAGTTAATAAAGGGAGACAGGACACCAGTGCATTATAAACTATTAAAGCAAACCAGTGTTTCCTGACTGCTCAGCCTCAGACGTTCTTCTGGTGGAACACACACACTCTTTACCCACATCAAAGAGACCTGTGTGTGTGTGTGTGTGTGTGTGTGTGTGTGTGTGTGTGTGTGTGTGTGTGTGTGTGTGTGTGTGTGTGTGTGTGTGTGTGTGTGTGTGTGTGTGTGTGTGTGTGTGTGTGTGTGTGTGTGTGTGTGTGTGTGTGTGTGTGTGTGTGTGTGTGTGTGTGTGTGTGTGTGTGTGTGTGTGTCAGAATGCTGGTAGCTTTTGTGTGTGTGTGAATGATTTGAAACTCCACTTTTCCACCTGCTCACTCAGCGTCAAACTGGAAATAGACTCGCCTGCAGTTCACATCTCCCTCCGTCTCTTTCTTTCTCACTCTCGCCTGATCCCTAATCACAGATGTGGATGTGACTCCCGTGGTTGCTCTTACCCCCCCCGTGCCTGGCAGTTCATTTAGTGTCAGCCGCGGCCCTATTGACTGGGAGGCTGCACGATGCCTACAACATATGTCCTCGCGACTGCCGCGCTCCTCTGCAAGTGAATCGGCTCTCAACAGAAACATTGCTGCCATTCTCTGCTCCCTTTCATTCCCTGCTCATAATTCTATTAGCGCATCCTATTCAGGAATGGCCCGATAAGTCCGCGACACAATGAGCGGCGCGATGGAGAGGCTCTTGTGGGGTTTGGACGGCGCTGGCCTGTGTGGTGTTCCACAGAGCCCTGTCTTTGTTCTCGCCAGTGCAGCTTCTAGTGGCGGCTGCTGCTGGTACAGTAAGCTGCGGTCTATCAGCTCTGAGAGCGGCTTGATGAGCTTAGGAAAGGCCCGTGTCTTTTCCGGGGCTTTCATGCGCCGTGTTTGATGCCGCAAATGGCCCGACGTGGCATCTTGTGTTTGTTTTTGTCACTAAAATGCATTTGCAGACACATAATTGAGCAAACCTAGTGACACATGTGCAAATGCAATAGCACACGCACACTCGGCGACACACTTAATCACACTGACTCGTCTCTGCCGCCTCGGGGGAATATGCGTGTTGGTGCTTTTGTGCGTGTTTGTGTGTGTGAGTGGGCCTCTCAAAGGAAGATTAATATGGCCCATGTCTGTCTGCACTGTGTGGTTGTGCCATTAAGCTGTGTCTAACAGAGAGAGATAATCTGGGCTGGACAGTGTCTGGCATCAAGATTTTCTGACCTGGTCATCATTACTGCCCAGCCTTCACTCCTCTCCCCTCCTGAGGTTCCCGTGGTTTATGTGAGCGAGGCCTGGTCACTTTATATGAACAGCGAAGAGACCAAAACAAAGATGCAGTGAAGGTTTGATGGATGAGTCGAATCTTAGAGGGAAAGGAGAAGGCAGATTTCCGGCAGGCTCAGTACAAAGAACTCAGGATACTACTCATGTTACTACAAAACAAACTGCATCATCGCACCCGTCTTGTTGCAGAGTCGCCCCCCCCCCGTCATCCCTCATGAGTCCTGTTTGTGTTTTTACTCCTCCCTGGTCTGCTCCTCCTCCTCTCCATGAATTCCTCTCATTCCTCCTCTCCCGCTCTCACCTCGCTCCCCTCTGCATCTGGTCCATCAGGATGTAAGATGGGCCTTCTCTGTAATACCGTCTAATAAATCCACTGCACGCTACGAGAGCAAAAGGGGCGGATGAAGGGATTGAGGGGAGAAAAGAAGGGAAACTGTGACAAGGCGGTGGGCGGCCATGAATAATGAAAAAAGCGCGCAGGACTCACGCTGTCCCGTCAGGCCCGGCAATCCTCCTGTGCTGTTTTGGTAAGAGGCAGACGGAGGCTGCGAGGGAGAGGGAGATAGAGGCGGAGAAGAATGGGCCCGAGAGGTGAGCGGATGGAAGTGCGCTACGTGCTCTGAGAGCTGAGGGCAGAAGCTGAGGAGAGCGGAGCAGCTGATAATGAGCAGTAATTGTTGTTCAGTCGGGGGGGAAAAAAAGTCCACTTGGTTGGAGGTTGATTTTAATGTTCTCGTGTATTTACATTGGAGAGTTTCTCCCGTTTCTCCTGTTCACCCCTGTGTTTGCCTTTAACACTTTATATTACATTTTACCTGAACACAACACACGTCTATTTTAACTAGTTGTTATATTCATTGTAGATATCTGGCAAAAATTGTTTCAAAAGATCCTCACATCGTCCCCCGAATATATACGGTTTATTTAAATTTTAGAGAAAGAAAATCAACAAAGTCTGATGATTATGAATCAACAAATGTTTGTCCTCTTTGCTGGGGAAGTCAAGCTGTTCATTTGTTTTGGACATTTAATAATTTCAGAATAATTTCTTATTTATTTTGTATCATATTTTCACCCATGCAATTCAAACCAAACTGTGGTAGATAAGGACACTTCGTCCTTTGCTGTAATGTGAAAGACATGAAAATTAAACATGCAGATAGGGATGATGGAGATGCTTCCGTTTTGACTGTTGCCATGGTAATTGATATCAGTATTTGAATACTGCGTTCTTAATGGGCTGTTTTGCTTGGCCTGTGGT
The DNA here is from genome assembly GCF_009819705.1 of Hippoglossus hippoglossus. Classification (NCBI taxonomy): domain Eukaryota; kingdom Metazoa; phylum Chordata; class Actinopteri; order Pleuronectiformes; family Pleuronectidae; genus Hippoglossus; species Hippoglossus hippoglossus. The sequence goes on from NC_047169.1 coordinate 12,959,856, forward strand.
AATGCTGGTTGCAACTTTCTTTTCTGAAACTGCACAACTGCAGTATTTGATCTGAAGCAAGTAAACACCCGCTGCAGGACTCAGTCCACAGAACCATGAAGCTGCTCCGCCGCTGCTGCACAAAGAGCTGTTCATGTTTATTCAAAGTTCAGTGAATATTCAGTACACAGAATCCCGAATCCATGATGTTCAATTCACATATGACCACACGACAGGCTTACAAGTTTCAACAACGCTCGCAAGATGTCATAAAAGTCAAGTGTCCGGAGTATATTTGAGAAGAGGAAGCCCTAAAATCTGAGTGCCAGTTATGCCAAAGGAAACTGGTTAGTCACAAAACTTCAGTGAGTTCAGCAAATTACCTGAAAACCGTAAGTAACAGCGTTGTCCACTCCCCTCCCTACGATTTAAAGTCCCTCGGATTTCATTTGATCGCTCAAAAGTGGACATAACTTGAAATGAAAATGAAGCGGGATGGAGCTGTCGAGGACTTGGCCTCCACTTCCCCGCTTTGTCAGATCCGGGGAGGAAGGTCAGAAGAGAAATGAATATATTAGACCTCAGCCACATTAGTAATAGGGCAACTTTTTTTTAATAAAGGTCTTTCGCTGACTGAGATCCAAATATACACCTCTGACCCATGATATTGGGTACATTGGAATAGGTGGGGTCATCCTGTCACTCAAAGTCAAATTTCATTGAATAAAGTTGTGTACATGTCCCTGATATCAAGATGAGTCGTATAAAAATTGCATTTGCTTCATAAAAAAAGAAAAGAGATGGATTTTAGTTTAAAATATACAAATATAAATGTAGTAAAACAGCATTTAAACGTTAGACATCGTCTTAGATATAACATTTACACACAGTTTGTCTGATTGCAGCCAAACTGCCCGAAATGAACTTTTTTGCATAATACCCAGCTAATGAGGGATTATGATCTTGTGAAGGTTTGAATATTCATTTGCATTTTAATCGCGGGCTGCGTGGACTGAATGAGAAAACATGCAAATGCATGAAGCCTTGTTACCTGACCAACAAGGCACCCAGTGAGGACCTGACACATCTGCACTGTAAATACAGAGCTGCAGAAGCAGGCTTCCCTCCGCACACTTGACTGCCCTGGGGAACGAGAGAGCAAAAGAGAAGGTGAAACAGACAAAAAGCAAGAGAACGAGCGGCCATGGCGGTGCTGTAAAAGAACGGCCCTGGATGTAGTTACACGAAGGCCGGGGCCGTAAGCTTTTGTGGCTGCACACTGGAGAGGAAAGCTCAGTGTAGGTGAGTGAGCTCACAGACGATGGAGAAAATTGCAGTTGAGTGTTGAGCAAGAAAGGGCCAATTACACACGCTGAGAAACTTACGAGACAAATTCCTCCCCTCTTAGGATTACACTTCCAGCGGCAATGGGAATCCTTCTTTAATTATTCATCCCAAAAATGCTCAGCTATGTCATAATACATATATTTGAAAGGAATCATTTAGAAGAACACTTTCATCAGATATCAAGCATCGAAGATCATACACATCTTGTAGTCGGTCATATTTTACATTTTGCATATAAGGATAGAAAATGATTGTTTTTGCAGTTGACCAGACTATGGCCTGCGTGTATTTTTTGATGAATGGGTTATTGCCTTCCACAACTAACCTTTAACCCCAAGGCGTCCACCTGCATCTCATTATAGCCAACAATAGCAATCGTTTTTCTAACCCCACCACAGTTCCATGGAGGAGCTGCTCAATTCCAATTATACTGCAGTGATTGCAATGGCGTCACAAAGGCCTACAAAGGCTGCTCAGTGGCGCACGACCGCAGACACACACACACACACTGGAGAGAAAGAGTGGCTGGCTATTGTTGATGCAAGGAGAATTCCGAGAGGCTACATCAATCTTGTCATCAAAAATCAACATGCTTGTTAGTCTGTGTCTCCGTGTTTGTGTGTGTAAGCTCGGTTGGTCCTGGGTGTGCGTTCGGGGTGTGTGTGTGTGTGTGTGTGTTCAGAAATGAGATTCACCTTTTGGTCTGAGCGAGGTTTTACTGGACTGTGGGTCGATAGATCAATGTTGAGTGGAAGGCACACACTCAGCAGAGCCAGAATAGCTCTGAAAAGGCCACGGCAATCAGTCTCCGCCGAGCCTGTCCCCTAATCATCCAGTCGAGATTCTCATTCTGAATGGAGGCTATTTTTATGAAATGACACTTGAAGTGATTCCAATGAAGTCGAATATGCGGCAATTGCAGATATGGATAATTGAATATGATGATGCATTTGGTGTCTGTCTTAAATGTCTGATTGTTTATTGTGGAGTGTGGGACATGTATGTTACCGCAGCAGGTCGGACTCAAAGTCAGTCGAACAGCAATCAGAGGCAGAGGGCAGCAGATATAATCTCAGTGCTTGACTTGAACCCAAAGAGGCAGAGCCAAAACCACAGATCACGAGCTGCCAAGGCCGACTGGCAAATAAATAACTCTGATCACAAACGGCTAGCAGTCGCCGAGCCAGTGGGGCTTCATGATAATATTGTAGCTATCGTTCTCTCCCCCATTCTGCCTCAGAGCAAATGTTTGTTCGACCAAAGCAAAGCATTACTGACTGCATTTCTTCATCTGCATTTGTTATCATCGCAGCTTTAATTCTAGTGGTTTCATTTATAGATGTTTTGATTGTGTTTTGTTGTCACAATTTGTAAAAAAAAAACAATGAATCACATCGTTAATGAAACACTGATGAAACATTATCCTTAACATCCGCTGTTAGCATTGTTATTATAAGCATGTCAGCACTTAGCTCATACGGCGGTGTGCTTGCATTGCTGCTAGCATTGTTTTGATAAACAGAAGGGCTCACTGCATTTCAAACTACTTTTAAACTAAGGAGTAACTGTTTACTAAATAGAAAATGCTAGCTATTATATAAGCACCTCCACGGCAAAACCATAGATGTATATAGAAAAAAGAATAAACATCTCCATCGCCACCTGGTGGCTCGCTGCAGTATAAGGTCAGTAATGCCAACACCTTCATAGTGGATGGGACATGGAACAAAAAAAACATATAGTACGCGTCAAATAAAGATTGTATGCTCTTTCATGTAGTTCTTATCACATTGAATTGTTTTTCAGGTAAGTTTGGTTTTAATTAGTTATTTAATGCCACAAAATGGGGTTGACACATCATGTTTGACAGCTTAGCCTGACTCGCGATTGCTTGAGTGTGTAAATCAGCAGGACCTTGCTACTGTGGCTCCATCAACCTATCGCCACTGTGCAGACTCTGGCACCAAATCCCCAATATGGCATTGTTTGTATCAGGTTTATTTTGGCTTCATATCTGCATAGTGGTGACATGTGTCGTCCATCTCTACAGTCTATGGGCAAAACCTCCACAATCAAACCAAAGCATGAAGTTGTGTTGCATACATGTAATGCGATTATTTGGTCAATACGTGGCCCTGCGTGCAACACTGTGAGGCAGCTCGTGTGAGCCGACCGACGGTGGCACCGCTTCACCGATGTCGTCCGTTTGAAAGCTGAAGGAATTCTGCAGATTAAGCATCATCTTTTATGTTGTGTGGTAAAATTCATCATCTCCTCTTCCCACTCAGCGGGACGCACACGTGTGTAATCCACCTCTTCTTTAGAAATGGAGATTAGAAAACAGTTTGTCCTCTTATATGGGAATTCAACTACACATGTTTACGCTTCTGTTAGCCTTCGAGATTTAGGTTCAATCTTCTGCAATGTTTTTATCGTGACTTCATGTTTTATTTCCTGGTGTGGTGCGTGGAAATTGGATTTCCCCTCCTCGTGGGAAAACTCGGAAATATTTGAATTGCTAAGCAGAGAGGTTTTCATCTATCCATCTATTTGCATGAATTGCATTTATGTATTTCTTTCATCCTCTCCTTAAACCTTTCTTCCATCGATTCTTGCCGCTTCACACTCGACTCTGTAGGCTCCATCCATCCGGCCATCTATCCTTGCCTCATTCTGTCCATCCTTTCCAGTCCAAGACGGAAGAAATGGCATTAGGCGTTTTGCAGTGCTTAATTGCATTCCCAAACTCAGCTTTTAATCAAAGGCAATTTAATTAACTTGGAGCCCTCCCTGAATTCTTGCTGGCTTTGATGCCTTTGGAACTAAACAAGAAATGATTGGATATTTCCAAGACATATTTCCCAGCACTGGAAGGATGACTCACTGCTTGTTTTCTGGTCTATTCAAATCACAAGAAACATATTGGGGGGGGAAAGGAATTCAAGCCTTGAATGTCTTTTTTTGAGCGGGAGATCCAAATGGAGACAGAGATGAAGAGAGGGAGCGACAGACAGAGTTAGAAGGGCAGTTTTTTTTTCTAATAAAGAAAGACTTATTGGGACAGTGAGGAAGATAGAGGTGCTGAGATGTGGGGTGGTATCAGAACATGTACTGTTGGAAAGAGGCATCCTGTTCTGAGATAAGGAGATCGAACTGGCTGTCAGAGGCGGCAGTATATCTGTCTCAGATTATGTTGAGATGATGGCTTCATCTTTATGGCCTGTTTATCTGCACAGGATATTTACAGGATGACATGACAACAGCTCAGGCAAGAGGAGAGGAAGAGGAGGCCGGATGGAGCGTTGTAGCTGCTGGGATGTAACTGTGCACTCTGCCTCCACGCGTGTGTGTGTGTACTGTATTTACACACTCCTGCCTCTCCGGGATTAATACAAAGGAAATGACAATGCAAATCCTTGCTGACTTAAACTAATTGTCCGCACATTTCACCTTTCGGTCCCTTGTCTCTTGCCATCATCTCAAAACCCTCTCAGTGATAATCTAGAACGTCCCTCTTCCAGCGTCTCCCTCCTCCTTCTCCTGTAACAGCTAACACTCGTCATGGTGTCTTGCCACACGCTCTAATAGCCGTGTTTTGCTCAGTGATTTTCATTTAGGACTTTTCTTTGCTTAAGCACAGGCCTCTTTGAAGTGGCTCCAGATAGAGTAAATAAAATAGTCTGCTGTGTTCCGAAGGCATTGGCTATTTATTCAGGATGGCTGCATTTACATGGTGCTGGCCCTGAGGAAACAGAGGCTGAACTTAAAACAGGATGAAGTAAAAAACATTAAAAAAATCCTTTCTGATGCATAATTCATTATATTGACATTGTTTTTATTCATACACATTGTGATGTATGTGAATCATGGTTGTGTTTATGAATTGGTCTCGGAGGGGAGCAGCGTTTAACATGAATGCACATGTAGTTTTTCATGTAGATTAGAATCAGGCTGTTAAATGGGTTTTGCAGTGTGTGTGTGTGTGTGTGTGTGTGTGTGTGTGTGTGTGTGTGTGTGTGTGTGTGTGTGTGTGTGTGTGTGTGTGTGTGTGTGTGTGTGTGTGTGTGTGTGTGTGTCCATGTGTGTGCATGTGTTTTACTCTACTTTCCAGCTCATACTTTCACTTGCCATTGTGTATCTATGTCTCCTTGTGTGTTGACTATGTATGCAGCTTTGTGGCTTTCTCCTTTTTATTCTGTGTTCATCATGATCTGTCTCTCTCTCTGTGTGTGTGTGTGTGTGTGTGTGTGTGTGTGTGTGTGTGTGTGTGTGTGTGTGTGTGTGTGTGTGTGTGTGTGTGTGTGTGTGTGTGTGCATCAGTGTGTCAGAGAGAGAGAGAGAGAGAGAGAGAGAAAGAGAGAGAGAGGGAGCTTTGCTGGAAGGAAACAGCTGTCTCTCTGTATGTCAGGCCTGGGATCTGAAGAGGTAGGGGACTAAAAGGAGGAGGAGGACGAGCACTGCAGGGCCTGGGGAACAATGACAGCCATCACACTTAGAAACTGCAACTCACACAACCCAAGCCACATGCAGAGGGACGACACACACACACACACACACACACACACACACACACACACACACACACCTGGATCGCAGTGTGAAGGTTACTTTGACAGCCCCTGGGTGTTTGTGGTGAGCTAGTTAAAAATCCTGAGTGAAATTTTTTACCACTTGACTCATTATGCCTGCACACACATACAGTTTGACCTGATGGGCTTTTGAAAGCCGATGCTGTTATTTTTTGATTTGGACTCTGTTTTATGTTTGTCTGTTTTTGTTTTAAAATCTTCAGGCTTTTCTTTGGTTTTCTAATTGTCGGTGCAGAAAGAACAAGCTCTTCAACTAACGCAGTCCAGAGACTGTTTATAAAGATGGACGACATGACAGCCCCCCTCAACTGAAGGCAAAGTGTCTCCCCCATGTTAGTGGATGGGTTATGGACCAAACCAAAAAGACAAAATACACGATGAATAAAAAGTTCTCAAAGATGGTTTCTGCCATTTTAGGTAGCCCGTATCACACTGATGCAGGATTTCTCATTAAATATGTAGCTATAGCGGCCCACCATATTCTAATTTAGTTTTTACTGTCCATGCAGACAGTTAGACCTCATGGTTGCAGTTTTGCTCGTACCCACAAGTGGCATTTCTCTCTCTTACACAAGATCTTGTCTTTCACTCTTTAGTCTTTGTACCTGTTACTCGGAATCCCGTTTGCATGAGAGCAATTTTTGTGTATGTGCAGCCCTGGTACCACCATAGATTGAATTTAAACGATGCTGAAATATGTCCAAGTGCTCATTTTTTCCACCAAGTTTGTTTTAAATAGATATTTGATATAAAAATGGATTGAAATGATATGATTGGCAGCTGAGACTGACTCACGATTGGTCGAGTTCATCGGCGGGACCTTGCTATGGCTCCATCCCTTGATCGCTACTACGCAGACTCTGGGTCTAAATATTTTGGCTTCATTTATGGATAGTGGGAGGAAGTGGGGACGCATCATCCATATTTATATACAGTCTATAACTGAGCCTTCGAATTGCTAAAGAAAACAATTTATATTTACATTTATATGACAGGTTTTCATGTTGTCTTTTAATTTGTTTGTGGTCGGGGAGAAACCTCCTTAATAGGCTAATTCTCCCCTGTAATAAAAAAAATATTCTCCTGTATATCCTTTCACACACAGACACACACACACACAAACACACACACACACACACACTCAAAATGTCATCTCCGCGTACACCTGCTTATACAGTTACAAAATACCCTCTCACGCTTTGCCATTTGCGTGCCAGATCCTCATCGCGGGCATGAGATGACAGCGGAGCGTTACGGCAGCGAACGACCAGTAAACGCTAACACGCATTGTCAGATGCAAACGTGCAGGTACGCTCGCTCTCATATGCTTGTGAACGGCTTTTTTTCCCTTGATTTATTAAATGTCATTGCTCAAAAGGTCAACCTTCACACACGTTATGCTTGAGATAAAACAATGCACCGCCTCCGCTCATCCCCAGTCTCCCTGTGGTGGTGATGGGGATGTTTTTCTTTCCTATTTGACCCCTAGGTGGGAATCGCTATCTTACGCTCTCATGCATTTAAGGCTCACCTGCTTCTCCGCAGCTCAGCAGCCCCCTCTTGAGGTTTGCGGTAAATGTATTTATATAGCACTTTTCTAGTCTTGATGGCCACTCAAAGCGTTTTACAGTACAGTTGTTAGTTTTTTTATACACACACATTCATACCTGTATGAAGCACTTTTTTCTATGAGGGGCAATTTGCGGTTCAGTATCTTGCCCAAGGACACTTCGGCGTGCGGATGGGGAAGACCGGGATCGAACCGCCGACCTTCTAGTTGGAGGACGTTTAAAAATCTCTTTCAAGCTGTTCTCTGTGCGTGTGTGTACGCGTGCATGTACAGTACAATTTGATACTATGGGTTTGTGTATCTGTGTGTGTGTGTGTGTGAGCGTACACGCGCTTTGCCGTGCCCATGGGTTTGACAGATGATGTGTGACAAGTGTGTGGAGTCAGCCCTTTGGTGGGAACCCGCTGGGGCTGGAAGATGCCCTTGTCCTTTTATATTTTACAGCATATCTTTTTTACTCCTCCGCTCTGCTTCCCCCCCCCGCCCGCTCCGTGGCCTACGACCATAGTTATAGGCTCGCGGTGATCGATTGGCAGTTTGACTTTGAAACTACATAAAACATCCTCTCCCTCGCTACGCCCAGATGCTCCGTGGCACGGTGACACCCGGGTTATTAACTATCACGTCGGATAAGCTAGTCCCTCTTATTATAAAGTCAAAGGCAACAACATTTTGACGATGTTTCGTTTCCATAATTCAAAAGAAACAGAACTGTGGAGCGGGGTACAAGAGCCGCGAGCGGGCGCCATTCAAGCGTGAGCAGGTTGGACAGTGAAAAACATGCGAAGCGAGAGTAAATCAAACCCACACTGTACTCCGGATTCATTTGTGTGGAAGGAATTCACAGTTAAATGCTTTGTGCATAATGTGGTGCCGTCTTCATAATGAATGACTTGTAGTCACTGAGATGCAACATTGCTGTCTTACAAAAGGGAAACAAGGATTTGTGGTGTGAGCTCCCAGAAATGCTGGAAGGATTTTCTATATCTTAGGCAGGATGAGGCAGGAGGACAGATTTTAGATACGGAGATGCAAAGTGAAGAGACATCTTGCTCATGTTTACAATTTTGTTAAATATACATGTGCCACAGCTAACAAATTGACACTAAGCCATATACATTCTTTTGTTAGTAGCTGTAATTATGGAGAGAAGAGAGAGGTAAAGGTGTACATGCAGTTCACTCATTAATAGGAGTGCTTCTCATTCTGTTAATACAATATTCTTTTCTGTGACTTGGCAGAGAGCCTATTAAAATCTGTGAAAACAAAAGTTTGGGCTTGTAGACTAAATTATAAAAAATGAAGTCACAAAACTGGGGCAAGGAGTTTGCAGGCATTTACCAGGCAGTGGAACTCTAATAAAATATGCTAACAAACTGCATTATGGGGGAAGTAGGACCCAGCATGTTTGAAGGTTTAAAAGCAACTTAAAGTCGTAATATTTTGGTCTCTGCGGCTTCAATTTGGAGCTCTCTTCTTAAAATCTCACCCATGCATGTCTCTCAACTATGTGAAAAAAAAGCAGCTCTCCTTTCACTGTGAAATGTCAGAATTTACCCAGAAATCCCGCAAGTGTATCAGCGAACTGCACGCTGCAAACATTTACATGTTTCACTATCCTGGTCGGTCTGTGATGATTTTTATGCCGAAGGGACGAGAGATGTAAACTTGCTGCTGCGTGGGAGTGTGTGTTTCCGTTGCAGCCGATCAATGAATGCAAGAAAGTGACCAGAATTTTTTTTGAACAAACATAAATCTGAAAAGTGTTTTTCTTATTTTTGCAGCTCGAGGCAAAAAAAAACGATTTTCCGATCTGATGTCAATACCAGGGCAAAAGGAAATGCCTCTTATATTATTTCCCCTCCTGTCTCCCTCCCTCTCTCCTGCTGCTGATGCAGAGGTCAGCTGTGTGCTGTTTGCTCAGGTAGATTTTCCAGATGCACCGCTCTAATTCACCTTTATATTCTCACACTGCTGTGTGTTTGCTGCTCTAGACCTCTGCTGCCCCGGTGGCTGCTGGGGCCCCTTTGGAGCAGGGAGCAGAGCCAAGAAACTGTCTGGCCACCCAGTGTAAACTATCTGTTTACAGCGGGGGCCAGGGTCACTGTGGGCGCGCTCGGCCCAGCACATCTCACCTGCAGCCGATGATAAAGGATCTGATGTCGGTGCAGACAGACGGACCGCGGTGGCGCCACCGAAGCTCCTTCAAAAATATACAGTTTCTCCCCGTGCTCACAGAACAACTTTTGTCAGTTCTACTGTGCCTCGCGGATGAGCGGAGGCAACGTGTGCTCCTCCTGGCAGCTCGCCAAGCGGGATCTCTATTCAGCATAAATCCGCTGTGGATTTGTAAATATTTTAAAAGTTAAGCTCGACCAGGCAGTCCAAAGCGAAAGGAGGGAGTTAGCTCTTGAGCAACCAACGTCTCTGCCCTCCTCTCTGTTTCCTCTGAGCTTAGTGCACGCTGTCTACTCAAACATTCAGAGGCCGCGTGGTTGTGCATTTATGTATGTTTCCTCTGCCTCTCGCCGAAACAACGGGCCTCCAATGGTTTCCTTCATCAGAACCTGCTCAGATTTGCCTGGACACAGGTGCTGCTGTTGGAGGCCTCGGACACACTGTTACGTAACGTCTGTGACAGCTGCATGTTTGTTAGTTCAAAGAACAGCTAATAGACATTGACCGTAGTTTGCCCCTGGTTATTCTCCCTGTTTAACAGCAGCACCTTTGTCACATTGATCTCCCTTCCTCTCCTCCCTCACTTCCCTTTCTTCTACTTGTCCTCTGTCCCGGACAGGACGTGGGAGGGGGGGTGTCATGCCATGCTCTAAATATCTTTATTGACATTTCAATTGGATGTGGATCATTGTAATTATCCAGGCTTCCTGCTTCCTGGCTGGCATTCATTGAGAGGAGAGCATCGGTGCAGCCACGTCTCGAGCAGGCCCACACGCACAGGCACTTCTCTCTCAAACCACTAATATCATCATTGACTGTTCCTTAAAGACACAAAACATGAACACCGAACACATTTCACTGAGACGTGTTTTTGGGATCATATCGGAGCTTTGGGATCGAAACGCGGACAAAGCAGCGTATTGTGCTGTTTTCCCCATATGGAGACAGCAATGTAGCAGGACTATGTAAAGTATGCTTGTGGAGTTCTATAAGGCTGAATGACCGTGAATCACTGCACCAGTGTTTGGTCGTACTTATCCTTCAAGGAACCTCCATGACTACGCTCCTGTATGGTCAGTGTGGTCATGAAATACTGAAATACTGTTAGACTCCAATATCAGACAATTTGTCTCAGTTTTATCCTCCTGAGAAAAGCTTTTCTTTATTTTAATATAAAATATTATCTCAGAAAGTGCTGGAATCCAGATGTCAAAGGATGGGTTTCATAAGAACATCCTAAATCTTGATGTAATAATAGAACTTACAGTTTTTGCTTGATGGCGTTCATCTTTTACATCATCCAGCAGGTTTTAACACAATTATTTATAGATTTATGCATATAGTGAAGCACTATAATCTTAAGGTATAATTTGACATTTTGTGAAACACACTTATTCACTATCTTGCTGGGAGTTAAATGAGAAGATTAATACCACTCTCAGTCTTAGTCTCAGTCTAATCATGAAGCTATAGCTGGCAGGCAACTAGTATAGCTTAGCATAAAGACTGGAGACAGATGGAAACTGTTAGCATTGCTCTGCCCGAAGGTAACAAAATCTGAAATCTGTTAACAAGCACCTCTTAAGCTCAGTGATTAAGACACCATCACTTAACACGACTTCTCCATTGGTCGTCTGTTCACACCGTTAGGAGGTAGAGAGGGTCGTCCACGAACCAAAAATTCGCTGGTTTGATCCCCAGCACCTCTAGTCTGTATCTGAAGTGTACGGCAGAAAAAAGCTCTGCCTAAATAAGTTGTTTTAGTGAATTTTCCGTGAACTTCACTTAAATCCTTTCACCTCACACTCACCTTACTTCTAAAAGTTGAACCCAAACTTTTACGGCTTTACTGATACATCAGTGATTCATCCATCCGAGACTAATTCTTCCGACATTTGGCGGGAAATAAATTCAGGCCCTGACTTTGCGCAAATGTCCCCATCAATAAAACAGTTGTAGTCACTTCATATTCCGCACTCAATGATATTGTCCCGTTGGTGTAAATAGACACCGCTCTCCGCTTTCAAAGTCAGCGTCATTTTTCCTTGAAGTGGAGCGAGACCTGCGTCCCTGAAGCAAGGCTACATCCAGGAGAGGAGACGCGATACAATCAACAGACAGCGCTCGGCCTTTACTGGCAGAGAGCCCGTCACGGCCGCTCAGGAGTGAGGGATGAGCCGGGGCCAGGGGGAGAGAGCGGGGAAAAGGGAAACATAAAAGGAGGACTAGGTTACCCTCACGTACAGTTTGTGTTAAATTTTGATGTTGATCATAGTTGTCGGCAGAGAAAATTGGAGCTAAGAACCTTTCTAATGAGCTGATGGCGTATCTGGGATTTTTCTAAATCAGGGTCCCCAATTTACACAGTGGGTCCAATTACATGTCCAACGTCCATGCACACTCCCCTGATTCATTAAGGGGAACATTTAAGTCATTCCTTGTTTACTGTGAGCTCTATAGATTTGAGGAAAGCAACATATATTTTAATTCAGTTTTCAAGCACATTCTGTATTTCATACATTAGAATTGTTAGTAAGTGACTATTTTATACAAAAAACACACTACTGACAGGACAGGGGCACTTCAGGGGCCAATCAGACTTCAGCATGGGCCCAGTGCCCCCCTGGCCCCGCCCCTGGGCCCACCCCTGTTATTCAAAACTATTTGAATCCAACATTTATCACCCTTATCATACTTTTCTGCTTACTTTAGTCCAACGGGTCTCCCCATTTGTACAGTAAGCGGCTGTCTGTCACGCGGCGAGATTCAGCGAAAGACACAATGCGAGTGATAAAGAGAGGAGGAAATTGAGGAGTTTTCAGCGGATGAGTGTGTTTCTGGGCTCCGTGTTGGGTTAGTTAATGACGGTGCAAATGTCAGCCACACAGCTGTGGAGGCGCAATCAGCCAGCCAGCTGAGGAAGGGATCGGAGGATGGAAAGGAGCGAGAGAGAGAGAGAGAGAAAGAGAAAAGGAGTGAGGCAGACAGATATAAAGTATTAAGGCCGTGGATGCACAGAAGAAAAGCAGAGAAAACAGTTCTGCATGAGGGAAGAGGGAGAAGCAGAGGAGGTGAGATAGAGGACTTTGAGTGAAATAAACAGCGAGAGGCATCCGGAGGGAATAGAGAGAGAGAGAGAGAGGAGGAGAGACGGAGAAGTTGCCAAGATAGTTTCCATTCTTCTCATCCTCCCTCGCTGTAACAGAAATGGCAGAGGCTGCGGTCCAAATCATTACACACTGCCTTCCTGGAAAGTATTTACTGTTGTCAATAAAAAAAAAAAAGCAAAGAAGCCAGTGTGGATAAAAGGAAGAATGACTACAAATATGCAGCTCCTCTGTAGAAAGATTGCGAGCTGATGATGGACCGCGCTGCTCCCCTTGTCCCCCTTCAAAGACATTTACATATTTGAAATACCCAGCACCTATTCAGGGAGTCTTTTCACCTCCACTTCTTTTGACTTCGCCTTTCTCTTTTTTTTTTTACCCCAGCCGCCCTGTCTGCACTGCACCGTCCTGGCCCGTGTTCCACCAGCTCTGGAATTTAAGCCTTTAAGAGCCTCTTTTCCCTCCAGTAAGAGCTTTAAGGCAGAATGTGTGAGAAAAGCAGTTTTTTGGGGGGGGGGGGGTGGGATCAGAGCCGGACAGAAATAGGTACAGATCGAGAACAGGAGTGGACGCTTCAGGAGGAAGTCTTTGACCTTGACTCGTCCCCTCTCTGTCTTTGTTGTCCCACAAAACAACTCAGTCGAGGGCTTTTTTCCCTGCGAGGCAAGGACACTTCACTTTATCGTGCCTTGGTTATTGCTCACAAATGCTGTTGGCAGTATCAGGTGTAGAGCCGGGCTGCTGTTTGAGTGACACTCAAAAGTGAAGATGTCACATTGTGCCAATGTCAATGTGTATTTTGTGAGCTGTTTATATTCTAGTTTACTACTTCGGGCTTGTTTTATGGTGTTTATTGTGTTTTTTACACTCGTGGGAGTTTGAACTGTCTCTGTCATGTGCCTTGTCTGCTCTGTTATCCGTTTCTAATTTCTACATAAGTGGACAATACAGATTTTCTATTCTATATACAGGAATAACTAGAATTCCTTCACCAAGGACCAACAGTCCCTTAAATTTAATCAAATGTCATCAAATGGATGATTTGTTTTCGTCAAGATCAACGATGTAATCCCTGGGAAAATGGAAACGGTTGAAAAACACTGTATCTCGCAACATTTCTTACATCGGCTCTCTTATCCTGACATGCACCAAAATGTAATGGGTTCTCTACTGACACATGCCGCAATCGTTCTGTCAAGTTTGGTGGTAATCCGTCCAGTGGTTTCAGTGTAATCCTGCTTACAAACAAACAAACATACAGACGGACAGGGGGTGAGAACATAACCTCTTTGGCGGAGGTAATGAATTCTTGTTAGTGTGAGATCTGCTGCTCTATGCGTTGCTGGAAATTAAGACCCACATACCTCAAATTAAATCAGTTTATTATAAAATTATTGGTCAATTAATGGTTGATTCAAAGAAAATAAAGCCACCATTGATATTGATGTCATATTTAAAGCAAAACTGACAAAAACATCTCTTAAACTGTGATTTATTCCCTCTGGTTTTACTTTATTTCTTGAATATATTTGGCTTTTGGACTGCTAGTCTGAAAAATACATGTAATTTGAAGACATGTCTTTGGGTTTTCTACTGTTTTCGGATGTTCTAAAGCTTTATCAATCAATTGAGGATATAATTGGAACATCAATCTATAAGGAGGATAAAGGGTGGTAGCTGCTCTATGTTCTCATGTCGCGCTGTGAGGTTAACACTGTTCCTTTAGCATATTGCTGACTGTCGGCTTTGCGCTGCAGTTATATCAAACCTCTAAGCCTTTTTTTCCTTTTGTTGCTCACGCAGGCAGACCCGGGAGCAGGAGACGCCGCCAGACTTCTTCTACTTCTCTGACTTTGAGAGGCACAACGCTGAGGTCGCTGCCTTCCATCTGGACAAGTAGGTGAAAATAAGCCTGTTCAGTGGATATGTGTGTGTGAGTGTGTGTGTGTGTGTGTAGTACAATTTTAAGGAACTAATGATGATAGTTTGGCACACGAAGCTAAATGAAGGTTAACTAAACGAAAACAGCAATTTCAGTTAAATAGTTAAATAAAGTAGAATCATTTTACATTATTGAACTAATCATTAATGTAATAAATTAAATAATCAAATTACAAATAATAAATAATGAGATGTAATAATCAAATAATTCTTCTTCCCTCCGTCCTGGAGGGCCGGCATCCTGCAGGTTTCTGTTCCTCCCTGATTGCAAACGTGCTTCTTTCTGTGTCAGCTCATTAACCTCCCAGGAGGAGCACAGGCCCTGGAGAGCTCAGCAGAGCTGCAGGGCCAGAGCTCGGTACCTGTGTGCGACAGTAAAGCTTTATGATATGTGTCCCCTCCTGTGTAGTAACACTGATACAGTATGTGTGTGCACGCCCAACTGAGAGCAGACCCATTTCTCCTCTTTGCCGTCAGAGCGCTTGAGATTTTCCGCGCCCTTACTTGTAGATGCTCGTCTCCTCTCCGCCGCGGCCATCCCTCAGAAGCTCGTCTCTCTTTCAAACGCAGCGAGCGCTGTGAGCCGGGCCCGTACAGTAGAGGCTGCGAGCTCCGAGAGACCATGAGTCATAGAGAATAAATGCCTCCCTCCCGCAGCTAGCATCTGACTGAACAATGACTGCAGCCTCCTTGCTTTGCTAACCGCCACACTCTCTGACTTCACTGCCTTTGCAAGGCTAACCCTTTATGGCCGGGCCTGCCCGCCTGCCGGAGAGACTTTAATGGAAAGAGAAAAAGCTCATGAGGCTCCCTGATCGACGACAGAAAGCAATGAGTCTCAGCAGCGGCGTCGCTGTTAAAGTCAAGGTGACGCCACCGTGGCTCCGTGTAATTGTGAGCAGAGGGATTGTGTTGTAGTGAATGCTGGTGACACAAGATGATACTGAGGTCACACACGCACACACGCACACACACACACACACACACACACACACACACACACACACACAAAGGGCCAACAGAGGATAGGGATGTTGAATCTGCTTTCGCTTCAGGCAAAATGACACAGTTCACCAGCAATTGCATTAGCAGCAGCTTTCTATACACCAGTCTGCTACACATCTGGTCCTCCTCTGTACACACACACACACACACACACATGCAAACGCGCTCACACACTCCAGGCATATGTGTGGGTTAAGGCGAAGAGGAGGAAACCAAAGGCATGAAAGGCCCTGTGCCCATTCTAAATATAAGCCAGGCAGGGTTTGCCAAAAGCAGCGCTTTATTTTTTTTCCCCTTATTTTGTCTGTTCTAAATTAGAGCCTGGCTACAGAGCTGCTGGTGCAGAGGCTGAGGCTACACTGCCTCCCAGGGGGCCCACAGACACACACAGGCTCTTTTCAAAGCAGCACCACTCGCACAGACGTGTGCACAAATACCCACAGAGACACACTGTCTTTTATTGTATAGGCTGCACAGCTTTAGGCTTCATTAATTAAATGATTAGATTGAAATGGGAAGTGCACTTGGCTGCATTAGGTAGCCAGCAAATGTGCAGACAATACAAGGCACAATATCACCTTAAAATAGTAAATCATATCGCTCCAAATCCATGACACCCACTGGGGTCTTATGCACTTTACAGCAGGGTTGGATGCTCAGTCTTAGCCGGCCTCTCTGTCCCACTCTGAATGTAACACAAGTTTCTAACGGCCAGTGTGGGAATAAGGTTTATGAAAGAATCTGAGGGGAGCCGTCTTCCTTTTTACAGCAGCAGGCCCAGCAGGCCCGACGCTGCTCTACAGCGCTCCATCCTGCGTCCTTCTATCTGTTTGACAGCGAGGAAGAAAGACACATGACTCTGTGCGTCTGTCTCACTTCACCCGTCGCCACCATACTCGATGGCATCATTTGTACCACGGGCTCTCGATTAATGGCCGACCCCCTTTTCGCTATTTCTCCCTTTCTCCACCTTGTTTTCCCCACGTCTTGCTCGCTCAGTTCTCACTCCCCTGCCTCCATCTTTAATCTCAGCCTCTCCTCCTGTGTCTCTCTGCCCTCGGGCCGTGGCCATTAGGTGTTGTCAGGGGCATCAATTTTTAAAGAGGCCGAGCTGAAGTTGTAGCTGCATGGGATTGACGACAGGGGGCTACACATGCATAAAATAGGCATGTGGCACGCACACGGGATGACAGCCACGCTATCTTTCATTAAACAAGCCGACTTTTCTTCACCTCTTTTCCCTCCCTCCATCTCCATGCCCATAAATATTCAAATAATGCAAACACAATATCACAATATGCTCCAGAAGTAGAACATAGATGTAAATTCCCAACATGGGCAAACTTTATACCATGAAGGACCATAAAGCAGGAACCTATGTGTGGAAGTTAAAATATGTGTCTGGTGTAAAATCACAGCCAAATACAAACCACCGGGAGCCTATACCACCATGTCATGGAGTTGACATTACTTGTGTCACAGTGCCCCCTGTTGTCAGTGACAGGGACTTTCCATCTCTGGGGAAATTTTGTTTTTTCCCACATTAACAAATGGATTGTCCTTGTAGTTGTTGTTCAGTACTTTAAAAAACTATTTTTAATTTAAAGAAAATACATCAAGCAAAGCAAGTTTCATGGTTAGAGCCGATAATTAAAAAACACAGATGCATCATTATCCTGATATTTTGACATCTACTGTGATTATGTTACTAATGTGTAGA
This sequence comes from Hippoglossus hippoglossus, assembly GCF_009819705.1. NCBI lineage: Eukaryota > Metazoa > Chordata > Actinopteri > Pleuronectiformes > Pleuronectidae > Hippoglossus > Hippoglossus hippoglossus. The sequence continues at coordinate 12,977,292 of NC_047169.1, forward strand.
TGTGTCATTTTGAGGCAAACCTCACTGGCTTCTGGAAATGTTGGCAACATTTCATCATTAAAAGAATGTCTAGTCAGCTATTGGAAAAATCCTGTTTGATTTGTACTCATGGGAGTTACTTTGATACTGATCAAAAATTTAAAACAAAAGGTTTTTACTGCAAATTCTGGAAGTTTAAGCTCTTTTTTTTAATTTGTATACATGAATTCCATTTTGTTTGGTGTAGTTTTATTTATTTAGCTCCAAATCACAGCATACATCATCTCAAAGCACCTTACAATATTACAAAGAGAAACCCAGCGCCCACAATGATATAAACTCCTTTTAAACCGCAGACAGATCCAGACTGAGAGTAGGAGGCAGTCTGCCCTGTTAGACAGAGGAGAGACCAGAGTGTCAGCACAGGTTGTTATAGTGGTGTGATATACTGTATATATGGATGAGGAGAACAGAGAAGTTCTCTGTGTGTCGTGGGAGTTCCTCGAGCCGCCGTGGTCTATATTTGTTTGTGATAACAGAGATATTGATCGCCTGTGAAGGTGTAGGTCACACTGAACAAAAAGATGTGTTAATCATTTCTGATTAGTTCATATTTAGCTGAGACTCCACAGAGGGGGTTAGTGCTTCTCCTGCACTCCCCTGGAAGTTTGAAAAAACCTCTGCTCTGCACCGAAGGCAGAAGGTAACCCCTCAGTGTTTGTCTCCGTCCTGCAGGATCCTGGACTTCCGCCGCGTGCCCCCTGTGGCCGGCAGGCTGGTGAACATGACGAAGGAGATCAGAGACGTCACGCGAGACAAGAAACTCTGGAGGACCTTCTTCATCTCACCAGGTAATGATGGCTTTCAGAGACAAACCCAGAAGAAAATAAACTTGAACCCGATTTTTCATACACCCACCAATTCAAATCAGTTCTACACCTTTTAATTTTGTGCAACACAAACAGTGGGGAACACTCAGTGCTAGGGGCATTTGCAAAACAGTATAAATATAACAAATATATGTTTAATTTGCTTTCATAGTTAAATTACAGCTCAATATTTATTTTATTTGCAGTCAGCGCTGGTTTTCCAATTGGTTAAATACTATAATATGCTGCCTGTGCTTGTTAGATAGTTAGAGAGCACAATAGTCTTTGACTGTGTTTATATTCTTACTTATGGTTATGCCTGTGTAGTATGTTTGAAGTACCTTTTCAAAGTTTTTCATTTTGTATTTGAGGAGGAAAACATTTTGAAACCAAGCACCTGGACGACAGAGTTTTGTTGAAGCACGCATCAGCTCTATGTTCCTGTACTCTATAGGCATTTTCAAGAAACAGATGGAGCCACACTCCACACTATGATGATCTTAAGCAATAATAAAATGATCTCAGCTCAGTCCCCCGTTTCTTGCAGACACTACAGTCCAGCAAGAATAATGGTTTCCTGCTCATTATGTCGAGCAGAGCTTCTTCAGGGCCCTGAGTTCCCGGGATATCCATTTGCATGGGATTAGTATTATCAGGGGTCTTTAGCTTGCACCAGAGTGCTACAGTTAATTAGGGATGCAACTTTTTACCTTGCATATCATACAGAGGGGGAATTCTCAGAGGATTCAAATTACAGACAATTTCAGCAATTAATACAAGTCCCTGAATGTCCCCAGGTGGTTTGAATCGTGTTCAAAGAGGGTGTTCGGTATAAATTCCTTCGAGGACAGAAAGAGAGTAGTCCCATTTTGATTGTTTAACTCTCAGTAGAATAATAGATTTGATTCAAAGGATGTCAGTCTGTAGTGGGTCAACGAAGCAGCGACAAACAACGTGTGTTTCCTCTTCGATTCTCAGCCAACAACGTGTGTTTCTACGGAGAGTGTTCGTACTACTGCTCCACCGAGCACGCTCTGTGCGGGAAACCGGACCAGATCGAGGGATCCCTGGCGGCCTTCCTCCCGGACCTGGCCCTCGCCAAACGCAAGACCTGGAGGAACCCGTGGAGACGCTCCTACCACAAACGCAAGAAGGCAGAGTAAGAGATCCGTCCTGCGCTTTTAGACAGAGCTGCGTTTACTGACACTCAATAGAAGCAGGCGCAGTGGAGGCCTGTGGCACCGGAGGGTATTTATTACACTCACTGACGATTACCGGCGGCAATAACTCAAGATTGATTGATTGAAGAGAGCAGAGCAAGAGATCTGTGTGTCAATATCCAGGGGCTGAAAGGGCTAAAAAATAAAAAAAGAACAAATAAAGAGATAAAGGAATTAATAATAAATAAAGAAAATAAATACATAACTAAATAATTGTATAAATACCTAAATAAATAAAAACACAAATATATAGATTTATCATCACAGAGCTGTATTTATTTTGTGTGTATTCAATTATTTATTTCAGCCTTTATTTATTCAAGTATTTATTATTTATTTGGTTATTTATATTTTATTGAGTCGTTTATTCGTTTTTTTATTTATTTAAATTTTGGCAATTTTTTTCCCTGCATATTAAAAAGCTGACTGACATCAAAATACAGTAACACAGACTGTGCACATCTGTTCATGCAAGAAAGCACTTGGAATTCTAGTAAATGTAAAATGTTGACACTCAGTGTTTGTTTGTTTGTTTCTTCAGGTGGGAGGTGGACCCAGATTACTGCGAGGAGGTCAAACAGACGCCACCGTACGACAGCGGGACGAGGCTGCTGGACATCATGGACATGACCATCTTTGACTTCCTCATGGGTGAGTCAGCACGTCTCACGTGGTTTAACTACAGATCCAAACTGTGAATTTCCTCTAGTGCTGAATAATTTATATATATGCAGTATATGTATATACAGTATATGCAGTATGTAACATATAAGTAGCCACATTACACACACATTAACACACTTTGTTGTTTTACCTATATTCTAATACAGGAAACATGGACCGCCACCATTATGAGACATTTGAAAAGTTTGGAAATGAGACTTTCATCATCCATCTGGACAACGGCCGAGGGTACGTCCCACACTGTCATGTGATTTGTCTTTAAGAGCGCTGCAGCTTTCCTGCTTCTACTGCAGGACACGAAGATGATGTCCAATATCTAATCAAGCAAAGGATTTCCTGAATAAATGCATGTGATCTCTGTGTGCACTGATGCTAACTTTATAACAAAAGAAACTCACTAACCTTAATGTGTTGGGTGAGTTATGGATGCATCACTTTAATCGATTAAATATCTAACTGATATTGTACTTCAGATGCATATACAGTACATATATCTACAATATGTCAGGGGGTAAAACTGAGCATTTTGAAATGAAGGTTCTATTATTCCTTTGCATAGACAGAAAAAAATCATTAGTGTGATCTTATACGTTACATAAAATTTATCTGTTTGTCATTCCAGCTTTGGGAAGCACTCCCACGATGAGATTTCCATCCTGGTGCCGTTGACCCAGTGCTGCAGGTGAGGCCCTCTGAGGGAGTATGGCAGCGTACAGGAGACATAAAGAAAGCTCCATGTGAAGCTTTTTACCCCCCCCCCCCCCCAGAGTAAAATAAAAGCAGGATTCGCATTTGTGATATGTTGTATGCACATGATCAGTTTTGCAGAGCCTATAAAGCCGCTCTCTTTCTGCAGGGTCAGGAAGTCGACCCACTTGCGTCTGCAGCTGCTGGCTAAGGAAGAATACAAGCTGTCCACGCTCATGGCAGAATCCCTGGTGAGGGACCGGCTCAGTCCCATCCTCATCCTGCCGCATCTGGAGGCCATGGACCGACGAATACGCCAGGTCAGTGCGTCATACTCATTCTGTAATGTGCCTGTACAATGTTTTTTTTATTTTTATTTTGATCAATAAATTAGAGCTGAAATAACGAGTCTACTGATTAATTGATTTACTTTTTTTTTAAGAACTACAAAAAAAGAGTCTCTAAAGAAGACCTCTGGGAAATTGTTTTGACATGTTTCACATATTTCTTATATTTTAAGACCAAACAATCAATCAGTTAATCAGGAAATCAAGAAAAGGGGTTGGCAGACGAACTAGATTGGCGCTCAGAAGAGCTCATACCTCCACCAAGGCCCAACAGTTCATGAATCATCCCCTGGGAAATCAGGGAAAATGTCAAAAAAAGTTAAAGAAAGTGATTAAAAATCTAGATCTGCACCAAAATGTTATGACTTCTTCCTTTAACAATACCGTATCATTCCCCCAAGTTTTGTGGAAATCCCTCCTTTCCTTTTCCTGTAATCTTGCTGACAAACAACAGACGGGTGAAAATTCCAGACGTAATGATTGTTAGTTGAACTTTAAAGGAATTGTTCAACATACTAGGGAATATGCTTAGCCTTTTTTTAACTTAGCTTAGCACAAACACTGCCAACAGGGGGAAACAGCTAGCCAGAAGTGACAGAATTCACCCACCCAAACCTCGAAAAAACAACAAACTGACTCTTTTACAACAAACTTAACAAACATGACATAATGTGTTAATTAATGAGGTTTAAAGGTGCCGGTACGTGACTCTTTTCCCACTGTGGCTGTCCACAGCGGAAATAGAGTGCAGCCTGATGTTAAAGGGAAGCTGTTCTGCTAAGACCGAATGTAAAAAAAGAAAATGGAAATCTCGTCCAGTGAAGGCAATATTGCAAAAATGTTTTTTTTTGTTGTTTGCACCTTGTTTATACGTTATTTATTTCTTTGTATTGATGTATCATGATTATCCTTTGGGTGTTCATAGACTATTTAAATAGACTCATAGACTATTCCGCTGTGGCTGTCCACAGCAGAAAAAGAGTCACATACCGGCACCTTTAAACCTCATTAATTAGAGCTAGTTCAGCTCTGTAGCTGAACTAGCTCTATGCACTCTGAACTTAACGGCTGCTTACTGTGCAGGCAAGAGCGTGGCATAAATCGTCTCATTGAATTTCGCCACTCAGTGTGTCTTTTAAAGAGGCCGTTAAGTGCCAGGAGCCTGTTTGACCTCTGATGGGGACAAAACAATAAAAAAAGACTTGTCTCGTGTCACCAGGTGCTGAATGTGCTGTCAGAGTGCATCGAGAAGGAGGGCTACAGCTACGTGATGGAGGACGACCTCCAGGGGGACAGGGGGAAAGACCACGTTCACGCCGGCCCGCGGCGGAGGTAGCTGTCCGGGGGGTGGGGGGCCCTGGATGGAACTGAACACTTGGAGATAGGAGGCTGGACGGAGCAGATCCAGCCTTTGTTTTTAAACTGAACTGGCTTCCTGTTACACAGATGAGCTCCATCTGTGCTGAATTCCTCAGAGGGCTCGGTTTGTGCTGAACTGACAGAGGAAGCCCACCTGCCTGAGATTTAAAAAAAAAAACACGCGGCGTGGAAGTAGAGGCCTGCTGGAAAGGACTGGACTTTGACGAACCAAGCTCGAGACGCAGGCGAGGAACGCAGCGGAGAATCTGGGCTCCGCGCGGAACAGAAACCATTCCACATCACCCAGACTCCTTAAAGTGTCCAACCCTGACTGTAGTGTAGGAGAGCATCACCGCACCACGGCAGACCCCAGCACCCACTGGCCCACCGCAGCATTACCAAACCAGTCTCGCAAGAGACGCCTTCTCTCTGTCTTGTCCGGGACCCTTTGTTTGAATTCAGTGAATTCTGAGGGACTTGTGGAGAACCTCCTGACCCTCCCCCCTCAACACAAGCTGAGTCACGTGTTTCTAAGTATCGTTGGTATTTCGAGTGTTTCAGTTCACGGAGGAGGAGGAGGTCAACTTCCTGTTGTCTTAATTATCGAAATGACGTTTTGATTTTTCGCTGCAGAATGTTTTATTGCGTTGCGTTTTTTTTTTTTTTTTTATATATTCTATTTCTGCTGAGCTGTTTCAGCTCCTACCATTGGTATTGGAGAAGGAAATATTTGATTGGAGTGCAGGTTTACTCCTGGATTTGATTAATTTTGCCCATAAATGTCCTTGAGAGAGTATTTATTAAAATCCATATTTATTGTTTGAGGTTTTCTGTCAATAAGAGCTGTTGAATTGACATCAGAGAGGTGTACTTCTTCATTTGTCCAATAGAGGGCAAACTGAGCATGTGCAAAAGTAGCGACCAGGTCTGTGCCTGTCAGTAAAATGACCCCTCTCCATATTTCAACCCGTTTCCAAATATCAAACCTGATTTCAAATTGTTTTCTAGTCACCATGAGAAAGATTCAGAAGAGCGAGTCTGTGCCTCTGTTTACAACATTTAATCCAAACTACTGTTCTTTTCTGTTTCTATTTCTTTCCACTCAACTGACAGGAGGTGACGTTTCTGGTACCACGAGCCAAATGTGACCCTAAAAGTTTTTATATTTTTGTTTTCTTTGTAATATATTTGATGTCCAGATGTTGCTGTTGTGGAGAGATTATTTTTCAGGATGTAAATTTCATTCATCGCCAACAGCAGACGGGCGAACTGTTGGCGTCAGTGATTCAGTCGCCGGCTGAAAGTTAATATATACAGTAGGAAAAATCTAGTGCCTGTGCAATGATAGAAATACTTGAATGTCTGGTTTCACAGTGGAAAGGTTCGAGCTTCTCCCAGGTACGAGATAAGACCCTGAGGTCTACGTGTGTGTGTGTGTGTGTGTGTGTGTGTGTGTGTGTGTGTGTGTGTGTGTGTGTGTGTGTGTGTGTGTGTGTGTGTGTGTGTGTGTGTGTGTGTGAATGTGTGTGTGTGTGCTGACTTCATCTGTCTCCATGAGGGTTTTATTCTACAGTCTAAGTTTCCATCGTCCTGTGTCAGGTGAGCGTGGATGGACGTGTGTGTGGGGGGGGGGGATCCATGGAGAACCTTTAGATGATCTGCTTTTTCTTTTCATCACACTCATCGTTTCTGTGGATTTTATTGTTCATTTCTTTGCATCATGGTTAAAAGTGCAATAAAACAAAAATGAGCAGAATAACATAGTGTCTCTCATGTTTTCTTCAGCAGGAGAATTACATGAGTGTGTGTAGGTGTGTTTTAAGGTTATTTAAGAGATGATAACGGCCATTGATTTCAACATCTTACAACCTGCAGCCAATGTGATATTTGAGATTTATTTCAATCTGTAATTGTCTGTAAACTTATCCAGTTAAGTTCTTATTTGACCCTGTTTGACCTCGTCTGGTGACCTGAGCCTCCTCCTTCATTCAACTGTTCAACTGCTCCTCCAGTCTCATGGAATCCAGTCTGATACAAGCTCCCAGTGATCACAGCTCACACACTTTCAGGGATTTACATGAATATATAGAAAATAATAATAGCTTGAATTTATAAAGCCCCTCTCAAGAGACCCAAGGACGCTCTACATATGTCCACGAGGAAAAAAAAGAAGAAAAAAGAAAAAGGTAATTGGCACAAAACAGGATAGAGATAAACAGCACTAATGGCAGAATGGTCAAAAAGTATATCTGACATTGAAATTCGAGGATCTGGCCCTGATCCAGATCCACACCAGAATTTCCTTCACTGACTCACATCCTTCCACCAAGTTTCATCCTAATCTTTCCAGCAGTTATTGTGTAACTAACAAAGAAAAAAGGTAATAATATCTCCACCAAGTTTAAATTAATCATAACAAGAATATTCATCATAATTATTTCCCTAATGGCACCTTTCTGAACACCCGAGGAAACCTATTAATACACCGAATGTAACAGGAATTATTTAGGTTGAACCACAGGATCAAATTGCAGAGGGTTGACAGAACAGGACGAGGATCTATTTGGTAAACTGATGTTTTAATCAATGTTCTCATTTCAAAATGTTGCATATTTCCTTTAACAGTCTTTGTTTTACCAGTCTTATGTTTATGTATCTTTTTTGAGGAGTCATTAGATGTAAAGCATCAGGTCATATTGTTAATTAAAGATTTTATATATTTTTTTATACTTGTGTGAAAAAATGTAAAGATATGTTATATAAACATTTTTAAATTATATTAAAAAATAACTTAGCCTAGAATAATAATGTGCTGTCTGATTTACATGTTATGAATATGCAAATATTTGACTTAAAAACTTTAAACAGCCGAGCACAAGATTTGTCTTTATCAATTTCAGTCTCAGTGTGAGTTCACTGGACACTCACACAAGTTCCCTCATCAGACTTCTGAACCTCGACTCATCCCCGAAACCGCAAAATCATTGACACAGGTTTAAAACAGACACAGAAACATGTTCCACGCTCAAAAGGTAAATGTGAAAAACTCTTTATAGTGTCAGAAATTAAACATTAAACACAGAATTTAAGTGAAGCAACAATGAGCAAAACACATTTTTTTTAGCGGAGGTGGACTTTAATCTGACCCACGATCAAATATCTAATGACTGGATTCCCGGAAACAAAAGTTTTAGCTTTTCCAAAGAAAAACGGACGAGAACTAATGTCACCCAACCATCTGAGGGAAATTATTCAAATTCAAACAGGATTTATTTAGCCAGCTTGGAATAGATACACAACCAACTACAACGTGCTATCAGCTCTGACCAAGATAAACACAACAGACCCATTAAGGCAGAATTGTTGGTATATACTCAGGTGATCCGAGGCCTGTTCAGGACGTCTGGTCTGTGGCGCTCCGGTGTAATCTGACGGTGGCCCACAGTGAGGATGGCTGCACAGTGCAGTGCAAACGGCCCTCAGCCCCTGCAGCTCTGTGCACGAGCATATTTACAGCTCCCAACGCACTGTTGTGTTTTGATAACCTTTCCTCGCAGAACAGCCCCCAGAAAAGCTACTTGGTTGGTTTACGTAAACACACGTACACACACACGGCAGGCTATGAATGGAGGAAGCAATGTGTGAGACAACCATCAGAGGGACAGAGAGTGACCAGAGGAGAACCGAGGGCTGTAATCAGTGAGGCCGGCCGCAGACAGGACGCCAGAGGAAGCCTCGTCATGGGAGCGAGACAAGAGGCTCTTATCAGATCTGAGTTCAAACCAGCCTGATACTGTGACCTCCTCCTCTCCTCCTCTCCTCCTCTCCTCTGCACTGCTGCTCTGTGTTGATCCCTCTCACTCTTTCATATAAGAATCTGTCCTTCTTGGAACGGGACAGGACAGAGAACTTGTTTAAGTCTGTCCTCTTGATCTGTGGCTAGGTGTTTCAGTGATGTTGAACTCAGAGGTGGAATTATTCAGGTCCTTTAATTCTAATAAAAGTAGGAATTCCATGTTGGAAAAATGCTTCATTACAAGTAAATATCTTGTATTGGAAACACGTATTATCAGCAAGATATAGAACATAGAACATGTTATCAAATGTAATGAAATTTAAAGCGAAATTTCTTTATAGCAGAGAACAAACTTCGTACATTTCAGAATCACACACATTATTAATTTCAGAAAACAGTTGAATAACAGGCTGCACCCAAGGCCTCTGTAAAGCAAAGGAACAACATGTTACAATTTAAATGAATTGAATTTATTTGTGTAACACCAAAACACAACAGACATAACCTCAAGGCCTTTTAAATAGTGAGGTTGAGACCTTGTCAAATGTGAGTTTAAAAAAAATGTATTTTATATATAAAAAAGAAAAGGTTGATATTGGTGTTTGACGTTGCAGTTATAGAGCATTGACCCATTAGGCCTCCAGGACGTCTCCAATTGGTAAAAATACTGGATCCTACACTTCCCATAATGCAACATGATATCATCATTCCCTAGATCCTTCCTGTTTTCAAAATGCACTTGTCTTACAAACTTTAAAGGTTGAAAAATGTGACATATATATATAAATATATATATATAATGATGAAAGAAGGACACAGAGAGCAGTGATGCCAGACAAGTTCTTGTACTTCATGATGTGGTGCAGTTTTAATGAAGCCACTTAAACTCTGAGCCTGCACCTAAAATTGAGCACAGCATTGACCTTTTAGCTGCTTCATTACCCCATCAGAAACAAACAGAGCGCCGCTTTAATGTCTCCATGTCGCACCAGTGTTCAGCCTCTGTTCACGTCTCCCCTTCTGCACCGGCGGGGCCACACACAGAGGCCCGGCAGACCCCGGGCTGTTTCCCCGGCCTCCGTCGCCCCACAGGAGGCCTCCGATTGCCCTGTTAAGAGCCCTTCAAAATACACATCCCCCTGTTTTATAGACACGGAAACAATTTATGGCTATTATAGAGCATTATAGATAGCATCTCCAAAACTTCCCGTTGTTGACTAAACGTCTGCCAGAGTGGATACACACACACCCCAAAGAGTTAACAGGGAGAAAAAGACAACAAAGATGCAAAGGATCTTGTTTGTTGGTTTGGGCTGAGCTGTTTTAAGTACAGTTGGAGAGATTAGGCTATAAAAAGAAGCAGAATAACACATGAAGGCGGCCTGCGGGCACGGCGAGACCACCCAGAATCCCGCTGGAGGAGGAGGAGGAGGAGGAGGAGGAGGAGGAGCTACTGTGAAAGCAGACTAGTTGAGTCCAGGTCGCTCTGCTAAATGTATCATTGAATACATCACTGAGGCTATAGATTGAAATATTTAGTTATTTTTCAGGGAAATTGTGTCCATGCTGTTGAACTGTATTCTGGGAAATGTAGTTTTTGGTATAAGAGCTAACATTTTTTAGATTACACAGACACAGGAAGAGCATGCTAACTCCACACAGAAAGACCCCAGCAGGGATTTGAACCAACAGTGCAAACCACCTTACCACTGCGCCGCCCCAACTATTCTTTTATTTATTTATTGTATTTTGCATACACTACTTAACATGAATGTTACCATTTGATGCATTTTACCACACAAGGCTAATTATCACATTATCACCTGCAGTCCACTGGCAAGTCACAATTAACACACACAGTGACATAATAGCAAACAAAACAAAACCTCACACGCACACACCCACACACTTCCATCATGAATTAGTGTCACATCAGGCGATACTGGATCTGAGAATGGTCTGAATATATCCTTCATTCATCTGTAAACACAGACTGATGTTAGAAATCTAAATCAGAACAGCTCCTGCTCAGCCTGAACACACCAACAGTTTGATCCAGCCCACAATCATTCTGATGCACTGAGGCCACATGTTCTGCACGTGAGCACTTCCTGTCTGCGAGACTTCACATTTTTACTCCGCACTTTGGAGAGAAAGAAGGATTTTACTGAGTGTAACAGCTGAGGGTGTGGCTGAATAACGCTTTTTATTTTACTTTGACCGTTCAGCACTAAAGAGAAACCTACAATGTTTCAGGGAATATTCCAGACATTCATTCAGAAGGATTTCTTTCCTTTTCTGCAACGTATTTAAAAAATAAATTAATTTACACTAGTTGCCCATAACAATGAATATAAATGTCAAATTTCTACTCATCATTTTTAAAGCAATAAATGGCCTCGCTCCTAAATACATCAAGGGCATATTAACCCCTCTGTGGGTCACTGGGTCTTTCCTGTTAAAGTCCTGAGACTGTGGAATCATACATATTGACATCAGACAGGCAACCTCCTTAGTGTCTTTCAAATATCTTCTTAAAACATATTTTTTTATTGTGAAGCTTTTATAAATGTTTGATTTATAGATATACTGTTTTTATTATGTGTGTAACTTCATTTGATTCTGTTTTATGAGCTGGTTTTCTTTCTCTTGTTTTGATTTGTGTTCTCTTAATTGTTTATGTGTATTATTATTATTATTATGATTATTTTATTACAATTTATCAGTACCAAGTGCAGGATCTGGCCTTAAAAGAGAGCAATTTCATGGTGTAAAATTGTAGGAAAAGGTTTTAAGTTCTTTTTTCCAACACTTAAAATATGTAGAAAGTAGATTCCTTTTAAAGATTAGATTTTAATTCAAAACTGTCCAGCATTTTTGGTGCTAAAAGGAGTAGACTAGGCACTGAAATAAAAAAAATCTTGACCAAAATATGAAATTCATGTGGATGGCAAAAATACAAGCTCAAGAGTTCACGGAGCTCAGAGAGGGGGGGTCCTGAGACCTGCAGCTGGGACGAGGAGGGGAGAGGGGGGCTGGAGGGGCAGCCGTCATTAGCTCTGTGTGTGAGTGTGTGTGTGTGAGTGTGTGTGTGTGTGTGTGTGTGTGTCAGCTGAGCAGAGCAGCAGGAGAGAGGTGTTGCTGCTGGGCTCAGGCCGGGACAGTCAGAGGAGCCACAGCAGCCGAGTTCACACGTCCTCACAGTGGAGAAATGTTTGACAACGCTCACTACCCCTTCAACTGCTTCAACTACGATGGGGACGGATACCCTTCGTCCAGCACTGACGAGGACAAGAAGATGTGCAGACCTGCGTACAGGTACGGAGGATTTCACTTCTCCTTTCTTTCTTCTGTAACGTTTGCTGAGCCTCTACTTTACCTTCACTTTACTTCACTTCACTTTACCCACTAGTGCAGATAAACACATTTAATAGGCCCTGTGTATCAGTAGTTTAATCATGAGCGTAACATACTTTTTATCTTTTAATTTGGTAAAGGAGAACATAGAGATTTTGGGTGTCAGCTTATGTCAGTTTTACCAGATCACGTTTCCCCTTTTCCACCCACTACAATTCATGATATCATTTCAGTATTTTGTATTTTATTTCTTAAAACAATAACCAAAGCTTTGAGTCTTATATTGGCAGTCATCCCTCTTCAATAATTCTTTTACCATACAGTAAATAATGAGTAATTTCACTTTCTTTTGCTGTTTGTTTTTCATTTTGTTTTAATTATAATTTAATTTGTTATAATTGTAGATTTTTGTAACAGTAAATACATAAAGTAAAGCTTACTTTACTGTGACTATAGACACATCAATCAAGCTAAAGTTAAATTCAAAATAATTTTCTAAATATTTCATCCTCATTAATTTTGCCCCAGTGTTTTGGCTCTGTTTGATACATAGAAAAAACTCATCGTTGTTTTGTCACTTACTTCATGAATTATCCTAATTTTATACAAATTGCTACTGAACACAATTTGAGCTGATGACATTTTCAGAAATCTGTTATAGAAAATCCTGCATTACTTCTACTTGCTGTTCTCAGACACACGGTTACAGTCGATGGATTTACACTCGCTCTCTGTTTGTGCCTGGTGTTGACAGCTGATTTTACACAGCATCTTTTAATCCTTGTAATGAAATTAAATCTGTTTAAATTACTGTTATTTTACAACAGCTTGTTCATAGGGTCTGGTGTTCTGGAACGTATAATGATATCAAACATTTCTTTGTAAATCACTTGATTTAAAAATATTAAAATTGACAAATTTGTCCAACAACTTGTATATATGTAGATTTAAAAGCCTATTAAATATTTATATATTAATGCATACCATATGTAACATATGTAACATAAAACATTTCTTCATAATAAGTGGTAGCCTTCAAATTGTGTCATCTTTAGAAAATTGAGAAATTTGTTATTTGTGTTTTTCAAAAAACTGTGTTTTGGTCAAGAAAAATTATTCATGAAAAAAACAAGGGTTCAGATCCTGTAGCTGATGACCTTGTTCATGTCTGTGTCACAGCTACATCGCTCTGATCGCCATGGCGATCCAGCAGAGCCCCGAGCAGCGTGTCACTCTGTCGGGAATCTACGAGTTCATCATGAAGAGGTTTCCGTACTATCGCTCCAACCAGAGAGCCTGGCAGAACTCCATCAGACACAACCTGTCTCTCAACAGCTGCTTCATCAAGGTGAGGACTCCTGGGGCACCCTGGGAAATCAGATCTGTTTAACATGATGTTCAAGTGTTTTAATGGCTAATGAAAGAAATGTGGCCAAAAGACCTTTTATACCTCATGAATTAATATTAATTAATCTTAAGTTTATTTCCCCTTTTTATCTGTTCATCAGCAGAGATGTAATACAATTGTTTTATAATGTTCTTTTTTCCTTTAGACAGTAATAATAATGTTTTCTTCATTAATACGTTTTTGTTTTTTATTTCTCCAGGTTCCTCGGACAGAGGGCAATGAGAAGGGGAAGGGAAACTACTGGACTTTTGCCACTGGCTGTGAATCCATGCTCGACCTCTTTGAAAATGGAAACTTTCGGCGTCGCCGGCGCAGGAGGAACATGAAAATCGGCCTCCGTGATTCTGGAGAAACCCCTTTCCACCCTCTGGAAAGCCACAACAATCGACACGTACCCGCAGCCCGGCACCCAGAATCTGACTCCACCCTCTGCCCTTTGAACCCTGACAGGCCGAGGCCGGGTCCACAGCAGAACCCCCTCGTCCCAAACCCCACCCAGCAGGGGAAACCCGAGTCGGAGATCAAGTTTAGCATTGACTACATCCTGTCCACTCCAGATCCACCCCTACCTGGGTTCAGATCCTCCCACGGCCCCGTGCACATAGGGCCCACAGGGCCGCCATTACATGTTCTGGAGTCCCAGCAAATGAACCTGCACTTCTGGACTCTGTGAGAACATGAGAGGAAAGAAACAAAGAGACTAAACTGACGACTTGTCCAAAACTGGGAGGTTTAAGGACATCCAAAGACAAGAGAGATTCCACGAGGGGAATTTTACAGACTTTAAAATATACATGAGGAACAAATAAAGAGGTACAGTACGGTGGGATCAAGTCATCATGCTGTCAGAGTTCAAATGTGAACAATACAGTGGAGTGTTCATGTTGTTATTAAACTGTTAGTGCAGTGTCCAGTGCTGACGTAGACTGTAGGTTTACGGTAATCTATATATATATAAATGTATATATATGTAAATACACAGGAGCTGTGAGGATGATGTGTTTAAAATATTTGTGAAGCTAACTCCATATGTTTTATTGGATTTATTGATTTATCTTCAGGTCACATGAAGTTCTTCATAAACAAAGAGTTTATGTTCATGTCCGTGTCGTCACATCATTGTCCCCTGTTCATTTGGTCTTTAGAATTTAAACTATTCTGATAATAATGATTTTATCAGGAAAAAAAAAGACAAAAATCTGCTTTGTTGCTGCTTAAAACTTTATTCAACTGAAACTAAAACATTACTAGAATGCCAAGAAAGTCAGTAACTCAATTCAATTCAATTTATTTGTATAGCGCCTAATCAACAAATATGACATGTTTAAGTCAACACCTTAAAAGTAAAGCCCAACAGTCTCCTCAGAGTCAATCAAGCTGCACCAAATTTCACATACTCATCGATCTGTGAAATCAGTGAAAAAGTTTGTAAAAAAAATTTGATAAATACAAAGAGATCTTATCTTACAATGTTGAAGAAAATTATAAAAGATTCCTGGATTCACTCTCTAATCTGGATCCAAACCAAAATGTCTTCCCTGACCCACACCTCATCTTCTTCACCAAGTTTTGTGGAAGTAGTTTTTTCATAATCCTGCTCACAAACAAACAAAACAAACAAACAAACAAACTGTCTGAAGACGTCACCTCCTTGGCTGAGGTAAATATAGACCTTCAGAACTAAATCCATTTCCACACAACAATATATAAACATATTACACATCACACAGGTCAGAGCCTTTGTTGACGGTGTTACCTGTGTTTTCTACCACTAGTATTTTCTTTAAAAAAGGCCTATTCCAACTGAATTCAATTATTCCAATCCCCCCCCCCCCCCCTCCCCCACCTCCCACATTTTGCAAATTCTTTTCATTGACCTTTCAAATTCCTGATTGACTGACACTTAAATTTCTAATCCCGTCAGGCCTCATTACAACGAACTGTATTCACACACTTAGAGAGAAGCCGAACCGAACGGAGGCCTGTAACGTTTCCTGCTGCCTGTGCGAGGGGGGGAGATCAATCATGGCGTGCGCCCGAGCTGCTGAAGGGACATTTTTCAATTTAACCTTTATATTATGTCTTGACTACATCAGAGGAGTTTCAACACACTTAACATGAGTGGCATTTAATATAGCACAACACTTGCAAGGTGAGGCCGAAATGTGACCTTATTTAAATACAGAGCCCCCCCCCCCCCCGCCAAGCAGCCTCAACAGCAGCAGCCCCTCCCCCCCAACAAACACACACACACACACACACACACGAACCCCAGACGCAATTATAATTAAACACACCTTATGCCTCCTTTGCAAATGCCCCTCATCGATCTGTGGGTTTTTAACATTCATATGTGAACTGCCCCCCAGCAAACGTCTGTGGCAGCACAAGCGTTTATGGATCAGTAAGTTTCCATTAACAAAGTTGTTGATGTTGAATAGCCGGGCCGCCGCCGCCGCCGCCATGATGCCGTGGATATATTTGGGTAAATTAACTTAGCATAAAGTGCTCTGAGGCTGCGGGGTCTTTTGAGGCAGCTAAAGAGAAAGCAAGGCAGCAAGTGAGGCCCCCCCCCCCCAAAAAGTCAATGCACATATTATGCTGTCAGAGAATGTGTGAAAGTGTAGCTACTAGCGCAGTTTACCAATGAACGTCCTCCATTAAATTACCATATCCTCATCCGGTTAGTTTCATTCCAGCTAATCCCCCCTACCATCTTCTCCCACTTGTTTATAATTACACACACAATATCATTTCCCATTTATCGGAGTGTGGAGTCGTGTTTTGTTGTTTGAGACTTCATTACGCTCGCCGGGTAAAATGAGCAGCTCAGGGCGAGAAACAGCGGAAGTGCAGGTGGAGGAAATTGGGAAAGCGTTGATCTGCAACGTTAATATAAAATAAATCATAAACACAAACAGGTGATTTAATTTTCGCTGCTTGTTTTTGGCGGGCGGCTGAGGCTGTGGTGAGGATTATGGGATGGAGATAAATATTAGCGTGTTGTTTTTTTGGGTTCTAATGAGAATGTATCTGTGTAATTCGACTGTTTGCTCGGGCCCGAGGTCGGAGGAGGTGAATAATCTCAACGTTATCACTACGAGCGACCGGCTAATGAAGATCGGTGAAATAGCCCCGGGCCTCTGACGTACATGCATCTCTGCCCTTTGCCATTTCTGTGGCGCGAGCTGCAGGTGAAGCCTGAGCGCACTTTAACGCTGGAATATGCTTTTGTTTTTTTTAAATGGCTTCCAGTGCATATATATATGTGTGTGTGTGTGTGTGTGTGTGTGTCAGTAATGAGAAAATCAACACAGCATGTCAATCAATGCAAGTTGGAAGATGTTGACTGTTGGAGGGACGTCCCTCCCAGGAACACAGAGGCAGTGGAGGTGACGAGAAGAGAGAGAACAAAGGGGGAAATGGGCAGTTTAATAAAAGGGGAAAAGGGGGTTTGACATTCAAAAGGTAAAATAAAACTCAGAGATCTGCCAGAGAGATGTTTAAATTTGTCACATCTCATTTCGTAAACATGCCACCTTCAGTAAAGTTTTAGAAAAGAGGTTGAGCCGTGATTTGACCCTTTACTCATATTGTTTAATGCCCCCTGCACCGGAAACCTACAGAGAACTTTTGCAAAGGCACAAATATATACGATTACACATGACAGGAATAGTATACAATGCATTGTAATCTATTACTTAATAATTACTATAGGGTTCGATCGACACCTTTCTGGTGAGTCCCAGCATCATATACCTATATACTGACAACTGAAATATTAAAAACAGGTCTGTATTTGTCTAAAAAATGTAAAAGTAATTCCCATAAACAGCCGGGTACTGTCGTTTTTTAGATACAAAGATGTAAATGGTGTGTAATACTCTCAGTTGTGGATTATTACACATTTAATTTTAATAGACATTTGATGCATTACAATCTCAGTGTCAGGACAATGGCCAAAATGTATATTGTGCTTTTTCTAGTCTTGACTCAAATTCATCCATTCACACACAGATTCACTCAGTGCATCTATATGGATCAAACCGCCCACCCTCTGGTTAGAGGACGACCCGCTCTACCTCCTGAGCCACAGCCGTATGTGGTCTCCACAGAGAATGAACTACAGTGACTGTGTTCAGACTAATAAAGGAATTATGTCACAAAGTGTAATAGATATTTAATAACAGTGGAGCTCTATGAAACAGAATAAACCTTATAATAAAAAAAAGATGTTCTGTTTAATATGTCACAGAAAAACAAGTCCAAGCAGATTAAAATACACAAGTGAGATTTTGTTTTAATATTGAATCACTTCAGTAATGAAGCTGAACATCATCCATCATGGTACAGGTCTGTTTTCAAATCCAGATGTTGTTGGAGATTCAGCTTCAGAGGTCAACATCACACAACATCTCAACAACCGAACACACACAAACACAGTAAGTTATAGAAGAATGAATCACACTTGTCGATGCTGTCGATGGTGGAGTTGGTGTTGAGGCCAAGGTCTGTGTTGCAGAGCAGATCCATTGCACTGACTCAGCTTGAAATGCAATGCAACTACAATGCACCACAGCCCAGAGCAGCATGTCCACGCACGCTGGATACACTTCGTCCAGGAGGGTTGTTGTGTTTCCTACAGTATTTCTGTGGTTCAAGTTGCTGAATGATGCTTTTTCCACACACGCTGACCTCTGACACGTGTCGTCAGGCTCTGTAATCCAACCAGCAGGGTGCGCTAACTGACTGCTTCTGGACAGGGGGACACACACACACACACACACACACACACACACACACACACACACACACACACACACACACACACACACACACACTGACAAAGACACACACCAGGGTGGTGGATAAAGCCTGAGAAAATGTGGATCCTCCAATTTTCTCCCCTCTGGTGATTATTAATCCGACCCTGATCCAACAGCTCCTCTGTAACAGACGTTATAATGCGACAGTTAATGTGACGCTCATCAGAATTTAAGTCTCATTTGTATTTGAAGAGGAAAACAGTCATAGAAATCCTTTTGATCTTATGTGTAACTGTATCATCAGCATCATTGTTTAAACATATAGTAGTTGTTGTTGCACATTGTGACACGAACACTAACATTACCCAGTCTCGTGCCAACAAGCAGCAGATGGTGCTTCTGCCACAGGCAAAAAAATATATAGTTTTTTCTGATTTAGCACCATATTGGAATATTTTCTTCTATCAATGCAGCATACATCATATTAACAAAGACCACGTTTCTATACAGCCACAACTTGTTAGTTTGTATCTCAATTCTCCTCGGTGATCAAACTGAAAACATAAAAGCATTTCATTTACCTCTTATAGAGAAATCCACCAGCTCTTTTGTGCAATACGACTTTCAAGAAATAATCGAGCTACGGACTCATGCTGCATCAAAACAGGGATCCTGTGTACTGGTGGGTTCCAGTCTACTGTCCGACAGACACACCCCTCTTTCTTTTTGACCGGGAAAACGCTCCAGTGACTGAGGCAGAATGTGAGGGGCCATGTTGTGGGATGAGGCGATTCCTGACGACCAATGGGGAAGCCACTGGTGTGGGGCCCACAGGCCTCAAGAGAGAGGTGGTAGCAGGGGGGCTACAGTAAATGAAAAGGGTTTACTATAGGACAGCCTCAGCTATTACCATCTGAAGGGGGACCCAGTAAGAAGGGTGGTATGACTGGAGCGGTGGCCGGGCATCGTGGGGGAGAGAACAGCAGTCTCTTGAAAATAAGACGAGAGAAATGAAGACAAAACACGAGACTGCGGATCACACACTGCTAATGTTTTATTAGAGTTCATGCATAAGTCCAACAACACAAAGAGAAATGACAGATGAGGCAACGGAGGAAAGTTGCAGTCACACAGCACAGCCGCCCCTTTTCAAGCATCTTGTTATATTATCCAGTGACAAACAAAGAAACACACTGTTCCTCTGTAATTCAGGGCTGAGATGACTCTCAGCTACCGCTACGCTGAGATTCAGTTACAAATCACAGACTGAGCTCAAACTGAAATAACCGCAGGGCGCTTTTTCGAACAGGACAGTGACGACATGTATTTGAGATAAAAACGTTTCTGCTGACACCCACATGTTTAACACTAAAATACGAGAAGGGAAGCTTCCCTTTGAAAATGTGCAACGTTGATGCTTCGTCGAAAGTGTCCAGAGTAGGCGGGAACACGTCTGCTTTGTCGTGTGCTACTCGTCGATTTAAAAAACATGTATCCTTCATGAGATAAAATGAGAAGAACCGGTGTGATGCTCTCGCGGCGTTTACGTTTACTGCGTTGACACAATCAACCCACCCACAAAACCAATGAACATGACAAAGATACATTAGCCAGCAGCAATGTATAAAACGGAAACCAGGACTCCATAAAACCAACTAAAAGATCATTTCAGATCATTCCCAGTTTTCCTTTTCGACAATGAATCGATTTAAAATACTGATCTGAAAAATAAGCAGTGCTGGACATAATATTTCTACACCTCCGCTGATGTATTTCTCATTACTTGCATCTGGTTAAGCGTTTTGCTGATTCACAGCGCAGGTTGAAAGGTAACACAGCCGTCAGAGTGCATGCTTGTTTTCAGCTTGTTACGATTGTGTAACATGATGCATTTACTATTGTCAAAGGAGTAAAATGTCTCATTTGTGGGCGCTGCGTCTGCGGTGAGCTCATTTCTGAAAACAAATGTCACGTTGAAAGGTCAGGCCTTTTGAGATGCTGGCGAGATGAAACAAAGGAGAAATTCACAAAGAAAAATATATGTGCAAACAGCTTTTGTAGTGTGACACTGACTTCTCATGACATCCCTTACACATATAAAGCTGTGGATTCTGGGTAAAAGTGCGCGGACACGCTTGTTATCCAGAAATTTCCTTCCACATCCACAAGTTTGGTCCCTTACATACAGCATCATCTCCTCAGGCACCAGCAACGCAGACTGGGAACCCGTTTTAAAACATTCAACGACACAAAAATATCTTTGTATCCATCTTCAGCATACGGATGTTTACATCAAGAAGAACTGTCCAGCAGACGGAAACAACAGCAGCTTCACACTCGTAAAATCTCAGCAAAATAATCTCAATAAATCTGTTTTCCCGCCGACGCGTCGTCAAACCTTTGCGGTTACATTTGTAAAAGGTGAAATCTACAACAAGCTTTAAAAGGAAAACAACACATTTGTCAGTTTGTTTGCGCAATGATACTGATCACAAAACTAAAGTCCCTTCTTCATCTTTCTGATTTAGAGTTTTTAAATTATACTATTCCCTTTTTTTGTGCCCAGTGAGGCACATCCCTATTGTCAGAGCAGCTGCGAACATAAACCCTTTTCAAAAATCTACATTAAATCCACGTCTCTTTCATACATATTGTAGCTTAAATATACACACAACTAATAAACTTGACATTTGTCATTTACAGATTTACAATCCAACTTAGACGGACTTGCAAAGGTACTGATACAAACACCAAAACAATATCTGTATATGGAGGCTCGGTGCTTCTGCCTTTAAAGAGCAATTCTGCAAAAACAACCGTAATGCTTCTGTTGGGGGGGGGGGGTCTTTTAATCCGTAAAAACTGAAATGATCAAGGTTGGTTGGTCTTAATTCATGCTTTGAAGGCTTGGTAAGGAAATGGGTCTCCTACTTATGGCCATGACTCTTTTTTTTTTTTTTTTTTTAGAAAACTCTACATGTCATCATCAGGATTAGCCGCGACATGAAGCTCTGCAGTCCACAGCAGGCGGAGGGAGATTCTTCACGCATAAAGATGGAGGAATAAGCAGGCGGCCTCATTGCCTCTGACATCATTTGGGTGAGATCCAAAATTAACTGAGAGCAAGAATAATTCCTTTTTTCGTTTTTTTTTTTTACAAGGACAGCACAGATCTGTGTAGTGTAACTGAAGTGTGTATCAGGTGGATGTGTTTTAACGTCAGGTCAGTCTGTCCTCGGGTGATGCTGCTCAGCTGGTCGGGGGAGGGGGGGCAATCGAGGGTCAGAGGTTGAAGGTCTACATGGCAAACAAAGCGTCCTCTGGCCGGTCTGCCTTCTTGCGGCTAGGGGTTCCCTGCCCGGCGCCCGGGTCACCACTGGGGGGCGACGGTAGGCTGGGCGTCACCTCTGCAGCTTTGGCTCTTTCCTCGAGGAACTTGTCGAACTCTTGAGGATAGAATATGAACAAAAGGAATAAAACAAGAGGAAGTAAGTTAGTGAGTGGAACCCCCCCCCCCCCCCCAGGAAACTGAGAAAAGGAGATATGTGTTGACTGACCTTCACTTGTCACACCTTCCTCGCCTTCCTCACCTTCATCTCCTATCTGTTGGGGGGGGGGGGACATAGTTACACTCTGTCAAACTTATTTCACAGCAAAGCACCAAAAACCAAGAGGAACTCTCATCCTGTGCATGTGACTCAAAACCACTAAATTCAACAAACACACACACACACACACACACACACACACACACAGCTCAGGATATAGTTTTAATCATGACACTCACCAGTTTTTATTACAATACAAGGAGCCACTTACCTGCTGTACCACTTTGTATTGATGCCCAATTAAATAACAAAAAATGAATACCCAAACAAATAAACCAGTTATCTCCCAAACAAAAAAGTTGCATTTCACCAATTAGTAATGCAACACAGTAAAATGAGCATGAAGTCATGTGATCATTTATTGTGAACCAGGGGCAGTTAATCACACATCCTGTCTTTAACTGCGTCACATTACAAATCTGTAATAAATCTCTAATTTGGTACAATTTAGGATAAAGCTAATAAACTAAACACCTCTAACAGTAGAAGGAACTTTATTCTTGATTGTCAGAGATGAAAGCAGACGGATAGTAAGACAACCTGATTAGACAGGTACATCTTTAACTAAATAAAATCGCGGAAAAGTTAAAAAAACAAATCGTAATCAAATTCAAAAAGCGAAAACTTTCATATGCTCAAGATTCATTACACATGAAGTGAAAATTTTCAACTTTTCTTGTTTTAATTTAGGTGATTATGGCTTTAAATATTTCCCAAGATTAATCAAAAACAGGACATATACAGAAATGTCCAACTTCTGAAAAGTATGTTATGTTAGGCACTCAGCACTTGTCGGAGGTCGGAGCTCCTCTAGCACAGATTACTGCTCTCCTCATTCCAAGTAAGATGCTTCTGACGTTGTCTCTGGTTCAGGATTGGTTTAATCATAGTTATGCAACAGTTGTAGTCAATCACCTGAAGACTGTCTGTGCGTGGTGGCTCTTGATGCACTGACTCCAGCCTCAGTCCACTCCACGTGAAGCTCCCCCAAATTCTTGACAATGACAATCTTCTAAAGGCTGCAGTCATCCCTGTTCCTCGTGCAGCTGTTCCTACCACATATTTCCCTTCCAGTCAACTGTCCCTGAATATGCTTTGATACAGCACTCTGCAAACAGCCAGCTCTTTTAGCAATGACGTTCTTTACTGAACTAGAATAAGAGATATGCAGTATTTATTCTGTGTTAATAGTAATTTCCTCAAACTCTAAATTAAATATTCGGAATATTTTGAGATGTGTTTTGTTTGAGTTGTAGGCTGTATTTATCAAAATAAAAAAAATGCTTGAAACATTTTACTTTACATGTAATGAGTCTAGGATATTAGATTATCAGTTACTTAAATACCTGAGGAAAACTATTGACATTTTACACAATATTCTTTTAGATGCACCTGCAGACACTTTTCTGTTCCAAGACCTTATGCTCATTTCACAACATTTATACATGACAAGGTTAGTTTGCCCCCACAACAAACTGTTAGTGACTTAAAGGTGATAAGGATGTTAAATGAATGTAATTAAAGCAACTTTAGAAAAAGGATAAGTGGATGCAACAACGTAAAAAAGGAAAGAGAGAAAACTGCAGGCAGAAATAAAAAAAAAAATCAGGATGGGCTCACCACGTCTGTACACAGCCACTCCTCTATGTCATCCATGACAGAGGACTGGCCGCCGACACCCTACACAGCAGCAGCGAGGCCGCCACAAGTGAGAACAGAAAAAACAAAAAAACCACCCCAAACACAACAGAACAAATGACTTAAATGAAGTGTTAACTCAAATACAACTTAAGGAAGTAAAGTATTGTCTGAGGAAACAAAACAACAAAGAAACGGGTAATCAATATTTGTGAAGGGTGTGGCACATCACGCACACATAGGAGCAGGTTGGATAAAAGAAAACAACCCACTAAAAACAAGTGTCCTGTTGGGTATTGGAGCACACACACACAGTCCGATGTGTTTCCTTCCATACTTGATTGCTCAGTTTCACTATGCGTGAAAACAGCTTCATGACGAGCTCACAAACAACTGACAAGACAAAATGTGGCAGTCCTGCTAGTAATGCTGCTGAAACTACGTATAAAGATGGACGACACATTTTGAAACGCTTTCGACCAATCGGGAGTCAGTCTCAGCTGTTTATCCCGACGCTTCACCGTGTTTTTATGGCATCAAACAACAAACAAAACAAAAAACACTGTGATAACAACTACCTAAAACAAGAGAATCCATGTTTGAGAAAAAACCTATTTGACTTGTTTGTTTGGTCCATGTCCCCATGCACTAGTGCTTGGATACCCGAACCAAGACCATCAGGACTCAGACCAGTTTTGAAATGATGATTGGGTTCGAGTTTGGTCACTTTGACTGGGTTATATACAGGATTTTTTTCACTCCACGTGCCTGTAATCGTGCCCGTTTGTTTCGGCTAATTTTCTCTCTGGCTCGGTCGGGTCCGGACAGCAAATTGCCGTGCCCGCCACACTCTAGCATCCACAACCATGGGGGCGATGGGGTTTTAATACCTATACTGCAGCCATCCACCAGATGATTTTACTTTGAAGAGGCTGTCATGTCATCCGTCTCTATATACAGCTATATACATATATACATATATATGGTTCTACAACTTGGGATGTTTAGCAGCATCCTGCTTCTAGAGGCAGCAGTTAAAGCACGTGAGAAGACATCTGCAACGTGATGGTATAGCTCGTCAGGCCGTCATACACCACACATTCACAAACACACTTCAGATGTTGGCTGAGTGGTTATGAAAATACAGAGTGACTGTTTAAGACCAGACTGGACTTATAGACTCACCCCTCCTGCAGTCGGCTGTAGGACGTCCAGAGTGGGAGGAAGGCTGCTAGGGGGGGCGTGGCTGTCTTCTGCTGTGGTACTGAGACGAGACAGACAGAGGACTTTGTAGTAGTGTTTGGAACTTGCTTTGCCACTTTAAACAATCAATTGAGTCATTGATCAAAAGAAAACTGATCTGAAACAGATTTTCTGATAATCTATTAATTGTTGAAGCCATTTTCTAAGCAAAGAGTTTATGATTCCAGCTTCTTCTCCAGTGTGAGAAAGTAGTTGAAACTGATGGACACTGTTTTTTACTGTAAATCAAATGATTAATAAAGGTAAAAATCTGAAGGTTGATTTGCAATACAAAATTATTATTATTCTAAGCTTTCAAAATAACAGTGGGGTTTCAGAGGCCGATACTTAATTTACACTTTGCATCTAAAGCAGCACAAACTGTACATTTTAAATCTCTGATGCTTACATCTTGCGTGGTTCCGACATAGCTCCAGTCCTGGTTTGAGCGAACACATCAAAGTCGTCCTGAGCAGGAGGAGGCTTACAGCTGGTCAGAGAGCTCAGGGTACTGCTCACACTGTCTGCACCCATGTCTGGAGGGGAGAAAACACACTGGATTGTCATGTAACCCCTGCAGCGTGAAACACAAAGTACAAATTGTACATAACTTTTAATATAAATTCCACAGAGGCTTTGTAACTGTATCAAAACAAGAGTCAGGGAGACAGTTAGCGAGGCTCTGTCCAAAGATCAAAACACACGCCTACCAACAAGACCTAATTACCAGGCTGTATCTTGTGTGTTTAATCTATACACAAAGCATAATGACAAGTTGTGGATTTGTGGAGGCTTAAGAGCAGGGACCTGTCTGGAGTTCTGAACTTTGGTAACGCTTCTCTCTGCTCCAGTCATTTTCTAAAGCCTCTTTTGCACTGGTCAAAAAACCACTAACTCCCACTAACATCTAGCTTTGAACTGCAATAGGAATGGACACAATCTGCATTCACCGCCAGGTCAAATGACTCCGCATACGAAGAAATGCGTATTTAATCAGCTCTGGCTCTGATTGGCAGTGATGGAAACACAACACCTGGGTGAATGCGCTAATTTCCTCGTCCTATGCTATATTTTGGCAGTTTAGATGCTCTGCTGCACTTGTGCTGTCCTGGCATGACGTTATAATGTTCATTGAGCTCTGGGGGGTTGGCGTGTAAATAGACGTGAATGTTTGTGTACTTTTTTCACATATTCATATTGTGCAAGATGCTACACTGTCAAGACAGCGAGGTGACATCAAACATGACCGGGGGAAAAAAACAGAGGAAAAGGAGTCAATTGACTTTTTCTTAGAGGAGATTAGGTGTGTTTAAAAATCGACATATACCTGCTAATTTTGGTGTTAAAGAGGTACAAGGTGAGCTAGCTCTATAGTTAAGGCAGTCAAACAACTTGTCTGACTATCGACAAGAAATAAAAACATGTCTGTGCTTCCAAAAAGGTGGAACTGTTCCTTTAATCCAGTTATGTAAGTGAAATTAACCAACCTTCTAAACCATCTTGTCTGACAGTCTCCATTCAATTATAGCATAAGGGGACAGACCTTCATTATTATATTACTAACTTGCCATCGGGCTAATTTCATAAAGCCGCTCATCTTGGTGTGATTCAACCAAACAACCACCATTTACCTACTACTGTTATTAAAAGCTATAAAGCCACCCACTCGAGATCATCACAATATGCTGAATGAGAAGGAGAGCATCGTTTCTGGAGTCTCAAACTGAACATTTGTCTAATGGCTGAGGTAGGATGTGCATACCAAGACCAGCCAGGCGGGAGGCCAAGGTGGCTGGCGAGGACGGCCTTACTGCAGGGGCAGTGATGGTGGCAGGCAGGCTGGTGGGGGCTGTGCTGGGCATGTTGCTGACCACCGCCGGGGAGCCTGGGCCGAGGTCAATCAGGTTATCCTCTGTGGCCTCACTGAGGACCTGGTGAAGGAGGAGTGATGAGACACACTTACGGCTCTTGTGTCATGTAGAAGCAGAGAGAAGGATTTAGTGTTAACGAAAGGCGGGATTATACAGTACATTGTGGTCTATATGAAATAAATGATGGCATAGTGCATAAGAAGTACACACGTGTTGGTTAGCTACAGGAGAGCATGAAAATGTCTGTGATTGAAGGCAACAGGAAATTAAATTACTTTCTGAAAAACTGTTTCTTAAGGGGCTCCAAGATACTGTTTTACATACAAATACCACATGTTTGGTATTTGCTTAGAAGAAATTCTCCTTTTATTTCTGATTTGTTGTCAGTTATTAGAGATGCACCGAAAGCACTGGTCATCTTTTTAAAAAACTAATATCCCCTTAAGAAGGTAGAAATCCAGCAGGGAGGGAGGGAGGGGGGGGGGGGACTAAATCTTTGGGTTCTGGAGGTTCTGCTCTACCAAGATCAGTCTGCAAATCTCAAACCCAGATCATTTGAGATAATGCAAACACAACATGACAGTGACACTGTCAGTCTACCTCCAGGTTCATCATATCATTGGCTATAGGGGCTGCAGAATCAAAACATGCCATATGGGGTGAAAGATACTACGCTGGGCCCATATTATTTAACTATGTTTCAACGGTAGCTGTTGGGTGACACTGGTCATTTAGGGACAATATTTTCATACTTGCCTGTCTCAGCTAGCCACAGACACAGAAGAACAGAAAAGAACAGAAAGGAAGAGACAGTGAATACCATTGACATGTGCAGGGACACAATGTAATGGCATAACTATGGGCGATATACTGTGCCAGATTAATGGGAAACCCAAGAGCCTCCAAGAGCACAGTCTTGCTTCATGCTTTTCATTTTATTTCTGGTAGACCCTGTTGAGACCTGGCATCAACATCCATCCTGATAGATCTGATCACAAGTGGTCAGCTCTAAGTTCAGGTCTGAACGCACCCAAATGCACCATCTATGTGTCCTGAGATCCGATCACTCACACCACAGGAGGTGGTCTGGGACGCATGTGGCCACATAATTTTCGCTGTGTGACTGCAAATGCATCCTGGACCACATATGATTGACGCGCCGACTCAGCTGACATCCCAATCTGACCCAATACAATTTCACAATGAATGAAGTCTTTTTTTACGCTTCTCAGTGTCCATACGTTGATTTGTCTGTGGCCACAAACCCGATATCAACACAGATCGCCACATAATGACTGATACTTTGCTTAAATGTGTCAAATCTTAGCAAATAGTAGAGCTGCATTGAATCATTCAATCCCTCTTGACCCCACTCGCTCTTTCTGTTCATCTCTGGCTTGCAGCGACAAACACACACACACACACGCACGTATGAGATCCAATCACAAGTTGTCACAGGAGGCACATTCAGGACGCAATTTAAAACCAGGTGTGAACAGACGGACTTGGCGCAGACCACTTGTGATCTCTCAGGACGGATGTTAATACCAAGTCTAAACAGGGCCTAGCTGAAAAGATTTGAATCAGTGTTATCAAGTATTAAAGCGGTAATCAGGTAAAACCACATGAAATTGAGGGAAGGTGAAGCAAAGAAAGATGCTGCTGTTAGCAGCTGCAAGCATGTGACTCATGGAAGCAAGAAGTAAAACCTAGCTGCTGATAAAAGTTGTTCTCAATCTAGATTTAGATTTTGTATGGTTTGTTGACAGATCAGTTTGAAACCTCGGAAGACAGAAATGGACGCTCATAAAGCGTCAGAAAACAGAGAGGGGGCAACTGTTTAAAGGTTATGAATAACTCTCAGCTTCAAACAGTGCTTTCACATGTAAAGCCTTCTTTATTTTTGGAGAATAGCACCCAGCCATCTCCAAAGCTGTGACTAGACTGGACGCTGAAGTGCATTGACACAGTGAATGTTTCCCCCTGCTGGACAGGACTCGAATACAACAAGCCTGATTTGAATGTCTTACAAAAAGTAACATTAATGTCGCAACGGAAAACATTTTGGAACGTGGCACATTCGAAATATAATAATAAAAGTAAATGCATGTATGCCTTTGCTTGGGTTTCCATTTAATTAGGTACATTGTGTAAATTGCTGATGGTTAACCACAGACATTGTAAAGCCTTAGCAATAATGTAACATGCATGGACACACTACTAACAGTGAAAGGTGTGGGCAAGAAAGAAAAGAAAATAACATACAGAACATACAGACAGGTAATCCAGGAATTTGAAGAGTAAAACAAACATTAGGCGTTTCCCCACTCACCCCGTTGTTGACACTCTGAGCAGAAGACCTCCCAGACCTAAACCTCTCATACCTGAGGCAAAGACAAGATGACATGAAAGAGAAGAATGAGAAATTCTTCAGTTTATCTGACCAAATAAGAGCAAACATGCAGTGCTGTCAGGAAAAAGAACAGTTTGGGTGTGTGTAATTTTGGCCTCCTGCCCCTGCCCTTGTACGTGTGCTCATCAGCTTTTCCGAACCTTTCGTAACGTAAGAAAATGTTGTTGAGGTCGTCGTTGACGTGCAGCAGCTCCTCAGTCACAGATTCGTTGGAAACACAGGAGATGAGCTCCATTATTCTCTGCTGCATGGATCTGCAAGTCCTGTTCAGCTCCTAAGAACGTACAAACACACAGACGCATGATGGTCTCAGGTTATGGTTTTCTTACAGTTTGTACTAGTCTGTTCAAACAAAAAATATCCAGCTTTTATATTTGCTTATTTATACACTTCAGGATATAGACACAGACAGACACACATAAGTGGTTCCTTGCCTGTAGTAACTCATAGTCTGAAGCATCCTCCTGTCCTGGGACCATCTCGGTCAACATCTCTGACATCACCTTAGTGTTTCCACGAACGATGTCCAACTCGCTGCGCAGCTGGCAAATCTGGAGGACACACAGACACATTTATCCATCTGTCTGTCTGACCAGTGGGTGGAAAACTAAATTAGGCTGATTTTAACTCACTAAAATGTATAATTGCATTGGGGAGGAAGAAGTGTGGGAAATCAGAGTAGTTGAAATAAGTAGCCAAAAAGTAGAGGATGAATGGTTCAAATAGCAATAGCTTCTAATAACTCTGCACCTGTTCAGATGTAGGATTGATGGATCCAGAGGGGAGAATGTTGGGGACCTGAGGCTCAGTGTAGGCTGGCGGGACAGCTTGCGGTGTGGGCTGAGGGGGGTCGCTGTACTTCTGTAAGGTGGAGTCCCCCTCTGGAGCAGTTGCAGACTAGAAACAACAGAGAGAGAGTTAATATAAATAACAGAGTGTGAGAGGTTAATTAGAAGGATTATCTTACGATACTTAGACTTCGCATATGAGCGGAGGTAAGCTGCTTAATGAAATGCCTCCTACCCGCAGAGGTGTGTGTATAGGCGACAGAGTCTCCAGGTCTGACATGGGGAACTCGATGCCTTTCCTTTTTAGCTCCTCGTAGACTTGAACCACCCCTGTGAGGTCTGGACTGCTCCTGAATGCATCCGCCCATGCCTGAAGAAGGCAAAGAAAAGAGTTAAAAGAAAAGAGATGGAAAAAAAAAACAGGGATACAGGGAGGACCTTTATAGCTAACAAAGCAAAGGGATGTCAGAATAGTAAATCAGGCCTATTCTCTGATCATTTTTGTTCGTCTGCCTTGAATGCCGTCAGTCAGCCAACCACAAAGCACTTGGCAGCTCTTTCAGCAGTGGAGAGGCTAACGCTACACTGGAACACAATAATAGCTCAAGCACAAGCCACACTTCTAAAAAACTTAGTTCAAATGGACTTTGAGGCTACTTTAAACTGCACAGCCCATTTGATCTAAATAAAAATCTCTACAGAAGCTTCCTTCTTTTGATTGAAAGCAAAATAAAAACCGTGCAAAAGTAATACTCTAACTGTGGCTTGAGGCTTTGTTTTTGAATATTTTAACTGTGAACCTTTGCTCACTTTTATAAACACATTAACGCAGGAGAGATGAGACAGTGAGGGAGCTGCACAACACAACCACAGTCGTCTAACTGGACGATACGCATCTTGCTAAAGGATGCATCAACTGTGTGTGCGCATGTGTGTTGCTCGAAAAATGTTCCCACACAATTGTCCCAGATGACCCTTGTGACATAAACTTGTCTAATGATGAGACAAACAACAACTACAGTCTCTCTCCCCTCTCCCACAGGTACTGTTAGCTCCCCTGCTGGATCAAGGCTGCAGCTGTAGACACATGGTTCCCATGGTGGAAATATGAGCAGTCCACATGAGCCTCGCAAGGTAACATGAGCTGTGGCAGGTAACTGGATGCTGCTCCTGGCTGAAGCCCTGGAGACATTGTACTTTACCTGAGGCTCATCCTGAGGATGATAAGCAACCTACGGAACTTCTTCATAGGTACATTAGTAACAGTAATGCTAAAATAACAAAAACATGTCAGTTCTCACTCACTGACTCAAGTTTCCCCCGCAGCAATTAAAAAAGAAAAATAGACTAGATATCCGTGAGATGAATAATGTACTAAGATCAATGACATGCACAGGCTGTGCAGGCATGACTCAATATTGCTTGATATCTTACCTGAATCAGGGCGAGTACTTTATCTTGAACGATTGTCGGTGGGTTGTTTTTAGGGGAGATGATTTTAACAAGCACACCATCAACAAAGTCCCTGCTGGTGATTAGAGCATGAAAACGATGGCCGCAGTTCTTCACACACGTCTCCAGCACCTGGTGGATGCAGAAAACAGAATGATTTAAGAGCATGCTAATGTCAGGCAAACCGTTGCCCATACACCATTACAGTCATGCAAATAGTTTGACAACCCAGGCCGAGTGGAGAGGATCCAGTGGATTGCAAAACCTCAATGCAAATTGTGAGTTAAAAATCAAGCTGCCCTGAGTGATTTGCACTACACAATATCACATTGTGTGAGAGGGATGACAAACTGTAACACACTACGCCTGATTGTGATAATAGGAGAATTAGACAAAATGAATAATATTTTTAATACTTTAGAATTAGTAAATAGGTGTACGAGTCTTCCTCTTGCCACTTTACACTCACCGTTAAAGTCAACATCACTTCTCTATAGTTCCTGTTGCCATTCAGCCTCTTCTTCACTGCTCTAATGGCATCTTTTGGCCTGTACACACACACACACAACCAAATGTAAAGACACACATTAAACACACAAGTATAGAATAGCATATTATGCACAGAGCATTTTAATGGGCCGATGAGACATATGAAGCAGAACAAAATAAATGACTGAGGCGATAATGGCCAAAGACTTCCTGAATGGCAGTCTAATCACCACGTTGAGGCACACGTCAATGATTCTTTCCTTTTCCTCATCTCTGGATCGCCACTGTGACCACTCTTCTGGCCGACACAAATGATTAACACTTTTATTCTTTTACTGCTCCTAACAGATGACATCAGCGCCCGAGTAAACGGGCGTATGACAGCCCTCGCATTCCTCTGCGACAATAAAGAAGTAGAGTCAGGAATCTTTTTATAGACTGCTGCTGGGGTGCAGTACATTGCAGCAGTCTGGACCCACCAAAGCCTGTTTACAAGCTGCTAACCAAACATGAGCTGGACTTCACACAGCAGCTCGAAACACACAGTACAAGGTTACCGGGGCAGGGAGATAAGCAGGGAGCTCTTGCATTCATCCACCTCACACAGCCAGAGCCAGAGCAGAGGACTGGAGTGACACTGACATGTGGAGGATGCAGCAGCAATGCATTGTGTGTGATCAGAGCAGGAACAAGGAAGAGAACCTGTTCATGAGTTAATCAATAACATGCAGGGATCAGGTATCCTCTGGTTTTCTCTGGTTACTCACCCATCCTCTGTTTCATTGATGATGTCGCATATTTCCATGTTGAGGGTCCAGTCTTCATTCTGCAAGGAGCCATCAGTGGCTCTCTCTGCAACACACACACGCACACACACACACACACACATGACAGCGGTTGAGAAGACAACCTGTGAAGACGTTTCAGCAAAAGCAAAGCAGCCCAATTACATGACGATGACCGGTGGCTAGGCAGCTGTTAGCTAACTTAGTAATTAGCTAACCTTTAAGATGTAGCAGGTCACTGTGCTGGCTGATGTTTTCAGCGCTAAACTAAGAAGTGACGGCGTCAGAAAACGGAGCATTACAGCGACAACGGCTCAATGACAGCAGGTAACGACGTAACTACTGGTTAGCTTAGGCGGCTAACGGTGGCTCTCCAGCTGTATACAACTCATTCAGGGACGTTAGCATGCTCAAGCTAGCAATGACCGTAAGCGGCTATTTAGCCCCAAAAACAGCCGCGTCTCTGGGACACACGCACGTCGAGCTGCACGCACAGTCGTCCCTTAAACGTGTAGGTACATTACCGATGCAGTGCCCCACCGGGGTACTGTAAGGATTTCCCAGAAGGAACTCCATCTTGCTCGACAACAAACAAGTCAGTCCATGGGCTGATGTGAGGAGAGCGATACATGAGGAAAAGACTGGAAAACCCCGCCCACCGAGCAGCCGGATTGGCCGGGAAATCCTGACCTTTAGCGTGATTGGACAGATGGAGCATCCATCACGGGAGCAGGGCGATTGTAAATAAAAGGCACCAAAGGTTGCGTCCATAAAAGTGAAGCGGTTATTATATGGCTCAAGAGCTTATTCTGATATACAGATAATGCGGACATAGACCATGCACTTTTAGTTTTTTTATTGTGATGGGACATCTGTTCAAATGGTTAGTCTTTTCTAAGTTTTAATACCCATTAAACTCTAGGAACATATATTGCTTCGAAGTGGTGGAAAGGAATCGGCCAAACATGAGTCAGACAATGTCGTTCTTTTATACACTAGGATTTATTTTAACTGTAAAAGATACAGAGCTTTGAGATTTGCACACGAAAAGTTACTACAGGATGAGGATGGAGTCCAATTTTTTCCAGTACTGTGCAGATGATAACGATGACCAGGATTTTTCAATACGGCGTTAGTCTCTCATCTTGTTATCACACTGAAAATGTGTTTGATGTGCTGTGAACAAAAACATGAATCCTGGAGTGAAATGTATACGTCATGTCCTCTACCCATACGTCTTCTCTCACCTGAATCTTCTGAACCTATTCTTCCTTTTGTGAATGCATCTGACCCGGACAATCTCCAGCTGCTTTCCTCATATGTGAAAAGCAAAACTTGAGTTCATGTCTTTACAAATAGTAGTCTGAATGCAGTATGTTTAACCTATTGCAAGAGGATTTTACTTCATCTACACACAGCACAGTTTGACCCAACATCCTCATATGCACCTTCGAGCATTCAAATGTAGCAAAGAGCAAATAAAGCAGCAGTGGAATTAACATTCCACCACCAAACAGACAACAGCAGTAGTTACCAGTGGCCAAAATGTCACGGATGACTGAGAACCGCCTGGAAACTCTGAGAGGGGTGTCACTCTTGGCAGCTGCCACAAATAAACATGGCAAAAAAGACAGCCAGTATGATGTGCTGGAGTGAGATGACTCTGTTACAGATCACAGACAGAACGGCTGTCACTGCTAAACAGAACAAAGAGGATGCATGGTGTCTGTCTGCATGGATGTAGAATCATGAATCACGGATAAACGTTTGAACTCTGGGTGATCTCGGATTGAGGGCAGATTTGCTGTGTGCCCCTTAGAGTTTTTGTATTTGCGCTCATCCTTCTCAGTCCTGCATGAGTTTTCTCTTGACAGTTGAACTTTCAGATGAGAGGTGAACAAAAAGAACTCCTGCAGCGGTCCGTGCCCTCAGCTCATACGTGTCGTAGTCATGCGCCCACTCTACGTTTCCCCAACTCTGAATCTGTGTGGGAGAAAGAAAAAGGAGGATAAATAGAAATATAGAATGGCATAAACTATCCAAAATACTTTTAAGATCCATACATTATTTCCCAAGAAACTGACCAAAATGTGGGAAAAATGCCCTATCTTGAAATGTTATGGAACGTGATAAAAATGTCTGTATCCACTGCACCAAAATGTAACAACTTCTTCCGTGGCCCCTGCCTCATTCCTCTACTGAGTTTGGTAAACTTTGTGTAAAAAAAAACAATCCTTGGTGAAAATGTACCCTCTATGGGGAAGGAACAACCAATGACTGTCAGCAGAAGGGTCTGTCTTATTCTTTCTCAGCTGCAACCCTGAAGCTGCTACATGAAATACAAGATTACAAAATCATGACCACTAGCAAGGTCAGCCTCTACACTGCATTGTACGTCTAATGCTACAGGTCCTGATTTCATGAGAATCACTATGAAAACACAAGAGGGTGCTGTTTCTCTCAAGACCATATGAAGAATATATTTTTCTGGCAGTGACAGATCTAGGACACAATGACACTGAATAAAATAGCACAAAAGCAAGTTTCTATTTGTGAGAAGAAGTAATATAAAGTAATATTAACTAAAAGGTTGTTGGAAAAGATCTGGGAGAACAAACCCACCTGGTATTCCTCCTCCAGTCTGGAGAGCAGCACCGCCTGCTCCACACTCAGATGTCTGTCAATCATTGCCAGCGACAGCACAACAGACTTCAGCTGTGTGATCACATACTCAAGTCCTGCACAGGAAAAAACATATTACTGCACAGCTCGGCCCTGCTGCTCTTACATCCTATTAAAGTACTATACAAACTATCAATAACTATCACAAATATAACTCTCCTGTCCATTTTTATATTTTATATATTATATAAATATTTCACCTGTCAGAGACCAAAAGTTGTACGATTTCAGGTGTTGCCGGAACGTGTCTTTGGTCTGCTCTGGGATGTCAGGACCCAAAATATTGGACGAGGAGCCGATAGTGACGTTGTATCTGCAAGACAGTTGTGGGAAAATATACAATTAGGAACGAGCTGGTAGAGTACCTTGATTTAACAGTGCTTTACTGGGAAGATTTATTGTCAGTGTTTTTACAATGATAAAAACGAATGTTGCCATTACCTGTTTTCAATCCAGTGCAGCACCGGGTCCCACTCATTCCTCTGTAGCTCAACCAAAGCATTAGGCTCATCTACTCTGTAACTACACAGCAGCACATATGCAACATTAACATTTGAAGTCACAACTCACTGATAACAAATATGTAAATGTATTTCACAAGCAAAGTTGAAACCTCTACACTACGTTTTTACTTGGTTATATTGAGCTTTTATTAAGAGAGTGTTGTTAAAATTAGCTCTGATTGTATATGAATATAAAGAGGAGCAAATATATAATTTGATACAATAAACCTATGGCTTAAATATGGTTGATATAAATAATGGTTATAATTATTATTATCATTATAAAGAAAAACAAAAAAAATCAAACTGAATAAGTGATTGAGTAGTATACCAGACAGTGTCAGTATCCAGAAACTTCAGAGCAGCACTGATCATGGCGTCCTTATTTCGCTCGGTGGGATTGTCCTGAGCTGTGTTGCACAGCGTAGTCTGCAGGAAGAGTAAACAGTTTACCTTTACTAGTTGCGTGAAAAACTAAAAACATGGCAAGAGCTTCAGAGTAAAAAAATATTACTGGCATTATCAATGGGTGTCGGGATCTTATAGCAAAATGTTTCTGTCTCACCCAAATCCTCAAAACCTTCCGAAATGATGTGCCATTACTATCATGTGAACTGACGTATGGTATACTATGGTAACTCAAAATGGGTTAAAAGTTCATATTTATTTTTGAGAGAGAAATTTGATATATTTTAAACCATATATGTGTAATTGAAAATACATTACAACACATTAAAATTTGCTTATTCTGGCATATTCAGGGGATTGAAATGTATGAGTGTGTACAAATTGGTGTGACTTGATTGAATTTAAGAGGACTGCTGGGTCTTGGTGGAGGTTTGTACTCCAATGAGTACTATTCTATTTATCTGTTACAAAATAGTCATGTGTGGCATCTGCTGTGGGAGTTGTGATGGTTTTCTTTCCTTGAAGGTCAACAAGCCTTGGATAATATTTCCTATACATTTTAAAGTTTCCTCTGACATTACTAGATGCAGTCTTCATGTATAAAACTGGGGCCGGGAACTCGGGATGACAAACTAAAGGTTCAGTGTGTAGAATTAAGTGGTGAGTTTGTCAAAGGTCGTACCAGGTGCATAGAGTAGAACTTGAGCGTGTCCCTTTGAGCATCCCACTCGGTTGCCACGGCGATGGCCAGGGCTTCATTGGGCACTGTGAACAACTTCCCTCCAGGAGTTTTCAGTTTCCTTCTGTCCAGGTTGATCTCAAATACACCACCTGCGTGACAAAGGAAAGAGAAGGAACAACTTTAGTGGGCCTTCTTTCATTGTAGCCTTTGTCATGACTTTGAAAATACAACTGACACACACACACACAACTTTAACAACAATAAGAATAAGATCTGACACTTACCTTCACCTTGGGATATGCTGACATCTTGATAAAATTTCTTCCTCTCTGGTTACATCAGAGGAGAGATCATCAGTCAACAGAGTTAAGCTGCGAACCAACAAACAAACAGGCGTCTCGGGCTGCTGTGCATTCCTCTTACCTGATGCTGCAGTGGAGTACAGAGGGAGCTGACTTCCCGGGCACACTTTGCCGAGAGGCTTCCTAACGTGGCT
Organism: Hippoglossus hippoglossus; assembly: GCF_009819705.1. NCBI lineage: Eukaryota > Metazoa > Chordata > Actinopteri > Pleuronectiformes > Pleuronectidae > Hippoglossus > Hippoglossus hippoglossus. The sequence goes on from NC_047169.1 coordinate 13,014,821, forward strand.
CTGGAGTCTGACCAGGCTCCTCAACATGGTGGCAGCTCGGTGAAGGTGTGAGGATTCTTCAGAAGAAACCAGCGGAGAAGGGAGCAAACAAGCTAGGCTACCTCTGTGTGACTGCAGTTCGTTAGTTATCCACACGTAACATTGTTAGACTACAGTGGTTTTCCGTGTTAGCATTAGCTCTGGTTTATTCTGTACTTGTTAATGGTGCTAAGTCGCTATTTCCCTACCACATATTTCTTCCTAAGCTTTCACACACCAGCTCCTACGTTCAAAACCATGCGTCTGACCTTCTGCGATAGCTTGACAGGTGGAGTGAAACACTGTTAATAGTCGGGAAGTGTAGTTTTTAGCTGCATCTACGCGGTATCACACGTCGAGCAAAAAAACTACACTCGCGTACTCCCATGGAGCCTTCCGCAAATCTCACCAATGAGCGTTGAGAATCTTTGCGTAGTGAACTCAATTGGCCAATGAGAGGGGCGGATGCTGCTTCTACGTCGGCGCGTCGAAGTCCCCTCACTTTTTTTTGGGAGCCTGGTGCCTAGTGAACTAAACTCCGGAGGAATAAGTCGGGGTCTGAGTGTTGGTGGGCTTCACCGCTCCTCCTCCCCGCCGACAGAGCCCATCGCCCGGACGGCCAGTGACCCGCGGTCGGCGCCCCCAGCCAACGAAGCGGGAGCCATGCCAGTCCCCGCCGCATACCTCGGCGAATCCCCCGCCGCGGCCTTCGCATCCTCGGCCTCGCTTGTCCCGCCGCCGCCGATAAACACGCGGCAGCCCGGCGTCGTCACCTCGCTGCTGTACAGCGGCTCCAGGTTCCGGGGCCACCAGAAGAGCAAAGGGAACTCGTACGACGTGGAGGTCGTGTTACAGGTGCGGCTGCCGGGGGGGGGTGGGGGTCGGACATTTTCATGATGCGGGCGAGCTGTCAGGGCGATGTGGCGATCTGTCAAACGGGCGCTGTGGTGACTGACAGCTCTGAAATCAATGGGGCCTGTCGTCGATCAACCCGCCAAGCTAACTGGGACTGTAGCTACAACCAGCAGCCCCGTTTAACCATTAATGCACATTTAATTCACTGATATTATACGTATTTGATTCATTGTTGTTATAAGTAAACACCTCCCTGTTGAGGTTTGATGTGTCTTTGCTGCACCACGTAGCAGGACTCATACAAACATGCATGTTTATGGTTGTTATGTGTGAGAGGATATAAATAGCAAGTGATTATTCCTCTATCGTAGTACAACATCACATAATCCTGCTTCTTGGCTGAACGTCACGGTACAGATGTGTAGTAACACGCTGTTGTTTGTTGTGTTTCCTTTCTAAGCATGTCACCATGGAGGATTCCTACCTGTGTGGCTACCTGAAGATAAAGGGACTGACTGAGGTGAGAGGAGTCATTCTCTGTATTATCAAGCCACAAGCATGAATATTTAAAAGCTGGTTCTGGCCACTGGCTCGTGGTGCCCCCACCCCCCCACCCCCTTTTTTCCCAGCAGACTGGTACAATCTAGCTCCACTCGGTCCTGCTCCGTATTGTGTAGTTTGCATTGTACCGAGAGGATGTCACGTTGGACTCCACAGCAGATCCGAGCACGTTGAAGCTGCCTCACCACCTGGGTGTCTGCTGGTCAACTTGACAGCATCTTTTAATAGTACATGCACAGTCAATGATGACTGTCTCTGCAGGGATGGGGTCAAACTAGGATGATTGGTATGTTCGAATGGGACAGCAGCTCTTCTTACCTGATTCAAATCTTTCTACTTTCACCATTCAATCAATCAATCCATTATCAATACTGCTTATTTTGTAAGTGTCGCAGGGTGGTGGTGGGGGGGCTGGAACCAATCCCAGCCGGGGGAAACCATGAACAGGTCACCAGCGTATGACAGGACTAACACAGAGACAAATAACCACACTCAGATTCACAACTATGTTCAAGTTTATGTTTTTTTCCCCCACATCTTTATTTAAGACTGTGGTCTTTCAGTTTGAGAGCAGGGCTTACTGATTTCACTTGTGATTTTTGTTATGCTTTCACTCTAAACTCTGCGCTTGCATTTAAATAGGACCCTACTTCCTCTGCTCGTGCTCAAACTTTGCGCTTGGACAGATTTCCACGTGTGAAACATCTGCTCTCAGATTTCTCCTTTGCTATTGTATTCCTTTGTGCAACAAGTCTGTCAAAACTCTCCAACCATTAGAACGCCGGGTGGTGTGTTTACAAATAAAATTTACTCACCCTTGTGAGTGTGTTGGCTTCACTTGTTTGAGAGTCCCTTACGAGCTAGTGCAGCCACAATGAGGACGGGACAACTTCATTTTTTGTAGTGCGAGTGCAGAATGTGAATGTGAATTTTTAATCAATAAGTCCTGCTCTCAAACTGGAAGACCACTCTCTTGAATACAGATAAGAACGGAAAAAAAAACACAATTTAAAGTTTCCAATTAACCTAACCCCAATCTTTGAACTGTGTTTTTTCATCTCACTGTGATGCCACCATGCAAAACATAACTATAAATTAATGTCACTAAAATGGTTTATGTACGGTTGTGTTTACGCTCATAGGAATACCCGACTCTGACCACGTTCTTTGCCGGAGAAATCATCAGCAGGAAACGGCCATTTCTCACCAGGAAATGGGATGCAGATGAAGATGTGGATCGTAAGCATTGGGTAAGGCCAAAACTTAATTCAAAATCTCTGCAGAGCTCCACACATGCTGTTTTATTGTGCCATAATCAATATTCATTTTGTGTGAAGGGCAAGTTCCAGGCCTTCTACCAGTATGCAAAGACATTCAACTCAGACGATTTTAACTATGAGGATCTAAAGAACTCGGACTATATTTTCATGAGGTGGAAGGTAAGGTGCTGCCTAAATTAGAGCTCGACCACATGTTCAAGTAAGTGACCCCTGACCCGCAGCTGCTGCTGTTCCTCACCCTGTGCGTCCCCTCAGGAGCAGTTCCTGGTCCCAGACCATACAATCAAAGACATCAGCGGCGCTTCCTTTGCTGGATTCTACTACATCTGCTTCCAGAAATCCACAGCAACGATCGAGGGCTACTACTACCACAGGAGCTCTGAATGGTAACACAGCACAACACTGGTCACTGTGAGGTCAAGTTGATTTTAGTGAAGGAAAACATTTCTGGATCAAATTCCAGTTGTAGACGGACGAGGTTTGCAGCAGCTTCTGTCGGGGTGCACTGGAATAATCTGACTATTGACCTTATTCAGAATAAGTCATTATTGCCATTATGATGTGTACATTAGTTAGTAGTAGAATGTTCCTTTCCAATTCCTGTTTACATGTTACTGACAAAACATTGTCTGATCAAGACTCGCATCAACATTATTTCCTACTACTTGTGTTCACTTGAACCCAGGGCATGTGTGGGTAACTGCCGTACATGTTTATGTCGCAAAATGCTGTGAAAACTCCAATAGGATGTTACACAGTGATTGAGATGTATACACGTCTACATAACGCGACTAAGGTCAGAACACTCCACATGCCTTCATTTGATTATTGCTTATTCTGACATGGCAGTGTCTTATTCCTTAATATAAGAATATAAAAGTGTGAACACGTCTAATGTGGCGTGCTTCCGAACTACTTTATATAACTTTATGTGAATGAAGCCACAATGTGTTGCTTTTGATTGATGTGCTCCTCCTGCCTGGTTATGAGCAAACAGCGGCTAGCGTGTTCTCCATCTTTAGTGTTTTCACTTCAATTAGATGTTTCTTTAGTTTTTTTTCAATTCCCTCTTTGCATAATAGTTTAGCATGTTTTGCTGGTTTTATGCTTTTATAAGAAGAAGAAGAAGCAAGATGTCTTGTTTGCATTTGTCTTAACTTTGATCAAATTACAGACTACAAGCATCTTTTCTCTGTGAATCACTCACGTTTGTGAACACAGTTTGAATCCAGTGTGGGAGTCTGCTCCAAACACTACCAATTAAAGCCATTTACCTGTAATGGGTGTATAACTGAATGTTAGCACTAGATTCCTCCCCCATGGAGGATGTTTTCATCAGCATGTTAAATAGTCGGCCCTTATCTTTTCCTAACATATACCGTGTTGTTGCACTGCAGGTACCAGTCTCTAAACCTCACCCATGTTCCAGAGCACAGTGCAGCCATCTATGAGTTCCGGTGACCCCGGCCGCCATCGTGGATCTTAAATTTTTTTATTTTTTTTATTATTGGACGGACAAAGACTTGCAGCTAAAGCAGAGTTCTGCAGATGCTACTGAGGAGGAAAAGGAGAACAACCAAGGTTGAGAACGTGAGCTTTTGGCGAAGTGCTCGTGTGTTCTCACTCAACGGATGGACAGCTGACTGATCAGTGGACGGGACAAATGAATGTATGCACAGATGAGACGAGAAGGAAGAGCCAGTTCTGCTCCCTGGCTGGAGCTTGTGACGTCGGAACCAGCAGCAGAGACTGGGTGTGGGTCATATCAAATACCCATTTTATCATGTGTTTTAATGTCTGGTTTTAAAAAGACGCTTTGCAAAGCATCTCGAGACACTTTATAAGCTGAGCTGGGAATGTCCCCCTCTTGTTGTTGCAACTAGAAATGTTTCCCAGCTTTCATCCAGCAGATGCAGAATGAGCAACGTAAACACATTCGACGACAGCAGGACAAGGATTCCTCTGAGGAGTCCGCTTTTATATACACAATCCCTCAAGAAGTACAATCATGTCAATTTTGCTTTTCACAATTAGAGCTCTTCCCGTTTGAGGATTGGAGCTTTAATTGACCCATAAGCTACAGTATAATAACAGTATTCTTTTTTTTTTTAACGCTAAGCTGGTATTAGTTTGCCTGCCAAGAGTATGGCCGCAGCGTGGCACCTTTTTTTTAAAGGCTGAAGTGTGAGTGATACACAAAACAAGCTTTTCCCCTGTGTTTCGTCAAACTTTCTTGCGAGATTATTATCACGTGATTGCTGTGGATTTGAATCTATTGAGAATTTGCACAAAGATGGAGTACGCGTTACTAACGCTCGCAGTCGGAATTCTACATTCGCACTCCTCAGTACACAAGCTCCGAGCGTCACGGCGGCAGGTCAAGCTTTTTGACAGTTTTTTAAGTGTTTGGAGCCAAAACAACTACATAGAAGTATTCAGAAAGAAAGTATTTTATTTTGCCCTGCGCTCTGCATTAAACACAGAGCGTATTACTCCCTATGTGTCATTTTAAATTAAGACCCCCCCCCCGCTATCCCTACATTTACACGTCTCCTCGACTATGCAACACTGTCAACATAGCACTCTCCAAACATCAAACCTTCAGATTTCAGAGACAAAAAAGTTTATTCTATTGTTAAAGAGTATATGAAAAATTACAAAAAAAAGAATCTATCTTCATTAAAAGAGGTATTTTTGTTAAATTGCCTATGAAATCACTGTCCTCCCCGATCATGATCCCCTTCCATGTGATGGTGCCATCTTTTTAAACGTTTATCAGAGTTGTATTATAACAGGTCAGAAGTGTGTTTGAGAACAAGCCTGGATTTGATTGATGTGTGACTGTAAAGAATCGATTGCAGATTTGAAAAACAAAAAAAACAATTGGTTTCAAAAACTTTCCCCTGTGTCTTGAATGTCTGACTGACACATTACATACCAAACACATGTCGCATGAATTATTACAAAATGTTCACATTGTCTTTGTGTACAGCTGAGTGGATTTTTTTCAGAATGAGGAGTCAACGGAGGAGCGTTATTGTGGCGTTAGACGGGAACACAGTGGGCGCTGCGATACGGAAGTGCTAGTATTGAGAAAACCCCCTCAAGCTGAATCGGGGAAAGAAATGTATTCCATCCATTTATTCATTATCCATACAGCTTATCCTTTTGGAGATCGAGGGTGGAGCTGAAGCATATTCCAGCTGACATTAAGCGGGAGGTGGGGTACACTGTGGACAGGTCGCCAGTCCATCACAGGGCAGACATACAGCGACAAACGACCATTCACACCCACAATCAATACAGAGTCTCATGTCTACCAATCTGCATGTCTTTGGACTGTGGGAGGAAGCTGGAATCTCAGGAGAAACCCCCCCCCCCACACGCACTCTGGAAGTACTTCACACAGAAAGACCAAGGTGGGATTGGAATTGAGAATGTTTTTTGCTGTGGGGCAACAGTGCCAACCACCACGCTACAGAAATATATAGTGGTCAATGTACTAACACACAATGGTGCAGGTCAAATTGTCATGAAACACAAAGTACAGCTGTGCAGCAGTTACAGGGAACGTCACTAGTTTTGCAGAAATTTAGGGGGAAAAGGTTTGGATAAAATATATATATATACATGCATAATATAAACATTTACCCAATGATTATAATAGCTTGAAAACTAGAATTACAAAAGTGAATACATTTTGTCCTGAGGGTGGCGTGAGTGTGTGCTGCACACTTCCCGGCGAGCCATCCAACAGTTGCTGAGGCATTTCACTCCAAACCACAACTGTCGACCTCACGGTGGCGCCAGAGGGGGGAGTCAGGAGATCACCAGAGCCATTGTGCGCAGATCCACCCAGCAGCAGACGAGGAGATACTGTGCACACGTGTCACTTCAGTGGCACTGGAGGAAAAGTCAGGCGGATTATCAAAGCTGTCAGGATTCATCCTCCCGGCACCATGGATATCTGCGCTAAATTGAATGGCTGCATGTGTGTAATAGCTGCCGAGTATTTGACTGTGTGTCATTTTCGATCTCTGCTGTTAAAATGAAAGAAAGAAGGAAAAAGGGGGATAATCAAAGTCACAACAAGTCCAAGTCACGTCAAGCTAGAATAACAAGAGAGACAAAAAGTGTGTGGTTATTGTGCGTATTTTGTGTAAAGACTGTCTGTGTCACCCGCAGGCCTGAAATGTTGCACTTCTCATTACTGGAATTTCAGTTCTAGGTGTGTACACCAGCTTTCTGAAATAACTGTCACCAAACAGAAACATGACAGGACGTGTGAAGCGTCAGAAGAGTGGCCGCTTTATCACCTTATTGCATGCCCATGTATTGATATCAGAGAAAGAATAAATATCCATTCTCTGATATATTTTAGAGGAATATTTGTTACTGTACAGCAAAGATCACCCCCCCTAAAAATCCGGATCATTATCTGGATCCGCACCAAATTTCACCTGCTCATAGATATCAGCACTCTACATATGGTTGTTTCTTTTCATTAAGATCTCTGCATTATTATCAGGGCTTACGGACACTTGGATGACACCACAGGAGCAGCATGGGGGCATTCAATGTTTTTTTTCTGTTTTTTTTTTTTTAAGTTTAAAGAAGGAGTTACCATTTACTTCAATTGTACTGGATTTGGCTGATTACCCCTGTTTACCCCTGAACGTTCAAAAGTGTTTTGTGGACTCAAACACTTCACCCACATCACCATCAGCATAGTGGTGTGTAGATAATGAGTGGATTTTCATTTTTGGGTGAACTATCCCTTTAAGAAAAGGGTTTTTATCTTCTGTATAAATCCAGACATGTCAGACTAAACTGGGCTTGGTTTTATGTTTTTGAACTTGACTTAACTTTTAAAGGCTTGTTCAGAGGAGTGGTGACATCTGGGAATATTCAAAGCTGACCTTGTTAGCAGGAAAAGGTTACAATACAAATATTTGCAGTGTTACTGTCCGCAGCCAGTTATAATGCACCAAACCGAAGATGTGGTGAACTATCCCTTTATCCCTTTATGTCATTTATACATCATCTCATGCATCATCTCTTGGCACCATGGCACTGATTGGAAGTCAGAACTGAAGCATGTCATCTAAAGGGTTGGATAGCTAACATACTGTACCTGTGATAAATCAGCCAGTGCATCAGCCAAAAACGTGCACAGTTACAGTAATTAACCAAATCACATAACACGTGCACGTGCTTTATTTCCTCAGTCAAGATCATAAAACGTTCTTTGTATTCTTAACAAGTGTAAACAAACCAGTTTTTTTTATCGTGTTCCTTCAAGGAAGGATGCTGATGCTTCCTGTCAACATCAATTTACATTGATAAGGAAAAAGTCCTGAAATGCAATGACCAATTTTTTTATGATAAGCAGACAGACAGTCACTCGGCCCATTATAAGTCAATGGTTAATAGCTTTAACTACTGGATTTTTGCAGGTGAAACTGTGCAAAGTTACCAATGTTGCCACATTTTTGGAATATACTGAACCTTTAAAACATTTAACACTTAACACCTAAGGTGGAATAACTATCAGGAAAGCAGGAGGAGCAAAACGCAAAGGATGGTCCAACAAAAACAAATTCCACAAAAAGAAAAGAAATGAAAAGAAACACAGGGGAACAGGGAAACGCTGGAAGCCACGTGTGATAGAGACAAGCGGAAAACAAAATGACAAGGGAACAAGACGGTCTGACTAAGACAAAGGGAAGCACTTATAGGAAGGCAGAGCTAATTGAACACTGGTGAAACACATTAGAAACAGGTGCAGACATTCACGAGAGCTGGGGAACAGGACAAAGGCAGGAAGTAAATCTGGAGACACACAAAGAGCATAATTCAGTTTAATAGAGCTCATGAGCTCATGACAATAACAAACAATACATTGTTTCAACCCTTTTACTGCAGATTAGAATGAGAAGCGAGGCTATATACTACACGTGCATTAACAAGTTATCACATTCAGTATACTAACATTTAAACTGACCCCTGACACGTCAGCTTTCTTGTTTATTTAGTGAAGTATCTCCACATCTTTTTACCAGATAACCAGACTTCAGATCAGACATTCAAGACATGGCTGCTTGAAATAAATAAATAAATAAGGGGTTTAACCACTCAAAGACGATGTTTGGCAGAATAATAACGACTCTTAAAGTAGAAGATTTGCACAAACTGAAGATCAACAAGGTCATAAAAAAAAAAAATCCAAAATATTGATATGACGTCCCTTGAAACCTTGCATCGCTTCAGTATTTTTGGCAGTGGCTGCTTCATTTGGTGTGACTTACGTTTCACAAAGGGAGTACCAGTAAGGAAAGCAAATGACTTGAACGTGAGGTGCATGTGTCTGTGTTTTTTGTGTATCTACTGACCACACCCTTATTTCCCAACACTGGCCATAGATATACAATCTGCTTTGTTAACCACTTCGCAGCTTCCGTCTTCTTGTGACAACATGTTCACAGAAACTTCACAGAAGCTCCACCTCCTTTTGTGCATGATTAGATGACTGGATAAACCTTTGGTCACGTCTTCAAGGAGGACAGAGCCAAAGAAAAGCTCACTGCTAAAAATAAATCAATCTTTAATGGCAACGAGTCCCAGTTTATGCACTATTTTGCAAGTATAATGGAAAAAAGTTACATCTGCAGCTTCCTTGTAGTGCAGTTTTTAAAGTATACATGAAATCTAACCTAATATCATCAGTATTTTTTTTTTTGTTTGTTTGAAAGCAAGATTATGCAACAAAACATCACCACGAAACTTGGTGGAAGGATGCATGGGTCAGGGAAAGAATCTGTTGATCCGGATAATGTGGATGTGGTTTCATTGGGGCCATATTGGGCCTTGGCGGAGGTTTGCAGCCCACTGAGTACTATTCAAATTTATTTATTTAGCCACATTTTGAACCCCAAAAAATGTTTTTGTGAAATCTTGTTGACAAACAAACAAACATACGGACAGGGGTGAAAAAATAACCTCATTGGCGGAGGAAGTCTAGAATCTTCCAGAGGGTTTTAAGTACCACTACTAACAAACAAGTCATTAAGACCCATTTACATTTCTGCACATTTTCTTTTGCAGCGCCTCCTGAAGAATTAGACGGTGTTTGTCAGGGGCTGTAAACTGTGCTTGATGTCACGTCCTCGTGTGTTTGGCCGGTGGTTAGTGTTTTTTCCCCCCCTCTCAGTTGTCCTAATCCACCAATCTCAGCTTCTCCTTATGTAAGAGCTGTGGTTTGATATGCTAATAAAATATTTCAAACACTTGTATTTGAATGCCTTTCTTCGTCATGACAGATAACATAACAGGGAAGATATTTTGCATTCATTTCCTTGTCCTGGATTGGGGATTTCTGGTATGTGCTGTGGCAGGGAGAGGCAAATGAAAGCTACGGGATGAGCAACACCTATTCTGCTAAATGACGTTTCAATTCAAAGCCGCCTAAACAAAGAGGCGATTGTGAGTCAGGCCAATTCATACCAAATGATGCTGTGTGGTGCTACGTGACAAATCCTGGTGCCTTTTCTTCTCCACTGACAGCCATTGTCAGTTAATCCGATACAAGTCGATCCTTTGCATAGATACATTCTGAACTGATCCTCACAAAAATCTATAAGCCTATACATCATCTCCATGAGATCTTTGTGTTGGGGCCCGGAGGAATGTGCACGTACAAATGGCAGAGGAAAGTTATGACAGAAGCCAGCGGATTCATGAAAAGTAAAAATATGCAGTTACAATTGGATAAATGTTCTGGATATTGAATTTTCACAGGCTTGATCGATCAATATCAAGGCCAATAACGAAGTGCAACAATTGCTGGAACCATTTCCTGTGTGTCCGTATGAGAAAACAACTTTTAACATCAGTTAATGAACTACATGTGCCCAGTGAGCCGCATCCACAGACAGCCTAAAATAAGATGACACACCAACAACTGCAAATCAGCAAATGCACACACCACCATGGAAAGGTATCACCCCCATGCTCAATTAAGTCCTCCACGTAAAACAGGAAAACATGGAGAAGCATCATGAAATAATTAGTCTGAGGAACGTCCTTCAGAGAGTAAAACCCTTGGTGTCTAGCTACACTGACTAAGTGCCGGTCCAGGGAAACCCAGACTGCACTCACAATCTAGCTAAAGCAAGGAATCATCTTTAAAGTGCATCAAAATAGATCAAAATTAGAAAGGATTACATATATGAAAACTCAAATATCAACAGAAAATTCAGTAGCCTAACTTGCAATCATTCATGCAATTTAAAACAGTTAACTTCAATAAGGGATCATATGATCAGTTCCATCGCACCATATAGAGTAATTTAATCATTCCAACATCACACTGAACCAAATTGCTTAAATAACCTGAGCCAATAATAATAAATTCAAGATAAAATGATCAACAAATGATAATAAATGAGTACACTTCCAAATGCAAAACCACAATAAGTCAAACAGCATCGTAAAGAAATCACACAGATTTATTATTATTTATTTCTCACACAAGCTCTATCTAACGACAGAAACAGACATTTGGCAATTTAACCCAAATCCAGGCATTCTGTCGATCTTCATTCGGCTGAAATGTAACAACGCTGCGACGAACCTCGCTGTCAGAGGAGTCATCATCTGTGTCAGAGAAATAGGAGCCTGCTAGACAAGATTATGGAACACATCGCATTGGGAGGTTATCTGAGTCCAACGGTACGTCTTGTACCTGCCGCATTAACGGTCCGCTTGTAACTGCCGCATTTAATCGAGGCAGAAACAAAGGAACAGATGATTATCAGGACCTTGGATTCTATATGAACGGGCCACTCAAGCATATCTAGCTGCACAAAGTTCACAGACAACATATTAGCCTATGGAACTGATTCAACTTTCGCATTCACACTCAGTAAAGAGGACACTGGAATGACCTGACAAGTGTGAAACCTTGAGCCTCTGTACCATTGCACCCAAATCACAGGGTTGAAATGAAGGAGAAATTGCCACTGGAACGTATGGAGCAGATAACAAAGTGAAAAACAACTGTCTCTGCTCATCAGACAGATTTACAGCTGCTGCTGCGCGGCCTTCAGGGCCGAAACAATGTGTGTGTGTGTGTGTGTGTGTGTGTGTGTGTGTGTGTGTGTGTGTGTGTGTGTGTGTGTGTGTGGGGGGGGGGCAGCCTCAGCCTTCTCCAGATAATCTTTTGGCACAGAACGAGAGAAACAGGCAGCGATACATTGCAATTCCATGGATGCAATTATGTGTCTTAATTGTGAAAATGTATTTTTCTGCCAATCAGGACACTGAAGTTTGATCACCGTTGCCACATGAGGGAAAAAATCCATTGAGACGTGTTTGTACTAGCGGCGGATCACAATCTCATTTCTATGCCTGCATTAGCATCCCACACAGTCTGGAATCTAACCCTAACCCTAACCCTCTCAATGCCATCTTTGCATTTCGTGAGCCAGCACTCTGGCATTTCAGCACCAGTCCCATCACCATGTGAGAAATTATGCTCGACATTTGACCATTCACCTTTATTAGCATATCTGCATCCACGGAGAGAACCTTATAAGCTTCTGATTTCCAACCGTTCATAAAAGCCTTTTGGTTTTATCCACGGTGTCAGGGGGCTCTATCTGCCATTTCAGTTCATTCGCCAGGTGTCCATGGTTTCAGCAAAGCTTCATTCCCTCTCATTATATTCTGTTTGCTCCACTCGTTCACCTTTTATTGCTTTAACTCTCATCTCCCTCCTCTGCTCAGCATCATCACTCTTTTTCTTCTCTTTCTCAGCCGTCGTCATGGTGAGCATGTGTGCGCCGGAGACAACCCCCCTTTTTTTCCCCGTTTCTCAGTCATCAGCATCTGGCCCTTGGTCCAGTGCAGCAGCATATTCCACATACTATCAGGGCGTTTTACAGCTCTTTTAGTATCTTGGCCTGAGTTTACTTTTGAAAGGAGTCGACAGGGAACCATTCTTATTTAACTTACTCAGCTGAGCGAGTTTTTACCTGCCCTTCCATGACACTTGGCAGAGGCTTGCTTCTCTGTTCAGTCTGAATATTTGGCTTTATTCGCTTTGGATCTTTTTTACATGAATGCATTTCCAAGGTAAGGGAAGTGTGTTTACATGTTTGCGGCTGTTTTATCCATGTGGGAGCACATTCACACATATATTGATAGTCCCAATTTGAATTTACTCTCCCTGTTTTCACTATTTCAGCCATCATTTTGAACTTTCTAGGGGCGAATGATCCAGCCACCGGCCGTTCACCCTCAGTCCATTCATTCAGCTCACAGGTGAAAGGGAATTTCACAGTACTCTCCTGCTTGTTTTGCAGTAGCTTCGGATGGGATTAAAGGAGCATTTCTTTTAGCTTTCAGTCTTCCTAATTATTTGTTTCACAACTGCCTTTTATTTCCTTTTAGTTTTCTCAGAGCTCTGTAAATCAGTGCCGTAACAGCTCACACACAGTTAAAAGGTAAAAGGTCAGGACTGTCCAGTTTTGTTTATGTACTGAGAAGATGTCAGCACCTGAGTCTGAAGCCACGTGAGGTTTTCCCCCGTTTCAGATTTTTTTGTCCATCTGTCAAGGAAGAGGCACGTGAATTCAGTCAATACACAATATCGTTACTTGGAGCACAGGTAGCAGCAGGAGACTGGATGACGCCAAACAACAAATCTACAGCATTCCTACAGAGGTCTCCATACCCCCTCAGGTCACTTCATGAGGTATAAGACAACACACAAAAAACCTCAAGGGTATTTGGAATATACACGTGTTGCACAATATTTCCCACCCCAACGATTGCTCTGATGATATCTTGTTTAGCCTCTTATTTTTATTTTTTGTATCTTCATAGGTGTTGTATGTATTAAAACAAGATGGCAGATATTAAGCACCTGCGCATTTCAAGCCAAGCAACACCCTGAGGCAGAAGCTTGTTCAGCCTTATGACAAACTCTCAGATACTGACAAAACAATGTGGTTTCTGCTATCCAGTGCAACAGGAATTGCTCAGACCTATACATTGAAGAAACAAAACACAAACACATGGCCCAACATCGAAGAGCCAGTTTTTCAGGTCAGGATTTTACCAGTCATGCTTCCACTTCAAAGGCAAGAGAGACTCTTTTGATGATGGCAATGGCCAGAGAAGATAGATGGACTGAAAGAGGAGTGAGAGAAGAAGAGGAGGTGGTTTAAGACTCCAACCATCAGCCACCTAATTCTCTCCTGGGTTCTCTCCCTAGACAACTCAATACACACTCAACTCTGGTGACCCTAATGACCCACAAAATCACAGGGTTACACCTATCGACAGCCCCTCACACCTTGACCGTAGGCAAGATCACGGGTAGCACTACGGTCAGGACGGAATTATCTGGCAGTCTTGACCAGCTCCTTTTGATGAGCTGGAGATTAAAGCCAGGTTTGCCCCGACATTCCCCAAATGTGAAGCCAAATCATCTTTATTGTCCCCCGTTCCTATGCGTCCTATACATTTTTCTCAAAGATCAGTCATTTGAGGTGCTTACCACATGTGTTCAAGTAAGTCTGTAGTAATGGACAATGCCATGAACAAATGGATGAAGTGGAGATGTGTTGTCCATCGTTACACACATTTGTGTGAGCTAGTAATTGTGTGACTGAGTCCATGAAAGACTTTCAGTGTTTTGCTCCTCCAGACAGAGAAGCAGATCTCATGCACGTGCACACGAGTCTCTTCCTTGACAGATGAACACAAATTCTGAAAAGGGGGAAAACCTCACGTGGCTCCAGACTCAGGTGCTGACATCTTCTCAGGACATAAACAAAACTGGACAGTCCTGACCTTTTACACCGTAACACTGTGTGTGTTTGTGTGTATAATATCTTGGCACCACTTCAGACGAGGACCCTGCATCCACATCCATCTGATGAGTGGCTGGGATAACCCCCTCTGACTCTGGCCCTCTCATGCAGTCCTCACTTTGAAGACACACCTGCTCGCTCCCACAACATGCACATATTTATTTAGTCATTCACAACAGACACACACGTACACACACACACACACACAGCTCTCCACACCAGTTGCTGATAAGGAATATTGCTGCCAGATGACAAGTGTAAAGTGATTGCACGTGCAAAAAAAGTTTTGCTTCTGGGAGTTATGGAGGCAGCACATACCAGAAGGTTATAACAGGAGAGGAGCAGCTGATATTGTAATAAATTCTTGAGAGAATCAAAACATGATTGCTTGCTTCAAAGAAAAAACTTCTATAACTTGTTTTAGACTGGTACATCAAATCAAAATTTTAAAACATTTACCCGTATTATACCACGTTGGATGATTCTAACATTCTGGGAACTTGAAGACCGATACCTCGCTCATGTCTGTATGCTACAGCTGATTCGCTTAGCTTAGCTGCAATGAAAAGTGTAATTGGTGTGTAATTACTGGTTGCTGTGGAATGACTAACGTTTGCCAATGCACATGCACATGCTGCAACTTCCGCTAAACCCCACCTTTCCCTCTTTGTACTATCCGTTTCCTGTCCTTGACGATTTTTCCCGACTCTTTGTACGTGTGCGTGCTTACCTGTTTGTCCGCAAGTGGCAACTCACCTGCATACCTACCTCTTTACGCCGGATGTTCATAATCACACTTTAATGACGCGATAGCTCATAATGTCCCTATGAAATGACAAGCATATGTCAGTAGTTCTCCGATAGTGAATCCCTTGGCTACACTTCCACGGGGTCCGTAAAAAGTTGACGGAATCGTCCATTAAAATTGTCATCAATATATGATGTTGACATAATGAAAATATTTTTAACACGTCTTGTTTCTTTTCAAGACATTATCCTCCGCCAACGAGGTTATGTTTCACCCTTGTTGGTTATTGGTTTGTTATTTTTGTAAGCAAGATTACACATAAACAAAATTTCCACAAAACAACAAAGCGTGGGTCAGGGACGAACCCAGTGAATTTTGGTAAAGTGGGGACTGTTCAGCCTTGGTGAAAGTATGTAATCTACTGAGTGCTGATCTATAAAGTAGGAAAACATAGGCTAGGTCAAATCATTCCAAGCCTGTCCGGCCTGAACCAACTCAACCATAACACCAGCCGAGACCAGCTAAAGTAAGCAGCATATAAAAAGCTGGTCCATGCTGTTTTTGTTTCCGGCAGTGAGGACATACTGTCTTGTATAATTTTTTAAAAAACAGTGCCCTAGGCATTACCAAACATCTTTTTGATTTGCACGTTTGCACATGTTTAATTACACTAGGCTATTCATCGGGGACTTTTTCCAGTTTTACTGCATTCCCTCCTGCAGTCTGTGATGAACACTGTGTGTATTCAATAAAACCACCCGCAGTCACAGCACAGCTACTGGTGTAGGACACACCCTTTTGGATGCTGCAGCCCTCAGGTGTTTTAGGGCCGCCTCCTTCAGCCCGCCCCCTCTCTGTGGATCCTATATTAACCGCAGGTTGACAGGACTAAGAGACACCTCTTCCTTCCATCCTGCAAGCTGAGAAAAGAAGACTCTCATGATGACTCAGGATCAGCGCTTTGTGATCAGCGCCCGCATCATTGGAGCCGTCCACAGGGACACACCAAAACTCAAGGTGAGTTTTTTACAATAACAATATTAATAATTTATTTTATTTCAGCTGATAATTTGATAATGTATCTGTTACAATACAAAACAACTTTTTCTTTTAACTCCACAGATGTTCATGATATGTCTGCTGTGGTCTGATGGGGCTGAGGTGATAATCTACAGATCTTTCCAGGATTTCAAGAACTTTCATGTAAGAATAATCAATAAGTCAGAAGTAGTACATGTTTTGTAGTATATACTATAAGTGTATTATATGAATATGTATTTATCTTTTATTACAAACAGAGGCAGCTGAAAAAGAGATTTCCTCACATGAACCCTTTTCGGAAAAACAACAGAGTGATCCCCAAATTTCAAGGTAAGATTATTATTATTATTATTAAAAAATGTTTTTATTACAAATATCTGCTGAGGCCTTATCATCTCCTTCATCACCTCACGGATCTAAATCTGCAATGATTTGTCCTCATAACATCCTGATGTGATGTGCCCATCTTTATTTTTGCTTCGAGAAAAAGTATGCGAGGATTTAGAAAAGGCCTAGAAATAATATTTAGTTATTAATAAGAGAATGCTTATATATACGGTTCTGATGCTCATCTCTCTGACAGCAAATGCAATTATTTTGAACAATTTCTTCTCCTTTCTACAGGAAAGGCCAGGAAGAGCAGCCTGCAGCAGAAAGGTTCCAGGCGATCTATCCAGCGCATGAAGTTTTTGGAGAGCTACTGCGAGAAACTGCTCAAGTGCGACCAGACGGTGACTCAGAGCTCAGAGGTCACGCAGTTCTTCATGCCCAAAGACCACGACCTGCAGCCTGACTTCACCAAGAACAGGTAGCTTGTGTTGTAGTGCAGCTTTCAAGTTCAGTTCGGTTGCATTTCAGGATCTCCTCCGATTACCAGATAGCAAATTGTTCTAAAGGTGACTCCTCTCTCACACAGCGTCATGATCATGCTGTCTGATGATCTGCCTGATGAATCCGGTAGTGGAGTTTCCACTCGCCAGCCTGCAGGCATTGTCAGCCAGCCGTTGGTCACCCAGACGCACCGCTGCGTGGCCGCCTACGAGACGAAGGACACCAACAATCGTCCATTTAAGGTCGCTGTGGACGAGAAGCTGGATGTACTGATCAAAGACCCTGCAGGTGAGTGCTTGAACTGAGAATGCATTTTATTGAAGCACCTTATTATCCGGTATCAAACATTCCTCTCTAAACTGTGAGCTTCTGCTTTTCTCTCTCCAGGCTGGTGGATGGTGGAA
Source organism: Hippoglossus hippoglossus (assembly GCF_009819705.1). Classification (NCBI taxonomy): domain Eukaryota; kingdom Metazoa; phylum Chordata; class Actinopteri; order Pleuronectiformes; family Pleuronectidae; genus Hippoglossus; species Hippoglossus hippoglossus. Next base: position 13,032,438 of record NC_047169.1, read on the forward strand.
AACGAGGAGAAGCGCCTGGCCTGGTTTCCTGCTCCCTATCTGGAGCTATGGGATGCAGAGGATGATGATGATGTTGACGACGCCAGATTCCAGCTGGGAGGTGAGATATTTTAGTGTGTAAATCACACATACTGTACATAGCGTACGCAACTGCTCATCAGCCTAATTTACACCTTTACATACTTGACATTCCCATGAGAACTAGTTGTTACAAAGAGCACAAGGTGAACTTTTTAACCATTGAAAGTTACTCGTGTGTCTTCTCTTCCACCAAACATCTGTGCTTTGTCTTTTAAAAAAGACTATTTGTGTGTTTGTCCTCATTCATTAAAGACTGTGGCAGATTTTCTCTAACTCATTTTTTACTTTTAGGTTCCCTGTATTGTGCGGTGAGGAATTACTCCACTAAGAAGGAGGATGAGGTGTCTGTGCCCATTGGCTCCGTGGTGGAGGTGCTGAGGAAGTCTGACAACGGCTGGTGGCTCATCAGGTACCCCTGCGTTCTTGTCTGTCATTGCACTGCAAACAATTCACCGTGACACACATTGAAGGAAAATGATAAAACATCTCAATGTCTTTATATTTTCAATCAATTCACTCCCAGGTTAAAAATTAAATTGTTGTTTCGTCTGCAGACCGCTACATTCTGATTAAGGGTTCATAATAAATTCTCTTTTCCTTGCAATCCTCTGTCCAGATTCAATGGCAAGGCAGGTTACATCCCCTCCATGTACCTGAGGCCATACAACAACCCACGTACTGGCCTCTTCAACTTGCAGAGGAAGATGCATAGCTCTACTCTCAACCTGGCATCCAGCAGTGCACCTCAGGCCTCTTATTCACCCGGCACCAACCCAGAATGGGATTCTGCAGGTCAGTACAGAGGGCAGACCCCCGCGCCTGGGCGGTTCCACAAGTCCCAATCTCTGGACGTCCTGTCTGAGACCTTGTCGCAGCCACAGATGGAGAGGGACGCTCTGACCTCAGACGGGCGCGTGCGCAAAACGAGCATCGCCAGCACCGAGTCCAGCCTGTCCGGCTTCTCCTTGAGCAGCGGATCCAGCCACTCGGACAGCTCCACTAGCCCCACCGCAGCCTCACGCCAGCCTAACGTCGGGGACAGTGGGCACAGTAGCCCTGAGCTCAGCCTGTCCGATGGCCGCAGCTTCAGCATTAGCTCCGAGGGCTCTCGATCGATCGGATCCGACGGCAGCGAGGGAGCTCCGAGGGTCCCGCCCAGACCCAAGACTGATGAGATCCTGACCCGCTGCACCACCATGACCCGCAAAGCAGCCCTGGCCTCCCAGAGCCAGCTTCGAATTCAGCCACAGGCCAATCAAAGCCACCGTCGCTGACAGTTTACAAAACAAAGACTGATGTATCTATGTATTTCCTGTTTATTGAAACATTTTTGATTTTATTAGAGATATATGCACTTTGAAGAGACAGATTCCAACAAACAATGATCAAATTGAGCATGTTGTTGAATATTTGACTAATGTATTTGACTAATGTAGCTTCAATGAAGCACTGTAAGGAGCAAGTAAAAACGAATTGTTATACAGTATTACAATATTTCCTCTAGCTTTAAGCTTGAATAAAACAATAATCAAGCAATGTGATGAAGTTGAAGAGATTACATATTTACACACTATATTGTTTACCTTTTTTCTCTTTACCAACAGTAAAACAGAAAATATATTGTATACCTTCTCTTTGAGGTATCATTCCTAGCAATACCTTAACTTTTTAACTAAACATTAAAAGTTTATATACTGCTTACGAATACTTTCTGCTGATGGACAATTGTGAACATACTGCGTTTGACAAGTGAAGTTCTTTTGATCAACTTCCATATGTGCCGGGTGTGGTGAAGGAGCTGTGCAGTATGTGCTGCATTACAGCTTGTAAGAGTTCACAGTTCATCCTCACAACATGTATGTCTAACACTAACAGCTCAATAAAGTCTAATTTGCATTAAAATGTATTCAAGAGTATTTTTTGAATGTAGAATCCCTGCTGGAGGCTGACTTTCAGTTATTACATGCATCCATTATCTATACAGCTCGATGATGACGATCGACAACCAACAGCCATTCAGACTCACATCCTTTGAGCAATATAAAGTCTCCGTTCAACCTAAACGGCATGTGTTTGGACTGTGGGAGGAAGCCGGGGTAGATATTCAGAGGAAACCCAAGCAAACATGCAAACTCCAAAACACTGCAGCAGTGAGGTGACACTGCAGCTGTGGATCAGGATAGATACATGAATACATTGCATTTACCATTCACCACAAATCACTGCACCACTCTGGTGCCAGTTCAGTTTTTTCCGACATACCTATAAGGTGGTGGACAGTCAGAGAGACAGTAGCACCATTATGTTTCTAAAAGGGTCTAAATTTAAAATGTAACAGGTCCTTGTGGTAACAAGTGACTTTTCATCTCTGGTCACATTCGGGCGTTTTGCTATTTGGTAACAAAATTATTATTCAGGTGTGTGCGTGTGTGCATGTGCATGTGCATGTGCAAACGTTAGTCATTCCACAGCAACCAGTAATTACACACCAATTACACTTTTCATTGCAGCTAAGCTAATCAGCTGTAGCATACAGACATGAGCGAGGTATCAGTCTTCAATCAGTATCGGTCTTCAAGTTCCCAGAATGTTAGAATCATCCAACATGGTATAATACGGGTAAATGTTTAAAAATTTTTGATTTGATGTACCAGTCTAAAACAAGTTATAGAATTTTTTCTTTTAAGTCAAATATAAACTGATTCACCCTCGTGTAATAGTTTGTCTTTGCGGGAGAACATGTCAGATGGGGAACAGGCAGGGGCTGATGCTGTATCAAAGACAACACAATATTGTGAGCAGCCATATTAGAGTTGGATGGCAAAACATGAAATAAATTAAAAGCATAAGAGGGGCGATGCGTGCCTTGTTATGATGTATATTCTACAATCAGGACGTTTTTATACCATTTTATCATGATGCCATTCATACCGTATGATGAAGAATCATTGGTTACTCAAAATAAACTGTAGATTGTGTCTCTGATTAATTAAGTGAATGCATTGCTATAATATTTTATGCTGTTTTCTGACTTCATAGCGACGCCATGATGATGTCAAATGATCATAAACTATTTTTCAATATATATAAGCTTTGGGTCGTGCATATCTATAGCCCTATAGGAAGCATAGATACCTGGAAAAATGCATATTTGAATTATCAGTGACGGCATTTTCTTACTTCTTCATTCTTAATCCTTTGAGATGCACTCCCAAGTAATATTCCAACCAAGTGTGATGAATATCTCTCCGTCTGTAGCGGAGTTATTTTGTCTATGTTCACACACTCACACACACACACACACACAAAAGTGAAAAAAATAGCCTGTGTGTCGGTAATAATAGGGTTGAAAAACAACTTGTTAGAGGAGCTGTCATTCACAAGCAATGATACTTGATCTTCACTGACAGGAGGTAATTCTATCCTGTGAAAATACTTTGATGTAAGAGAGTATGTTCCTGTCATCATAATATGTGTTTACGATTCACGGAGAGGGAAATGTGACAGCAGCATGATGTAAGTGCAAGGTGTGTCTCTTTAACACTTACACACACGCACGCACGCACACACACACACACACACACACACACACACACACACACACACACACACACACACACACACACAGCTGTGTTCCACGACTATGAGGAAGTTACATTGATTTTATATTTCAAATTTATTATATCATAATTATCATGACAGTAAATGACGATACAGGGACTTGCTTTTTTTGACCATGGTAAAGAATCCCCTATAATTTGTATCGGGGATTTAGGCCCCCACAACAAGAGTAAAACCTACACCACACTGAGTCATTTGAAAAAGAAAGAAATCCCAGTTTTGCAGCAGATGCAAATTACAGATACTGCAGTATTACCATTTCCTGGTCTTTTCATGTAACACATAAACACATAAAAGTGACAGAGGTTCACAGTGTAATGAGTGATGTGTGTGTACTCCAGTTATTCCAATTCTGGCCAATTCCAGAAAGTCCCAGCTTACCTTAAGTATCACACACAGGAGCGCACGTACACACATAAAAACACCCACACAAACCCACTTACATAAACAAACCGGGTTGTAAATAGTGTGGCGTTTCCCCTAACATTATCCTTTCCCATCAGCAGCACCGTTCTGACCAATGATTCACCTCAGAGTTCCTTGTTGTGTCTATAAAAGCAATAACTCCTTTCTTTGAGGTGATGACCATCCCTTCTCAAGTAAATACTGACTTACTGATATTCTTAAATGTGTCATATCTCGTTTTTCATTTCATCGCACATTAACTTTGAAGACAAATGAGGGTTTAGAGTGACAGGCAGTTTGCACGCCAGTTATCAGCCGAGTGATAAGCGGGGAAAGCTCAAAGTACTTTGAGCAGAAGCTGAATCACACAGTTCTGCTCTGAGGGAGGAGAAGCAGCAAAAACCTCCACTTAACTGTTTATCAGTTATTACCCACATGTCACGAACCCTGACAAATAAGTTAAAGCAAAATCCACTTCTCTGACTCAGACACCAAATGTGAGTAAACAAGGCACAACTTGTAAGCTCTCAGAAAATGATGAAGTTGTGAATCAATTGGACTCTGCTTGTGAACATGATTAACAAGACCCAATGTGAAGGCAGCAAAAGATGAAGCAAACAGCCCAGCAGCTAAAACAGGTGGATTTGTCAAATGATGTCTAATGTTTGACTCACAGCTTCCACAACTGTTTCCACACACTAGTTGTGTCCCATTTCAGGGGCTGCAACCTTCGGGGGCTGCATTTGAAGACCGATTGCGTCACAACTGCGCAACTGGACTGTCCCATTTCGAAAGGCTCCTTCAAATTTGCCTTGCACTCACAAGCAAGGAAGGATCCAACGGGTGGATCCTTCTCTGGCCAACCTATCCCACGATCCATTGTGCACCACTGACAAAGCTAAGGAGCCAGCTATCGAGGTGGCTGAGCTGCAGCAAGTGCAAAGTAGCTCATGCAATGGTAAAAGCCGGTGATGCAAATAGGAAATGCTTTGCAGACCAGATCATTTCATTTGCGTTCAGCCTTCGCGGTGAGAACGTGGATGTTTTTTTATTGACCAGATCAAGCCTCTTGCCTCTGCTTTTGGCGCTGTCAACAGGGATTATGTTTGACTAATAGGAGATTAAGAGCTTAAAGTTTGAGAAGAATCATCGGGTGTTTTCACACCTGAAAGTCCGAAACCAGGTCCAACCCAAGATTAGTTTTGTTTTCACAGTAAGGGACCGGACTGAAAATGACATATGCACGTCCTGATTCATTCATTCTTGACATGAATTGGTTTCTAGATGGGTGTGGGTTTGACATTGGTGTGTTACCAATTCGCTGGGTAGTAGTGTTTTTGTTTGAATGGAGAAAATGAATGAACCAGTTAATTTAGTTCATTTCATTGCCAATTAATGTCATTATGGTATTACAACCAGGATCACCAACTCCAGTTTGAATGCACCAAATTAACATCCTTGTCTTTCAAACATTAAGTTGTCGGAGGCAAACCACTTCCTTTTCTTCTTCAATTTTTTTAAAGTAGGCTAAACCTCCCATTCGACTCTAGGCACCGCAAGTAAAACTGCACTTTGGTCTATCAGGATAATACAATAGAAGCTCTTTGGAGATATGATGGGACTTGGCCGTTAAGGGCTTTGTATGCAAGGAGAAGGATTTTAAACTGGATTTTACTGGGAGCCAAGGCAGAGAAACTAATGATAGAATAACAATGGCATAAGACTGGAGATGAAAAGTCAGGAGATTACCAAAGTAAGCACCATCTCTATACGGACTCACTTGCTATAGCTGGGGAAGTGAAATGAAAAAAGGGAGAGAAAATGGAGAAAGGCAAAATCTGAGTATAAGTTAAATATTACCTGTGACTCAGATTCTTTGAATTCCCCTTTATGAATAATTGTTTAGATCACAAAAGATCAACTGATTATATTTAACCTACACAAACACAGGGAGAACACGCAAACTCCTGTGATGGAAATCTGGAAATACAAGAGGCTGGAAACACCAAAGTTATCTACGTGTATTTTAATAGGGGCTTTCTGCAGAAAGGATCAACACAGAGAGTCACAAGGATCTCAGAGTGAAGATGGAGAACAGCCAAATACAGGGATCTTATACAGGAGAACTGAGGGCTGTCTCTCTGAACCAATCCAGACTGGTTCTGTAGGCGCAGCTAGAGAGAGGAATCTAAACACAAACAACTGATTTACATGTGTTTTCTAAGGAGATAAGCAGACATACATTCCATTCTTTGGAGGGTAAATAAGTGGCTAAAGGGTCTGGCAGTTTTCAGGTCAACACAGTTCAGACCATAAAACAGCTCAGGTCATAAAGCATTTGGACAGCTTGTATATATGTAGATACAGGTCATAAAAGTCTTTAGACAAGGCTGCAAAAACTTACTTTCCAAATACAAATAGTTTGTCAACCATACTTAGTTCATTTTTCTACTACACTCCACACAGAAAGACCCCAGCCGAACCAGGTTTCAAACCAGAAACCTTCTTGCTATGAGGCAACAGTGCTACCACGCCTCTGTGCTGCCCCACAAATATATATAAAAGAAAAGTCTTCTCTCCAAGGCTTCTTTAAATACAGCGTCATGCCTGAAGAAGAGTCTTTATCTAGTGTGACCACGGGCCGCAAGGATGAGCTGCACAAAACAGTCCAAAAATCTTTTTGACGGTAATTCACAGTGATGCAACACCATCATGAGCGCACGAAATAGCCCTGTTCTCCGCCATCAGCGCTGATTGGTGTGAGTGTTTTGTGAAAGGGTTCAACACGAGCAGCAAACTGAAGCCTCCCAGCTACAGAGTGTGGGGAGAGAGTAAAAACTGTCCTGAATGTCCAGGGTGGACAGAGAGAGTCGGGAATAGCACTGGGACAGAAGGACGGTGCAAACTGGTGACATCCAACCTCTGTGTGGATCAACAGTTTTTTGTCATGCATGTTCTCTTATTTAATCAAATGGGTTAGTTAGGGATATGTTTGGATTTTGAAAAGAAAAAGCTCTCCTCAGTGTCTTTCATATGTTGAAACCCTGTCTTCTAAAAGTGATGTGTCTTTCTTGATTATTAACAGATACATTTTACTAACAAACATAATCACTCAAGAGTTAACTAATGAACTTGTCAGCTATTTTTAGATTTACTCCATGTTAGATCAAGTCAACATCACCCTTTTTATTTTCAGTCGACTAATCTGTCGACATTTTAGCTTCATCCCGGTCAAAGACAAATATTTCAGTCTCGTTTTAATTGTGGCCATGAGCTTAGAGACACATCAACATTTATCATAAAGCGCAACAAACTTATATAGGTCAGTCAGACAACTCAAGTTCAAACATTTATTGCAGCAGTAGAACAGGTTTAGTGTTTGGCGTTTAGGCTCCAACTTAGTCACTCCCCCAAAACAGCCCGTGTGAACAGCCAGGCGGCTGCGTGCTGGAGAACGGCGCTGCGCTGCCTCGCAGCGGCGCTTCCGCGTCCGGTGTACCCCGGCGTAACTACTGTAACCCGGCGTAACTACTGTAACCCGGCGTACAGTAGAGCTGAACACTGCGGAAGTCTTCCACACAGCTGGCAGTGTGGAAGACCGCTGCGAGGCAGCGCAGCGCCGTTCTCAAGCGCGCAGCCGCCTGGCTGTTCACACGGGACGAGCATTTCTCCGCGCTGGTCAGCCTGTATATATAAGGTCAGCCCGCGATTCTGCTTTCTCCGCTTGTTGTTGTACCCGTTGAATGTCGGGGTTCGGGGGTTACAGTAGCGCTGAACACTGCGGAAGTCTTCCACACTGCTGGCTGTGTGGCGCTGACACAAATTCCAGCTCACGCACGGGAGAGCGAGCGGTCGCTCCCGAGCAGCTGCTGCAGCCTCCCAGTCCCAACGATCCAGACAAATGCCACATGTGAGTGAATCGCGGGCTGACCAGCGGAGAAATGCTCGTCCCGTGTGAACAACCCGGCTGCGTGCTTGGGAACGGCGCTGCGCTGCCTCGCAGTCTCGCTGCCTCCGGTGTAAACCCGGCGTAGCGAGTGTGGGGGGACGGGGGGGATGAGGTGGGGGGTGGGCCAAGACCATGTAGGGAGACTTCCAGTTCCTTGTTACGACACAATACACAGGAAGCGCAATCGAGTCGCTCAAGCATGACGTTTCTGACTTAGAGGAACTATAACAAAACGCGCGAGTGTTTTTTCCCCAGAGTTTTTGGGTTGGTAGACATGCCAGATACCCACATTAACCTGTAGAAGCACTAACAAAGTGGAATTTGCATGCTATGTCCCCTTTAACAGATAATAAATCTCAACACATCTTAATAATTGAACAGTTTTAGAATCACTTTCTTCCCCTCTTATATCCCACTCCCCCACTTTGTTCGTCTGTTTCTCTCCCTTTCTCCGTCTCACTCCTGTTTCTCAACTTTCTCCGTCTCACTCCTGTTTCTCAACTTTCTCCGTCTCACTCCTGTTTCTCCACTTTCTCCATCTCACTCCTGTTTCTCCACTTTCTCCGTCTCACTCCTGTTTCTCCACTTTCTCCGTCTCACTCCTGTTTCTCTCCCTTTCTCCGTCTCACTCCTGTTTCTCAACTTTCTCCGTCTCACTCCTGTTTCTCCACTTTCTCCGTCTCACTCCTGTTTCTCAACTTTCTCCGTCTCACTCCTGTTTCTCCACTTTCTCCATCTCACTCCTGTTTCTCCACTTTCTCCGTCTCACTCCTGTTTCTCCACTTTCTCCGTCTCACTCCTGTTTCTCTCCCTTTCTCCGTCTCACTCCTGTTTCTCAACTTTCTCCGTCTCACTCCTGTTTCTCCACTTTCTCCGTCTCACTCCTGTTTCTCAACTTTCTCCGTCTCACTCCTGTTTCTCCACTTTCTCCGTCTCACTCCTGTTTCTCTCCCTTTCTCCGTCTCACTCCTGTTTCTCAACTTTCTCCGTCTCACTCCTGTTTCTCCACTTTCTCCGTCTCACTCCTGTTTCTCTCCCTTTCTCCGTCTCACTCCTGTTTCTCCACTTTCTCCGTCTCACTCCTGTTTCTCAACTTTCTCCGTCTCACTCCTCTGTTTCTCCACTTTCTCCGTCTCACTCCTGTTTCTCCACTTTCTCCGTCTCACTCCTGTTTCTCAACTTTCTCCGTCTCACTCCTGTTTCTCCACTTTCTCCGTCTCACTCCTGTTTCTCTCCCTTTCTCCGTCTCACTCCTGTTTCTCCACTTTCTCCGTCTCACTCCTGTTTCTCAACTTTCTCCGTCTCACTCCTCTGTTTCTCCACTTTCTCCGTCTCACTCCTGTTTCTCCACTTTCTCCGTCTCACTCCTGTTTCTCAACTTTCTCCGTCTCACTCCTGTTTCTCCACTTTCTCCGTCTCACTCCTGTTTCTCAACTTTCTCCGTCTCACTCCTGTTTCTCCACTTTCTCCATCTCACTCCTGTTTCTCCACTTTCTCCGTCTCACTCCTGTTTCTCCACTTTCTCCGTCTCACTCCTGTTTCTCTCCCTTTCTCCGTCTCACTCCTGTTTCTCAACTTTCTCCGTCTCACTCCTGTTTCTCCACTTTCTCCGTCTCACTCCTGTTTCTCAACTTTCTCCGTCTCACTCCTGTTTCTCCACTTTCTCCGTCTCACTCCTGTTTCTCTCCCTTTCTCCGTCTCACTCCTGTTTCTCAACTTTCTCCGTCTCACTCCTGTTTCTCCACTTTCTCCGTCTCACTCCTGTTTCTCTCCCTTTCTCCGTCTCACTCCTGTTTCTCCACTTTCTCCGTCTCACTCCTGTTTCTCAACTTTCTCCGTCTCACTCCTCTGTTTCTCCACTTTCTCCGTCTCACTCCTGTTTCTCCACTTTCTCCGTCTCACTCCTCTGTTTCTCCACTTTCTCCGTCTCACTCCTGTTTCTCCACTTTCTCCGTCTCACTCCTGTTTCTCAACTTTCTCCGTCTCACTCCTGTTTCTCAACTTTCTCCGTCTCACTCCTGTTTCTCCACTTTCTCCGTCTCACTCCTGTTTCTCCACTTTCTCCGTCTCACTCCTCTGTTTCTCCACTTTCTCCGTCTCACTCCTGTTTCTCCACTTTCTCCGTCTCACTCCTGTTTCTCAACTTTCTCCGTCTCACTCCTGTTTCTCTCCACTTTCTCCGTCTCACTCCTCTGTATCTCTCCCTTTGTTTTCTCTCCCTGTATCTCTATCTGTCTTTTTCTTTCTACCGTCTTCTCACGTGTAACTTGCCTCTAACTCTCTCATCTGTCTGCACTGTAGAGTCGCAATGTTTACCGCCTGGAATGCACAGACTTGATTGGCTGAGTAGTATCACGTGGGATGGCTTAACTCGCATGCAATTGGTCTGTGCGTTTCTCATCCGCTAAACCACTACCGTAAAGACTACAAAAGCTGCGCCGGTTACAAATAGAAGCGCCCCGTCAGGTTTTAAATCATAACCTTCTGTTTTGGCTGTAGGTCCGGGTCCGTACGGGACGGCTTCTGGGTCCGGACCCGGACCGCGGTCCGCCTGTTAGTGACCTCTGTTATAAAAGATTTCATACTGTTGATTATTTCCACAGTGGAATAATTATATTCACTGAAGGAAGGAATTAGCATCTCACGACCGGCCTGTCAAACATAGACCGAGGGCCCTGAGTAATGAACCGTACTGCAAATAACTCAACTGTTCCATGAACACTCACGTCACATCACACACTCACATACACCCTCCCACACACTGTCGCATTTCTTTCCCGCAACAGGAATTATGTTCAAGACGTTTTTCTGTCCTCATTTTGTCAAACTGTTTCCTCCCTTAATAAGTCAATCTTTGTTGTGATTATCTATTAATGGCTGTATTTTCATCACTTTGCTCCTCTATTTTTTACCTCATGCTGAAACTAATTCTGTTCAGGCTGAACCTTATTTAATATTCTACTTTCAGAGGCTTTCAGGTGTCAAGGCTCAAGCACTTGCTAAATGTATCTTCTGCTCTTGCTGATGAAATTCAGAGATTTGTATCTAAATTACTTTTGTGTTTTCTGCCCAAAGTGCAAAGAAGATCATTCACCTCGACTGATGGACAACAGAGATTTGATCTTCACCACAAACATTGTAAGTTCATAACAGTTACAAATTATATTAATATTATTCAGGTGAATAGATTGAGATCAAGTCACTTCCTGTGCAGCTTTGCATTAAAATCATGGATTCTGCTTGTGGGCTGCAGAAGCTCCTCATTCCAGCCCATAGAGGGCAGTCTTATCAGTGCTGATGTTTACGCTGATATTAAAATTGGCATTATAATTATTGCGAAGCCAACAATTAAGAATATGACCAAGTCTCAGAATCCATTAACTGAAGCAGTAGGAATAATTCTAAACATTTCATATGATGTTATTCCACAGCTTTTTTCTTTTTATTGGCATTTATCAGGTTGTAAACCAAAACCAGTATAAATCTGACAGATTTTATTTGCAACCACTAAGCATCTTTATTGTCTGCACCTCGTGTACTAACGCGAGATCGTCATTACGAGGAAGTGTCGTGATGATTGACATACTGTTCACACTTCAGCTGACACTTAGGAGCATTCTTTGAGACATTGGAAAGGAGATGAAAATCAAATGCTAAGTGAAACTTTTATGGTTCACCAACGTTTTATCTTTGCTATTTTTTATTCAAGTCTTCATATGAATTCATGTGAAGGTATGATTTCTATATGCGCTGCCTCGTCAGGGTTGTAATCTCATGTGGAAGAATAGAACTGACGAAGTGTTTCTCAATCTTTTATTTAATAAAGTCCACCGTCATTTATCCAAAGTGACATAAGTTGTAAACATCAAAGCAGCAAATAAATATATATATAAATATATATATAAATATATATATATAACGTACAAACAAATTCCAGATACAGCGCAAAACATCAGACCTTTAGAAACTCCTGTCAGTCTGCATAAGAGCTACCATTATGTCTTTACAGGCAAATAAAAGTTCTGTTTGGTGACATTCAGATTCTGCTTCTTCTCCATTTAATGCAATGAATCCATTCTGCAGCCTCAGCCCTCTCTCTGGACAAGTCAGACATGAGACTAGTCAGACATGAGACTAGACTCCGGACTAGTCAGATTCTGGACTAGACTCTGAACTGGTCACAATCTGGACTAATCAGAATCCGGACTAGTCAGACATAATCCGTACTAGCCAGACTCTGAACTAGTCAGACTCTGCCCCGGAGATCTCAGGTGGGATCCTCTCTATAGACTCTGTGGAGGAGCTTCGGGAACCTCTGGGCTGAGGGGACGGATGATGAGAGCCTTGAGGTTGGTCCATCCCAGAATGCATCAGGGGTAAGTAGATGTCGTCCATGTTTGGCAGCACAAACACTTTCTGGAGAGGAAGAAAAAACAACACAACTGTGATACTTGCGTATCTGAACAGAAGACGGAAACACTGTAGGCACAGGGTTTTCTTTAACCTGGAACTCATCCTGCAGTTTCCTCTCAATCCACTCTGTGACGTGGCAGAAAGTCACCTCCCTCTCCCCCAGTTTCGGACGGACATGCAGCTCCAGCTTGGGTGGCACACAGAAGCTGTACCTGCAGATGAAATCATAATATTTGTTTCTCATAATCAGATGTGGTGATAAATAAATGTTGCTTTGAGATTAGATGGGTGCAACCATGTGACAAACACAGCAAGTGTAGCTGATAAACAACAGGAGTGTGTTTGAATGACCTTTGATAACATGCAGTGTTATCACCGCATGTTATCAAAGGGGTGTTAAATTCTTGTTCATTTGTATCCGGCAACCTGCTTCTAATGGGGAAGTGCCCTACTTACACACACACACACACACACACACACACACACACACACACACACACACACACACACACACACACACACACACACACACACACACACACACACACACACACACACACACAGGTATCTTTTACAAATAATTCACCTCACATTTCCTTGTGGTTTTCTGTAAAAACAAACCCTCTCTTTAAGATGATGACCATCCCTTCGAAAGTAAATAGAGGAATTACTGTTATTTCAATAGCTAACTAGATTTTGTTTTGCCTTTGATGCAATAAGGAATTTAAACAGGTAGATCAAAATGAATTATTCTAAAGCTCATTACCACTTATGTCAAATTGTAATGTAATGAATGATTTGACTCATTGGAGAGGATGCAGCTCAGTAGGGGACACTGCTCATTTATTTTTGGTCTGACCTCCTTTATTATTGGAAAAAAACAGAAAAATAGCTCTAAATTTGGCAGTTTTATTTTTGGAAAAAACTACCAAACAACAATTTGAAAAAAGCCAAATTTCTTTTCTTGAAAGAGCATAATAATAATATTGTTCAATGCCATTTTTGTCACAGATAGTATAAGCACTGTGCTGTCAGTCTTCTTTATCTTATTTTATAACATACTTTCTACATGTTTGTAGAAGTGTTCTCTTCTGTGTTTGAGTTTAAATTAAAAAATGTATACTGTATAACCCGGCTTGTATTAACAAGTGACTGTAAATGCTGAATCTCTTTATAGTCTTTAATCCGGCCTTTGGATCAGTTACAAAGCAGTTGACATTTTCTATTGTGCTCCAGCATTTAGTTCGTACCATATCCTGTCAGTAGGGGGCGGAGGGATGTTGACGACCAGAGTCCCTGACAGCTCCTGAACCTCCACGGTGAGCAGCAGGGGCGTGTTGGACATCTCCTCAAACTTCTTCTTAATGAACTCGTTCTCCGTGGCCCTCTGGAAGTACTTAGATTTAGCGATTTTGTCCATAAATCTTAAAATCTTCCTTCCGGTCTTGCCTCCCGCTGTCCTGTAAGAGAAGAGTAGAGGAGACGAAGAGGAAGAGGAGAGAAGAGGAGGGGAGACTTAGTATGATCTTGCGTTTGTGAGTAGATTCAGTATTTAGATGAGAAGTTAAAATCTGAGCAGGGATGAGAGGCTGAAATGTAAATGAAGCGGCAGCCATCTGGAGTGTGATGTCAGCCCAGTTTATTTTCTGCTGTAAAATGTGAGGATTCACAACACAGTAGGGGTAGACATGCTGCAGATTAATGGTGATGAAAGTGGAAACATTTCCTTTTACATGAAACTGTTTATGTTTATGTGATTTGACTTATTTATCAATCAAACGTTGTAAATAAAGGTTCATTCGTAATTCTCTTCACAAGCAAATAAAATCTCCTTTTAATGTTACATGAAAAAAGTAATTTAATACATTTAAGCTGTTATATATAGCACAGTTTTTTTTGGTTTGATATGACTGGTACGTTTTTTTTTACCCTTCAGTTACTGGCGTGCATCCCTTATCCCCGACCAGCCCCTGAGGCTCGGAGAGAAGCAGCTCTTCCTCATCAGAAGAACCAGCGCTGGAGGACTCTTCATCACTGTCCGCCAACACACTGGGGATTGGCCGGCAGCTGGGAGGAAGAGATTTTAGTCTTTTTTTTTTTTTTTTTTAAAGGAACATAGATGCATATATAGATGGATGATGATAATCCACTTCCTCCCATTGTACAAATATGAGGTCGACACGTGCTCTCGACCAACCATGAGTGAGTCTCAGCTGTCGATCACGACACTTCACCCTGTTTTTATAGCATCAAATAACCAATTCAAACTAAACTCGCCGAAAAACTTAGCACTTGAACAAATATCAGTGTGATAAGAACTACCTAAAACAAAACAATCCATCTTTGAGAAAAATTAATATGACATATATTTGGCCTGTGTCCCATCCACTAACATAGAGGAGGCGAGGTATAGGACCTACATTGCATTATTTGTATGCATAAAAGGAGATCTGTGAAGTGATTTAAATGTTTCTTTCCAGTTAATCTCATACGTGTGTGGTACAAACCGTGGGCTGCCAGTTTCAGTGGCGCAGTCCGCGTCCTGGCCGCCCTCTTTGCCCAGCTTGGACAAATTGAATTTAGTCTGCAGGGTCATCTGCAGGGCACCAGTGTAGACCAGCTGCAGCTCCACCCATAGGCCTGTAGGGGGCAGCACACAGAGGTCAACTCCACACGGCCAAACCTAAATCAAAGCTCATGCAAACCGCCTAATCTGGGCACACGCCGTTTTAGAGGGCAGATTAAAAAAAAAGATTATCGGGCCAGAAAATGAAATTAATAATAAATTATGCCAGATTACGAACCCTGATCAGATGCTGACACATGTGGACTAAGCAGCAAAAAACTGGGAAAATCCAGAGAACAAGGTGATTTGCTGACAGGCTGTTGTGTATCAGCAGAGTGAGAGGGAGAAAGCGAGTGACACAGTTTCTACTCCTCCGTCATTGGGAGTGTTGACTGCCAGAGGGCCAGATTTTAAAAACACACCCACACATACGAGCCAATATGCTCTGAATGTTGAAGGCCACGGCGTAATGACTGCTCTGCTCCGTGAGATTACAACAGGATAACAACGTCTGATCTGATGCTTTGCAGTACTCAGCTGTAATCACATGAACAAGTGTGTGTGTGTTTGTGTGTGTGTGTGCGTGTGTGTGTGTATTGCACTCACCTCTGTGGTTAACCTCTGGTTTGGAGCAAGCAGTGATATGTGGCATGGAGCAGCCCATATCCAACTCAGTCAGGGTGAGCTCATTCATAAAGTAAGGCAGCTGCAGGGAATAAACCACTTAGTTTAAAACAACATCAAATAAAATGCATAAATTAAAGTCTTTTCTGTGACTTTTAAATTGCCACAGTAACGGTCTATGAAACTGTGCTCACTCTGATTTTGCTGAGCTTCTTCTGGATCTTTTGGGAAACAGCATCGGACCAGTGCTTCTCTCGCAGGAAGTCCCAGAAGATCCGACCAATGAGAGCGTCAACCCACGCAGTCTGGCTCTTCCCAGGGTTCTCTGCAAGATCACAAGTACACTAGAGGCAAAGACACAAAAGCTGAATGTTTAGGATCATTTAGAGAGGAGAACATTTTCACTGGATGAAGTTTAAGGCTAGCAACAGAAACCTGTTGTCTCTATGGCATGCAATGAACGTTTTCTCTATATACCATGAAAACTGCCTCTGGAATGTTCCTACAGCTTCATTTCATTTGCTTCACTTAATTTCATCTGCAAGCATGACGTACGTTTCCTCTGACGGTGGGGCTTGTGTCTGGGCTGCCGGCTCCAGGAGTGGACAGGGGGGTCATCTCCTCTGTGGCCAGGAGACGAGCCATGTAACTGGGGTAGTCTAACAGTAAATGGCTCCTGGTGGTATTGAAGGTCTGACAGACATTAGCTGCAGGGATGCAGGGGACTGGGGGTGTGCAGGGGGCGTCGTCATCACTGCTTTCCACTCTGCTGGAGCCTCGGTTGCTCGGATTACCTGAGGCATCACCGCTCGGAACCAGCTCTGGATCACCTGGAGAATCAAGGAAACATTTCCCTGGGTTGGTTTGGATAACGTTCATGCAGGGTAGCTGCTTCCCATTATTTGCAGCCCTAATGCTAAGCTAAGCTAACAGGATTTAGTCTCAAACTATAATTATTGCCCTGCAGTTATACGCCTCCACCATTCTGTAGAGTTTCAGTCTATATACATTTTTTCCAGACTCATTTGAGGTCGCTATGACTTTGACCTTTGTTCACTGAAATCTAATCAGTTAATATTTGATTCTCGTGACATTGGGTCAAATTTGAAGAATTTACCTCAAGGTAGACTTGAGATATCATGTACAAGAAGCCAAAAACATGTTTTATGAGGCCACCTTGACCTTTGAACACAATATTCAAATCAATTCATCCTTGAGTCCAACTCGAGGTTTGTGCCAAATTTGTAGAAATTACTGCAAGGCGTTCTTGAGTTACCGCATTCACAAGAACGAGACACAGACAACCTGAAAACATATTGCCTCCGGCCAATGGCTGTTACCGTCTCATAACAAAAACATGAGTCATCTACGTAACTCAATCTTCTCAACTGTTGACTAGTTAAATCACTAAATTTAAGCCTCTTGTCCTCCATAACTCACCATCCTTCCCCAAGAGTGAAGCAGTTTTGTACTCTTATTATTTAATGCATTTTACATGAGTACAGCAACAGGCTAAAGGAAGTGTGACTGATTAAAATAACTGATTTGATATGAATTCTCTTCTGCGGTGCAAGGTCACAAAACCATGGTGAGATCTGTGCGTTACCACGGGATTGACTTGGAAATGCAAAGAATTGGGGCATGTTATCCATAATCCACACACCATGTACACCATTTGTATAGATGCCTTATCTAAAATCCTTGTTCTCTCTAATGCATTATTAACGTTTGTCATACCCGATCTGGACTCACATCTGTCAGGCCTCTGTATGTCCCTCTCCTTATCCCTCTCTGTATCCGTGGATGCAAAGAGGAAATGACGAAACCACTCTTCTTTCTCTCGCCCTGTGCGGCCGAAGAGGTAAAGAGTGGTGGGGGGGTCATGGACGGGTTTGGGGGAACTCTGTTTCGGACTTGACGGTTCCGCACCGGGCTCCTCTCCCCGACTCTCCTTCAGCCTTCCTCCCACATCCTCCTGTGAGTTTATCGCTCCGGCGAGTTGGATGCAGATGGGATACTTTGGGTTCCACGTCCTCTTGCGTGCCAACACAGATGGCAGCAGGAATACCTTTGGGGAACAGTGGCAGAGCAAAATACAACTGTTGAATTGGCAACGCAGTAAGATGTCTCATTAGTGAACTGCTAATCAATGCAGAAGAGTTTAATCAATATCAGAAGTTGATTTGACAGTTTATTTCCAGTAGACAATTATTTCAAATAAGCTTTTCCCTATTTTTGTAACTGCAGGAATTGTACTTGATCTTGGATTTCACAAAGAGAGCTTTGCACTGATGGCACACATTAAAAGATAAATACCACAATACCAAATATATCTGGTGTTTCATCTGTAAATCCAAATAAAAAAAAGAAAAGGCTTAAATATTGTTCAGATATTCCCTTTCACACAGTTACTGAGGCGGCCATCATACTTTGCTCTTTTCAAGCTGAAAGCAGCGTGACTTGACAAAAGTGGCTTCGTGGACTCTTTCGTTGTATGTGGCCCTGCGGCTGATGTTGGTACGAGGGGAGTCCAGACGGAGACAAGAGCCATCCAAGGTGGCAAACACGGAGTGAGTCAGAGCTGGGTGGAAGCTCTCTGGGTCGTAATCGTGTATCTCATTCATCCAGCCCTGGAAAGAAGGAGGGTAAATGCTGTTTTAAGTGAACATTACACACAGTTTCAAGTGAGTAATAAACACTTGACCTTAGAAAAATCACATTATGTTTGTAATAAGCCTGGAAGTTAAGAACAGAGAGAAAAGAAATGTGATTGTAAATGTGTGTTAGTCTAAGATGGTGTCAGTGACAGATCCAGGGTTGATCCAAATTATAAAACATGGTAGATTTAGCTCTGTATACTTTGTTTTTATCAAGCACAATTTAGTTTTGAAAAAAAAAAGCCAAAAAAAGGGGAATATGGTTGGACTTTGGCTTTTCAGAAAACCGGTCTTTCCAGACTTTATACTGCTTTCAACAACCTACCAGGCACAAGCCTTGAGTTACAGATGGCAAGGATTCGGCATATGCCACAATTACGTCATATGGGATAATTGATAGACATGTGAAAGAGTAATCTGACAAATCAAGACCACTTAAAATACAGTTTTAAGTTTACATTGCAATGTTGGCTGCGGTTGTGGCTAAGGGGTAGAGTGGACATCGTCCTCCAACCAGAAGGTCGGCAGTTCGATCCCAGTCTTCCCCATCTGCATGCCGAAGTGTCCTTGGGCAAGATGCTAAACCCCGAATGGCACCTCATAGATGTTGAGTGCACTAATTGGAAAACGCTTTGGATAAAAGCATCAGCTAAATGACACGTAATGTAATGTGTATTATTCAACTATTCAAAATGGATACTGTAAAAAAAAGGTCAATTAGCGAGGTATCAATCCTCTCGGCTAAATTTCAAGAAGGAAAGGACATTTAACTAAATTCTTCAATATTTGGATGACTATCAGCTTTACACAATTTCTTAACAAAACTCCATAATATTGCTATAGTCACAAATGTGTAATTAGTGTGTTGGCTATGAAATCCTGTGAGGATGCTTTAGAATAACGATGAAATGTTCATTAGGATGCCTGCATACGAGCTGAATACAGTCAGACCATCCCTATTGTTTTATATACACAGGGGATCTAGCTCAACACTGAGTGAGTAAACTGCCCCGTTTCCAACTATCACCACCACTCCACACCCCCACGGCCGACTCGCGGCCCGACAAATTACAGCTTCTTCCTGCTTGTTTCCTCCACTAATAGCCTCTGGAGCTGACAGTGTCTGGATGGTCACTGTCCTCTCCAGTTGCCCCGTGTCAAGCTCAGCCAGGAGGAGAACAGTAATTACCTCTGCAGCTCCAGCAGTTTTTTATTATTAATGGTTTTAATTGCATTCTGGGCACCTCATGCAGTTACATTTCACAGAAGCTTTAAGATTTGTGAAGGAACAAACTCAGCAGAGTTTCCTCGAGTGAACTGACTCTGTTCAGTTTTAGAATTAATGAGCATGGATGAAAAATGATTGCAAGATCTCTTGTTACCCTGGTCTGTCTGTTTCATGAAGAAGGTTTTCTGATGGATTTTTCACTTGTAAAGGCTGCAAGTCGGAGTAGCCTGCAGCTAAGATTTATATTTAACTACTTCTGTTTGCAACCTTTTCTCACTTGTCTGAAATCATTTCTTTGTACTGCCTGGTATCACTTTCAAGAGAATCACAGAATTGGAGGAAAACTAGTTGTTCAGGAGTGTGCAGCATATTGAAGTTTTTATGATCAAGATGGTACAGTGGCCATGTGTGTCTATATAAGAGTTAAATAATGCACTGCAGCAGCCTGATATACGTATTCCCCATTTGCATATAAAAAAAAAACTATTGAAAACAATTGAAATATTGCAAAAACAATGTTTATCCCTGGAAGAGGTGGAAAAGTTGGTGTATTGATAAAAGTAAAACATGGCAAAGTGCAGAGGAAAGAGACAGAATAGCCTACACGATGAAGCATTTAACTGATATGTCCACTGAAGCTTTCCAGGCAAAAAATAAACAATTAATATATTAAAACAAAAATAAATACAATATCTCTATCATGTTTTTTTTCTCTTTTGAGGTTTGACAGGCCTGGTTAAATATAGATTTAGTGGCACAAGCTGAAATGAGCATTTACTTGGTTTTCTTGACATTTGTTTAATATTTTCACTACATTTAACAAATGTCTGTTCAACATCAAGCTAAAGCAAATAGCTAGTTCACATGGTTACCCTTGCCTTGCCCTATCCTAAACTACGCCTGCCAAAATTACTAATTAACACGTTATATCTTTTATGTTCATTTGATGAAAATGCTTAAGCGTTTAAAAGCAATTTCCCATTGTAGAGTCATTGTCCTGGAGTCTCTTGGGTTTGCTTGCCAATTAATTTTCAGATTTATTTCCCAAAATGCCAAACTACTCATTTGAGAGACAACTGTTGGGTGAAAAAATAAATTAAACTCAAAGCCTGATTATTCTTTATATGTTTTTTTTTGTTATTTTTTTATCTCAGATGCTATTTATGGAAGAAATGTTAAAATACTTGTGAGTATTGGAGTGGGAGTGAGAAGGTTGAAAATGGGGTGTTAACAATGTGACATTTTCCCACTTAACGATTCATCCATTTACCTTGAGGATGTCTGGCTCAGTGTTAACAGCGCCACCTGTCAGAATCACCTCTCCGAGCAGGGTGTGTGCTGACCTGTAGGTGGGATGGGGACATCGAGACCTGGACGAACCCATCCTAATGAGCAAGAGTCCTATCAAGAAGCCCAGTGCTAATCCCAGAGCCAGGCCTGAGAGGTATGGGCTAAGAGGTAGGATGAAATAGCCGTAAGACAGAAACGCTACACAGAATAAACTCATGCGAGGCAGAGGATGAGGGGGCTGAGGAAGAGGTGAGGTCTGAACCAAGGGTGCTACAGGAATCTGAGAAGCAGCAGGCGCTCCCCTCGCCTGTCTGTGTGTCTCCGTGGTTAACACTTGCATCATATCTCCATCTGTACATATTTCCAGCTCGCCATCCCTGTTATGTTGTCTGTGGTTATGCACAGGGCAGGAGCTGCTGTGAATTCTCCCAGGGTTTTTAACAGAAGGCCAGTCGAACACAGGCAAAAAATCAACATCTGTTTTTCTGGAGTTCCTCCCAGGTGAGTCCGAAAGAACCGTGTCTGTGCTCCCTTCCCGTCCCAACCCTCTGGAGCCGACCTGGTGCGGTCCCTGGGTCTTACTCTGGTGTTTGGGGCTGCCAACGCTCTCTTCTCTCATGATCTTGTTGAACATGCTGCTCAGAGGTTCCTGCACAGCCTCCGAGAGCTTCCTCTTGGTGTCCTCCAGCTCCATTTTGAAGAAGCCCCCTTTGAAAGCCTCTCCACTTGGGGAGAGTGAGCTCGGAGAAGGGGGCGCAGTGCGAGAGTCCCCATTGCTGCGGGCTCTCGGTTGGGTCAGCTGCTTCCACAGGTGGAGGTTAAGGCGGGAGTCGGATTTCGACTGCGACACTTCAGGTTCCGAGCGGGAGAGCTCCGTGGAGATCGACTTTACCAGGCTGAGAAAAGGCTTAGGTCTAAGGGTGGATCCCTCTTTCAGCTCGAGCTCGGTGGAGAGAGATTTGACCAGGCTTGCAAGGGGTCGGCGGCTTGGCGAGGATGAGCCAGGGGAGAGGAAACTGGGGCCAGTGGCAGAGCAGTTCCCTAGAGAGCCAGGCGAAGAAGGAGAAAGAGGGACGTGAAAAGCTTGCGAGTGCAACCTGCTGTCATCCTCCACAGAGAGTTGCCTCTCCTTAGAGAAAGATACGGGCGGATAGTCCACATCGTGATCAAGGGAGAAGATGAGCTCACTGTCATCAAGGCTGTCCCAGTCTCCCTCTGTCCCTGTCAGCTGGATCACAATCCCTCGGGAAAGATGCCTTCTGCTCCCACAAGAGGGGGACCCCACTGGGGAGGGTTTCCGGGGTTGCTTGAGAGGTCTGCCATCTCCTCGTTCTTTATCCCTACTTGTCCTTTCCCCATTATTTCCACTCTCTGCCATTTCCTCGCTTTACATCCCACAGCCAAGGCTCCTACATGTCACTGAAAAAGAATAAATAAAGGTCAGTTAAAACATTAAACCTCATGGGTCAAACAAATAAAGGAATTCAGGGATTGAGCCGTATTCGGAGAGAGGGGGAGGGCATCTTTTCCATGCTTGTGCTTCATTTTCGCAGAAACTGCTTACCGGTGCCAAATACACATTAATGTACCATTGTCAAGTAGTTTAGCTCTGACGAGTTGCGGAATTCAGCATTAATCTGAAGACTAGCGAGCATGAATCAGAGCCAAGTAAGCACCTCTCCCATAGCTGTCGCTCCAAATACTGAACAGGTTTTAGAGGCTTGCGAAAATAGACAAGACCGACTTTTCCTCCCAAATGTTGCACAAACTAGGGCAGCTCAGGCTTGGATCTTATGTCTTTCGGGGTCGGATTGGATGTGTGTATTCATTCAAAATTATATTGTTGGACTCTCTGAGCACATGAACATGAAATGAAAAAGCATAATTTAAAAGATGCGGCCTCTCAGTATCAAAAAATGAGAGTATTTTTGGCTTCATCAAATCTCCAAACAAATATTAAGCAGATCAACTCCCCAGAGAAAGAACCATGGTTTCTGCCAGTCTCACCCCCCAAGGTGCCGACTGTCAGGCGTAAAAAAACCCGGAGTCATAAACCTCCCTCTGATGTCTTCTTGAGCTGCTTAAAGAGTTACTTATGTAACCCTAAGACAAATAGTGGAGGCTGTTCAAAGAGAATCGCCGTCATCCCCCCCATGAGGCATTTGTGTGTCAGCAGCATTATGCAGCCACCACCTACAGACTTGTCAAAAATAATACCAGCAGAACGCAGAACAAAGAGAGAGCATGTGTTATCAGTGGTCATTGTGTGGAAGGAAAGAGCAGTTCTGCATCACTGGACACAAGCTGGGAAACAGCACAAAGGCACAGTGGAGACCCTTTTACTTGCCGTCTCTCTGGGTCAAGTGCCCTGCTCTTTATGCGAGTTAAACCCTACCTCTCACCGGTCAGATTTACATAACTGTATCACAGCGCTGGTTCAACCAATTCCACAGCAGCTGGTGGATTCTAACTAATCGGCTCTCACCCAAAATGGACGGCGGGGAGATAAAGCTCACGGACGCACATGCAGCCTGGCGGCATTAGACTTTCCTCATAGCTTTTTTTTGCAGGGTGAGAAGAGGGACCATAAGTTGCACCCAAACACACACGAGAAAGGTTAAACTGCCATCAGGATAACGTTGTTCTGTGCAAGCTAATTGTGGAATACAACAGTTAGTTTGGAAACAGCTGGACTGGATATTGTCCCTTGTCACTGCAGCTACAAATAGGCTCTATCATAACCTCATTGCAACTGGACAGATTCTCCTGGGAGAAGGATCCCTCACATGCCACTCTCCCTGAGACTTCTGTGATTTCCCCCCTCTTTCTTGTAGTTTTTCCTCACACTAGTTGAGGGTTAGGCACAGAGGATGTTGAATTTTGTACAGTTTGTTCAAGCCGACGAGGCTATTTGTGATGTGTGGGCTAGACAATTTGATTGATAGATTAAAGGATGAAATCAACCAGTTATAGCTTGGGTCGGTACGCAGAGAGAAGCTAGTAAGAGCAGGCTACACTTAAAAAATATGCAACTGATGACTCCTCCCATCCTCTGAGCTACGCCCCCAAAACACATGAACATCCACTGCCTGACAACTGTTAGAAGCCGACTTTTCCGTGACTCGTTCACTAACTTCTGGCTATCGTCTCTGCTCCAGTGATGTTTATCTCAATGGCTGAAGACTTCAATCATCCACAGTGCGAGCAAGTGTAGGCAGGCAGGTCGGTTAGTGACAGACAGGCACGTCAGCAAATCATTATATTTAGACCAAATGAAATGATTGGTGATGTTTATTAAACTCCTGTGAACAGTCTGAGAGAGAGTAACAAGTAACGTTTGTTACTCCAGTGTCCCATATGACGTTTTCAGTGCGGGTAAGAAGTTTCTATGGACAGGACTAACGTTACATTGAAACAACCGATGTAAACACGCTGACTGAATGTGTATTGATCAATAGATCCATCTGTCCCGTCTGTCCTGCAGTTGTCAGATGTGTCACTGATAAAATGTTGCTTGATATCGGTTGTTAGTTGATATTGTTTGTCACTGTAATAACGTTGGTTGGCTGCTGATGACGTAGCGAGTGGTGTCCCAATTCTTAGCGGAAGATTTTTTAGCCCTCTCTCGTGTCCCCTCCAAACGGAGCCACAAGGGAGAGTGCTAAAAAAAATTAATCGACATCCATGCTAGCCTTTGAGCTAAATAGATGACATGCTGATGTTTAGTAGATGTGAAGTATTTACCGTCTTAGCTAACTATGCCAACATTTTCTAATTGGCACTAAACACAGAGTACAGTTGGGGGGGATGAGACCGTCAGCAATTGCTCATAAAGCGTAATAATGGACAAATTGAAAGTTTAAGGGATCACGACAGTTATTATGATTCAACTGTGAGAAAAATGTTTCATGGTCAAGCATCCAATAATTGTTAGGACATTAATGACCATCAGTCATGAGGGTTCATCCTTCCATTTCATGGCAATCCATCAGTCTTGTCGAGATATTGACCTGAAAACTAAATATTTCGGGAAATTAGTGGATTTACTAAAGTTAACAAGATTCACCTGTTTATCTGGGAACCACAAGAAACATAGTCCCATCAGTTTCGAAAGTTATACACGAGTGTAATAATACCTCTTTATTGTTAGCAGTCACTGTGTATGAGCAATGTGAGGATTGCTGCTTTTTCGTACGTTAATGCAGAAATACAATATAGTCTTTGGGAGTTTCCCCGTTAAAATCCTTAAAATGTTGTTGAGAATCTGCGTCTGACTCTCTTGACTCTGTCCTTTGGGTTTTGGGTTTAGCCGTGTTGTTGTTAGAAACATTCAGTTGTGATAACTGCACAGAAAAACTGAAAACTATAAGCCTGGGTTTAAACACGGACAAGCAAATAAAGGCAGAAACACAAGGAGGAGCAGGATAGATGAAGTGAAAACACTTCATGCAGCTTATCATTATCATTTAAGTGCATATTTTTATGGATGTCAGGTTCCTAAAGCAGCAGCATGTGATGCTCACACATGAGCTCCCGTGAAACAAGTATACGAGAGCTGTTAAGTGTCCCATAAGGCTGCGTGTGAAACACATCATGTGACAACTGTGGCGTGAAGCAGCACACATCTGCTCCGAGCTTGAGTGTTCGATCAGTCCTTCGCATTCTCAATCAGTGACAGTACTGACGTATCTGTGGCTCAGTGTGAGTGTGTGTGAGAGAGATTGTGTGTGTGTGTGTGTGTGTGTGTGTTTGTGTGTGTGTGTGTGTGTGTGTTTGTGAGCCACCCTCTGATCAGACACGAACAGTAACAATCTCAGATTAACATTAATGCAGGGTTTTACTGTGAAATCTGACAAATCACACAGCAGGGATTATGGGCTAAACCAACATTTGGTTGGGGTGCGTTTCCAAGCTGGCTCATCTCCGTGACCCAGTGTTGATTGCAGTTATTATAACACCACAATGCTGCCGAGCGACCCTACAATCACTGTTCCTATTCTTATGAATGAGAATATGGAAGACAAATCAAAAAATGACAGTTCTGAAAAGAAAGAGCAGAGAAACAAACGCAGGTCCTTCATGTTTGAATGGTTTAAAATGGATTTCAACTCTTGGCTGCACCTATGGAAGAGTTAGAGGATACGTGGGCTGTTTAATAGAACAATCCCCATTTACACTTTTGTAAATATAGTTAAAAAGTGAATAGGATATTATTCCAGCATATTAACACTGTATATATATAAAAAAAGACTATTCAACATTAGACAGAATATATTAATTTCTATATTAAACAGACATCTCTACCAGATATTTTTGTTTTGGGTTTAGGTCACATATATCTACAGATATGTGTAAACAGTCAAATGTGTAAAATGAATTCAGTTTTATTCGTCTATTAGTTTTGTATTATTGAGTGACAATGACAGCATAGAAGCAAATATGGGTGACAAATAAAAAATGAAAGTTCTGAATAAATGAGCAGAGAAAGAAACGCTGGTCCTTCATGTGTGAATACTTTGAAAATGGATTCTGTGGGAGATCTTGAAGCAAAACGAAATCTTTTCTTCAGAGTAATAACAAAGTAGTTAGAGGACATGTGGGCTGTAAAATGAAACAATCCTCATTTGCACCTTTTTAAAACTAAGTAAATATTATACATACAAGATATTGGGTATGTGGGCATCAGTTATTCCAGTGTATTTGTACAGTATAATCTAACATAAGACAAAATAGGTCCATCTCAATATTAACAGATGGGATATAAACAATATTTAGAATGTGCAATATTTGAATTAATATATAATATTTGATTAATTGTGTATTATTAAGGGACAACAACAAAATATATAAGAGAACATCCTACACATTACCAATTTGTTGACATAATAAAAAATAATAAAACTTTATTTACACAGCACTTTTGAAAAAACAAGTTGACAAAGTGCTTAAAAAACATAGAAACAGAAAAATTGCACACATAAATATATATTACATTATATAACTGATGAAGTGTCATTTTTCAAGTAAAATGTCAAACTTTGCTTGATTGCAAATCCTCAAATGGGAGGATTAAGAACTAAATTATGACACATATGGGTTCTGACATATAACATGAAATTGGCAAATCCAGGTAATCTTTAAAACAACTTGTTTGCCTGAATAAGGAAGCAACAGATCAAAAGATAATGAGGCCGTAGCGGAAGCCACAGAATTACATCAACATGATGTGATGTGATCAGACAGGCACTGACAGCCACTTAGTGCTGCACCTCTCAAAAGTATGTGAGCTAATCCCAAAACAATAGGCTCACTATACAGAAGTAATTCACACAGTAAATGCAGCATGCCCATCCGTGTGACTCAAGGATAGTACGTAATACAAGCACCTTCCTCTCTCCGGGAAGAGTCATGTTCACAATACAAATTGAGACGTGCAGATGGGACAGTGGATGAGAGCGGAAGTTCAAGTGCATAGTGATTCCTCTGGATGTCCACAGCCGTGCCAACAACGCTTTGCAAAGAACACAAGGGGAGGTGTGTTTACTTACCCGAAACATGTTCTGTGCGCACGGTCTCCTGCAAGTCTCCTCTCCATCTGTGCGCTCAAGCAGTGGAGTGGTCTCTCTGCTCTCTTTCTCCCTCTCTCCCTCTCTCTCTCTCTCTCTCTCTCACGTCACACACACACAGCCATCTCCTGAACCGGCTGCCTGCATCCAGATGTGTCATGCGCTGCCGAGAATCACAGCTCACCACAACTGATTATGAAAAGCATGGCCGTGCGCTGCTTGGTAATCCAGATTAAGAGTCCTGCAGCCCCAACAGATGCGCGCACACACACACCCACCCACCCACACAAATATGCGTGGAGTGTGAATGCCGTCTAATTGTACAAAACCGGCTGAGGGAAGCAGTTCAGCCTGATGGTGGAGAACAAGTGCACACTCTCTGTTCTGAGGGGCATCCATGCATAACTGAAGCAGTGGACCAACCCAACTTGTACTGGTAACAGAGGAAAGTTGTGAAAAAAAAAAAGACTTTTGCATAATAATGAATGTCCTTTTCTTCTCTATATGTCCTTCCCTCCATCTTGGCCTACATAAGACACACTGGGAGCCCTAGAAAGGACAATATGAAGAACGGTGGTGTAGGCCCCAGCTGAGGGGAGAGACAGTTACCTCATCCATCACTGACTGGAGGAGGTGTTCCTGAAGAGCCTGATTGGCTGAATGCATCACCAACTACTCCAACAGTCCCTCTTAACCTTTTTTAATATCTGTTTGTGTTGTATCATTATAATTATCAGCATTCTTGGAAGATTGCTTAAATTCTAATTTATTTGTGTCTATCATAGACTCAGGGCCCCAATACTGTTTTTTTAAATCAAAAATGTAGCACTGTGACAGACTTTGTTGTTGTCTGATTGCGAATGATTTATTGTGCATTATTAATATGAGGTCGGTGGTGGCCGTCATCTACTAATCACAGGGCCGCTGTCCCACCTGAGCTTCATGGGATTTGTTGCCGAACCCAAACCTGACAACATAAAGGTTATGAGGCAACAGCAGCTGCCACTTAAAGTCAAACGTATCAACCACCTGCTACAGAGCACATGAGGGGGTTCTACGTGTCCCCTTTAATGAGAACATTGATATGTGGCCCCTGGGCCTGGTAGCTGCGGACCTGGTGATCCTTCTATCCTGGGCAGATGGACTATGATGTGCTGGAAAGTGAACATATTGTTGTATGACTGCGATGTTGGGATTTAAGACACCAGAGGAATTCGAAGGCAACTTTTACACTCAATTGGAGGTGCATCAAAGTGTCCTGATAGAGAGATAGTGTCGAGATAAACTCTAGAGACCAAGAAGACTGGTTCAGACAAATCGTCAGCATCATGTTCACCTTCAACCTTCTGTTCTCGGCTTATCAAACTGTGTATTTGTTGAATGAGTACAGTACATAAGCTTTTATTTTGTGTAACAAAGGCTGAAGTCTCCTACAGTAAATCACAATTCCATTGATAAAGAACAGCCCCACTCTTTGCTTGTCCCATTGCTGCTCTGTGTTTTCCTGTGTGGTGGAACAGAACCTGAAGGCATCGCAGTCAGGACCCAGCTGCGCTCAGACAGAGGAAGCCTCCCCTCCTCACTGCCACGCTGTGGCTTTCATCTTTTCTGTTGCAACCCAACACCCATGTCAGCTCACTCTGTGACATTTTATACATTCATGTCACTGCAGCTGGGGATCATTCACAGGGGGTGTGAACTAATAGGAAGGCAGATAAGTATCATGTGTAAACCTTAATTAACCTTTAAATACAAAGAGAAAGGTAGAGATTTCAGCTTTGTCTCCCAGTGATCTGCAGGTACCCAGTATAGAAAACCTCGGTACTGCGACTCATCCCCTGATCACACAGACTCTGGTTCCAATTGCGCAAGATGTCAGCGTTTGTATCCAGAAAATGTTGGCCTCATTTCTGGATAGTGGGAGGAAGTGGAGACACAGGTAAACGCAGGTGAATCAAATGACCAGGTAAATGCTCAGGACATGTTTTCCCTCCGTACCATGGCAATAATGGTAAAGCACAATGACATTTGCCATTCGTCCCATGGAAATGGAAAAGCTTGGATGCTCTGCATTATTTCACGTACAAATCAAAAGCACACTGCTTCAGGCTCATAGCAGTGGTCTGCAGGCAACCCTGCCTGGATGCATTGTTATTAGAGGAGCAGTTAAATTCAGCAACTTCGCTGCTACACGCTGGTTAAATCAAGTTCATCGTGTATCTTCAAAGAAGGGGGGGGGGGGGGTGCAACATAACCATAAAACCAAAAAAGAACCATAATACATTGAAACAATATAAAACTAAGATATTACAATTATATCGTTTTTAGTCTCGACCCTCCCTCTCTCCACGTCTCCTGTACGATGAGGGGTTATGAACAAAAGACTAAGCTACCAGTGCCTCAAGTTGAGGAATGAGTTACGTGCTAATGTAATAAGTTAGGGCATACAGGCTAATGTACTGTACTTAAAGGGAAAGCTCACAGAAAAATGTAAATTCACTCATTACATACTCACCAGTATGCCGATGGAGGGGTGTGCGAATTATTTAATTAATGAACCTTTGTAGTCAAGGAGACAGAGTCTGCAGGAGCCTTTTATAGTTTCTTGTTAATAAATCATTATTTTTCACATTATTATGCTATGATTCCATTATCATAACAAATGGTCATATACATATATCCTGATTACTTTAAGTGCTTCTTTGCATAAGAATTCAATCCCTGGCTGTATTTGCAGGGACTATATTTAGAGCAGAGCTATGAAAGGCCTGCCGTTTAACATATCTCCCTAACATATGGTATTATGATAATTACACAGAACACGGATTGGTGAAATGAAAAGAGTGTCGAGGCCCGAGGGGCTTCGCTGCTCCCACTAACCCCAACTCAATCTCTGTGCTTGTCTGGTGTGTGTGTGTGTGTGTGTGTGTGTGTGTGAGTCACTGCTGGCGTGTGCATGCATTTAACGACAATTTATTGGGCCATTTAAGCTGAAAGGAATACTTAAATATCAATGTTGTAAATGTATTTTAGCCTTTGAATGATATGTCAGTATTTTTAAAGATATTATTATTCATTATTAATTTTCATAATAACATTCCTCATCTGCCGGGGAAGAAGAATTTGTTTTTGCACCACCTGTGTCTGTTTTCTTTTAAAACGTCTTTTATTCAATTATTCTATTTACTTGTTTATTCCTTTCATGGTGGGATTTGAACCGTTATGGTTTTAATGAGGGACTATTCGAGCTTCCCCCGTTTGCCCGTGCTCCCCATAGCCCTCATTCAGATGGCTGCGTTTGAACTCAAACCAAACTCTAACCAGAACTTTAAAAACAGGTCCTGATCCTCAAACGGCCCTTTAAAGTAGTGAGGACCTCTCAAATGTCCTGTGTAAGGTCTATAACTGAAGCTGGTCCTCACACAGATAGAAGTACAAGTATAAACACAGACGCGCAGTCAGAGATAGTTTGCCATCTGTTGAGATATGCGGCTGTTCAAAAATAGCCCTCTACCAGACGCTTCTGTGAGTGGCTGACAGATAGGCAGAGCAGGGCTCCGGTCATGTCCGTGCAACTTGTTGTGTCTCTACAATGACCACGTGTTGGCCACTAAGTCAGAAACCACTGCAAAACCATTTGATTGGAAGATTTTTGTAAGTCTGACTCTATTTGTTCTGTTCAAAGCTACTCAACTAGAAGTTTGTTGTTTATTTTCTCTACAACAGACCGACTTTTTGAGTTGGTGGAAACTTACCTGAAAATGGAGCCGTTTCCCGACCGGTTCTTGGAATTCCACCCCATCCACGGTGCCAACGTCAGACTGGACCAGTCGGAAACACAGGCCACCCGGGTGGAGAGCTTTGCCAACGGGGTGTGTTTCAGCAAACACCCTCTGAAGCCTGGGGAGATTTTTCTCATAGAGATCGAGGAGAAGGAGCTGGGCTGGTGTGGCCACCTCCGCGTGGGCCTGACAGCCAGGGATCCCATGAGCCTAGAGGTGGTACCTGAATACTCCATCCCGGACCTGATAGACCTGGGAGACAGCTGGGTCTTTGCCATCACCCGCAACCACAACAAGATCGTGGAGGAGGATCCTGGGGTCCAGGAGGCAAACGAGAGAGGACTGGCTGGGGGTCGGAGGCTCGGAAGGGGGGAGGTTGAGGATGCAGCTCAAGTTCAGGGAATTGGAGGCAACAGCATGAATCCGAGTTTCTTTACCGACTCTCACTTGCACATTGAAAATGTTCGGATCCCCAGAGACAAGCTGGTCGGTAGGAGCCGGCCCGGACGCTTCAGCCACATTTTGGATGACTTGTACAAGACCAACGCGCTGCCTCCCACAGCCAGACGCAGCAGAATAGGAGTGATGTATGTGTCTAGAGGGAGGGACCTGGCTGATATGCATATCGTCATCAATGGTGAGGACATGGGAGCGTCTGCAAAGGGGATCTCAACCATCCAGCCCCTCTACGCGGTGGTGGACGTCTTTGCTGCCACTAAGTGTGTCCGGATTGTCCAGGTGGAGTATGGATGTGAGTGGCACCAAGATTCTTTTAATCACAGACAGAATATGAGTCAATGGCCCCCGGGTAGATACAGAGTGACTACAGGTTGTGTCCCTTCAGGAGCATCTTGCACATGACTCAGATCTCAAGACTCTTAGAAACCCAAACACTCACTAGGATGACATTGTGGTAATCTTTGTTGTTTGTGTAGCATAGTCTGTAGTTGTTCTGTTCCTATTTGTGCTCACTTTGTGTCGCAATGCAGTAGTTTTACATGTCTTTTTAGTTGTTTTGAGTCTCTTTGCAGCCGTTTCACATCTCTTTTGTGGTCGCCTTGTCTCTTTTTGTAGTCATTTTGTGTCTCTTTCAGTCATGCGATTGGTTTATTTAACCCTCACTTCATACTACGGCTCTGGCACCTAGGTCTATGGGCGACAACTATGCTGCTCAATAGTCCATCCGTGCTTTGAATCCATTTAAAAATAAATGTCTCTTCATTACCTTTATTTTGTTGATCCACTCTTCCTCTTCTCTCTCCTCTCTGGTGCTCCAGTCTCGTCCCTGCAGACGTTGTGCAGGAAGGCCGTCCAGAAGCACATCGTCCACAGGATGGCCATTGACTGGCTGGAGCTGCCAGAGGCGCTTAAGCACTACTGCAAGTATGAATGAAGGATAAAGGCCTGCGATGGACAGAAATATATTAATATGAAATTTATTTTTCATTTTGAATACAAACCAGTGTGTATTCTGATGGATATACTGCTGTTATTTGCTCGGCACAGATACAACTGACTTAATTTGATATCATCTGCTTACTAAAATAAAAATTACAGTATTTTTTCATTGTCTGTGTGATTACGCATATACTTTCTCCTCCCAGTGAATGTGTTGGAAATAAAATTGAATCATCATTTTCTCTTTTCCAAGAAACTATACAGGAACCGACAAAATAGATCCGAGTTATATGATGAGACTGAAAAGTTAGAGGGTAGTGATTTTAATGTTATCAATCCCACTGGACAAAAGCATGTGCATTGGGTTAGGTTTACCTGCAGATTTTGAACAGGCTAAATAACTACATCCGTGTTTTCACACCTGTCTGCTTGTTTGTGGGTCGGACTGTTAGCAACGTTACACAAAAACTACCAGATACACTACGATGAAAGTTGGTGGAAGGGTGTGGTATCGGTCAGGGAGGTGTGGATCCAGATCAGTGGGTGGATTTTTCCATTCATTCATAACATTGTGAGAGAAGGCATTTTTCTACATTTTCACCAATTTTCCATGAAATAACTTGGGGATATTGATGAAAGAAACCAGGCATGCTAAGAAGAAGGATATCTATGAGCGTGTGTAATTTGGTGAAACTTAAGTACCATTCTGGTGGACATCACATCAGATCAGATCACAACTTAATGTGTGCAACAGTGAGAATGATCTGTACGTCACCTGTCTGCTCAAATAAGGTTTTTCCAAAATAGTGGTACTTTTGTCATTGTCATCAATTGTTGAAATGGATTTTTTGTAGTGCAGCAGCATGTTAAAGAAAGAACAGGCTCTAAAATATAAATGAGATACGTCTTTTATGTTGAGATATTGTTTTTCATTTTAGATTTAAAACTTTAAACCCTCAAATGAAACCGATGTTGGTGACGACAAAGAAATCTTGATGGTGAATAAAATAAGTAACATAATGATAAATACCTGCTGTTGTTAATGGGAAAACTGCTTCACTCCATGTAAACACCGATGCTCTGATTCCCATCACATTCCTGTTACTGGTGTCTTCATCATTGACCTACATGTATTGTCGTTGTCCGATTCTGACATCTAGCGTTAATCTGAGGTAACAGCAGGGGGGCGGAGTTCTCGTTAATTCTCCACCAGGATCAGATCGCACGAGAGGAGGAGAACATCGCTGCTGCTGCTGCTGCTGCTGCAAAGAGAAAGAATAATTTCTACTCCTCTGCTGTGTAGAGACACGACAACATGTCGTTCTGTCAGTTCTTTGGTGCTGAGATCTACAAGGATCATTTCAAACCAGGTGAGCAGTGACTGGGATTCAGTCAGCAGTGACGTAACCTCCCTCTAGTCTGGATTACAGAGGGTAAAAATGACATTTCACATTTATTCTGGGAACTACTTGATTTAGTGTAAGGCCTTGTTAGCTATGAAATGTACTACTTTAATTACACACATTTTATTTAGGCCTTGTGTAAGATAATGGTGTAAAGGAAGGTCATGTGGAGGGACAAGCAGTCGTTTGCATGTGTTTTCTTTCATAATTTAATATTTCTCAGATTTAAATGAATCTCCCCATTGAAATGTGACAGTAACGTTACATCCTGCCTTAAGAAACCTGTTATTAATAATTATAAAAAATAAATGATATAAAAATAAAATCTAAAACTTTATTTCTATGGGACCTATCTTACAAAGTGTGTTACAAAATAAACGGGTAGAAAAATAAACAAAACATTGCAACAAAAATAACAGGTAACATAAAACAAAATGTAAAAAAACAAGCAACACAAAACCAGTTAAAAATCAAGCATTTAAAGGCTACCTTATAAAAATGTTTTAATAACCAATGCTCTACAAAACTTAAACTTAACAAGCAGAAGGAGGGAAGTTGGTTAAAAAGCAGCGAGGATCGATTGGTACAGAAGAGCCGGCACGAGAAGACGAAGGCGTGAATAAGCTTTTATAGCTCAGGAAAATGTATAATTTAAACAAAGTATCTAACAGTAGAAATGTGCCCCTGCAGGAATGTACGTGTGCTCCAAGTGTAACCATCCCCTGTTCTCCAGTCGCTCCAAGTTCCCCCACTCGTCTCCCTGGCCGGCTTTCAACGACACCATCAGGGAGGACAGTGTCACCAAGATGATGGAGACGCTCACAGCCTTCAAGGTCAGAAGCCTGCAGCGACCTTGTTTTAAAAGGACTGTTCCATCTCAGTTTTACGAGCTGCACCATCAATTACAATCAATAATCAATACTTCCATAACTAGAATGGCTCTCATGTCTCCGCCAAGGCCCGACTGTCCCCTTGTATCCAATCAAGCTGCGGCAAATTGCACACACTCATAGATATCACTCCCCTAAACGTGCCGGATTCTTTCATCCGTAGATCTATGAATTATTCTCAGTGAAAAAGAAAAATTGCTGGATCTGCTCCAAAATGTAATGCGTTCCGTCGTGGGTCATGTCCCACTCCTCCATACAATTCCATGGAAATCAGTGAGACTAAGTGGGCGAGAACACACAATTCGTTCCCCTTTAAGAAGCCATGATGAAGATACTTTAACCGTGCCTGTTAGAAGTTTGTTTCAACCATAGAATCCCCTTTAAGTTGCAGCTGGCAGACACACACTAGCACATTCTGAAAAGTCACAGTTTACATCCCCTCATAATAAAATAAAAATCAGACGAGTATAGTTAGGTTAGTTCAGTTTTACAATAGTTACTCTCTTTTTCTTGTGTATTGTCCTCTAATCAGTTTTAATACATATGAGCCTCTGAGGTGTGTAAGAACTTGTGGGTCACTGGACTCAAAGATTTACATCACATTGGTTTGTCAGAGCACAGAACACGTGTCTGAACAAGTCACGAAATCTTTATTATCACCGAGGGGCAATTTGTTGTACAGCCAAGAATCAGTGCATGACAAAAACAAATCAACAAATATAATATGAAAATCATAGACTCATTTAAAAGGCTGATGGCCACATGGACAACACAATTTAACCACAGGCCTCCCCACCTCCTCCTCCTCCCCCTCCTCCTCCTCACCTGGAGCTCACCTCTATTCACTTTGTTTAATAATGCGCCACCCAGTGTTCAAATAATATATCACTTAATAGAGTCACAATGGTTACGGGTACTGCATCAACATAAGGTGGAATAAACAAAATACTATATCATGGCTGCACCATCTTAGGTACTCACCTCTTACCACCATGTGCTGCAGGAGCTAAGGGAGGGTGTGGCCAAACACTTCCTGTATTCATCCCTTTGGTGACATCAGCAGTGATGTCACTAGGAGCAACAATGTGTGAGGGGACGTGTGTTAGGTTTTGTGATTATTATTTGCTGTATTTTGGTGTGAAGGGTTTCAGTGAAGCTGCCAAATCTCAGGTTGGTGGCAAGTGGCTGCACAGACATTTAGGGTTTCCAGGAGAGGCGTGGCCATCTGGGTTGGCTCCTATTAATGGAAGGGCTATATAAGTAGTTACCTTTAAACTTTATTAGGGAAAGAACATCAACGTGTAGCCATGTGCATTCATTTAAGTTACTTCATTATGTTGTGTTTTCTTAAATTAACTGTTGTTTTCTTCCCTTTGCTTTCTACATATTTCTGTTATATAGCATAATATGTGACCACTTTTTTTGAACGAAAAATCCAAACAATCAAATTTCATTTGGAAAACCCTTCAACGAATCCTGCAGAGAATCTCCTGCTGTGTTCTCACATGGGCTCACGCTCCAGACGTTTTCCTAGAGGGCTAGCCAGAGAAAGTCTGGAGCCCCTCACTGGGACAGTTGACAAAGACCCACCGGAGAATGTCCGGAGTTCACTGTATGTCTGAAAGTAGCTTCTGAGTCTGTCTCATAAGAGTTTTAAAGGCCACTCACATTTGGTTTATCCATGGTGGAAGTAAATATTGTGTTGTGATGTTGTGACCCACACGTGCTACAACAGCAGGTTTAATGTGTAATGTTTTTGTCGTGTACCCAGGTCCTGTGCGGCAAGTGTGGCAACGGGCTGGGCCACGAGTTTGTGAATGACGGTCCAGAGGAGGGAGTGTCGCGCTTTTGAATATTCAGCCACTCGCTCAAGTTTGTCCCCGGCAAAGGTAAATATAAATAAATAAATAACCACAGACGTGGGTGAAACGTTTTAGACTCGAGCTGTTGTTTCATAACAGTTTGATTTTTAAATTGCTGCAGACACCACAGGCTAAATAAAGTCACTTCCATCAGATCATAAAAACGCTGCCTCTCAGTGAAACGTTGTTTTCCGGGAAACTGGGGACAAACCACACAAACCTCACTGTCAACTATTTTAATTGGGAACTATTTTCAGACAAAAGTAGAAAATAATGAGACGTGTCCACGGCGAGATCTGTGGAAGCTCTCGAGTAAGTTGGGCGACGTTTCTCACGAGAGGCGGTGGTTTGGAGAGGGCGTGTTTCTTTGTGCAGCAAACACAATGAAATTCCATTCACCTCTGTTGTTGAGGTTCACAGCAGTAAAGTGGAAGAGGCCTTGAAACAGGCTAATGTATCGTGTAAAGTTTGTTTATATTAAAATATTAAAAGAAAATACTCAAATCATTCAGTACATTTATTAGAGGATTATTATCACTGATGCAATAATGTCTGAGTCACAGTTTTGTTGCTGTTCTTCTTCATTTTATTCTTCTTATCAAGCTCCGGTCTTCTTTTCATCCATCTTCTTCTTCTTCTCCTCCTTCTCCATGTTTCTCCGTCTTCTTTTCCTTCTTCTTTATCTTCTCCTTCATCTTTTTATCCACCTTCATCTTCTTTTCCATTGTCTCCTTATTCTCTGCCCCCTCCTCCTTCTCCTACTGCTGCTTCTTTTTCTCCATCTTCTTCTCCTTCTCCGTCTCCCTCTTCTCAGTTTCTCCTTCTCCAACTTGTCTTTCTTTTTCTACTTCTTCTCCTCCTCCTTCTTCTTGTCCATCTTCATCTTCATCTCCTCCTCCTCCTCCTTCAGTTAAATGAACTGTTCTGCTACTGCCCTAAAAATAATGTTTTTATTGTTGTATTTACATAATCTGTCTGAAGTGTTTTCTGTGATTATAAATTCAAAACTTTCTGACTTCACACTCCTCATCTAATAATAATAACAATATAATAATGATATGTGTGATAATTCCACTGTTGTCTCGACCTCAGGCAAAGACAAACAGTAAAGCGAGAGGTCCGTTTTAACCACAGCTGCTGAATCTGCTGCTCGGTCCTGGACCACGTGAACGTGTCTGGTCAGCGGGTGACGCAGACGGGAGAAAGGCCCGAGAGGGACGTCCTGTCTGCTGAAGAATCTTTGACCAGACTCTGACACGGGGACCAGGACACACCGCTGCAATAATCCTTCCCTTAAGATTTGTCTCACTCTTTGAATACCTCGTGTTTAAATACACATTTAACTCATTGAATATTATGATGATGTCACTGTTGATGACATGTATTATAGGCGAATGTCATTGTAGCAAGAAATTAGGTTTTTCATCAGCTTTTAAGCAGTTTTCCATAAACCAGTCATTGCTGCCATGATTTTCACAGAATTTCACATTGTATCATTTACTCCTCAAAGGTAAATACACACATATTATCTATGCACTGATGACATTTCTAATTAGTCTGTACTTTTGGTTTCTGTTTTCGATGTTTATTTTGAAATCACACAGTGGCAAAGAAAATGTTAACCCACTGAATGAATAATGTACTTTAATTACATGTACTTTTATCACATGTACTGTAAACTTCTTTACTTTTAAAGATGCAAAATACTCAGAACGTTTGTGCATTTGCATTTTTCTTTGAAAAACTCTCATCTAAGTCAAAAGTTGAGTAGATGACATTGTTTGATTCAACCTCCATACTGACAGAACAAACTAAATAAATTATAGTTTGATACATTTCAGCTTTGTTTTGTATATTTTTTACTGTAAGTTCATTTAAAATAGAATCGAAATCCACCCCCTTCAATTCAATCACTTACACCTAGAAGAGCTCTTGAGAAATTTTTAAAAATCGAAAATCTCAGCCCTGATCTGGACCAAAAAGAGTTCTTTGCCGAAATCTACATTGCATCATAACACCAAGTTTCATAATAATCCAGTAGTTTTTGTGTAATCCTTCAGACTCACAAACAAAAAACTAACGCAGATGAAAACATAACCTCTATGGCAGAGGTATAAGGTATTATTTAGTTCATGGTTTACCTCTCAAAGGATCTTTTTTCTGCCTTTGAAATTTTGACTTCTGATATTCTAAGTGCGTTTCAGCAGTAATACATATTTATAAGACTAAGTGTGATATAGCCATAATAAATTGTAGAAATTGTCATTGTTTATCTGTAAGAGAATCTTGAGCTTGTAGTTCTTCAGCGGAGAAACCGATGCTTCCTTGATTGACCTCTAGATGGAGCTGTCATTCTTTTACATCACTCCTCTAATGAAGTGGAGGTTCCCCTGGTTAACTGGTTCAGTGAACCGTCAAATGTAGAGAGAATAGTGATAGTGTCTGTTCTGGTGTGTCTGCATGTTTTGACTGCTTGTGTGGGAATATGAATTTAAACTGTGTGTGTTTGTCGTCATGCATCAGTTATGGATGCTGCAGGAGCTGATAGGGGCTCAGGCTCTTCCCTGTAGCCCAGCTGCGTGCCATACTCTGTGGGCTCCAGGGGCTGGCAGAGACCCTGAGGTTTAAAGAAGCCGCCTGGCCGCCTGGTGAGAGACTGAGGGGTATTATTACAAAGGTTTTACACACACACACACAAACAGGGGGGAAAAAAGGGTGCCAGTCCACACGCTGCCGTAAAAAGTTGGACTCCTTCCACCTTATGTTATCACTGTATATGCTGTCTCACTTTCCTCACACGCAAAATTCCAAAACACACAGAAAAACACACTGTCTACCCGATTTTATTGGTCTCGACCACAGGCAAGTTAAGTTCGAAGCATATTTCCTTTCAAAACATCACTTCTACTAGCGTACAATTACCAGAGGTCATCATAACATGGGTAAATGTCGCTGAACTCTCCGCATCGACAATTTGAATATCC
This sequence comes from Hippoglossus hippoglossus, assembly GCF_009819705.1. NCBI lineage: Eukaryota > Metazoa > Chordata > Actinopteri > Pleuronectiformes > Pleuronectidae > Hippoglossus > Hippoglossus hippoglossus. Next base: position 13,072,157 of record NC_047169.1, read on the forward strand.
TGCAGCACCGATCCACTCGTGCGCGCTGCCAAAAGGTATTGAAACGAAAGTTGAGGCCTCAGTGTGGCAGAGAAAGCCTGACCTTGCATTGAGGTTGTTATGGCTGAGTAAATTTCCTCTCATGTTTTCTTGGCAGGCCAACGCTCCGAGGTTTATTCTTCTAACATAGCGTAGTCAATTTAGTGGTTGTTGTTGCCCCAGCTCCCTCACTGTGCTGTGTGTGCCTGCATTTTTAGCATAGGTGGTCCCTTCACTCGTAGCCGAACCCGCAGCTTGGCAGCGGTTGTGTTGAGCGCAGCCCGTCCGTACTGTACGGGAGCGGCTCTGGCAGATGAACAGGAAGCAAACACAGGCAGAGGAGGATGTGTTTGCCACATTACATAACAGGGTCTGTTATTAAAGAGAACAACACACCTCCGGATCATCCTGTACTGTAAGTCTGTGACGTCTGATGCATTCACATGATAATTTACTTTTGATGTTCTGACTGTAGCTCAACCTGTTATTTATATCTACTTCATGTCTACCTTGTGTTTTTCACTGGGTTCTCAGACTTAACCTGCTTCTTTTTCGGTCCTCCATTTTTCCAAAATGCTGCGTAATGAAGCTTACGAATCTGAGACTTCAAGACTAATGTCGTAATATTAAGAAGTTGTAATTTTATGAGAATAAAGTTGTAATATTACAAAAAGAGTTTTGCACTGTGAAACGTGAAATCGTAGAAATGGTGCTGGTGGTGACATCACAAATATGCACCTGTAAGTAGTCACAAGCATTTGTAAGAACGTGATGTTGATCACATACTGGCTCATGACAGTTAAAGCTCTGTATATAACAATACTTATAGTCTGGTGTGTATAATCTTTAGAAATGTTACCATCTTAGTTTGGTGTGTAGCATTATTTGTAAAAATGGTATTTGGTCATAAACCTAACCTTTACCTTTATTGTTTGTGCAAAATTGACAAGGTAAATATTTGTGTGTTTGCCCCAAACTCCTAATGTATCAACTGCACAGATCATAGACTCTATATAAAGATGGACGACACCACTGCTCCCCAAAAGTGAAGCCAAAGCGCCTTGATCGCCCCCTGGAGGCTAATAAACCCCACCCCAAGCATGTTAGTGGATGGGACATGGACCAAACTAAAAAGTCAAAGTACACATCAAATAAACCTTCCTTAAAGATTGTTTCTGTCATTTTAGGCAGTTTTCAATCACACTGATGTTTCTTGGAGTGCTGGTTTATTCTGGTCAATTTGGTTCATCGTCTGTTCATCTCATCTTTACAGTGAATGATATAGATGTTATCTGTGGTAGCAGCATACACACAGCGAAGTAGTGTTCTTGTGACGTTTCTCTTTCTTTCAGCCACATTCCACAAGTCTCTTCTTGTTTATCCACACTACTACTCATTTCTACCTATACTTAAGTTTATGATGTCTCCACTTAGAGACTGAAACCATCGTCTTAATGTTATCTTTTGTTTTTTCCCACATTTTCACTTTTCGCCCTTTTATCACTTCTTTGCCTGACTATATACAACACTACATTTTTAAAGTTGTCCAAGTGAAAAAAAAAAGAAAAAGAAAGTTACGCCAGGAGACATTTTGCATGAACGTCTCACTGGAATTTTTCCCTCTCGGCGATGGCTGGTGATGAACATGGGCAACTTATAATAATCGTCCTGTCAGCACATCACAATTCTACCTCCCAGGAAACCCCGAATTGAAAGGAGTGATTTGGCAACAGCAGACAGGCATGTGTCTGGACCGCAAGTATGTGAACTACCAAACTGGTTTGAACACTTAACAGTATTTCCTCTTTGGCATTTCTGGCTCAACTATCAGACGGATACTTCAACAATAATCCATCATCTCGTCACTGATGTTACACGACGCATTCATGAGATATTTGAAAGAGGCCTCTGAAAAAGAAAAGCTTTTCTCAGTGTGAACTCAGGACACGTTTTTCTTTACTACCGGACTTTAGGTTAATGGTGAATCTCCCCAAAGAGCAGACAGTTCAGTGTTGAGTCGCACAGACGCTGCATTAACCTGCTGACCCAGACGTTTTCAAGACAAGGTTAATGTTTGATTCAGTGGGAGAAGAATCTCTGTACGGGCATGAGAGAGCTCAATTATCTCTTATCTACACAATATTATAAAAGGAAGAGGTATTCAGGAGAAGGGAAAGGTCATGAGTGGGTTTTTATTTTGCCTTGACTCACTGTAGGGACGCTCATCTTTCTTTTTTGGGGGCTGAACAGGTCAATCTTCCATTAAATATGAACAGCTCAGGCAGAAATCCGTTGCCGAGTTAATGCGTTTCATAAAAGAAAATGTTTATGTCTACAAAACAAACGGTATTTTCAGACTCGATAAACATTATTTTAGTTGGGACAAGCCTCCGCTGAACCATTTTTCTCCCAAAATGGATGAATGGGTATTTTCACGTTTTATGGTTTGAAATCGGTTTCAGCTCGTACGCTCCAGATCAGATAAGATGATTATGCAAAATTATCCCATCAGTCATCACTGTGGATGACATCATAGTTATTAGGGCATATTAGAGCCACTTGCCGTGCCAGAACAAACACAAACACTAGAATTTGCACGCACACACACAGATAGTAGTTTGGTTATGGGACAGTGAAGCACCATTCTCTAGCTATCTGCCTGGGAATTGAACATTGTGCAAAACGGTGTAACTTGATAGATGCACCATCGACAGTGTGTTGGTTCTCCTGCTGAGCACAGAAGGAAGCCTTTTTCAAGGGGTCTTTTCATTTGCTTGATCAATTGTTCATTTTATCAGTCCCTATGATGTCAAGTTGGAGAGCTTGAAATGGTTATTTCACCGATTGGATACTGCACATTCATGAAGTCTGAGAATTCATTTAGAAAATCTCGTTAAAAAAATCCAGCAAAGTCTAGTCCCTGTATGAGTCATGGGGACAAAAATGACCCTTGCGGCCAAACGGCTAATTAAAGAGGACATCACTGCAGGGTCATGGTTCCATTCAGACCAGAGACCCTTTGCTCCAAGTCCAAAAAGAAAAAGAATTGTATTCTTTATGCTCTGAGGCTATTAAAAATTAACTCTACATAACCCCTGTTACTTTCCCTGACAACTGTTGAGATAAGTAAGTTAACGCAGTACTACTAGAGATGAGAAATGACCCCGTACTTGAAGATCACTCAGCAGTAGGTGTTTACAGTGTTCTGGCAGCGGCGGCCCTGAGTTAAGGAAAGTAAACCTGTTAACACTTACTTTTGTAGGAATATTTCAAACTGTCTGAGTGAGAAAAGACAAAGGGTGTCCTGTGAGTCATCCCGGGTGTGTGACGATCGTGTGGTCAGGAGTTAAATCATAGAGTGGCTGCAAACAGCATCAGCCCGCAGGCCGCTACAACCAGGCAGTCACTGGGACCAGAGTCATTCAGCATCTGGGCTAAATTATGCTCCATCCTCTGGACACTGAGCAAATCTCCGCCATCCATCTTGATGCCCTGACATGCGGTGCCTGCCGACTGCAGCTCCCAGCTCACCAGGCCCGCTGTGTCCCCAGTGGCAGCGGCTCCTCTCAGGTCCCCGCGGACACCACGTATGTATCACCATGCATCATACTGGGAGATCCAGAGCATTGAGCTGCTGCTCAATAAGTCAGCGGACAGGCGGCACAGACGGCGACGTATCGACACCTTTCAGCCCCAGACGGGATTTGAGTTAGAAAGCAACAAGGGACTTGACTGACTTATAGCTTCTCTTCATGTCGAACAATGGCTCAGACTCAGTAACGTGCTGGTCTTATATCAACCTATATAAAAGGTAATGCCATCGCATGCTGCTCATAAAAGTGCTACCACACTATTTAACGTCGCCACATAACGTCGCCACAGAGGAGTTGAACATCTCGAACATATGTATGGCTCCTCTTTTTTATCCTCAGATATTTGTATTGTTATTGTTTTCTGTCCCGTGTTAGAAACATCATGTACACGCCCACTCGCTCACTGGGAATTTTCGGGACATTTTCCCGCTGTTTTCTCACATGAGCTCACTCGCACAGTCTACAGACATTTTACTGAGGGACTGGCGGGAAAAGTTCTGGAAAATGTCAGATGTGACTGACTGGGATAATTGAGTTCTCACAATCAGCCCCTCCAGAAAAATTTCAGGAGAATGTGGGGACTTCAGTGCAGGTCTGAAAGTCGACACCTTAACACCTTCAATGTTGATAGAATCACTGATACTGAAGGTACATTTTGAAAGAATGAAAACAAAGAAATCCTAGATATGCACTTAAAAAAACAACTGTAAAACTGCCAGCAGCTTTAAAAGAGTCATATTACCTCCAGTTTAAAAGAATAATACAACATTTGCTCACCCTCCTCTGGAGATATGCAGTTATAAAAGATAGTTTTGGTTTCATGTAACAAGGTTTTGAGATGCATCTATAAGATTTCTGCCTCTAAACCAAAACACTGCAGGTCAATGGAATGTAGTTTTGTGGTGCTTGTGGTCAGTTACACATGTTTGGAAGGAAGTGGTAAAAAACGTTTTGGAGAGCGTCCAGTGGAGTGACCATGACACAATTTCGAGAAAGATACATCTGCGCAGGAATTTGATTTTCCCATGTGTCGAGCAACATTAAAATCCAATTCACATCCATTGTATCCGTCCCAAAATCATTCTGTGTCTTTATCAGGCCAGAGACAGATATCTGAAAACCTCTATGCGCAAATAAATCAAAGCTGCTGTATCAGCATACCTTTAGAGCAAATAGTAATTTGGCCAACCTGACCAGTTAACAGACATCCAGCTGAAAACAGAAGTAGATTCGAGTAGACACAAAGTTTACTGGTGCTTTATAGCCTGTCTGACAGCAGCAGGTAGAAATCTCAGTCTTCACCATCTGATTTGCCACATTTCTGCATCACCACAAATTCCTCCTGACTGTTTGTAAACACACGTCTCGGAGCGGCCGTCTTTAACTGCGTTATCTTCGCTCCCGTGAGCAGATAACGGCTAAAAACTCTGCAACAGGCATCAAAGCTGCTGAGCTCCCCGAGCCGGAGCGACGCACGCTCCCAAACTATTTAATCAGGAGCTTTTCTCTTGGGCTCTTGCTGCAGACCTGGAATGGTGATATGCTCTGAAAGCCGACATCAGTGTGTTTGTGTGTGTGTGTGTGTGTGGTAGTGGTGGTTAAGGGGGTCATGTTTGTTTAGGCTGCCTGTCTGTTTCAGTGGGGCAGGCTCAGGCTCATAGGGGTATAATTCTGTGGTGAGACTGCTGAAGATCTTACAAGTTTTCTAAGTTTTAAGTCATGAGGCCCCCTTGGGCTCCGGTCCATTGATTCCTGCAGCAGGAACGGTCAAATAATCAAACAGAGGAACGCTCTGCATCTTGATGAAGTCAGGACTCTGAAAAGTTCGTATTTTCCAAACTCGTGCACCCACACGGAGAGCAACGCTGGCATTAGTCATTTTTATTTTGTCCTTGGGTTCTGCAAGTGCCATCAGATGGTCCGCGCAGCGCGTCTCTCTATTTACAGCCACGTCCAGCTTCTGATATATCGTCCTCCTCGGTGGAATTTCATAGCAGAGAGGAGAAGTGACCAGAATGATTATAGGCCAGTCTTTATTGCATGAATGACATCATGACTGTAGATCATGGACTCGTACGGTTTTGTAAATCCTCTATACATGGCGCAGTAAATCGCACAGCAGCTGTAGCATGCAGGCCGAGGCCATTCGCTAAATGTTTGGATTAGATGCAGAGGACAAATGGTCGGCCATTTAAGGGAGGTCTGCATGCAAAGAAAACCCACACACAGACACACACATCAAGTATACTCACATACAGTGCGCATCATGACAGGGTGGTCTTATTAGCTTGTGTTACATCTGTCAGATAAGCTATCAGAGGGGCTGATTGCTTACTGCTGCGGAGTGCAGCACAGAGAGGTAGATAGCTCCGCTGTTATTAAAAGAGCCCGACTTCATCTCTATCTTAGAGTAATTCCCGTTTTTGATCCTTAACTATTTTATGACACAACTTGTTTTGTCCAACTTTACATGAGGGGGGTTTCATTTGAATTGTCACACTACAGGGACTCAATCCATGGACATGTACACAAAGATGGACGACATGACATCTACCACAAGAGAAGCCATAGAGTCTTGATCGCCCCACTGTGGCTGAAATAAAAGGCGTAAACCTCATCTTCTCCATGTTATTGCATGGGACATGGACCAAACTCAAAATCTTTGATTGTAAAAACATTAAACTGTCCGTTTTGATAATGATTGTCCCTGATTTTCACAACCTTAAACCCTCCCCTCTTACCCCCCGTTCCTCCCCCTAATGTTTGAAACCAGGAGTCTAGTTAGCTGTAGTTTGTCCATCATTGGTTTTGTGCTGATGATGACAGAGGTCAGGTGTCTGACATCTTTGAAGATGTGAAAAACAGGAAACATAGAAATGTGTAGCTTGCCAATGAGGAAGCTGTGTTCTTGGCCACTGACTCACCCCAAATATGCACATGGCTGGAGACAGCTGGTACCTTTGTGTTCCTGAAAAGACCTTGATAATGCAAAATGTATCGTTTTGTATCAAGAAGAGGACAAGAAACATAACTTTTCAAGCTTCTTTTCTTGTAATAGATATCAGTACTTGATGTTCTACTACAGAACAATATATTAAAAGCTTTTTTAAATTGCACGAGAAACTCATTCTCAACATGACCCTTCATCTGCTAAATGTAACATTTGGCTTCGGGCACTTTCTCCTCTAGATCTCACGGCAAAAGAAATGTCCGATGTCGGGAGATAAACTGGTTTCCTTCCGCGTTGTTTTGTCTGGATCTCAACGCTGCGTAACACACCTGAGGCCTTATCTACTCCTGTATTGTTACTCCACAGGGTTATGAATGGGCCCAGATCGCAGGAGGCATGTGATTGGTCGGGATCCTGTCACCGCAGCTTTCCCCCGGTCCTGTTATAATGATCAAATACGAGTCAAAATATTTGTTCTCGTGCAAAAAACTACAATGTTTTCCCAATGCACTAGGTTCATTTGTTCCCAACCTTCTTGTAAACAACCAACGCAGAAGAAATGTGAGATTTTACGAGAGACAAAGGTCACCGTTTGACCACAGTGCACTGCAGTAAAAGTTCAAATATGATAAGACAGGCATGCGTTATGGTTAGTTCTCATGGCAGCAGCACGCACCGTTTCCCTAATGACTCAGCTATAAAGTGATAAACACTTTATATAATCACCCTCACATTTACTGTACCTGTGTCACACAGTGAGGCAGCGCTCCTGTGCAGACTTGCCAGACACATTACGTGCCTTCTTTGCTCCTCAATTGAAAACATTTTTCGTGCAGCGAGCTTGTAGCCACACCCATGTGATAATGCACAGTGCTGCCGTGCCCTATACTTACCCAGCTCACCGCAGAGCTCTGCCCTGCAGTTATGGCTGAGAATACGGCCCTGCCACTGGCTTTCACACAACACAGGGATCCACAGCGCACGGACACTGGGACTGCGAGGACTCTCCCATTGGCCTGTGCTGTGTTTGTGTACAGCATCTTAAAAGTGGTAAAATGCCAGGGTTTGTTTTTTTCGTGGCATATTTGGTGCCGGGCACAAATTCCTGCAGTGTTTTGTGTGCTGAAAGAAAGGAGCTGTCAATCAAAGAGTTGGTGCGGCTCTCTCTCTGTAGCACTTTTTTCCTCGGATGTTTTTGAGATGGAGTAAGGGGTGTGTCCAGGCTAGCTTATATCCCTGGTTTTGATTGGGTCGGGTCGGGACGAAACTTGGTTTTGATTGGCCAGTGAATCCCAGTCCAATAACATGAACGCAACAGGTTGTCATGTGCACCATGAATGACAGGTACACACAGAGGGACAGTACAGAGACTGACATGGCCGGCAAAAACTTTTTTTTATCATTCAAAGATTATTCTTTAAATCTTTGATCTTTGATTATAACCCATGTTATTACAGATATATATATATATATAAACGTATTTAAATATATATATATATATATATATATATATATATTTAAAAAAGAAAACTTAGAATAACAAAGCAATACCTGGGGACAAAGAAACTACTTATGATCAAATTAAAATAAATTAAAACTTTGTGGCAAACGCTTTATAGATTTTTCAGTCCATCTGCCCACTGACGCAGCTCGTATATGTACTGGTATATTCTGTCCCGAAAATGTTTCCACTGACTGTTGATCCCAAATTGATCAATTATGTCAATTATTTGTTTCTTATTATTGGGATTTTACATTATCTTTAAACTGTACAGATTTAAAAATGTGTCTGAACACAGACAGTATTTAAAGATGAACGACATGACGACTCCCAAAAAGTGAGTCAAAGCATCTTGATCGCCACCTGTTGGCTGGCTGCATAATGGGTAATAAACCCTACCTCCTCCATGTAAGTAGATGGGACATGGATCACACCTCAAAGTCAAGTACAAGGGAAATAAAATGGTTTTCAAAGATGGTTTCTGTCATTTTTGGTCGTTCTTATCTCACTGATGTTTGTTCAAGTGCACGTTATTCTGGTAAGTTTGGTTTTAATTAGTTATTTGATGCTCGAGGCTGAGGCTTCCCTTTCAGGATAGTATGACGAAGTAGAGAGGCGTTCATCTTTATATACAATCTATGATCAGAGCATTTTAAGGCTGCACTTATGCATGTGAATCATCTCTCTGTAAAGTCTATAGGACAAACAGGCTGGGCCACAAGAAGAGAGACTAACTTGTACAGTATGTGCAATGACACATCACAGCAGCTAACCAAGGAGGACAAATAACTATCATTGGAGCAGCTGAACACCATCTCTGACTTTAATATGCACTTCTTATAATATATTGACGGGTTACACTGTACCGTACACACACGTCACATCGTACAGACCATAATTACAAGCGGCAGGAGAGACAAAGAGAGGGAAACATCACAAACCAAGTCAGAGAAATCATTGTTATATCATATCACTGCTTATCTCCCACAAAGAAGTCTCAACAGACTGGTGGTAAAACCATTACAATGACATTAAAAAGTAGAGTTACTGCCTCATGGGTGTATGTCGTTCAAGACTCATTATGTTGCAAAGACTTTGTAAATGTCAGTAAAAGGTATTGTGTGTGTGTGTGTGTGTGTGTGCGAGCGAGACACATTCCATCCAGGTGAGTAACAACAGCCCATTAGAAGAGCAGCTCTTCATGTATTGTATCTTCAATTATCCAGTTGTCCAACGCCCTCTTGGACAACTCGAGACGTCTGCTGTGTTCACTTTGACCTGAAACAGAGAGGGGACTAGCTATTGTGTCAAACACAAAAGCAGACAGGCATTTACAAGAGACACATCAAAAAACAGAGAGAAATACTTGAATTGGCTTAAAACGTATTGAATTTCTCAACCTGTAACGTTCTCACCAAATGTTATAATTCTTTTTTTTTTATTTATCATAATTCCCTGAGGGCATTTTAATTTACCTGAATTTTCAACTCTATTTTTCAGTTTTTGCGTGAATTGCTATCACAGCAACACGTTAAATTGTTGTACCTTGGTCTGGTGTGGTGGCAGTGAATGATCCTGAGAAGCTCGGGGAAGGTGTGAAACAGATCCCGTCTTTGAAGCAGCAGCCGCACGTCGTTACGGGGACTTTACCGAGGATTACAGATGTGAAGCAGTCACCGCTGAGCTTTGTGCAGCTGTCTGCTTTCCACAGCCACACACCTTACACACAGGTGGCTGGGAATTCAGCACAGAGTATATGTCTCTCACAGACACAGGTGTGAAGGTGTGTGTGTGTGTGCCTGTTAACTGCAGTTCCCATACATTCAGGATTACACAGTCATTGTACACGGGGCTGAATTTGGCAGTGAGGGTGCACTGTTGTCCACAGGTAGAAGATAATAACACCAGTGAACAAATTTCCCATGTGTATGATTTCTGCAATAATTCAAGTGTTAGTGTGTCATGGTGTTCATTCATTGGTGTCCCACCCTGGCAATTATGCTTTAAAAAAAAATACAGGCAAATAAATACACTGCCTTTATTTATAGGGAAATGAAAATATGACAAATACGCAAAATGCAGTAGGTTAGTAGTTTGTAAAAACTTATTTGAAAACTGAGGCCTTTTGACATGTGTTTAACTACAGTATATATATATATATATATTTTTTTTTTAATATATAATATGGAATAATTCAACAACATAAATAAATGACGGAGCAGTTGAATGCATTATCTGGAAGAAGAGAGGCTAACGAGAAACTGCAGCTAATGCTAACTAGCATAGCACAGGAGCAGTTAGCACCAGTTAGCTTTATAGTGCAATTTATGCAAAATTATGTTAAATTACCTTAAAATCACGTATTTAAATGTACCAATGTGATTTATCATATTTATTATGATGTGAATTATTCAACAGACATTTAGCTGAACGAAAATAGACTACATTACAACCATGGAATCTAAAAATATTTTTTATATATACGTTTTTACAAATAAGTCAAAATTTACAAGAAAGCTGTAGAAAAACATTTCCTATGTAGATATACATTTGAAAGTAGAAGACTGTATGGTACACATTAAACAAAACAAAGCAAGCTCTCGTTATTGATCACTTCGAATACAGAGTGACACGTCTCCAATTGTTTTTCAACATCACAGCGGATCAATATGGTGGAGTGCTCGGAGAATACAGGGGGCTAAATGATGCCTTCTCTGTTTAGAGACTCGGGGAAATTGACATACTGCCAGGCTGGAGGAGGCCTGGGTCGATAGATATTGTCATCCCCTTCAGATTTATCATCCATATGGATGTGCTGCCATGTAGCACCTCACTTATTTCTCAGCGTGTACGACCAAGGTGCCGATATTTTGTGATTTATACTGTAACACATATATTGTCAAAAACTATTTTAAGAAAATGGGTTCAGTCTTCAGCCGCATCCATTTCACACTAGTCTGACATTCAAAGCTCGTGTTGGGTTTCGTTCCTGGAGGAACTTGGGCTAAAGGAAGTAAGATTTTCCCCAAGATAAACACAAAATATATTGACTGCAGCTCAAGAAATAATGCATCGAGAAAATATAATCGCCTAAACCCTTTCAGGGAGCATAAATGTGATATAATGCAATACCAAAAGTTGTCTTGGGTATAGAAATATAACATACCACACTGCAATATAAAGGTTGCACTTGAATCTTGATGTAGTTTGCCCTGCATGGTTTCAATGTGATTTGGATCTGGTTCATGAGTCTGTCTGTCTTTCTTATCTGTGATGAATATTGGTGAATCAGTATGACTGCTAATCACCGATGTCAGAAGAATAAGATGAAACATTTTTTTTATTGAAGAATTGAAGTAAGAATACTAGATTTGTTAGATGTTCCGGGGGTGTTGTAGAAGCTTGTGTTGTACAGACCAACACTGTTCCAACACACAGAATCGATTTGTGTCTATTCGAGAGTAAACAGTTTGACAAAAGAAATTAAAACATGATTTGAGAAGACACAAGGCTCAGTCTCTCAACACATGTTGGTCTGACCATGTGAAGAATCACACATTTTATAGATGCTCTGAATGGCCATTAGACATAATTTTATTTAAAATCAGGTTTAACAGCATTTTCACACAGTCCCTCTAGTAAGACATTAGGGACAGAGGTACTCCTGCATAAGAAGGCAAAAGGTTGCACACAAACAATTATTAATATGAATTAAAGTTTGTAGGATGTTCTTTTAAAGATCTGGATTTCATGTGACATTGTATAATCCCTGAAGTTGTCTGTCCACATTTAATTGTTGAGCTTTTGTATTGTGAATGCCAGAGGTGTGGCTCAACAGAACCATCATTCGGTTAAGAACATTGCTTAGGAAAGTATTTCGTGCAGAACTTCAAAAGTGGACCTGCTGTATGTTCCTGGAACAGTTAGACAGAAAGGAGGGTAAAATCATCATGTTGAGAACCACAACAACAATCAAACACCCAAAGATTCTTCAGTTTACTGGCACATAAAACTGGGTAAATTGGCATTTAAAAAACTGGAACCTAGGGTCTATTTTACGTCTTATTTGTTTAAAAGCTTAAATCTAATTATATTGTATGTGGTCAGAAAAAACCCATCAAAAAAACCTTTTAATCAGGGAAAATAGATCAAAATTGTGTTCTTGTCATGGACATTTTCTGTCAATTGACTAAACAATACATTTCAACTTTAGAGTTCTGGTTGATTTCTGCCATGCATAGTGAGGTCATTTGGGGTCTAACACCATGTTTACCTTCCAGCCCCCTATAGAAAGACATGAATATGGCACAACAGAATATATATGTAATGATGCATCATTTCTTTACTGAAGTAACAGTGTGAAGCAATAGTACATCTACAAAACACTACAAGTTATATTTCATATTTAATTCATGTATATTACATTATTTAATACTCATATTCTTCAGTTGTCTCTGTCTATACTTATTGACAAAGTGCTGTAATCTAGTGCAGTGGATCATTTGCCTCTATGAGTGTCACACTGATCAAACCATGACTGGAACTGAGAGAAAATCAAAAAATAGGAAATCAGTATTGAACCCATGCATTTGAATGTTCCTTTCTCAAAGCAGTGCACAGAGATAAAAAGGACAGTCAGTTGTTTCCTTGAGGAAGCACCAGCTACAAACTGAGCCGAGGATCATCAGGGAGCATCTGCAGCTCGCAGAAATAAATCAGGGCTAAAATGTTCAGGCTTTCCAGCAAAGCATCTCATGTAAGATCTTCTCCAAAGGGACGGACCCCGGACATTTGATCTGCCTGCGTCATTGCTGAAAATACAGATTTGTGTTTTTCAAAAATCTGGAACAACGTCTAATAAGTATTATTAGAAGTTTTTGTATCTGAGTGAAAGTGGACGAGGAGAGAAAGTGGTGGTGGTCTGGATTACGGCATGTTTATTATACAGACCCACACACACACACAGAGGGAGTGGGGGAAATAGGGCTGATGCCACCTGTCTGTCCCTGTTGGGCAGGAGAGTAAAGGTTAGATGTGTGTGTCATGGTTGGCTCCATGGGGGTGTGTGGTCATGGGGGCGAGCAGACAGCAGGTGGCCACTATAGCTGGCCATTCACTACACTGCAGTTTGACCAAGAGGCAACCTGCAGCTCATAGTCCGTTAATAAGGTTTCCAAATTTGCAGCGAGGAAGAGGAAATGAAATTGCATATCCTGAGTGTGCAATCAAAAACTAATATCCCTCCCTCTTGTGTTCCAAACGTTTTTGCTTTTCTTCCAGCGCATTAAATACAATTAAACTAACGAGCGTATTATTTATCCAAAATTGCTCTGAAAGTACCTCGATATGAGAGTCTCTCCCGCTCTGTTAGCTTGGAGAGGATGTTCATTCTTTTTCTGTTATTCTAGTGTGGCACGGGCCGAGGATGGAAGGGGCGTGCGTTTGATAAACAGGGCGTGGATTTGGCTGCCAGACTGGAGAGGAGACGGGGGGGGGGGGGGGTTGTTGAGAGCTTCCTTACAGCCGTGGAGCCACAGGAGCGCACAGACTGAGGCACGGGAGCGCAGCGGGACACAGACTCACAGCAGCCACCTTTCAGCTGAGCCTCGCTGGGGACTCTTTCTGAAGTGATCGAAGAAAAAGTGAAAGTTATTTTTGAAGCTCTAAAGGAGAATAATATAAAAGACAAGCTGCAGGATAAGCCGGGGAACATGTGGAGCTTTTTTACGCGCGGTGGCCAACTTTTGCGCCACTTGCTGCTGTGGCACGGTGATCATTTTAAAGCGCTCCCAGTTTGAGGAGCTTATTTTGTTTTTAAATTAAAGACAGGAGCATGAGGTCCTGCGATATGCCATGTTTCCTGCGTTGTGGCCCCAAGCTCAGGATTGCGACTCATGGGATGTAGTAAATGGAGAGCTGCGTTCAACTTTGGACACCTGAAGGTGCAGTCCAAGCTGTCCGTCTTCTTTACCATGATCATCCTCTTCACGTACCTCTTCTACTGCCTCAACGGATACTGTGACTCGCTGCCCCGGCCCGTGTACAACCAACAAACCGATCCTCACAATAAAATTACATACAATGATGAGCAGGACAAGTCTTCGCCGGAGCGGCGCGGGGCGCACAACGCGTCCCCGGCCTCTGTTGTGCGGGAGCAGCTGTCGGACTTGTCGAAGAGCGACGCTCCATCGAACAATATCTCTATCGCCAATAGTTTCGGCAGCAAAAAGTTCCCCCAGGCCATCATCATCGGGGTGAAGAAGGGTGGCACCCGCGCTCTGCTAGAGTTCCTGCGCATCCATCCGGACGTGAGAGCCGTGGGCGCAGAGCCGCACTTCTTCGACCGCTTCTACGACAAGGGACTGGAGTGGTACAGGTGAGCAGTGTTTACTTGAAGATAAAACTAAAAGTAGTGATGAGGTGTGAGGGGTCGAGGCTCAGTCCAGAATCCACGGGCGTCGGATTAGAAGTCGGCAAAGCTTCCCGTCACTTTACTTGGAATTTACAGTTTCGAGTCATAGGGATATAATGTCCTCCACATCTTCTATAATAGTAATAATAGTAATAATAGTAATTATAACTTTTTTTATAGAGCACTTTTCAACACAAAGAATTACGCAACAGGTAAACAAATGGTTAAAACACAGAGTGGAGTACATGAATAATAATATAGGGTCATAATAATCCTTAAAATACATAACAGAAACTGATTTCTTCATACGCATCTTTAACATGTGTGGAAATGTACACAAGCCTTTTATTCCTGCTTATGAAGCTTGTTAATTACATGGAGCCACTGATTTAAGATTATAAAAGAATGAAATGATTGTATTCCTGCTATATTTATTTATATATTTTGCTTCGGGCCTGCATGGTGTTGATGGTGGCTGACACCCCTGTAACACAAGGGCCCAATAACATCATCGGTGTTTTCCTCTACTCTCACAGTGCCTGTAAATGTTGCTCGGCCATGCAAAATGTACATAATTCTTTCTACATCTGCAACAGCTGCACACTTAGTCTTTTTAGAGCATCTTGTGTTATTATTCAGATTGGGTGGATGATCTGCTGGGAGTAAAATATTTCAGCTCATTTTTTTTTTTGCCACAACAATGGATTTTCTCATTATTATTCTGGGGCCAAATCAATGTTTTTAGGATTCATTTTCAGCTGCTGACGTCAAAGAGCCAAACATTATCGTGCATTTACTAGTTCTCTTATTACAGTAAATACATTCAAATACGATCCCTTGTTCCCCCACATGAAGTCTATGTTTCTGTACACACACACACACACACACACACACACACACACACACACACACACACACACACACACACACACACACACAGATCCTTTCGTGGTGTGTTCCCTCTCCTCTCCTCCTCCTCCTCCTCTCTTCATTAATGTCGCTCAGCACCAATAAGACACTCGGCTGATAGCTTCCAAGCATGGCAGCGTATTCAGTCCCCTGCCAATAAATTGCTGTTTATTGAGCTGATACACTGCTTCCCTAAGTGTCCGTGCTGGTCCCCCGAGGGCCTTTGTCACTCCCAGCCCTGATCACAAAGAGAGGATGGGTCTGTGTGTGGATGACCCTCTTTGTCACAGCCTATCTTAACTTTGTCCAATGAAACCGGAGGAATGAAATAGTTTTCAGGACGTGCAGGAACATATTTGAATTGACAAATAAAATGGATGGAAGTTAAGGAATGTTTTAAGTAGCTGTGGTCAGGGGGAAGCTTCATGCTGTGGGCGGATATGACTGCCTCATATCTGATGGTGCAGAGATGAGAAGAGAAGACAGAGACAGAGAGGGAGGGACGGAGGAGAACTATTACAGAGGAGGAACGAGGGAAGGAAGATCTGGGCAGCAAAGGAGGGTTTGGTGAAGGGTAGTGGAGAAGAGAGAAAAAGAGAGTGCGGAGGTGTAGTAGAATAATATGTGGTAAAGACAGAGAGAGACACACAGGGAGAGATCAATAGCAGCGGTAATGATTGGTTCACTGTGAGGCTCAGGTGGAACAGCACATCAGTGATCAAAGCGTGTGCGTGTGTGTGTGTGTGCGTGTGTCCGGCTGAAAGGAAGCTACGTGAGAGCTGTTACAATACATGTGATGTGGGTTTAAAGTCATGTGTCCCACAGCTTGTTAAGGAAGTTTAACTTTTGAGTGTAGGTTCTGCAAAGGAGTTTAAACACGACTAAAACCAAACCTACTGAAAAGAGTTTCAACACAAAGATGTAAGTTATATTCAAGTGGTTGAAAAGTTCTGTATAGATGCACAAACACTGACTGAACAGTGTTTGTCTTATCTTAATATATAAAAGTTATGGGTGCAAGTAATGGTTCATTTCATTATCAATTAAAATACAGAATATTTGCTCAATAGGTTTGTTGTCTTATCCATAAAATGTCAGATAATAGTGAAAATCCCTCCAGGTTGAGGTCTTCTAATTGGTCAGTCTAAAGTCCAAACAAATTCAGTTTGTCATCATAAAACAACAAAAGCAGCAAATTGACTCAGCTGAGAGGATTAAATCGTACTTAATTGAATAAGCTTATTTTTTCATAGTTAATTAATTCATGAATCTAATAGTTTACTATCTAATAGGTGAGCTGGTTTTGAATTTGTGAAACAATCTCCAATTTCAACATTTAATGTGAAGGTAAAGCTGTAAAAAAAAGGTGCATCTTATGTGAATGTCTTTCCTCTTACTCTTTTTTTTGACAAAAGATTTGAATATTCATGTTTTTTGCAGTTCTATTCTAAGGGGATAATGTCAGGTATGTACAGTACGCACTGTAAAGCTAGAAAAAATTAAATAATCAGCAAGAAAGAATCCTACCAAGCAGCTAATTGAAAGATACATTGGACTACATCATAATATAATATAAAAATTAATTTTCTGACCTGATATAGGCCCATCCTCTCTAATATTTAACATTAGGCTTCAGATGTTTTACTCAAGTCCTGCTCAGCCTGGATGAAATAACTCGAAGTAACTCCTCCAATATCTTCTCTGCAGTAAAATCATTGCGGCCAGAACTTCTGAATCTCCTCACTGCCACAATCCAATTGGACTCATGTTGTAGACGTGAGCACATTTTGGGTCAGTTAAACTTTTGCAGCACAACCTGGTGGTTATAGAAAATACAGGGAACTGTTTTGCATATTTTCTCTTATCTTCTTCATAAAATTCTTATCTGAATTTTAGTGTCTTTAAAGATTTTGCCTGCGTTCCGCTTGTTTTAAGTATTAGATCTAATAAGTGTGAGGGTAAAATCCACATTTTTGATCAAATGTATTCTGATCTGTAGTTACTGTGATCAGAGCGGTCACAAAGCAGATAGACTGAGAGGTGAGAAGACAACAGACCTTTACATGTTCAGTTTACTCACCATGTTTTCTTTTAAACACAGATACGATGCGCTCGTTTTTTCTCTTCCTCTGCTTTTCTCTTTTGAAGCCATAATGAAACGTGTGTGTTTGCTCTGTCATAATCCGCTGACAGCTCGTGTCAGCGCCGTGAGAATTGGGGCCGGTGTAATGACAGGACGGACATTAACGTGGACAGCTCAGGGACGTGCAGACGGGGTGAGGGGGGGGGGAGATTAGGCTCCCAGTCGCAGTTAAACAAGGCCTTATGAAGCATTAGTCGACACCACTCCACCCATCCTCCCACCCAGCCACCCCCACACCACGTAGCACCGGTCCATGATGAGTGCTTCAGTCTTCAGTCTACACCTCAAGCTTTAGTCCTACAGGGGAAGCTTATTGTACCCCGGGGCTGTGTAGTTCACTCTGGACAAGTAATACGATTTACCAGGGGTTTTTGTTTTCATATGAGACAGATGTAAATGTTTGAAAATGACGAGGAACCTCTCTCTGTAAGAGTGTGTGTATGTGTATGTGTATGTGTGTGTGTGTCTGTATTTATGCACACAAATGTTGAATCACCTGCGAAGAAAAGAGCAAAACCAATTTTATGAGGACAATTATATAGGCCAACAATATCCAGACAAAAACTACAAGTGTTAAGTGTACAATATGTAACTTCGGCCACGAGGGGTCTCGAAAGCAAAACAGTAACATAAGACTTAGTTTAAAGGCGTTGTGAATCAATGTGGGATCATGGGAGTGGTTGTCTTCACCATCATTGCTGATGAAAATCAACCCAATGTGACTCAGGCGCATATTATGCTAACGTGTGAGGTAATGTGTTTATATTTTATTTTCGTTACACGGCAAATGGCAATGACTTATACTGAGTATAAACAGCAGACATGCTAATAGGGTAACTGGCTAGCATCGTCATGTCGTTTGCCTCAGAAGTCTCAGCAGAGATGAACAAAGCCACAGGTAAAGTGTCAATGACATTTAAAACGTGAGCAAAATGGAACGTCTCTTTACCTCAAGTAAATTTGGGGATTTCTCAGAGTTTGGACATTGTTGGAAACATTTTGAAAAAGTCAACATATATAACATAGCTCAAGTTTTTATTTTTTTAATGAAGAATTGTTACATATACTTTTTTAAATGGCGTAAAATTCAAAAGCCCCTGAAATGCACTTGTCTGGAAGTGGATGGATGGCGTCAGTGGGAGGTTACCTGAGGTCATCACCCAGAGCTGTGTTAAAAAGTTGGAAACCACTGTGTTCATTTCTCCGTTCATTTCCTTTTTTATGTCTCTGGCACATCCCATCACTTCATACATCACATGTACTTTAATGATGTGTTAGGTATTGATTGAGTGATTTTTCCCCCGGTGCCGCTCAGTGGCTCATGTACAGTCAGAAACATCCGACTTCCCCGTGGCTTCCTCCGCTCCTTTCTTCTCTTCCTCTTCTGCCGATCCTATACTTCCAGATATCATATGTTGTTGTAAAAATATTATTCATTTAGTGTAATTACACGTTAAGTACCCTGTGATTCACATATATCAATTCGAAACAGAACCGTAGCATGCGAGGCCAACGAAATCCTCTGAAGCTGGGCTGGAAAGCATCACTTAAACATTTATTCCTCCGACAGAGCTCTTCAAAGTGCATGTCTGTGTCTTTGAGCTCGGAGAGAAGGAGGGAGGGTTGGCCTCTGTCTTCAGCTGGTGACCAAGTAAAACACATGGACATCCTTAAAGGAAGCATTTGGCAAATTGTTTGAGAAAAAATGCTTATATGTGGAAAAGCCTTGGCTTTGCCATCTACTGGAAACGATTCTGTGGTTTTCGCGGTGGAGAATGAGGCTTTCGACAGCCACGGTGTGTGTGCAAGTGAGTGAGTGAGACAAGCGCGCGCGCGTGTGTGTGTGTGTGTCTGTGTGTGTGTGCTCGGAGTCTTTCACACTACTTCAGCTCCACCTGAAATCCATCCAGTCCTCTCATTATGCTTTTTCGACCAAGCTCAACCTGGTGTTAGGGCTTGTTTGGAGTTGGGTGGACTTGCAAACATTTTAAGAACCTGTTTGCTTTGTCACAGGTTCGAGCACCATGGAGCCACATCATTACATCACTGTATACGTTACTCTACACATCTCTACTCTGGCATTGTAGACAAGAAAAGGACAATAACAACAATTTAAATGCACATTCTGTGTCTGTAAGGGACAGAAATGAAGTGTGAACTTATTGATTCATACCCCGTCCTTAAATTTTGTCTTACATTCATGTTAAAAATCTTAATTGATTAACTATGTTAAACTTCAAGCTTTCCAGTTCAGCTACCATACACCACTCAAACCGAGTCAGTCTAATCAAACTACAAAGAGAAAAGAAAAAAACAAACATAAACCATGATAATCAGAATGACACTAGTGCCCACTTCAAAGACATCAAGTATTGTTCGTGGCTTTGGAAACGTAAATCGCCATCCAAACACAACCTCTGTTTTTATTATATATATATATATATATATATATTTTTTTTAAATGGTAACAATGTTTTTCTTTGTTGTCTCGGTCGTATTGGTCTCGTTGGTTCCGATAATCCCGCCCCCAGCCCCTTACGTAAGTATATTTTCCTTCTCAATCCAGCCAAGTGTTGGTGTTTAACCAGTTCTCCTGTCGAAACACTAAGAACCAGTTTGAGATTAGGCCCCTGCCACGAACCGGCCCTCGCTCTGTCTTGGTTGAGAAGTGGTTCCACCAGTTCATCTCACTGCCTTTTCTTGACACTATAAATATCCCGCAGATATAAATGTCGCTTCCCGATATTGATCACCTAAAATAGGTTCTTTCCATTGATCCCCCTCCCTCTCTCTCTCCCTGGCTTTATCATGCTGTTGCAGCAGAAATGAATTAACTTCTAAATATTCAATCTTGTTGACAAGGAGCAGTTACTGCCTTCCACTGTTGACATTTATACCCCTGAGTGAGTGTTGCTGAGTGGATTTATTGGCTTGTTCAGGTCACTCAAACTGCGTAGTGTAAAGCCACCGGCCACGTTCACACCCTTGTTAGAGCCCTCTTTCTCTTTCTCTCTCCGTAGTGTCGATATCTTTCCCATATCTTTCTCTAAATCTTTTCCCTTATCGACTCCTTTCCTTTTTTTCCCATGGTCTCTTCTCAGCTGAGGGCTGGACGTGCTACCTAGACAGGAATGTCCAGGTTTTTATTTCCTGTTCGACAGTCACAGGGGATTCTCCGGATGAATTCCTCTCCGCGTAACATTCTTGGAAGCTGCACGTCGCAGAGAGACTGACAGGTTTTTTTTTTTTTTTTTGGGAGCGCGAACGGACTTTCAGGGAGGAATTTGGAAAAATGAGAAATGTATAGATCTCGCTGGAAGAAAGAGAGCTTTGTGCAGACGATGGGGTTCAATGCTTTGCGAGATATAACATGAGCAACACTATCCGGCATGTCTGTCGGATCCAATTAACATCACCTTGCACGCCCTGTGATTTACAAGTGAAGCCATTTTTGTCAGGATCAACACAATATGTAAATTAATCTAGGAAAAACTTTGAGGAAATAATCAAACATGACTTGATGAATTAGTGTGGGACGGGTATGGATTTTAACCTGGGTGATTAATATTTTGACAGCTTGTCAGTGGTCGACCTTTCCCTTTCCCAGCATGCCGTGCCTCATCCAGTCAGAAAATAATGGAATCAGATGACTGGTGAGAGGATCACTGAGGAGGCTGCAGGAACCTCACTGCGCCTCGATCAGAAATACAGAGAGAGAAAGTTTGTGTCCTCGCTGTGACTGTTTTTCTTTTAGTTTGAATTCCAAGCTGTCACAGTGACGGTGGATTTAAAGTAAAAGACTCGAGACGTGCCGTC